>NC_135382.1:23353739-23973322 GCF_049243985.1 Paroedura picta | reverse complement strand
GTTGTTTCAGTGAAATCTGTAGTATGTCACATTATTTGGCCCAATTGCTCTTACTGAAGCAACGCCCTGTGACTTTAGCAAAATTTAGGGGCTGCCGGCCTAGTCAATGGTGCCAGGGATAAGATGGGTGCTCTTTTCCTTCTTTCCCTTCTCTGCCCTGGTAGACGAGAACATGGGCAGTGGTAGAAGGGAAACGGCTGCCTTGAACAAATTAACCTGGTGCCGAAAGTGTTTATGACTCTCGGCAGAGTGACTATCAGGCAAAGACAGGATACAGTCCTGGAGCTAAAATTAGACTCTGGGTGGGAAGACAAACACAAGTGAGGAAAGGAGAGGATGTGAGAGATGAATGTCAGCAAGCGGGGTTGGATTCAGCTGGAGATGAGCCCTAAAGGAGTTCAAAGCAATGGCTTTCTCCCGTGTTTCAAAACAAACGGCCATGCTCATGCTCTCCATGGTTGGGAAGGGCGTAAGGAGCCGATGTCATGCCCTGTTGCCCCCTTCTCAGTGTTTCATAAGATATATTCTTGGACGTGAGGGTGGTCTGGTGGCGAAATCGGTCACATGACTGTTTGCCAGGGTCGTTTCGGCTCCATGTGCATCAACCCCGCACTTCCTTGGTGGTCTCCCATGCACGTCTTAAAGAGGGCCGACCTGTTTAGCTGCCAAAATCAGAAGAGATTGGGCTATTCATCCAGGTCATGGGGTTCCCTTTTAGGATTAGCTAAATTTTTTAAACACCGGATTATTGAGAAAGAAAAAAAACAACAACAGAAAAATAGCATCACATCTAATTTCCTGCAAGTGCCACCCTCTTCAATGCAATGAAGTTGCTTTAATGTACATGAGAGGATACTCTCAATAGGACATCGTATCTGTTTCCAGAAACCTGTTTTACTCCGCCTTGATTCCCAAACCGCATCAGGCTTTTAATTTTGAAGCATCTGCGCAAGAGTTAAGTCTTGAGAAGAGCTGTCTGGGCACTGGCAAGACAATTCTCTGGAAATTGGGAGAGGGTGTGTATCCTGGCTGATATCAGCCTGTGGGATGCAGACGTAACCAAGCGCATGGGCTTGCGTGGAATCCACGAGTGGGCTCTGGTTGGAAGCTCTGGTGGTGCTGCACTGACCCCTGGTGGAGAAGCACTGCCATGGCCCATTGCTGCCCTTCTGAGACAGCCCCTAAGGTGCAATCCATCCAGCTGTAATGATTTAAGTCATAACACTAGCCCATCTCTAGCCTAAATTGCTAGCCATGACCCACAGAAGCTCAGCTGCTGCTGAAAGCCTTTGACCGGTGATGCGATTATTTGAGCACCGGGTCTCATAAAACCAATTTAGAGCTGCCACTTGCTACCCACTGGGTCCAGTCCATCTCTGTCACTGGAGAGTCTTCCATTCAGAAATTTAGGTGAAAGGTCCTGCAAAGTGTTATTTGTTGTTAGGTTTGCTGGTTGCTTGAATCATTTGATGGTTTTGTGTGGCCTGGTTTTATATGGATTATTATTATTATTATTATTATTATTATTATTATTATTATTATTATTATTATTAGATTTATTCCCTGTCACTCCCAAAGCCAGCTCGTGGCGGGTTACAGCAATCCCTCATAAAAGCCCGATAAAAACCCCATTAAAAACAGGACATCCATCAATAACAGAAACCACAGATGGCGAAATCTAACCCAACCCTCCAACCAATATTTTATATTGTTATTCGCTTTGGGTCCTAGTTACCTGGGAGAAAGGTGGGCCTGTAGATATGAGAGTAAATCAAGAAGCAACAATGAGGGTGAGGATGGCAGATACCTGGACAGCAAAGCCCTCACTGCGATGCCTGAACTGTTATTTGAGGAACTGCCCTGTGGGGTTCTCACTAAATTAATGTTATAAAAGAGAATGAGGACTCTCAATCAAATTGGTGTACGAAAAACAGAATATAGTTTATTGGACATCTGAACAAGTATTGGGTTGATTTGGGTGACACTGTGTACATTGCTCTTCTGATATAAATTGAACTAATTAAAACATAAACAAGAGACATTTTTTAAAATTGGAAAGGGTGACCCTTTAAAAAAAAATGCATTGCGTTCCACTGTGCCACCAAACTGTATTGTGCACCCCATAATAGTCTTTTCTCAGGGCAGATGGGAGTCTTGGGTAGCAATGAAATTTAAAGAGGGTGCTTTTGTCTGTGTTTTTGTCAATCGGACAAAGCTTATTGTATGGGGCCAGGGGCTGTTACAATTTTCCGTTCCAAACAAGTGCAATTATAAATGCTCTCCGTTTAATCACTGTGATGATGATGCTTTTAAAGAAACAGTTCTGCTGTTAAGAGTAGAAGATAAAACCAGAGAAGTAACGAGAGCGTTTCATACGCTCTGCAACGGAACACAACCCAGTTCTCTGAGCACATGAAATTGCCTTTTCATGAATCAGACGGTCGAGGTCAGTATTGTCTGTTCAGACTGGCTCTCCAGCATCTCAGGTGGAGTTTGTTCATGTCTCCTTCCACCTGAGCCTTTTAGCTGGGAGTGGGGCGGGGGGACCTTGAATGCAAACAATTGAACCAAACAAAATTGAACTGAATTATTCCGTTTTTCCAAACCTCGGTGGAGGCAGAGGAAGGTGCAGGGAGAGAACCTTTGGTGCTTGAAAAGAACACAATCTACCTGAGAGGCTAGAGAACAGCTAGGTCTCAAATGGTAACTGATACACGTACCTCCTGCAACCTGAAGAGGTTCAGGTCCCAAAATAAAACCCTTTAGTGCTCTGGATTACTGATACAACAACTAGGAATAACATATTTCTGCAAGTACAACTTTGACCTGAGGGAGAAGCAGAATGCTCTGTGAAATTGACACAGACCAGAAATGTGATATACGTATTAGGCTAGTTAAAAAAAAATGTTTAAATCTTTATTCACTTCATTCTTTGTGCATAAATATGCCCTCTTTCTGCAAGCCCTGAACTCCTCTGATGCTGTGAAATCCAGGTTCTTAGTTGCTGTGCCCATAAGCCAACGTTGGCCAAACTGTGGCTCTCCAGATGTCCATGGACTACAATTACCATGAGCCCCTGCCAGCACCATGCTGACAGGGGCTCGTGGCAATTGTAGTCCACGGACAGAGGAAAGCCTGTGTTTGTTAGCACAGGGCATTGTGGCCCTTCCATTTCCTCTGCCGTCTCACTGAAAACCCTGGTTCCGAGTTGGGTGTTCCCAAACCGAACATCCTTGCCCTGAAAAATGCTAGCAAAGCTGCTTCTCTTCCTCAGCTATGAAAACAACAGGCCGCCAACAAAAGGAACAGAGGGTACCTTCCAGATAAAGGATAAACAAATCCATATGATTCACTTTCCCTGACAAGGATCGCCTGAATAAGAAGAGCTGGCCGCTCTCTCTCTCTCTCTCTCTCTCTCTCTCTCTCTCTCTCTCTCTCTCTCTCTCTCTCTCTCTCTCTCTCTCTCTCTCTCTCTCTCTTTTTCTTTGCTATGCGGATTAGGAAGTGCTCCCCAAGTAGCTCTGGCTCTCCTCTAGTCATGGGAGCCGCACGACTCCTCTGCCTCTTCCCACTGCAGCTCTGCTCACATGAGAATTCCGAGTGAACCTTCCCGAGGGACTGGGAAGTCTCGGAACAAGGAGGATTTTTTCCCTGGGAGCGCCTGGTTGCAAAGCGTCCCCTCTCCCTTCCGGGCCTGCTAGCTAATTAGCACACTTGCTCTTTGTTCAACATGATTTTCTAATTTATCTCCTGGGCAGCCAGCAGCGGGGAGGGGGGTTGAATGTCAGAACATGCAGCATGCTGCCACAGGGCCCGGCAGGCTGAATCTCATGGGTGGTTTTGCAGGCAGGCCGACCTTGAAAAGAGGCTGCAGTTTCTCAAAGCAGGCCTTGTTTGGCTCTCTCAGCAAAGCACTTTTGCAGAACTTAAAGGACAAGGTGCTACATGAATATCTAAGGTGAGTTTGTACCAGAAATGAGGGGAAAAAATCATTGAAAGAGTCCCTGCCTGGCTTGAGAAACACTCAGAGCAGAACCTTGTTAATCCTGGGCAGGTTGACATGTGAAAATGACAATCCTTCAGGGAACCTGGGATTGGGTTTCTTGGAACTAAAAGCATGTGATGCTGTAACTGCTGTGGCCTCAGTGCTGGTCTGGAAACAAGGAGAACGTGTGTGGTCTCCAAGGAGGAATTCCAAAGCCAGCTTTGTGTTATGTTTGAGGACAACAGACTCTAATCTGGCAAGCCAGGTTTGATTCCCCACTCTTGAGAGCCAGTTTGGTGTAGTGATTAGGAGTGTGAACTTCTAATCTGCTGAGCCAGGTTTGATTCCCTGCTCCCCCACATGCAGCCAGCTGGGTGACTTTGGGCTCCCCATGGCACTGATAAAGCTGTTCTGATCGAGCAGCAATATCAGGGCTCTCTCGGGCTCACCTGCCTCACAGGGTGTCTGTTGTGGGGAGAGGGAAGGGAAGGCGATTGTAAGCTGCTTTCAGACTCCTTCGGGTAGGGAAAAGCGGCATATAAGAACCAACTCTTCTTCTTCCACATGCAGCCAGCTGGGCGACCCTGGGCCACTCACAATTCTCTCAGAGCCCTCTCAACGTCACCTACCTCACAGGGTGCTTGCTGTTGGGAAAGGAAGGAAAGGCCATTGTAGGCAGAGTCCTTTGAGTAGCAAAAAAGTGGGGTATAAAAACCAGCGAAACAAAGGCACTTTTCTTCCTCAAGGGAAGAAAGTTTCTCTTTTTGTTTTGTTTTCATTTTCGATTTCCTACAGAACTGCCAGCAGATCAGGGTCTGAACGTTTTTAAATCTGATTTTGAGCTCATATCAGTGAAAGTGTGGGATTAAGGTCTGCAGGACCCAGGTTCAAATCCCCACTCTGCCATAGAAGCCCACTTAGTGGCCCGTAACTCTCTCTCTCAACCTGACCTACCTCACAGGACTCTTGTGAAGATGAAATCAGAGGAAGGGGACCATGTTTTGTGTTGTGCTCAAGTCCCAGTTGGGCTGTTACCTGCAGACTGAAATGCAGGCTTTCGGCAAAAAGAGATATCGTTTATCACACCGTTTCTGGGCACCATTTCTGGGCATTGCTGCTTAAAGTGCTATTAATAACAGGCCAGTCTGCAAACAGGTGCGTGTGTATATGGCAGAGTGCACAGTACCTCTTGCAGCCATTTCCTGAGCAAGCAATTAAGCGGGCAGGTGACACGCCAAGAAGAAATCGGTTGGAACAGGGGTAGTCAACCTGTGGTCCTCCAGATGTTCATGGACTACAATTCCCATGAGCCCCTGCCAGCAACCGCTGGCAGGGGCTCATGGGAATTGTAGTCCATGGACATCTGGAGGACCACAGGTTGACTACCCCTGAGTTAGAAAACCAGTGCTTTGCGGAAAACTTTAGGATCTGCCCATAGACACCTGCAGCCTTGTATTGATGAAGCTGCGAGCACATGAGACCAACAGAGAGCCAGTAGGAGAAAGCCAGTTTGCATAACCAAAACTATACTGCTTAACATTACTGATTATTGACATGGTGGTTAATAATCTATAATGTTTCTGCAGCCTGAACACTGGCCGTTTGTGAGTCCTTAGTTAGGAAGTCGCCCACGCCAGATCTCATCTAGCAATAAATAAAGAGCACCACGCAAGATTGCTTAATGCCCTGGGGTAAATCCGCGCATAGTTCCCACTTGGGTCCCTGGCAGCTGTTTGCTTCTATCGTTTCCCCTTTTGTACAGTTTCTCTAAGAATCCATTTAGTGCCTTAAAAACCTTTGCCTGCCGTTCCCCACACATATTGGTTATTCCAGCATCCAACCTCCCATCCATATAAAGGTAAAAAGGTGAAGGTATCCCCTGTGCAAGCACCGAGTCATGTCTGACCCTTGGGGTGACGCCCTCTAGCGTTTTCATGGCAGACTCAATACGGGGTGGTTTGCCAGTGCCTTCCCCAGTCATCACCGTTTACCCCCCAGCAAGCTGGGTACTCATTTTACCGACCTCGGAAGGATGGAAGGCTGAGTCAACCTTGAGCCGGCTGCTAGGATTGAACTCCCAACCTCATGGGCAAAGCTTTCAGGCGGCTGCCTTACCACTCTGCACCACCCATCCATATAGTTTAACTTAAAGCTAACATTTCCCTTTTGGGTTTCAAATTGAGCCACATTGGGCTGTGGAGACACAAGCTGCAGATTCTGATCTGAATGGCGTGGATCCAGAAAATCTCCAGGAATGGCTTCTCCCGTACCATTTGATTGATTGATTGATTGATTGATTGATTGATTGATTGATTGATTGATTGATTGACTGATTGATTGATTGATTGATTGATTGACTGATTGATTGATTGAATTTCTAGACTGCCACTCCTGGCCAGGCCAGTGAGTGGTGGTTTACAATAAAAAATTGAAAACATTAAAACCCTAATACAAATACAAATCATCAATGGCGGCAACAACAAGCCTCTTCTTTCCAACGAAACCCTCAACTCTGCTGCTTGCAGTCTGTGTAAGGCGGTGTCATCCTAGAGGTGCTAATCACAAAAGGGGAAGGGAGGGACCCGATCTTACCATCCCTGGCTACCCACCTGACCTCAACCAAACACCTGGTGGAAGAGCTCTGCATAACCCAGAGAGCTTCGACAGGTCCCTCAGCTCTTCCGGGAGCTCATTCCACCAGGTAGGGGCCAAAAAGGCTCCAGCCCCAGTCGAGGCCAAGCATGCTTCCCAGGGCCTCGGGACAACCAGCAAATTCATACCTGCAAAGTGAAGGTCCCTGCAGGAGCATAAGGAGATAAGCGGTCCCACATGTAGGTAGGACCCAGGATGTGTATAGCCTTAAAGGTGCTAAACAGAACCTTGAACTTGACCCGGAAGCTAACTGGCAACCAGTGGAGCTGGCACAGCATCGGCTGGACATGGGCCCTCCAAGATGGCCTGGTGAGGACCCGTGCAGCCTCATTCTGTACCAACTGCAATTTCCGGGTCAAGGACAAGGGTAGGTCCGCATAGAATGAGTTACAGGAGTCTAGTCCATGAGATGAACCAGTGAGGCCCTACTCTGAATTCGATCCTGGACAGGTGGACATCTACTAGGAGTTAATCCTCTTCCAACAAAATCAGGCAAATTTTTTTTTATAGAGACCCGTCTTCCTCCTTTCTCCTCACTTTCCTTCTATCTGATGAAGTAATCGATACTTGAATTAAGTTATTCTGGTCAATATTGAGGCAGTTGCTCGTAAGCTGTTGATCATTCTTGCACAATAGTTTTAGAGATGTTGATGTTGTTTTGACATTTGGCAGTTAGGGTTTTATTGGATTTCATTGTATTAATGCTGCCTTGAACTGTCAACCTGCCTTGGAAGATTTATTTATTTATTTTGCAATTGAAAGGCAGCATAAAATCAATCATAATGGCAGGCATTTTGCTAGCTGTGGAAAACAAACTGAAAGGAGAAGTCTTATAATAATGCCAGAGAGGTAGCCATGTTAATCTTTTGCAGGAATTTAAACAGGAATTCTGGGCACTAGGGATGGCCACGAATCTAAAAATTCTGGTTTGGGGCGGCCCCTGAACCAAACCCAAAATTGAACCAAGCCAAGGTTTTCCATGAACCAAACTGGCCAGTTCATACCCCCTTTCTCCCAGCAGTGTCTTACCATTTTTTCCCATTGAGAATCCCCTGAAACATTCCTCAGGCTTTGAGAAACCCCAGAAGTGGTGCAATTGTGCAGAATATGGTTGGGAAGAATAGTTGTAGACACGCCTCCCTGGGCCCCTCCCCTTCCCACCCTTTTGACCCACCACCAGCCATTTTGGGAGGTAGTGGATGGGTCGACAGGACCATGTATGTTCACATTGCCCCATAAATATTTAGCAAACTTTTAAAATATATAAAATTAATTAACTCCCACCCACATGGGAAACCCTTCCAAGACCGTCAAGAAATCCCGGGGTCTTACAAAACCCTGGTTGAGAAAGCCGGGCTTAGCTTCTGAGATCTGACAAGATTGAGCAAGCGAGCGCCATCCAGGTCAGACCAATCCTGCTTTATGTGGTGGTGGAAAGTGCCAACTTATGGCCAACCCTTAGGGTTTTCAAGGCAAGAGACAAACAAAGAGGAGTTGCCATTGCCTGCCCCTGCATTGCGACCCTGCTCTTCTTTGGGGGCCTCCCGTCCGAGTACTAATCAGGGCTAACCCCGAGGAGCTTCTGAGAGCCGACAAGTTCCGCCTAGTCTGGGTTTTATTTAAAGGCTTGATTTATGCTTTTTTAAAGAGCTGCATTTGGTTCTGTCCTAAGCCAAACATGAACCATATTTCTGGGATAAACAGTTCTTTTAAAACAAATAGCTATGAGAAACTTGACATGATTCAGCGTGGTGATGATCCCCTTGGGGGAGAGATAAGCAGCGAATTGTTGCCAGCTCGTAGTCGTAAATTCTGTCGAGGAGAAAAAAACACCTACTGCTTGAGGTTGTCATTCACGGAGACCTCTCTCGAAAGTAGGATGCTGCAATTTTGGATCCTCATTCTCTAGGCCTGTTTCCACAGGACAATCCACTTTGTCCATGGGGGGGGGGGTGAAGATACTAACAAATAGGAAACGGCAAAGGAAAAGCTATGCCTCATTTTAGGCATTGATCACACGCATCACATCCAACACGACCTTAGAAGAGGCATTCTGTCCTGGATGGGAGAGAATGCTTCTTCCAAGATGGTGCCTCCCAGGGCATTTTTGCGTCATATAAAAATGAATTAGGAAAGGAGATCTGCTTCATAACTCTTGTTTTCACTCGTACACAAGTGCATTAAAGGGCAGATGACTATTCAACTAAGATTTCTTTAATGAGGTGACAACTGTTTTAGTTATTACTCATGAGCAAAATGCCTGTCCATGTAAGAGGTAGTTTTGAGCATATGTTTCTGGGTCTTCTTGGAAGAAACAATGCATTTCAGTGTGCTATGCACTCATCATCTCTGCTGCTTTCCGTGGCCAATGATTTTCCTGTCCCAGTAGCCACAACACATTTAATGTAGTGTGTGGGAGGGGATGGTGCCTGCTGTGTGCAAAATAAACATGGCCACAGATGAACACAGTGGGATGGGGTGGCCTCCTTTGATCCATGGACTCCCTTTCTTATGACCCTGTGAAATCGGCCCCGAGGACTTCCCCTTTCCTTGCGGTGAGTCGCTCTGAGACTCTCCACATTCCGCCCTGGGTTAAAATTCTCTTTCTGCACATCATGAGCATTTTCCTTTGTAGCACCTTGAAGGAGGAAGAGAAGAAAATTGGTCTCCCTCCCCTTGACCCCTTGGCTCCATCAAGCCCCACGCTGACTTCCAGTGCATAATGGATTAGCACTTAGCACCACCAGATACGCCTTTTTGCTGCCCCCAGGGGTTAACGGAATGCAAATCAATTCTGCTAGTCCCTGACGTAAGAGTTTGGTCTTTCCAGGATCTTCTCCGAATGGAAAGTGTTTGGGGAATATTAGCGTGTCTGCGTGGGAGGCAAAATGGATTGCAACTGAATTTTCTGTAACATAAGAACAGGGCAATCCATCTCACCCATTCAGCATTTTGTTTCCAAAGGAGGTAGCTCATATGCAAACTGGCAAGGTAAGGGGGACTTTTGCGATCTCTCACCATCTGGTATACAAAAGTATACCGTCTCTTTCTGTGGAGGCTCCATTTCGCCAGTATGGCCAATGGCCATGAATCTACTACAAGAACTCCTACATCTCTAGCGTCTATCAGTTCATCACCAAGAAGGGCAGTCAGGGGCAGTCAAACTGCGGCCCTCCAGATGTCCATGGACTACAATGCTGGCAGGGGCTCATGGGAATTGTAGTCCATGGAAATCTGGAGGGCCGCAGTTTGACTACCCCTGACTAAGGGATTGTTTCCCTCCACCTGATTCCTTCCCGCTCCAAGATCCTTCTAATTAACAGCACTGGAATTAGCATGGTGATTTACTCTGTGGTAGTGCATTGGCTTTTGATTTATCTCTGGCTGGACTTGTTAAGAATCATCTCCCCTGAAAGCACCTTGGAAGTGAGCAGATGAAGCTGCCTTATACCATCAGATCCGAGGTTCTTCTGCCTCAGATGGAGAGCATTTTAATTGGGAGTGTCTTTCTGGAATTTTAAGCAGGCAATGGTTCTTCTCCCACCATTTCGGCTCACGGCAGACTATTCATCCATCCATCGATTCTTTCATGGATGTTCGGCAGGTTGCTTCACCATATCCCTTCCTAGCAATGGCCTACAGCACAATTGGCACATCCCCTATGCACATTCTCACAAACCCTGCTTTACCCCGGTGGGGGGGGGGTGCTCCCCACCATACCGCACTGCTGCTCCACTTGGCAGGTGGGTTCTTTGAAGAGACAGCTAAATCAGTCACAAATCGCAAAAATCAGCCATAAATAATTGCTGTGTCTGGGGAGAAAAACACACCAACCATTTGATGTTCATCTAAGTATCCCTTAGTGATGTTAGTGGCTGACAGTCAGTTGGGAAAGGAAGCATTTTCACACATGGGATGTCTTGCAAAAACCCAAGGCAAACCTGTTTGTCGGGGATTTGAGTTGTTTGCTGCTGAACCTTAGCACACGTCTGATGGACTCAGCTGAACACGGTATGTCCGTGTGTCAAAGCTGCTCCTTGCAAACTGTATTGCATCTCTAGTCTTTTCCAGCTCCTGCTGCACAGGCCTCCTACTGGAGTTGCTGGGCAGTGAATGGAGGACCTTCTGCTTACATAGCAGTTGCTCAACCACTGAGTTTTGGCCTTTCCCCAGAAAAAGATCAAGAGGACTAGTGGGCTTATTGGAAAATTTGAGATCTTTTCAGAAGAGCTGGTTCAAGGGACATGTCCTTAAACCTTTTACTGATAAGATTATGTCTAAAACTCTGTTTGCAGGTTCAACATTTATAATCTGCGTCCACTTCGTTTTTCTTAGTATGTGCATCAAGTACTTCTTATGTTAATTTCTATGCATGTACAGCTCCATGTGTTTGAAATCACCCATTTATCCATCGCCTGGTCCCTGGTTTCATTTGTAAAGAAAACACATCTGTCTTAGAGATACTCATATACATATACATGTTGGCTGTACGTGCGCTCACTGTAGCATGTGAACAGGGCTTAATTGGCGTGTCCAAGGAGATTCAGATTGTGTATGTACCTCTTCCTTGGCCAAGTTTATTTGAGTTTCATTATCCAAGATACTGTAAATCCTGAGTACTTCACGTAATTGTCTTCTGAATGATTTAAAGACTCATCTTCCCCACTAATGGATCCCTTGCAGATGAAAACATATTCATATTTATGTTCAACACAAGCTTCCGATTATGATTAAATTTGTATGGCGTGCTTCTATGGAAGTCATCATCTTAACAAGCTCACAATGTGTAGAGGGGGGAAACGGCATCTCTAATGTGAGGGAAATATTTACAAACTTTCTCTGGCACACGGTCTTGATCGTTTAGGTTTGTTGCCCCACTCTGGAGCATGAAAAGTAGTCAAGGAAGAAGACGCAGTTCTGGAGATAACTGTTCAAGGAGATCGCATTTTAAACAATCTTTGGATGGAAGCATGTGTGCAATTTTGTTGTTTTTTTCCTCCTTTTATTCTACAAAAAACACCACTCCCTCCCCCCATGTTTGCACTCTCTGTGTTTTAGCTGATCTTCCTAGGCTGAAATAGGACTTTCTGATGCCAACATGAATGAAGGCTTGCAAGAAAAGTTACAAGAAAAGGAGCATCGTAGCTCCCAAATATTAGGGCTGAACAAATGGTCCCTTTGCGGTTTGTTTGGAAGTTTTCATTAGGTGTGATCCCCAATGCAGAGCTCACGGCTGAGTTTCCTTGTGTCTGTTTGCATCTTCTCCAAAGCATCTTATTCCCTAGCCCAAAGAGCCAATCCTGGCTTTTCCCCACCTCCTTGCAGCAGTGAGTGCTCCAGAAGAAGCGAGGAAGCTTCAGATTTATGTTTGCAGAGATCACCCATTCAGATTCAGCTGCACATTTTGTGAATGGTGCACAGACCCCCTCCTCCCTACGGCAGCCATTTCTGTACTATTCCTACCTACTGCCTAGTCTCAAAATTCCAAAAGAGCCCACAAATTCAAAGAGATTAGGGACCCTTGTTGCAATATATACTTAAAAGTGGACAAGCAAAGGTGCAAAATGTATGCATTTTATGGGAAGACGCTAGCCCTCTTCCCAGGTTACAGTGAATGTATGCGCATATGCATGTACATGTGTTTACCTGTTTGTAAGAAAGAGCCAATGTCTGTCCACTTTCCAAATGAAACCAGGGATCAGTACCTGGACAAATATGGACTCACATGCCCGGCTGTACATGCATTGAATGTAACCTGAGAAGTTACTCAAAGAAAAATCAAGTGTGCGTGGCTTGCACATGCATTCATGGTAATATGTGAATAGGTTTTTTTTGGTACAGGGAAACAAAAAATGATGCAAAAATATAGAGCCCTGACTCCCCGCCACCTGGTTGATTTTGAGGAAATCGCTGACATTCTATTAATCTCTCTGAAGCCCAACAAGGAAAGTCCCACTCTGCTGAGCAAGGAAGTCTTGCAAGGGTACCAGTGAGGAGTACCAGACATGCTAAGCTAAAAAGGCATTTGGGGAGGGAGAGATGATATGCGTCTGCAGTTTTATTAATTTCCAAATGTTGTAGGTGGAAAAGAACGTTAGCAATTCCTGGATCTCCTAAAGTTGCAGGTGCAGCAAAGAGATAAATCAGACACTTTATTCTGTAAATATTTAATGCCACCCACCATCAAGTCAAAGATGGGAGAAATTCCATTGGGATGCATGTTGAAAGCATGAAGTCAGATGCTGGTACAAATTGCCTTCGTTTCTGCAGAAGCCAAAGAGCTATCTTGCAACCGCTAAGCTGCCTGGGTTCTTGACCTGGGTGCTAGTACTAGATGGTTGAATTAAGAGTAAGGATGATCTTGTCAGGCTAGGAAACTGGACTAAAACCAACAAAATGAATTTCAACAGAGATCAATGTAAAGTTCTGCATTTAGGTAGGAAAACTAAAATGCATAATTATAGGAGGGGGGAGACTTGTTTTGGAAGTAGCATGTGCAAAAAAAAAGAACTAGGCATCTTCGCAGACCATGCTTTGAGCATGAATCAACAAGCAAATGCAGTTTTGGGCTGCATCAACAGGACGAGAGTGTCCAGATCACACAAAGTGCTTTACTCCATTCTGGTTAGAGCTCACTTGGAGTACAGCCTTCAGTTTTAGGCACCAGAGCTTAAGAAGGATGTTGATAAAATGGAACGTATGGGCAACAAAGATTGAGGTGAGCGCGGAGACCAAGTCCTGCGATGAAAGTTTGAAGGCGTTGGGTATAATTACCTTGGAGAAGGCAGAGACGTGATAGGATAGCTATCTTCAAGTATCTGAAGGGCTGTCATATAGAGCAGTGGTCCCCAACCCCCGGTCTGCGGCCCGATGCCAGGCTGTGAGAGCTTCAGCAGCGGGCCGTGACTCTCTCTCCCCACCTCTGCCCCCCTGCAGCAAGAAGCTTGCCAGGCTGCGAGCAAATCGGCCGCAAAAGCAGCCAATTAGCTTGCAGCCCGGCAAGCTTCTTGCTGCGGGAGGGAGCGGGAGAGGGAAGCGCCAGGGAAATGCTGATCCTCATTTCAGAGTCAAAAAGGAATTCTCCTCCAGGCCAGATTGCACCAGCAATCCTGGAGGGGTTTTGCCTTCCTCTCAGGGTCACTGGGGAGGTGGGCATAGGGGGTATCTGTGAATTTTCTGCATTGCACTGGGAGTTGGACTAGATGATCCTTGGGGACCCATCCAGCTCTGTTTCTAACATTAGCCCTCCCACCTGTTTATTCCTAGTACTGGGTGCTGAGTTGTATCCCCAAACATGGACATTCCGTGTGGCGATCCAGGGTCATATCCACTGACAGACTGAATTCTCTAGTCATTCTTATATTTTTTCATAAGATCCTATCAGCCAGTTGAGACCCTAGAAGAAATGGATGGATCATCGCTCCCTTCTGATGGTGGCTCCCAGCTCTTTTAAAAGGGGTGGAGTAGAAACCAGTGAGTAACCGAACTCTGCTGTTTCCCTAAAGGGATGAATCTCAACCTGAATGCAGAACATCTCCCTCTCCCTCCCCCGAGTTAAAAGTCCAGCTTTGCCACCCGGGTTTCTTTCCTTTGTTTGAACAACTAAGCTTCCTCTGGCAAGTGAGGCGGGCACTTGGCAGAAGTGGCCCCTTCCATCTGGAAGTGCTGAATGGAGACGGGCGTGTAGTTGGCAGGAGCTAGAGGACATGCCATTGCTCTCAATAGCCCTGTTACTAGAATCTGTGGCTCTCTAGTAAAAGGTTCTGAATGATGACATGCAGTTCCCAAAGATGGCTAGACCCGCCAAGGAGAGAAAGCAATGGCTGGAGGCCATTATTGCTTCTGAGCCAGGAGACAGGAGATCAAGGAACGCTTCCCATATTACAAAGCAACAAGCGCTGGGGCAGCCTCAAAGTCTGCATTCCGGTGGCATTAAAAGCGGCAAGGGACAGATGAATTTTATCTAGGCTTAGAGATCATCCATCACAAGCACTGTCCAATTTATATCCAGATAACAAAGTGGAAATGTGCAAAGGAGGATGTATGCAAACAAGAAAAAAAGCATGTGTTTCAATAGATCATGTAAGTTACAGAAGAGTTTGTATATTCCCGCTGGAAGTGAACATTAAGGGAGGCCATTTTCAATGACATCTCCATGGCAACCATAAAGTGTTCCTCAGCTCTAAGAGGAAGAAGCAGAGAGGAGCAACTGGACGGCCACCACCGAGAATGCTTGAACACACCACTGGAAATAATCCAAAGTAAACATATTAATTTTTCAGTCATCCTTTGGATTCCCAGGATGTCAGTACAGAGTTCACATTGGACATCTAGATGGCAATGACGTCATCGCCCTGTTTCAGAGGCTGGAACCCACAGCCTCTGTTGTGCCCATCTGCCACATCATCACTATGGTACTTTAGTATCCTGCCCATTTCCCAAGGTCCTCAGAATGGTATACATGGCTCTCCCTTGCTCATTTCTCCACACCAGATCTGTGAGGTCAGTTAACCTGAGTAAGAGTGACTGGGCCAAAGTTACCCAGCAGTCTCCATGACAAAGATGGGATTTGAACGCAGGTGTCCTACATCCTTGTTTGACTCTTTAGCTATGGTACTACATCTGCTCTCATCATAAAGGGGGCCTTCTCCAACCTGTACCAGAGAAACTTTTTCCCAGAATTCCAAGCTAAAGCATTACATCTGTACTATAATGTCCAGTTCCTGCTGTGGTTTTTCTTCTAGCAAAGTTGTTCAAACAATTCCTAGGCATTTCATCCTTTTCCCACAGCCTTTGGTAAATATAAAAAAAAACTAGACAGAAGAAAGAGATGGAATACTGGAATGAGCTTATCTCTTTTAGAGAATAGCTGGAATATCTGGAATGTGAGCCAAAGTCTATAAAAACAAGCTGATTCTGTATTTGACCAAGATCCCCAAGGTATAGAATTTGGAGTGACACAGGTTTGGGTCTTCTAATTTTTCCATCAAGAAAAGGAACTAGGTTTGGTATGCTTTTGCCGTTTGGTACAGCAAGTTGTTTTGATCAGGTCATATTGGCCTGTGGCCATGTGTAGCGGATCACCCCAAATCTGAATTATGGATCAAATTAGCAGTCCTGTCCCAACTCCACTGACAAGCTGTTATCTACACGTGAAGTCCACCCTCTCTGTGCTCTCCCCTCAGAGGGTAGAGCGGACGTGAGAGGAAAATCTAAGCTGTACTTGCCGTATTCTTCGCAGGCAAACAAATGCCGCCTTTGTAATCAACCATAAATCATCTGTTTGGGGAGCTGGTGGGTCATCTCTAATGTATAGTCTGCAGCCCTTCCGAGAGGGAGCAGGAAGCAATTCATCTCGAAAGGTGAGCCAACAAGGCCGTCAGCCCTTTCTGATGGACTGCAAGGAGCTATAAAGCGAAGCTCCTTGTGAAATGCAAATGACTGTTGGTTGATTGTGACAAAGCTTCCTCATCCAAATGAGTAGAGGTGGGGATGGGAAGAACAGGCTGCATAAGCCCAATAAACTCTCTGCCTAGACTTTAATGTCTGTATACTGGCCTGTTGCTGCTTTATCTGAGGAGGATAAATGGTGCGAGCAGTAAAACCGGACCCTTGTGTGGCTGTTACATGAAAGCATTCAAGTAAAGCTCTTCAAAGCTGCAAAAGTTATCAAGTAGCCTGCCAGCCATTGCTGCACCTGGGGGAGTCACATATGTTGTAGCAAGTCACCCAGTGGTAGTTCCTCAGCTTGGCCCCTATATGTTCTCACTCCAGGCAGGAGGAAGAGGAGTGGGGTGGACTGGGAGGCCAAAATAGCTTGGGGGAAAGGTCCCCCTGCCTTTTTACTGACAGAAATCAAGTTTTGAAGGCTAGAAAGGTTGTGGTTGCCTAGCAACCTCCACCATGGCCTGTGAGATCTCAGAGGGTATTCATTTTTTAAAGGTACACGTGCTTATATTATTGGCAGGGTTAACTCCTCAATTAATTTGCTTTTTTAAAGATTTCAGATGTTTCTGCAAACCTGTTCCCTTTTCTCAGAACCGTAGAATGATCTGCCTTGTCCATGCTGAGAATCAGACATATTGATATATCGACCTATCATATATTGATAGTTGACCATTCCAGAAGTAGATCTCTGAACCTTTTTTTCCCCTTTTTGCTTCACAGTAATGACAATGGACTTTTGCATCCTGGATTAGAAATCAGAGAGCATACTTGCCTGCCAATGTGCTTCATTAGCGAATCTCATTTGGATTTGCATTTTGCTTGTGGCCAAGTAATTGCCTCCCTCCCCTCACACTCTGCTTGGTAGATTTGTTTAAGTGTGTGTGTGTGTGTGGGGGGGTGTTGTTGTTGTTCTGTCACCCTATTAATCTTCCATAGGCTGCCTTCATTCTCGTGGCCTTTTGCAGATAGAAGACAAGATGTTGCCTTGGCAACAAAGCCCCATAGAGGGTTTCAGGCTCTGGGATCATTGCATCCGGCCCTGAGTACTTTTTTAAAATGTTATTTTTATTAACCAGACAAAGATCCTGTAGGCTTGCTACTAATGGAGAAAGTAGCCATGGGAGATGGAAGGGACGAGTCTGTATTTTGCTGGCACGATTCACTCCATCAAGACTGCCGAGTGCTTTCCCTCCCCTTTCACTGTGGATTGCTGGCAGAACGTCTGAGAGAAAATTGCAATTCCCTAGAATATTCTCAGAGCCTCTTGTGGCGCAGAGTGGTAAGGCAGCAGACATGCAGTCTGAAGCTCTGCCCATGAGACTGGGAGTTCAATCCAAGCAGCCGGCTCAAGGTTGACTCAGCCTTCCATCCTTCCGAGGTCAGTAAAATGAGTACCCAGCTTGCTGCTGGGGGGTAAACGGTAATGACTGGGGAAGGCACTGGCAAACCACCCCGTATTGAGTCTGCCATGAAAACGGTAAAGGGGGTCACCCCAAAGGTCAGACATGACTTGGTGCTTGCACAGGGGATACCTTTACCTTTAGAATATTCTGTGTGTGTGTGTGTGTGTGTTACACACACACACACAAAGAGAGAAGGCCATTTAGGATGGGCAGAAGGGGACAATTGCCTGCATCTCTGACCCCATGTGATTATTCCCAGGAGCACTTCTCTCTGGTTCTATCCCAGAGCTGACTGGCTCTACACACACTGAGTAATGATAGCAAAAGCAATCAATAGCCTGATTCTGTGCAGAGATCATTGAAGGCATGAACCCGCCTTCTACTATGTCAGACTTTGAGTCTAACAAGATCAGTACTACAAAACAAAATCAGTGGCGCCATTAAGACCAACAAAGATTTATTCAAGCCGTGAGCTTTCGAGTGAATAAATCTTTGAATAAATCTTTGTTGGTCTTAAAGGTGCCACTGGACTCTGATTTTGTTTTGTCGTGCTGCTTCAGACCAACGCGGCTACCCACTAGAAGATCAGTACTGCCTACTCTGACCGAGAGCAGCTTTTCAGGGTCTCAGATCAAGGATGGGGGATCCAGGTTTGGAAACTCCTGGAGATTTGGGGGCAGAAACCTCAGTGGGGTACAGTGGCCCTAGAATCCAGCCTTCAAAGAAGCCATTTTTCTCCAAGAGAGCTGATCTCTGTAGTCTGGGAATGAGCTGTGATTCTGGGAGATCCCTGGGTCCCACCTGGAAGATGGCATCCCTATCAAGGTCTTTCTTATCACCCTCTCCCTGAATCTTTTTGGGGCACTCTGCATCCAAAGCAGACACACTGCAACTGAACTGTGGATCCTGTAAGCCACTGGGAACTGGTTTGTTAAGGTTGATATCGTCTACACTGGTTGCTAGCAGTTCTATAGATCCTCCTCAGGTTGAGGTCTTTTGCATTATCTCCTATTTGATCTTTTTAAACAGAGGACATTTGCACATACTCCACCAGGAGCATTTTTAGGTGACAAAAGTAGCACCGAGAGAGCCATGAGACCCCACTTCGGCTTTTCTTTTACTGCCCACCCCAGATAACCTCACTGTTCCTTTTTCAAGTTTCTCCTCAGATAAATATCTTCTGCAATCAGAAAGACTGAATTAGGATGCTAGAAGGAATGGCTCATATTTGCTTGGCATACATCTCTTTGCACCTGCCTTCTTAATGGTACTGTGCAAGGAGAGGGGTAGGGATGCCGGCCTCTGGGTGGCACCTGGGGAACCCCCGGAATTACAGCTCATTTCCATAGCCCCCCTCACGGAAGATAAACCTGGAGCTCCATCTGTTGGGAATCCCAGACTGAAATTTCCTCAAGCCAGGATTGATGTTGATTCTTAATTCTCTCCTTCTGATGATGTCTGCATCTCTCCTGAATGACCAGCTCACTGGTTCTGTACACTGAGTAACTTGAAGAAATGTGCCTAATGGATTTGTGTACTAAGTGGGCATGCCTGAAGCTAAAGTGTTATAGTTAAAAGGTGGGTGGAAGTAGGGAGACACTATGAAGTGTATAGCCGTATTGGTGGCGGAATGTCTTTTCAAGTGGCAGCTGATTTGTGATAACCCTGTAGGGTTTTCAAGGGAAGGGATGAACAGGAGTGCCAATGTTTTCCTCTGTATAGCAACCCTGGATTTCCTTGGGGGGGGGGGGTCTCCCATCTAACTCTACTTAGCTTCTGATAGCTCAGGGTACCTTGGGCCATCCAGGTCCGGGAGTCCCTATTGGCTTTCCTCAAAACTAGCAGCCATTTTATATTTGTAGTGGTTAGAGTAGCCCTTTTCACAAGTTACAGTAAATGCACCTACAACCACGAACATTATACACTTGATTTTTCGTTATACATGCGTTGAGTTATGCTCATGTGACATTCAAAGCATGTACTGTTGGAGGTGTGATTGAAACCAACTATTTACCCAGTTTCATTTGTAAGGTGAACACACATTGGTTCTTTTGTGCTCATGGATGTATGCACATGCATGCAAGGATGCACGTCTTCACTATAACCTGTGTTTCGCCAGGGCAGGGGTGGACAAACTGTGGCTCTCTAGATGTCCATGGACTACAATTACCATGAGCCCCTGCTAGCATGCTGATGGCAGGGGCTCAAGGTAATAGTATCCATGGACATCTGGAGAGCCACAGTTTGGCCACCCCTGCACTAGGATGTAGAGCCATCTTGGTGTAGTGGTTAGGAGTACAGATTCTAATCTGGCAAGCCGGGTTTGATTCCCTGCTCCTCCACATACAGCCAGTTGGGTGGCCTTGGACTTGCCACATCGCTGATAAAGCTGTTCTGACCAAGCAGTAATATCAGGGCTCTCTCAGCCTCACCTGTTGTGGGGAGAGGAATGGGAAGGCGAGTGTAAGCCGCTTTGAGACTCCTTCGGGTAGAGAAAAGCGGCATATAAGAACCAACTCTTCTTCTTCTAGATAGTTCTGTGTCTCCAAATGGCGACTAGAGATCTCCCAGAATTACCGCTGGTCTCCAGGTAAAAGAGATCAGTTTCCCTGGAGAAAATGGCTACTTTGGAAGGTAGGCCGTATTGAATTATATGCCTCTGAGGTCTCTTGCCTTCCTCTCCTCAGGCTGCACCCCAAATTCTCCGGGAATTTCACGACCTAAAACTGGTATTCCTAGATCTAGAGACCCATTTTCGGACCCCAGCTCTGTCTCGAAATCTTGGAGGGTGATCAGTCGTATGCTTTTATCATAACATACCTCACTGTGATATTTCTGGGATAAAATGGAGAAGAGGAGGCTGGTGTACGTCACTTTCAAGTCCTAGTGGAGAGAAAAACAGTATAAATGTAGTAAAATTTAAAAGAGGCAGACAGAGGTAGGAAAATGTGAGCATTATATTCTGAGGTACTCCTAAAACATATTTTGTGGTGTTTGGATAAGTGAATGCCTCTGAAAATAGCTCAGCCATGTGAGTCTGTTGTTGTGAAGTCAAAGAAAATCTCAAAACAAGCTATCCTTGTTTAACCAGTTTATTATCCTGGAAGGTATAAATACCAATAACATTGGGTGGCATATATCTTTTAGGGGTAAATATAACATATCTCCTGAGGAAACTTTAATTGTACACAATCAAAGCCTTTCTTACTAAGAGGCGGGAGAAAGAAGGAATCATTATGCTGACCGCTGTTCTGTCAATATTTACAATGACAACATTCAGTTTATTTTGTCCTCAGAAAAAAAAAATTATCGCTCTGGAGAGAATACGGTTGAAGATTTAATCGGCTGTTGAAACGTTAAGGGTCTGATGGGGGTTATTGATAAATAATGCAGTCTTAGGAGCAGATGTACGGGCTTTCGAGATACAGAAATTTCCATTACATTAAGCTGTCAAGACCCTTCCATCCGGACTCCACAGGAGGGTGTGGGCCCTTTCCCAAAGGTGAGAGGGGCAAGTTGGGGTCCATGGGGTTTACTGCAACCACCTGGGACTCACAGAGAGGATGAAATGCTGGAGCTGTGGCCCAGGCCAAGCCAGCAGGCCCAGACTCCTCAAGAGGAGACTAATGGCCAGCCTGCAGGCTTCCAACCACCACACTCACTCAACCCAAGCAAGCCACCGAGCACCAGCAGTGATGTGAACAACCAGGAAAGAAGGAGGAGCCAGTTGCAACCAAGCAACAGTATGAGGGCACGTCAGAGCAAGAACAGAGCTAAGCCCATCCCAGAGAAAGGGCTTTAAAGATAGAAGGCTGGAAGAGGTGGAGCTAGGGGAGCCTTATGAGTGCAATGGGAAGAGGCAAAGGAAGTAGAAGAAGAGTTGGTTCTTGTATGCCACTTTTCTCTACCTGAAGGAATCTCAAAGCAGCTTACATTCGCCTTCCCTTTCCTCTCCCCACAACAGACACCCTTTGAGGGAGGTGGGACTGAGATATTCCTGCTCGGTCAGAACAGCTTTATCAGTGCTGTGGCAGGCCCAAGGTCACCCAACTGGCTGCATGTGGAGGAGCGGGGAATCCAACCCGGTTCGCCAGATTAGAAGTCCGCACTCCTAACCACTACACCAAACTGGCTCTCTCAGTGGCAGAATATAAAAGGAGGTTCCAAGGCCAGGGAGGTAGTGAGGCTAACTACGAAGGAAGGAAGGAAGGAAGGAAGGAAGGAAGGAAGGAAGGAAGGAAGGAAGGAAGGAAGGATGTTTTTTTGGCTAAGCCCATTCTGAGGCTTCTGACAGCATCCCAGCCAAGGGGGGGCATGACAGTGAAAGCTGGCATTGACCCATGGGCTGCTGACAGACCTGACAGCAGCAGAGTCTTGCATCAGGATATACCTGTGATATTTTCCCCCACTTTTATTGTGAGGGGTTCAAATTGGTTTATATTGATCCTCCACCATTTTATCTTCACGCACCTCTTTTGAAATGCATTAACCTGTGAAAGTTGGATGATGAAAAAAATGGACAAGGGAAGAATCAATTCATTGGAACTCTGGTGTTGGAGAAGGCTTCTGTGGGTTCCATGGTCAGCAAAAGTCACAAACAAAGAAAGTCTGATATATCATTGGTAGGCAAAATCACGAAACTCCGGCTCACTTACTGTGGCCATATCATGCAATCCAACTTAGTGGAGGAAGCAATTATGCTAGGATTGGTCAGTGGACCCCCAAAGGAACCCAGGGCTGCTGCTCAGAGGCAGGCAATGTCTACTATTCCTGCTTGCCTCTTGCCATGAAAACCCTGCAGGATTGCCATAAATCAGCTAATACTTGACAACATTTTCCTTCTCGCTACCAGCTGCAAAAAGTGAGCAAACCTCCTTAATGCACCGCTGAAATAATAGTGGATGATTTGAACCCGTGCAACTTTGCCGAGAGTTGCACTTGTGAGTGAGGCAGAATCCATAAGGCAGAGAAAGTGCAAACTGAGTCAAGGACAGTGGTGGTGTTTGCCCTATCTTTAAATATTACCAGGCACACACATCTGTTGTTAAGTACAGCTAAGGAGGGATGATTTATAGGGAACTCTTCTTCATGCTGGGATGCCTCACAGTGGCTGGAACCCGGTAATTAGCTGGCTGCTCGGAGCTCAGGGCCGGGAGGAGGGGACTTAATACCCACTCTGTAATTAAGGCTCTGGATGTGTCAGCACACAGCAGGCCCCGGATACGGGACCAGCTCAGGACCAGCCGGATACGGTCTGGAGGCTGCGCTGGACTGCCCATGGGGAGGCGAGACTGTCATTCCCAGAACACTCAGCTCCCACCCACTTTCCCCCCTTCATTTTTTGTATTTTGTGCTACTCTGTTATACACACATGATGATCAGTACATCCAATATATATTTGTTTTTTGGGAGGAGGTCAAGTGGCTTTTTTTTAGTTTCTTTCCCCCTTTCCTATCCTTTGTTTTTTCTTTCCCTTGTTTCCCAAGTTTGACCCAGGATGGTATATTTGTTTGTTTGCTTATATTTTAACTTGTATACTGCCTCTCTCAAAGACTCCCAACAAAAGATTAAAACAACAACCCTTAAAATCACCAGACCTTAAAAATTGCAATTCATTAAAATTAACCCCCCATCTCCTCCCCTGTCCAGTGTGAAGTCCGGAGCTCTTTCATTAGGAGCGAGGGTTGTCGATCATAAGATCTATAAGGTTGTCGATCTTAAGGTGGCACTTGGAGATCTCCCGCTATTACAATGGATCTCCAGATGACCAAGATGAGTTCCCTGGAGAAAACGGCTCTTTGGCAAGTAGATTTTTGTGGTCTTCTGAGGGCCATCCTCTTCCCAAATCCTACCCTTTCCAGACACTACTCCCAAAATCTCCAGGTGTTTCTCAACACAGAGCTGGTGACCCTAGTAGCATAGTGCAGGGGTAGTCAACCTGTGGTCCTCCAGATGTCCATGGACTACAATTCCCATGAGCCCCTGCCAGCAACTGCTGGCAGGGGCTCATGGGAATTGTAGTCCATGGACATCTGGAGGACCACAGGTTGACTACCCCTGCCGTAGTGAATGGAGATGTGAACTAGCATTTGGGCTCAAACCCCCATTCTGCCATGGAAGCTTGCCGGATGGCTCTAGTTCTGTCTGTCTGTCTGTCTTTCTCTCTTTCTCTCTCTCAGCTTAATATATCTCTTACAAGGTTGTTCATAGAATCATAGAATCATAGAGTTGGAAGGGGCAATACAGGCCATCTAGTCCAACCCCCTGGTCAACGCAGGATTAGCCCTAAGCATCCTAAGCTTGTAGGGATAAAATGGAGGAAGGGGGAACAATCATAAAACATTTTGAGTCCCCACTGAGGAGAAAAGTGGGGCATAAATATAAATCAATAAATATTTCAGATAGCCTGTTGACCCCAATAAGGGCTTGCCTCTCTTTAAGGCTGCACAGCTAGTCCTGTTCTCTCTTAATAGGAACAGATGAGACACCCCCAAGGTCATAGCTTCAGAGGTCTTTTCCCCCTCTTTCCCACCCGCCCACCCCTTTTAACATCCATCCTGATGAAGAGTTTTGTACAGCTCAGAGGCTCACGCATTTAACTCGCGTCATTAGGGTTTCTCACAATAGAAAGGTATAATGTGGCTTTTGTTTTTGGATTTTACTTTGGACTAACCTGGCCCCCTGGTGCTGACAGCCGTACTTTACAGGAGTCCGCCGTACCTTCCTGATATCAGCAGCCAATCCCTGCTTTCATCTCCAAGCAATTTGCATGTCCAGCAACCAAGGTGTTTCACTTCGAAGGGACAGCAGACTGCTAGGCTCGGAAGCCATGGCTCAGGACCGGCCTTGTTGCTCCCTGTGCATTCCTGCTGTCAGGTGGGCCTTTTGCTAGTGATAAATCATCGTGATAACTGTGAAGCTCCTTTTGTGTTCATCAGTCCCGGAGAGCCGTGAGATGGTAGCCACTGAAAAGCAGGCAACATTTTTAAAAGGAGGAAAAAGGGAAGATGGAAAGGTCTGTTGTGCATTCTCTTTCCGTCTCTCGGTCCAGCCATCCCTGGAGTGCCCACTTGTGTATTTTTAGCTCCCCTCCTGCATGAAATACCGCCGTGGTATTCATTAAACAAAACCCCAGTGGGATGGGAGCTGCTAGGGACAGGGTGTGTGTGTGTGTGTTTTCCTGTTTTGTTTTATTTAATTGTGCACTTCAGTACAGATGGCAAAGCACGGCAGGGAGTTTGAACCCCACCGCCTTGGGGGAGGAAGGAGACAGAAGCAGGCCAGGAGGGAAGAGGGAAAGAGAAAAATAGTCCGGCCCTATTTCAAAACCTGACCCGCTGGGCCCAGAGGGGGGACAAATATGTGAAGGTCACGCTCAGTTTGAGACGTGTCCTGGAGTGCGAGAAGTGAGGGGGGCATCGTCTCCGCTTGGGCTGCTAATTGCTTGTTAAGCCAGCTAACGAAAGCGCATCTTGGGCTGCATGCCCTTTTGCAGCTTCATGTGCCACGTGGAAGCTTCTTTTTCAAATATTATTATTGTTTTTCATACCTTTTTTTTAAAAAATTACATATTTAGCTTAAAGAAAGAGTTGTTGCACAAGGCAGATGGAATAAAACTTTTGATTCTTCCAGACCCCAGCAGCCTTTCTCAACTTTTTTACTGTTGAGAAACCCCTGAAACATTCTTCAGGCTTCGGGAAACCCCAGAAGTGGCGCAATCATGCAGAATATGGTTGGGAAGCAGAGCTGTGGACAAGCCTACCCAGGGCCCTCCCCTCCTCATCCCTTCCAGGTCCATCACTGGCCATTTTTTTGGGGGGTGGTCAAAATGACCGTATATGGTCATATCACCCAATACATGTTTAACAAAATTTTTAAATATATAAAAAATTAATTAACTCCCACCCATTTGGGAAACTGTCAGGAAACCCCAGGGTTTGTTTCACAAAACCCTGATTAAGAAAGCCTGAGATAGAATGTTGGAATGGTTTCAGATCTCGACCCGGTTTCAGATCTCCCCTCTGCTGTGAAGCTCACCAGGTGACCTTGGCTAGTCACTGTTCCACAGCCTAATCTACCTCTCAGGGATGTTGTTGAGGATCAAGCAGGAGGAGGAAAAACCATGTCAGCCACCCTGAACTCCTTCAGAGAAAACAGGATAGGAACATGACTGATAAAGATAGTTTCTCTGGGCTGGCTAGACACTTGTAATGTGTGTTGGGATGTAAATACAATTTAGCATGAGCTTGAAGCACAGGCTGGCCATGACCTGCCTGTTGCCTGGTCTCTCATGTAGGGTACCCATTCCCCCATCCCCAGAAATGCTGACCTGTAAATTTGTTTTGTGTGGTAATAGCCCCTTTCTCCTGCACAAGGACTTTAATAGCAAGCCAAGGCCAATTCACCACTTGGCAGAGGGGAGGCAGAGTTTCTGCTGATGCAGAGGCTCCCAAATTACTTCTCTGTCGTGACACATTAGCTCAACATCTGTCCCATGCTGAGGAGCTGGTTGTCACTAGAAGTTGCCTTCCTTGTTTTCTTTATTTAGGTCCAGTTTCTGCTGTATCATCACCCTCCATTGACGTCCTCCCTTTCTCTCCTCCTGCCTAGTGTCATAAATCAGATATGTGACATGTTGCATTTCTTGAATGTGCCTTTTATTAAGGTAGAAAGCACCAAAGTCTTCCCACAGAGTGGAAAGAAGGACCCCAGAACAAGATCATTTCCGGCAAAACACAGGACAGCCAGAAGCATAAAACAGCTGGACGAGATGTACCCAAGGAGTGGGTATGGCACAGTGGTAGAGCAGGAGCTTGGCATGCAGAAGGAAGAAGAAAAGAAAGAGTAGGCTTTTAGACCCCATTTCTCTCTACTTTAAGAAGGCTCAGAGCAGCTCTCTTAGTGTGGAGAGTCAAGGCTGTAAGCTCTTGGTCTCTAAGAGCTTACCCAGAGGAGTTTGTGGCCAGCCCAAGGTCACCCAGCTGACTGCAGGTGGAGGAGCAGTGAATCAAATCTGCCACCACTCTTAACCGCTACGCCAAGCTGGCTCCCTACATGCCCCATGTACCGTAGTTCAATCCATTCTAGTTTCTCCACTGTCTGCTACCTCAGAACTGCTTTATCCTCCTGCCTGTGTGATCCAGGCCTAAGCCCCAGTACTTGTAACTGGAGTGAATGCAGATTCTTCCCCTGCTTGCTCCTGGCCTTCTGCCACTTACACCCCTTGTCTTCCCTATGCTACATTTTAAGTTGTAAATTTCTCAAACCCAGCCTGGTATCGGAGAAAGCCTTCAATCAGATCTGATCTCAGGATACTCAGTTACAGTAGAGCATGTTTGGTAGCAGCAGCTGACGGGAGGCTGTTTCTGGGGCTCTGGCTGACAGGAGGCTGTTTTTGACACTGCCTCACTGTTTTCGATACTTTATTAAACACTGTTCACAGTGATGGTGTTCTTAGGTAGGAGCCCTCAGTGACCACACTGTGGTCTGTGCTTCCTGTGGCACCTGCTGTCACCTTTCCTGGCAGCCACCAGGTGATTTTAAGAAAGTGGTTGGGATCAGGTGAGACTCACCCAGCAGGGCTCCTGATTGGCCCTGGGGATCTGATGGTCATTGCAGATTAAGATAATTTTGTTCCACCAGCTGTGTTGGTTTTATTCTCTCTCCCTCCTCATTCTCAATGCATTTGTTTGTTTTATAATTTTGTATTTTATTGACAGTTATACAGACTTAGGATACATATAAATCAAACATGTCAGTGGTTGTCTTAAATTACAGGTTGTTTGATTCCCCCCACCACCATTATATTATATTAACAGGAAGTATTTCTGCCTCAGTCTGTTATACTGGGATTATTCCAGATCTGGTCCTTTTGTAAAAGAACTAATCTAAATAAGTCATCCCTCCTCTCTTTTTTGGGGGAAGGTTACTAGGATACCTCTTCATCCATGCAGGTCATGGGGCTACTGCAGTCTTGTCCAGGTCAATCTGCTTCCTTGTTCACTCCTTGCCGTGGGAGGTAGTCTCCTGTATTCTGGAAGAAAGGAGAAAAAGGCAATCCGGACTTGGTTCATTCAAAGGACCGAGCTGGCCAGCTCTTCTGCCGTACTGCCCGAAAGCGATATTGGGCCTGTCTCTATATCGGAGGGAAGAAACAAATTTAATAAACAAATTGCAACCATCACAAGATAAATGGATGACTCTCTTTTTTTATTCATTTGTTTTATTCATTTTGTTCTGTTTTATGTTTTTTATGTATTTATGTATTTGTTGATACAAGAATGAGAAAGTAAGGAAAACAGAGGTAATGGTAGAGAATCTCGGTTATGTCCATTTTGGTCGTAACACTTCTTTTCTTTAGTTTATTGCCTATACTATCACTGTTCCAGTGTGTGATTATTTTTCTTTACGAGCCAGAAAGTATTCCCAGCATTGCAGAAAATCATCCAGGGATTCCCTGTGAAGCGAGCTTGTTAGTTTGGCCGTTGAAACAAGATCTTCTAGTTTTCTCATCCACGTCTCTGTTTTGGGCATCAGCAGCTGTTTCCATCTCTGTGCTATTGCTAGTCATGCCACTGCTGTTGCATAGAAGAACAGTTCTCTTAACAGTTCTGGCATATCCGATGACATGAAGCACAGGAACATGGATTTAGCAAGCATTGGGAATTTTTTATTTCATAATATTCTGCATCTCAGAGTGGACTTTAACTCAGAATTTCTGAATAACTTCACAGGTCCACCATATGTGATAGAAGGATCCAATAGCTGTTTTGCATCTCCAACATTTGCCATCAGTTTTTCTGGGGAAATTTTCCTTATATCTTTGGATTGATGTACCACCTATAGAACATGTTGTACCAGCCCTCTCTTAGTTGTTGAGATTTGGTTAATTTTAATGTTTTAGACCAGGGGTAGTCAACCTGTGGTCCTCCAGATGCCCATGGACTACAATTCCCATGAGCCCCTGCCAGCATTTGACTACCCCTGTTTTAGATCATGATTGCTCTCATTCTTCATACTGGATTACATGAGCAACATTCTGCATCAGTTTAATCATGCAGTTCTTCACTTGTTCTTCTTCTGTTTCCATCTTCAATAGGCACTTACATATCTGGCTTAAGAGGTGTGGCTTGTTTATTTTAATTTGAGTTTCAAATTTGCTATAAGATTGTAGGTGTTTGTCTTGTTGGGCTA
The DNA here is from genome assembly GCF_049243985.1 of Paroedura picta. Lineage (NCBI taxonomy): Eukaryota > Metazoa > Chordata > Lepidosauria > Squamata > Gekkonidae > Paroedura > Paroedura picta. The sequence goes on along the minus strand of NC_135382.1, from coordinate 23,944,642 downwards.
TTTCCTTCTTCATTCTCGAGACTAATTGCCTGTGTACTAGCCAATCTAGATTTTTGTTTCCTTTGACTAGTTGGGCATATTCCTTGAGATCTCCCTCTGGAGTTCTCAGATCTTAATATCTCAATGTGCCGATTTTGTGTATTTGTGCTTGATCCATAAATGCCTCCACTGGTGATTTGAATGGGGATGTTGCTGGGCTGATTCTTTCCCGATATCCTCTCCAAGTCTTAATCAAATGACCTCTCACCAGATGTGTATCTCTCACTGCTCCTTCCTTGCCCTCTGTCATTCATTTTGTGGGTACCTCCTGTGGTAATTCTCTTGTGCTTGCACCTGCCACCTTGTATCAGAATTCCAAAGATGCTCATGAGCTCTTTAATGTCATTTAGACCGGTACAATAAACACTGGGACATCAAAATACAAGTTAAAATGCTAAATGCATTTAAAACTAAGAATCACAACAGTATAATAAACAGTAATTTATATAAAATTTATAAATTTATGACTATTATTTATTTCCCTGTGAAATTCTTGCACATCTTAATAGCGGCGGCATGGAATTTGATGGTACAGAGGGTGATTTGGGGGTTCACTCAGGAGTTCAAAAAGGTTGTGAACTCCTGGTGCAGTGTTTTTTAGGCTTTGTGTACAGCTGCCTGGTGGACCTAGAAGCATTCCACAAACTCATCTCCCCACCTTTTCCAAAGCCAAAACAACCTGGGGTTTCTAGCTGTACTCATCCCCCCCACACACACACACACGCACACATATCATTCAATATCTTTTTGTTTCAAAAGCCCCAAAGCTGTCTCTCCCCAGCCCCTTTCTGCCTTCTAAAAATCTTCCCCTCCTCTCTCCCCTTGCCTCCTCCCTGTCCCCTCCCCCTGGCCTCCTTCCAGCATCGATTCAGGCTGTTTGTCCTTTCTCCGTTCTTGCTGTTGCAGAGCAGAAAAAGCACGAATGACGTGACGTCAGGGGGAGGAAGTTTCCCCTCCCTTTGCTGCTGCTGTGGCAGAAATATGGCCCTGCGCGGATGCTTAATCTGCCTACCGGGAGGGCCAGCCGTGGTGGTTCTTGGGCTTGGCGATGTGGTTGCGGGTGGCAGGCAGCCAGGAAATAAAAAAGATTGCTTTCATTACTTTGGAGGTGCAGCACTGCTTACTGAGCATGTTGCAGTCTGCCCAGACAAAGAAACCCCCAGAAAGAGCATATTCTACAAGAAAAGAAGAGAGAGAAAGAGAGAGGGGAATGGGATATGTTATAAAGGTGGTAGCATAAATGACTGCCAGTTTAGGGCTTGAGTACCTAACGGTTGCAGTTGAACCAGACTGGTCTTTGCAATTAGCATGAAGGAACTGTCGCTGAAGGACTCATCAGGAAGTCCCTGGTTCAAATCCTGCCTCTTCTGTGAACTCAATAAATAGCCTTCATAAGGGCCTCACTGAGCCTCTTGTGGAGCAGGGTGGTAAGGCAGCCGACATGCTGTCTGAAGCTCTGACCATGAGGCTGGGAGTTCGATCCCAGCAGCTGGCTCAAGATTAACTCAGCCTTCCATCCTTCCGAGGTCAGTAAAATGAGGACCCAGCTTGCTGGGGGGTAAAACGGTTATGACTGGGGAAGGGAATGGCAAACCACCCCGTACTGCGTCTGCCATGAAAACACTGGAGGGCGTCACCCCAAGGGTCAGACATGACTCGGTGCTTGCACAGGGGATACCTTTACCTTTAAGGGCCTCACTACATGTTATAATATGCTCACCTTTGTTGGAGGAAGGCAAGAGGGCTTCGTCTCGGAAATGCAAAGGGCGATTTGTAGCATGCTGGTTCAAGTGCTCTGATTGCAAGTGGAAGCATGCACCATATGGCTAGAGCCAGGCCAGTCCTGGTTGACAGTAGGCATCAGGATAATGTGACTCAACTCTGGAACTTGGTGCATTTGAAGGTAGTCATCAGATGGGAGCCTCTCACACAGTCTGTTTGATCATGTCGCGCAGCTATAGACACCAGCCATGTTGGTTTGCGTCAGGTTTACTTGAAACTGCACCCGCGCAGAACTGCTACCAAATGGGATGGCATCCATTAATGTCAGGACTATTTAGATGTATACCAAAGGGCAGGATTTCACTGAAAAACAGCATTTATTCGTTTACATGATGATTTGTGAGGAATCTGCTTGCCCATGATTGGCCATTGGGGGGGGGGGCAGTCGACATGACCATAGACATATATATATATATACAAACTCCTGGTTGAGAAAGCCTGTCCTAGACGCTCGATCCAGAGATCCCATCCTCCAGAGTGGTCTTTCCCAACCTTTTTCCCATTGAGAAACCCCTGAAACATTATTCAGGCTTCGAGAAACCCCAGACGTGGTACAGAATATGGTTGGGAAGCATAGCCATGTGCACGCTCCGCTGGGGCCCCTCCCCTTCCCACCCCCTCCAGGCCCATCATTGGCCATTTTGAGAGCAGGGGTGGCTCAACATGACCACATGTGGTCATATCACCCAATAAATATTTAACAAATACATTTAAAAATTAAAGAAGAAGAAGAAGAAGAGGAAGAAGAAGAGTTGGTTCTTATATGCCGCTTTTCTCTACCCGAAGGGGGCTCAAAGCGGCTTACAGTTGCCTTCCCATTCCTCTCCCCACAACAGACACCCTGTGAGGTGGGTGAGGCTGAGAGAACCCTGATATCACTGCTCGGTCACAACAGTTTTATCAGTGCTGTGATGATTCCAAGGACACCCAGCCGGCTGCATGTGGGGGAGCAGGAATTGAACCCGGCATGCCAGATTAGAAGTCCGCACTCCTAACCACTACACCAAACTGGCTCTCCTACCCATTTGGGAAACCCTTCCAGGGCTGTCAAGAAACCTTGGTTGAGAGAGCCTGCTCTCAATGAGAGCATGTTGCCTCTCATTGCTTGATACTTCTAAGCCCCTGGTTCAGACATTCCCGTTTAGCCCTAGACAACAGCTTGCATGTATGAGCAAACCATTCCAAAGATGCCATGACAAGTCCTCCCTCCTCCTGACATCTTGATTGTGGTTCTCTCAAATGGGGCCAGTTTTCAGCTGTTCGTCATCAAGGACAGAGAAAACTATCACAGTTGGCGTATAGGTGAATCAGATGCAGGCAAGAGGCAGCGGAAGAAATGATACGACGATACTGGAAGGCATTATGCTCCCAGGGAGGAAAGCAGTGGAATTTAACAGCCCGAAGTAATACCGCCACAAACAGCAATAATGTTACATGCCAAATGGTTGGTAGGGGAACTACGATTCATAGTCAGAGATTTGGGAGTGTATCACATACATGACTGTGCGGCAGAGCCACATTCCCTAGAGCTATTCAAGAGAGAAGATTTATTTTGTTAAAAATGTAAACCGTGATAATTTCATTTCTTTGGATTTCTGGCCAGATACCATCAAGCAGAAGGCTGGGATATATGTCCTTAATCCCGGCGGTGGTTACAACACCATGTTATCCTCATTGAAAATCTTGCCACCCATCTTGATTTTGGCCCCAAGCAAACTATCTCCCTAAACTGCATTTGGCTTCTGCTGTGTCTCAGAGTCGGGTTTGATTTGCAGATATACTAAATGGTCTAAGGATCAGAGCACCCGGAGGACTGTTTTTAGGATGAACTCTGCAACAACCCACTTCTGGGCTCCTGTAGCTTTCAGAGGTTAGGTGTTGTGGTTAAGAGCGGCAGCTTCTTATCTTGCAAGTTGAGTGACCTTGGGTTCCTCACAGCCCTGATGTTCTCACAGAGCAATCCTCTCAGAGCTCACCTGCCTCATAGGGAAGGCGATTGTAAGCCACTTTCAGACTCCTTCGAGCAGTGAAAATCTTCTTCAAGAATCCATTTATGAGTGGGGCTCTTCTGTCTGGAATATCCTTCCTAGCAATCCAGGGTGGGTTCCAATTGCCCTATTGCTCTGAGCAATGGTAGGATAAATATTTTTTTTAAACCTGCATGCTACATCACTATTTGATTGAATAAATGTCCACTCTGCATTCTCAGTCGACAGAGGCTTACAAGGGGCATCCAACAATAGCAACAATAAAAAGCACAAAAATAAAACCAGCACCAAAACACCATAAAACACAGACTTGTAAGAGGGCTGGCATGAAAGGGTAGTTAAGGGGTCAGACTAAAAGCTGGGGCAGTTGGGTTCCAATCTTCGCTGTGCCATGGAAGCTTGTCAGGTGACCCTGGGCCTATCACAGAGTTTCCTCCCAGCCTACCTCACAAGGCTGTTTTTATGAGGATAGTGGAGGAGGAGAACAAGCCTCTTTAGGTCCTGATGAGGAAGAAAAGTGGGATATTTTTTAAAGCATAAAATCAAAGAAGCCAAGCATAACATTCAATAAAAACCGTAACAGGGATATTTTCGCTTTTGGATTCTTACATGTTTGTTTGCTTGTTTGGAACAAAGCAAGAGGGCGGGGGGGGGAGCAAGATCATTTCAACAAAAATTAAATATCCTGTATGTATTTGTTATTGGTATAAAATGTTTGTGAGCCACTTCACAACCAACAGTCTCTGTGTAGTTAAAGTGCTGCTGATTTTTGGCAGCCCTGCAGATTTTTCTTGGCGGGGGTGTTTTCCTGTTGCCGGCTTCTGCTTAGCCCTCCCGAACTTCCTCGGGGGCCAAACCTCCAGGGCTAAACTTGCTTAGCTTCTGCAAAGCGACAAGATTGGACTAGCCCAGGCCACAGTAGTGTCCGGCAACCTAAAGAAAACCGGTCCTCATGAGGGATGCTGAAAAACCAAGAAACCCCCTTATTTTGCATCTTGGGCTCTAACTGGTGGCCTTTGATCCTTTGGAGCACGTTCAGACCGGTCAGCAGCCCACCCAGATCTCTGTGCCTTGGCCTTGGCCCGCGGCGCCCTTTGTGGTGACTCACCGCAAGCAAATCTTTCCACGGTGAAAGCCTCCATGGGCAGGATCCAAGCTTTCGGTTGCCAGCCACCAACCACAGAGTCATTATGCAGCATCGGTGGGGTCGATTCCATGGTGTTTTCTTCCCTGTGCCATTTCCCTCAATTACAGTAATGCCACAATAAATTATATATGACTGTCCCCGCCTGGCCAGAGAGGCCTGTGAATTCAGCGTGCTGTGAGCGGGCCGTGCCCAGCCCTTCCCGACTCCTGTGTTTCTCTGGTTCTAAGAAATGAAAGCGTGCATTCTAATGAGAACGGTTCCGGCTCTTACCAGGGGAGATGGGGATTGCAGCCTTGCTCTAAGGAAAGGAGAGGGAGGGAGGGAGGGAGGGAGGGAGGGAGGGAGGGAGGCTGCAGTATGTATACGCTACAAGGGAAGAAGAGAAGTTGCTTCAATAGCCCAGAAAGAGTTGCCCTTTTCCTCTTTTCAGATATTGCAGTTCACGGCAACCATTCATCCTTCCTCCCTATATGTACGGTCACCATGTGAGCCTCTCCTGCTGGCCTGGAGGAGGTTTTTCTCCCCATGCAGATCTGGTGGCTACCAAATCCCAGCCACCCCTTTTAATGTCATCTCAAATGCATTGTGTTAAGAAGGGAAATTAATATTAATTCAAAGCACAAGGAAAATTCTGGAAGTACCGTGTTTGGGTGTAGGTGCAAAGAGCACACGGATATGTGAAATCGGTGTATATTAATAAATGTGCATAATGCAAGTGGGCCAGGGGCACTATGATCTCAAGGACTCTATACTGTATTGAAGGGAGTTACTGTACTTTCTCCCCCATACTCACCAAATCATACGGTGCTTCGAAATAGATTGATTCGGTGCCTGCAAGGTGCATCACAATACACACCACTCAGTCCCCTTCTGTTATTGTTGTTGTTGTTGTTGTTGTTATTATTATTATTTAATTAATTTTTAGACCGCCCTTCTCTAATAGGTCTTAGGGAGGTTTACAACATAAAACACCATAAAATCCCCATAAAAATCCCAATTAACATCAACAAAAGTTACATATAACATATAAGTGGCGGTGGTCACAATTCTGATATTAGTTACCCGAGTTCCCCCCAAGTTCAGCCTGGTGGGGAGAATAATATTCAGAAGAGGGTGGCACCAATACAATAGATCTAACAGTGATCTCGATGTTAGAGATCTCAATATTGGAGGGGATCCTCTGATGGATTTGTGGGAGAGCTGGTAGATCCCGCAGGGCCCTTAGCTCTTCTGGGAGCTCATTCCACCAGGTTGGGGCCAGGTCTGAAAAGGCCCTGGCCTGGGTCGAGGCCAGGCGAACATCCCGTGGGCTTCTAGAGCAATCTTTCCAGTGTTGTGCCCACCATTATGGGAAGGCTGTCAACTGAGCTCTCTCAGAGTCTCCTTCAAGACCAAGGCTGCAAACGGGCAATGCTCTAGCCAGACGGCTCCAAATTCCCTCCCAACTGATAAATGTTAGCCATGTAATCAAGTTGGCTGGGACATGCTAAAATGTTGCCAAGTAAGTAAACCAGCTTTTAAGATCCCCAAAAGCCCTTTTCCTCCCCAGGCTACATGTAAAGCCAAAAAGAAGGGTGGGATACCCACAACTCTGGCATTTCTTGGTGGTCTCTCATCCAAATATTAGCCAGGAGTAACCCTACTTAGCTTCTGGGATCTGATGAGATCAGGCTAGCCTGAGCTATCCAGATCAGGGCTCTGTTTTATTTCAGGAAGAGATAAACCAAATAAACAGTACAGTTTCTTCAGGAAACATGGGCTGGTATGCTTGGAAGCAGACAAAGGTCAGGGACCTGTGGTGCTGTCCAGAGGCCCACTAGAAAAAATTAGGTTTGTTGTTGGCCTCAAGCTGCCTTTTCAGAAATAACCATTGAAAGTCACTTGAAGCATAAAAGCAGAATATATTCTCATCTTGCATGATTCGGGTTGCCTCAGAAAATCGCTTTAGCTCAGACTTTCTCAGCCAGGATTCCGTGAAGCCTAGAGGGGGTGGGAATGGGAGGGCCTCTGGGTGGGCATGTACCCAGCTACACTTCCCAACCATACCCCGCACAATCATGCCACTTCTGGGGTTTCTCAGAACCTGAAGAATGTTTCGGGGGATTCTCCATGGTAAAAAAGCTGAGAAAGTCCCATTTAGCTGGCCCCCAAATGTAGCTGTTTTGCCAAAGGGTCACATAAGGAACCAAGCTGTAGTTTAAGGGGGTTGTCTCCACAATCTGCCTTCATAAGCAGGTTCCAAAATCTGGAAAGGACATGTCCAGGGATGCACCAACATGACCTGCTGCTGCTTCTGTCTCTCTCTAGGCTGATGCGAAGATGGTCTGCGATGTCGTCAGTCGGATGGAGGACACGGAGCCCTTCTCTCCAGAGCTGCTTTCAGCAATGATGAGACTTTGGGCAGACTCTGGCATCCAAGAATGCTTCAACCGGTCCCGAGAATATCAACTCAATGACTCTGCTCAGTAGTGAGTATCTGGGAGGGGCACTGCATCCCATTTGCCATTAAAGAATCCCAAAGCAGAAGAAATAATCACAGGCAGTCTTTGTAATCTACTACTGTACTACAGCAATCCGTCTCTTCCTGGATTCTCTTGCCTACACCGGAAAATCCAGTGGCAAATGATTGCAGTAGTAAAGTGCTGTGTAAAGTGCTGTGTAAAGTAGTGCATAAAGTGCTGTCAAGTCACAATCAACTTCTGGCAAGCCCAGCAAGGAGCTTTCAAAGCAAGTGAGAAGCAGAGGTGGTTGGCCAATGCCTTCCGTGGAGGCCTCCCACTCAAGTACTAACCAGGGCTTGCCGTGTTTCATTTCTGAGATCTGACGAGATCAGGATACATCATGAAGCCTTCCCTGATAGGCACATAACTCTGCCTTAAGTCACAATGTTCTCGTTCGGTTTCTGCACTGCTTAGCCACCTCAGTCGTTCTTCTCTTGGTCTATATCGCATGAGCAGCATTGCTTCATACAAGAGCAGGCATTTTCATCTGTCTCCCTGGTACAACGAAAAACAAATCTCCCAGGAAGCCAAAGGGGTCATCACAGCAGGACAGAAACCCATCAGTGTTGGCGGTGGCAGGATCACATGCCCTCGGGTAATTACTAATGATGGTAGGGTGTCCTTCCAGGGAACAACAGGGAGAGATTCCTCCCTGAAAAACATGTCCGTTTCAAATCTGCTAATGTAACCCACGTGTATGCCTATAGATTGACATAAACAGTAATACATCTGAGTTCCTGATAAGCCCAGTCCCAGCTCCTCCAACACATTACGAAGTCCTTTTCTTTCTTGGGGGAACATCATTAGGATTTTGCATCCCATGTGGGTTGGAGAAGTTTTGTTCCTTCCCTACATGCACACTGGCTCTTTTCTGTTTGCAGTCCAAGAAGACAGAGGGAATTGGCTATAACCTCTCCATCTTTCACCTCCATGCTGGTTTCACATCCTCAAACTGTCCTGTGGATCCCCTGTTGCCTCCAGTATTACAAAAAATATCACATTATTTATGTGGTTATTCAGATGTTTCACCACAGAGCCAATTGTAGCTCCTTGGGCCAGCTGTAGCTCCAGTTTAAGGGCATAAAAACAGCATTGGCAGGGTCAGGGGGCTAAAGTCACTTCTCCCTGGTTTGTTGTGTTCACAAACAGAAAAGAGCTGGCTTGTGTATGGGAGGCACCAATACAAACTCCCATCCCATGTGTGATACAAAGTCCTCCTGTTGTTCTCCAGCAAGCAAAAGGACTTTGTAATGTGTACCAGGCATAACAAATGAAGGGGTACACAGGATTGGTCTGGGATTCCTACTATGGTTGCCACACACACACACACACACACACACACACACACACCGTGGAGATGGGGCCCCCAGCTGGCTGGCAGAGGGACTTACCAGGTAAGAGAGAGAGGCCCAATTACATTGCTGGCAACATCATTCCCAGCATGCATCAGAAGTGATGTCATCACAATGGCGATGTCTAGGCAACACTCTGGTATCTGGGGGGAAACTCTATGGTAAAATCCAATTTTACTATTGTGGTTTTGCCCAAATACCAGAGCATTGCCTGGACATCACAGCTTGATGACGTCACTTCCCGTGTACACCAGAAATGACGTAGCCATATTGCCAGCGATGGGACCTGGCCACGCTAGTCCCTACCCTATGTCAGACCTAACACAATCAGATGTAAGTCTTCAGTTCCTACATGAACGGTGACTGTTTCATAGGAAGGGGCGTTGGCCTTCCCCTTGCCTCTACTTTTCCAACTGGAAACCAGTTGGAGGGAGCACTATTTGAGGAAATGTATATGTTCTCAGAGTACATGTTGGCTTACCAGTTTGGGTTTCTTTTTGGGAGTGGGGTGCTGTCAAGTCACTGATTGATGGTGGCCACTGTAGGGTTTTCAAGGCAAGAGACATTCAGAAGTAGTTTGCCATTTTCTGACTCTGAGTGGCAACCTAGGACTTCCTTGGTGGTCTCCCATCCAGGGAATGACAATGGCTGACCCTGCTTAGCTTCTGAGATCGGCCAAGCTCAGGGTAGCCTGGGCTATCCAGATGTGAACAGGCCGGTTAACCCTCGGCGTTTGTTAAGAGAACAGGCTGTTACCCCTGCATGGCAGGCCTGCATAAACACTTGGGCATTTTCTGCTTAAACATCATTTGGTCATAACATGTTCAGATCTGTGGCCGTTGCTTTCCTTCTGGTGATTTTTAACACCCTCAGCAGAAGGTCGGTCACAAGTCAAGGTTGTGAGTATTTCCTGGTTTCCCCAGCCACGGGTCATTGTGCATTAGTTGTGCAAGGGAATAATACAATTGACAGTTCACTCCAGGCTGCTTATGACCCACATGCTATTTATTTTAGCCCTTGACCACTTCCCTTTCTCTCCCCCCCAACTCTGAAAAACAAGAGGATGTACGTCTCCAGCAGATGACGACAACTCATGCAAGGAAGAGTAAGGGCTGGTTCCCAAATCACCATCCGAAAGATTTAGAGAGTATGCTCCAGAGCAGATTTGTGTTTAAGGCTGAACCTTTAAAACACACGCACAGTCTGTTGGAATGTTGTATCCCTAAAACCAGTAATGCCAGGTAATTTGATGTGAAGGGTCTTCTAGTATGGGAAATCCAAGAAAGTTTAGGAGCAAATCAGGTCAGGTTTATTGTATGTGGCTCTAGCCCATCACAAAGGCAGAAAATTAGAAGATAAACCAAACCACCACATTCTAGAACAGCTAGAACAAAGCATGTATAAGCACAATGCGTTAAACAACACAGAAATTATATAGTAGGATGATACACACAGCAGCGGATACTACATGCTGTACACAGTAGTATAGTCCCTATTGTGTTGATAAAAGCATCTTTCTGAACTTTAAAAGTCAGATGTGTGTTAAAAGTTCTCTTTCATCCTTGGGCACAGGGGTGCCAGATCTGGATCCAGATCCATACCCACCCCATGGTGTTCTCACAACCTGAAATGGCTACAGACGATCAATATGGGGCCCACTGGGACAACCCATCTGTATCCCAGGAAAAATGTGAATTTCTCCATTGATATGAATAGCAGCCTCCTGGGATCATTTCAGGCTGGGAAATGGGTACAGTGGGAAAGGCTAAAGCCCTATTTCCATGCACACCATGATCCCAGTCCAAATCTGACACGCCACATGCTGGAATCTAGGAAATCCTGCTACTCATGTCTGACATGTACTTGACTTGTACCTGCCTCTGTACTTGTAAGAAGTCAATTGGTCCTTGAAGCATAGTAAGGCAGTGGTAGTCAACCTGTGGTCCTCCAGATGTCCATGGACTACAATTCCCAGGAGCCCCTGCCAGCATTTGCTGGCAGGGGCTCCTGGGAATTGTAGTCCATGGACATCTGGAGGACCACAGGTTGACTACCCCTGTAGTAAGGGACAGAATGCCTTGTTATGCAAGGCACAATACCCCCGCAGCAAATGGCCTGGGGTGATTTAAAACCCAGTCTTGACTGCTAGGTCTTCCCTTACATGGTACATCACACAGATAGAAGCAAAGGTAATGAGTCCTGACACTGGCATGAAAGATGCCGCATCAGATACTGCCATGGTCAGCCAATGTCTATTTAATTCCATTTAGACCATCAGCTTCGATTCACCATTTGCATACCAGCCGCTGCTTTATTATCCCAGGGTATCAACAGTTTGCTCCCAAGCCAATGAAGCTGTTTGCAGAGACATTCTAGCAAATAGCTAAAGTGATATCCGAATGAAACCGCAGGTGCAATTTTTGTGGTCCTGTAATGACTAGTGAGCAATCTCAGCTTCGGGGGAGGGGGGTTATCACCAGCATGCTTGATGCTGCCCTCCAGAGTGCTGCCGTTTTGGGTCAATCCCTTCCTCTGGTGTTCCTTGGCTCTTGGCCATTGCACCCCAAAGGCAGGAAAACAGGGGAGATGTGAATGGACCCAAGAGAGCTATTTGTTCCGCCAGAAGCTTTCCGCAATGCGCTTTCATGCTGCTTGTGGTCCAGATGGGATATGCTGGTATGTGTGAGATTGATGGGGTGGGGATGATCCTGCCTTTCGGCAGAGGATGCAACCAAATGGCTTCTTCCAACTTTATCGTTTTCGGATCCCAAACAAAGAGGGCATCGTAGAGTGTGGCAATGAACGTCTTCCTCTCCAGGGAAGCACAGGAATGAGCCAAGCCTATGGAATGGGGCTTTGCAAAGAATGTTCATAGAATCATAGAATAATAGAGTTGGAAGGGACCTCCTTGGTCCAAACTATGCAGGACACTCACATCCCTATGGCTTATCTATTGTAACCTGCCACCCCCTTGAACCTTCACCGAATCAGCCTCTCCATCCGATGGCTATCCAGCCTCTGTTTTAAAATTTCCAAAGATGGAGAACCCACCACCTCCTGAGGAAGCCTGTTCCCCTGAGAAATCGCTCTATCAGGAATTTCTTCCTGATGTTTAGACCTAATTTTTTTTAAATTAATTTCATCCCATTGGTTCTGGTCTGTCCCTCTGGGGCAAGATAGAGCAACTCTGCTCCATCCTCTACATGGCAGCCTTTTAAATACTTGAAGATGGTTATCAGATCCCCTCTCAGTCATCTCCTCTTCAGGCTAAACAGACCAAGCTCCCTCCTAGGGGTTCAGTGCCCAAGCAAGAAGAGCTGGGCTAACATGCACACCCCTAAGCCCATAGGCAGTGGAGAAAGTGTGATAGTCAGATTTCAGACCTGCAGTCAACATGGCGGGTTGGAGCCAGCTACCCATCAGCAGAAGATGCTGATGGCTTCAGATTTGTGCTGCTTTCTACCAGCAGTTCTTTCCATGTAGCACCATGCGTCCCACATGGGCTGATAGGTCAAGAGGCTGCAGTGAGGAGTGGGAAGGGGTCAAAATTCTATCATGTCCCCTCTCAACCTAAAGGAGGTTGAGAGGGGACATGATAGCCCTCTTTAAGTATTTGAAAGGTTGTCACTTGGAGGAGGGCAGGATGCTGTTTCTGTAGGCTGCAGAGGAGAGGACACGCAGTAATGGGTTTAAACTTCAAGTACAACGATATAGGCTAGATATCAGGAAAAAAATTTTCACAGTCAGAGTAGTTCAGCAGTGGAATAGGCTGCCTAAGGAGGTGGTGAGCTCCCCCTCACTGGCAGTCTTCAAGCAAAGGTTGGATACACACTTTTCTTGGATGCTTTAGGATGCTTAGGGCTGATTCTGCATTGAGCAAGGGGTTGGACTAGATGGCCTGTATGGCCCCTTCCAACTCTATGATTCTATGATTCTATGAAAATCACCTTTTATGCTTATTGGCATAAATTTTATGTACAGAATTGATACCCCACCTTTCAGCTCCATCTCAGCCACCAAGGCAGTTAACAGTGAAGTTAAATAAACACAATGAAAACCAAGACTACATAGGTAAAAGCACAATAATTACAACAGAGAGAATGAAGGAGATATCATTGAAGGTGTTATGAGCCAGCTTCAGACCAATGGGGACTTTGCAGAGGGGATATGAGACAGGAGGAGCCTCAACAGGAGCCTCAAATTCCAGGCAGAACCACCACAGCCGAACAGCATGCCCTGTCTGCCCAGCCAAAGACCAGGCTGCTCAGAACTCAAGGCTAGTTGCCAGACTTGCCCGAGAGAAGCTGTCAATCACTAGGCTGACAGCTCCCCCAAGACAGCTGCAAGTCATCTTTAGAGGGAGCGAACAACTAAAAGACACTGTGCATAGCTGTTAGCCCATTTCTGGTTGCTGCAAGGAGAAAAGTCTTCTCAGCATGATGTCTGGGTCAGCAGAAACCCCTATTTAAGCCCAGTTGGAAGATCAAGTCAGCATGGAAGCAATTGTATAGACTGCGGATACTTGCTGTGCCTCATTTCTGCCTGTCTCCTGTTTTGCGAGTCTTCCCGGAATTCTTGACCTTGGACTGGTTTTTTGGACTATGCTTTCTGGATTTCACTTGTCTGCTTCCTTGGAACTCTTTGGCTACAGCCTAGTTCCCCTACGCTCTCACCTTGACTGGCAAATCTCAAAACTCCTGCTGGCTTCCACTGTAACCGGACACCATTTTGACAGAAGCAGCAGACTACCACAGAAGGAACACTAGACCAAAGAAGTCTTTACCTGTTGGTGGAAGACAGGGGCCTTTTATGCACTGGTGTTTTCCTTCACTTTTACCAAGCATTCCTGTTGGGTGTATTTTTCCCTCCTGCAATTTATTTTCACTTTGCACGTGTGTCAGGCTTTTTCCTTCTGCACGGATTTTGCTTCATTCAGCCCTCAGTTCATTTTCCCTTTGCTATAACTCTGTTTTCTTAAAGTGCTATTGCTGTGCCCCCCCCCCCCTCTCCACTAGCCATATTGTGCTACATGGTGGTCTCTCCTTACATGGTGGTCACTCCTTACTGGTCAGTTTTGGGGAGGGTATGTTTTTTTTTTAATTGTAAGGAGTTGAAAATATTTTTTTTCAAAAGGGGAACTGGCAGTACTGATGGTGGGAGAAACATCAAACTTTCAGCAAGTTGGCTACACAACAGTAAATACAGCTGGAAGTATTTTTTCCTTACAATTTAAAAGAATGCCCTGGCTGAAACTGACCAATAAGGAGAGTCTAACCACATAACACACAAAACAATTAGTGCTGTAACATTTGCTTTTTGTGTTTGGGGTCGGACCAATGCACTATACAGTGGGACTATGACATATAGCAGCTTTGATGTGACTCCTAGATGTTTACAAGGTCCTCACAAATGTAGCATCCGGACTGGAATGAATCAGCAAGAGCAGACCATCTCCTCTTATCACTGCTGGCTGCACATGCAGAAAGGAACGACCTGACATAAACAAGCATGATTCTTCCTAAATGGTACACTTTGTCTGTGCCAGGTATCAAGTGGGAATTCAGTATATGTAAGGCATACTTTATTTAGTTCAGTAGGCAGCTTCTGCACCAATAAACTCGTCTGTTTATATGGAAGTCAGAAGTTCCCTTGCAAAACTGCTCTCAGAGTTTTTCAGCTCAACCAGGAAGCTTTAGGCAGAATCCTGGGCTACAATAGACATCTAAAATAATTAAATTGGCATTGGGGCATTGGCTTACCCACTGCAAAGTAGCCTTTTCCCATTGTGGGCTAGTTACATCAGCCCATGGCCCTCTTGCATCCATCTCCTGAACCTATTCAGCAGTGCCCACTGGCAATGGCAGCCTTTTCCCCCAGTAGTGCTTACAAAAGAATGGTTCACTTAGTCCCACCAATGAAGGCATGAAACAGGCTTCTGTTGAGTCGAACACTGGTCTGGCTGACTGTCTGTAACTCTCCAGGGTTGCAGGCTGAGGTCTTTCATATCCTCTACTACCTGATCCTTTCAACTTCTTCTGCATGCTCTTTCACTGAGCAATGGCCCCAATGAACACAAAAAGCTGCCTAATCAAACTATTAGTCTATTAAATTAGTGTAGTTTGCTCTGATAGGCAATGGCTCTCCAGGATCTCAGGAAGAGAGGGGCCTTTCATATCACCTATTTCAGGAGTGGCCAAACTGCGGCTCTCCAGATGTCCATGGAACCACAGTTTGACCTCTCCTGACCTACTGTCATGTCCTGTTTAACAGCAGCTGCCAGGAACTGAACCTGGGACCTTGTGTGAGCAAAGCAGATGCTCTGTCCCCAAGCCATTCCCTAAACGAGGCCACCTACAAGTCTCTGACAAACTGTTCTCAGCCCAAAACATCAGCGTGCCTCTCCTGCTTGGCATTAGTTGTGCAAGGTTTTCTTGCTTACGCCATTACAACCCAAAAAAATACCCTATGAGACCATTTCTTTCTCTGATCGTCTTCCTGCCTCCCTCTGACTCGCATTTCCAGAGACCCATTAAAGCACTCTATTCAGCGGAGACCAGCTAACGAGCCCAAGTCTGCTGTAAGGGAAACAAATGTCATTTTCAGGTAGTTGGTTGCTAGGGGAATTCGCTCCTACAGGCAATGAAAGATGGAAATGATGAAAAATCACACCCCCTGACATCACCAGCGACATGGGATTGACATGGAAAGTGAAGCGCAGGAAAAGAAGGGAGCCTCCGGAAAGCATAAGACTGGACAAAATAATATAATATGGCCTAGCAGAAAGCCATCTGTGCTTGGATTGGGGTCAGCCCTATCAAGTCACTATTTTCCAAGATGAAAAGAGGGGAAATACTGAACTGTCTTCACAGACTTGCTAAAGACGAGACAGGGATTGCAGGGCAAATTGTGTGTCTATTTAACTCGTTTATTTCTATCATGCTCGCACTGTCCAAAGCATGCTACTCACCCCCCACCCCCCAAACACACACTCTTAAGAGACCCAAAGAATTTCTCATCTCTTAACATTCTTGTTCATAATTTCTATAATCATCATCATCATCGTCTTTATTCTTGTATGCCACCCTTCCCTGTCCAATTCAAGGTGTCTCACAACAAATGCAAACAAATTGTTAATACATATAATAAAATATTAATTCAACAAATTGTTAAAAACAATATAAAACCTCCTTTTCTATTTCAATATATATATTCCCTTGCAGAGGAGGACTACCTGATGTTGAGGGGTTTAATGGGTTAGATAAGGGTGGATGGATGCCCAAGTATATCAGACCAGGGGCTATTATGCACTCACAGTTTTTGACCAAAGTCAGTTCACTGATGCTTTTTAAATCGTCCCTTTTAATAACATGCTTGTGCATTATTTTGCATACCATAGTAGACCAAAGTAAATGATTATGCATTTGAGAGGGCTTTCCACAAGTGGAAGGGTACCTCATCCATTGTGCTAGGAGCTGATTGGTAGGCTGTGGTCAGCAGCAATGTCACCTGATGGACACGTGCTGCTAGCAGAGACTCATAGGAATCGTAGTTCATGGGCTTTCCATTCAGGCATTGATGTAAGACAGCTCAGGGGAGGAGGAAAAAACACGGTAAGATTTATGCATGGCATAAAAAGCATCCCTTGAACCGGCATAAAAGAAAATGTCATAGCAAAGCGTATAGTGCAAGGAAATGGTGCGGAAAATGTATGCTCGCTGCCATGAAGGGTGAGTTCCATGCAGAATCAAAAATACTATGATAGGTTTTCCATGGCAAAACCAGTGCCACATGCAGAATTAAAAAACAAATGCCTTTCCTTTTGCAGGCTTTTTGCGAGGTTTCCTGCCATGCATAATGGCCCCAGAATGGTTTGAATCACCACTCTATCATGTACATCACTGATTCCCAACCAGGGGTCCATGGACTACTGGGGTCTGTAGGAGTTTTGAAAGTGCTCTGTGGGAGTTCTGAAGTGT
This sequence comes from Paroedura picta, assembly GCF_049243985.1. Classification (NCBI taxonomy): domain Eukaryota; kingdom Metazoa; phylum Chordata; class Lepidosauria; order Squamata; family Gekkonidae; genus Paroedura; species Paroedura picta. The sequence continues at coordinate 23,927,857 of NC_135382.1, read as the reverse complement.
GGCCTACTTGAGCCAGAGCCAGAGCCAGAGCCACCGTAGTCGTAGTAAAGGTGGGGGGGGGGAGGGATCAAAAGGAAGGCTAATGGTGTGTGTAGTGATGTGACATCACTTCCAGGGCTCCGCAAAGTCTGAAAACTTATTTCAGGGGCTCCTACATGGTCATGAGAGCCTCTTGTGGCGCAGAGTGGTAAGGCAGCTGCCTGAAAGCTTTGCCCGTGAGGTTGGGAGTTCGATCCCAGCAGCCGGCTCAAGGTCGACTCAGCCTTCCATCCTTCCGAGGTCGGTAAAATGAGTACCCAGCTTGCTGCTGGGGGGTAAACGGTCATGACTGGGGAAGGCACTGGCAAACCACCCCGTATTGAGTCTGCCATGAAAACGCTAGAGGGCGTCACCCCAAGGGTCAGACATGACTCGGTGCTTGCACAGGGGATACCTTTACCTTTACCTTTACTTACATGGTCATGAGATTGAAAAAAGGTGATGTAGATGTTCACTGATGACCTTATGCCAGTCTCCGCCTAACCTGTTTCACAGGTTATTGTGGGGATGAATGGAAGAAAGGGGAATGACATGAGCTGCTTTGGGCCCCCATTGTGGGAAAAGATGGAGTATAATAAAATACAACTGAAGAGGAGGGATAGATAAAAGAATTGTTGGTAAGTGGGAAAGGGAGAAGTGATAAAGGAAAGTTGAAGAGAGGAGGGTTGCTGAGAGGAGAGAAAGAAGAAATAGTGTGGGGAAAGTATCCGACATACAGGGGGAAATGAAGCACCAGTGAGAACCACAAAGGTTAGGGATAAAACCACCTACAGAAAAATAGAAACAGTTTATTATTAGAGCTCCAAAATGGTTTGAAAACCATAAAAGAATGGGCACACATAAAAGCTCTCGGTGGTGAACACCACAAATGCCGCCAAGTTATGACCTAACATGTTCATCAGAGGTCAATATACAGATGTATATAACATTTTATTTCAATTTACTTCTTTAATCTGACATGGCTGGTTCTGGTCCCACAATTATTCATATTGGCAGAATCCTCAGCCCACAAGTATTTCCTATTCCTCCCCTGAGTAGTGGAAAATCCTGCTGGGTGCTTCTCTGTGAAAAGATCCAAAATGAGGGAAGAAGGGAAAGCTGAAGATAGCGGGCAGAAAAAGATAGGTTGGTTGGAGGGTGGGAAGTAGAGGAGGCAAAAAAAAGGGGGGGTGAGGCTCTGGGGGTGCTCAGGGAAGAGAAAGAAGAAATAGTGGGGAAAGGAAAATGGAGATACCCCTGGAACTCCATGTGGGTCCCTCACTTGTCAAATAAATAATTAAGGTCTTGACTAATCCTGTTCTCCACGGTTCATGCTCAGCTCATATTTCCTTTCTCACAAACCTAGCACTGGGATTTGAGGATCAGGTTTCCACTCATTTTTTCCCCACATTAAAGAGCGCACCTGAAAAGGCTCCTCCAACTGCTGGAAAATACATTACTGAACAACAGGGATTCTGATTAGGGTAATTGCAAACAGCAGCGAGAGGTGACAGCCAGCCAGCTGGGCCTCCGTATCAAAAGGCACAGCCTACCTGTAGCTTCCTAAATCACAGGGTGGTTTTGTGTTACTCAATCAGGCCCTCATTCACTTAGTCCAGGGCTCTGGTTAAAAAAACATTGTGGGACTCCAATAGCAGGGGCCGGTTCCCACTGTCTGCCTCTAGCGTTTTGTCCTCAAGGGTGCATTTGCTTAGAATGGCAAAGCTAGGGTAGCCCTGTCCTTTACACCAGGGTTTTGTCGAACCCTGGGGTTTCTTGACAGTCCTGGAAAGGTTTCCTGAGTGGGTGGGAGTTAATTTTTTATATTAAAAAAATGTTAAAGATTTATCAGGTGATATGACTGTATATGGCCATGTTGACCCATTTTCCTTCCGAAAATGGCCAGTGGTGGGCCTGTAGGGGGTGGGAAGGGGTGAGGCCCTGAGTAGGCTTGTCCACAGCTGTGCTCCCCAGCTATATTCTGTATGATAGCACCACTTCTGGGGTTTCTCAAAGCCTGAAGTATGTTTCAGGGGTTTCTCAACGGTAAAAAAGTTGAAGGCTGTTCTAAATATTTGTCTAATTCCTTTTGAAGCCTAACAGCCACCACCATCTTGTGGTACTTTCCCACCTCATTCTGTTGCAGTGGTAGATCAGACTCTCAGTTGCTGCACTGTGGGCCAAATTTGACATAATTCACCGCTCCGTTCTTTCTTTCAGTACCTCTGGGCCAGAGACCTGCCAGAAAAGGTCCCCCTATCCTTGGATCCCCACCACCACTCCAATTCTCTGTCATGCAGCATATTTATCTTGGTTCACTTCAAAGGTTAACTGCATAAGATCTCACTGGGCCTGGACCAATGGTGCCCCTGGCCAGCACTGAGCAGCCCTGGCTCCCTGCCAGAATATTATGACTTCTTGCAAATTAATTTCTGGCTTGTATCCAGCCAAGAGCTGCAAGCTGTCTGTATGCCACTTTGTGCAAACGTTCTCATGGCATTCCTCGTTGTCATAATGCAGCTCATCCTTCTCTGCACAGACACACAAAATGTTTCCGCTAAATGGAATGTGTTCAGGGTTTTTTTAAATTACTAGAAGCCAAGCCCATTGCATGCAGGAATACAACGGGCGCTAGATTAGGGGGGTGGAGTGGAAGAACTCTGAGGACAGCTTCCCCCTCCCTGAGGACCTGGAAAGGCTGCAGGCAGCTGTTATGAAACTCACTGGCAGGGGCAGCTCTCACGCGGCAGGGATCTGCAGCCTACGAGCCTTGGAGGGAAGTGGAAGGCGATTGGGTGGCCGCTGGACAGACAGGCAAACTGGTTGGTGGAGGAGGCACTCAGGGGCGGGACAGCTGCCCTGAGTGGGTGTTAAGCGCTGAGCAGCACTTAAGCCATGAGACAAGCTCCTCCTCCAAGCCCTAACCAGAAATATATAGTGGAACAGATTTGAAGGTTTTGAAAGTTTTACTGTGCAAATCTGAAACTTCGTAGCTGAATTTTAAACCCAAAAACTGTATTTTCGGTCAGAATGAAAAGGCATAACTGGATACATCTTTCTGGTAATTTCTAGTAATAAAAATGTGATGTGAGCAGTGGAGATGTGTTTGCCAACATCACTCGGTAGGGCTGCCAACTCTGCAAATTTGAAAGTGGAGGCTGGGGAGGGCAGGATTGGGGGAGTGGAGGGAATTTTGTGGGGTTCAGTGGCATAGAGTCGACCCTCCGAAGCATCCATTTTCCTCCGGGGGAACTGATCTGGAGACATCTTGTCGTTCCAGGGGATCTCCAGGCCTGCCTCAGCGATTGGCAACCCAGCCCAGTCCTTAGTGCTGCAGCTGCAACTCTCACCCAAGAGTGGAAGCCGTTGTCCCTCTTGATCTCTTCACTATCCCCGCTTTGTTTAAAAATAGTGTGTCAAGGCATGTGTGCCGTTTATGCTTTCCTGAAGTTTTGGAAACCAGCTCGGTGTAGTAGTTAAGAACAGCAATCTCTAATCCAGAGAACCAGGTTTGATTCCCCACTCCTCCACATGCAGCCAGCTGGGTGACCTTGGATTCATCACAATTCTCTCAGAGCTCTCTCAGCCCCTCCTTGAGGAGAGGAAGGGAAGGCGATTGTAAGCCACTTCGAGACTCATTTGAGGAGTGAAAAGCAGGATACACACACAAAAAAGTTCCTCTCAAGAGAATTTGGTCGCCATTTTAAGTTGCCCTGGCAACCAGAAAATGGTGGCTGGATTCTGGTAAGAACTGGCCTGTGTAATTTGCTGCGTATTTTTAAACAGGCCCAATGGAGTGAGGCATTAAGGAGGAAGGGATCTCTCCAGGTCGGTGGTTTTTCGCAGGAGGTAGGTGGTTGGGTTGCCAATGAAGGGAGAGAAAAGCATCTGCCTGAACTTGGCTCTGCCTGGCGGTTCCCTCTCCCACCCCCACCCCAGTTGCCAACTGCACTTGGTGAGGCCATCAAGGCCAGAAGAATATGGTTGCCAGGCACCCGGTCATCATTCCAGGACTCCCAACTCACAGAAATTACAGCTTAATTAATATTTGTATTCGTTTCTAATGGCAGTAGGCTGCTCCAAGCGCCCCTGGGGGGTTGCAAAGGGAAGCAGACCTGCAATAAATAAACATTCCACCTCGAACAATAGCAAGTCCGTTTTGCTCCACTGAAGCAATAACATTTTTTTTAAAAAACCATTGAGGCCATGGCTGAGTTTCTCACTCAACTTAAGCTCTCCCAGTAGCCTCGTATAACATAATTTGGTCCATCGCTTCCAAGAGTTTTGCACAGCCCCAGAATGAAGCTTGTTGCTAATGACTTCTTAGGTGTTGCCCATGGAGGAGGAAAGGACAAATTTCTCCCTCAGCGGCTAGCTGGAAAGTGAGAAATGCCTGGAGATTTTTGCCAAAATTGTGCAAACTCTTTCTCTCCTTTCCTTCGCCTTCCTGATCTGATGAGCAGGTATGAACACACGGTATGTTCACTGGTGTTCAGGTCTGGACATATCAGACTTGGTTTTCCCCCTGCCACTGTCTACTCTGCCTTCCAAGCTGGGCCTGGAGGTACCACCCATCCATGGAGCACCCCAACCTTGCTGAGATCTAGGCCACTTCTGCCTGCCCAACAGCTGATGGAATGGGCAGGCCCCTCAGGCTGATCCGGCCAATGGGGAGGTCCTGGCAGAGGCCACAGAGCCTCCGTGTAGTCCCTGAATGACAGCCATCAGGATGGAGTGTCAGAAGAGCCTTCTGCAAAGCCCTGAGTGTGGGAAAGGACAGGGATTTTGAGCCTCAGGGCTGGGAGTGGCTGGACCAAGCCTCCAGGATTCCATTGGTGGATGACTCTGGGACCACCTGGGCAGGGTCAGAATAGAGAGGAATAAAAGGGGGCTCATACCCAGGCCAGGGAGGAAGGAAATCAGATCTGTCTAGGTTATTGAGATCTGCTGACAAGGAAGCGGGAGACTCAAGTGAGAGTAGTTCAGCCATGGAATTGGCTGCCTAGGAGTTGGTGAGCTCCCCCTCACTGGTGGTCTTTAGGCAGTGGCTGGACCGATCTCCTGGATGCTTTAGGCTAATCCTGCACTGAGCAAGGGGTTGGACTAGATGGCCTGTTCGGCCCCTCCCAACTCTATGATTTTATTATTCTATATATATAAGTAAAGCAACTCTGTTTTCCTTCAGTTTTGAGTCTTTTGAGGACCTCCACTGGGGAAACACAGAGGACTCAAGGAGGGTCTTCACAACTGACTACTAGAAATCTGACGCTCAGCTTTTCAGATTCATTCCTCATGCCTTCCTGGGATAACTTCCAAGATCATCCTAACTTTCTTAAGGACCAACAACCTGCTCTAGGAATACCTGAGCGAGATGTGAAATCTTGTCTTTAACACCAGGGTGGTTAGCTTGCTTTCCGAGGCCTTGGAATGGGCTCCATCAAGAGGAAATCAAGAACATTCACTCAGTGGAATTGTTGTGTTGTCACTGGGGCAAACTTGTACCTGACAAACAAAATTAAGCAAAAGGCCCGTGGCACTTTTAAGACTTAACGGTGTTTATTCCAGCGTAAACCTTTGTGAATCGTAGCTCACTTTGTTAGATGCATGGAACATATATTCATAGCAGATATAACTATACTAGAGGTTATCGGTATAAAATCATACAAACAAGTTTCATGCATTTTGAGAAGTGTAGGTTGGAAACAGGTATTTTTTTTAAGAGCTGGAGAGATTTCGTTGCCCTTGATATAGTTTCTTATCCTATAATTGCTTCATGTACATAGAAAATTCATAAATCTATTCGATCAGAAGGGGCAGTAAAGTTAGGCCTGCTAGCTCTGGGTTAGGAAATACCTGGAGATTTTGGGGGTGGAGCCTGAAGAGGGCAGATTTGGGGAAAGGAGGGACTTCAGTGGGGTATAATGCCATAGAGGCCATCTTCCAAAATGGCCATTTTCTCCAGGGGAACTGATCTCTGTTGCTGAAATAAGTAGGGGTGGGGAGGGGAGTGTATAGATGCACCACTTTCTGTTACGCTTATGTTATTCTACAACTGTTGTCTATCTCCAGCCTAAAGAAAAAATGAGAGAAAGAGAAGGAATGTTTCAAGATTTCCAGTAAGAATGTTCCTTATAGGCTTCTCTCCTTCTGCATTACAGCCAATGTGTCTCCTTCCAATGTGTCCCTAGGAGATTGCGTTTTTCCCTTTAGCAATTAACTATGTCTGGTTTCCCCCCCCCTTTTTGCCTCTAAAACTAAATTACTCAGAAAATTATGTTCTCATACAAAGCAAAACATTTAAGCAAAGAGCTTCTCCGTATCTCAAATCTCTGTGGAATTTTATTTATCACCAGGGTGTCTTGGAAGACATAATACTACAGACGAGGGCTCTCTACAGGTCTAACACCTTCCTTCTGTTGTTTATGAGCCTCCCAAAGAGCAATTTAACCTCTTTTGCCTCACAGCGATCCAGGCTAGGCTGAGAAACAACGGCTCACTCGAGATCACTCCTGGAGAAACCTGTTGCATGTGCTAGGAAGTGCCCCAGCTCAAACCAACCGTTGGCCTATATCTCTTTCCGTACATTCCTGTGCAGCAACTACGCTCCTCAGCTTCCACCCTGGTAGCAGTTCCCCTGCTTAGAGTAGCCCACTCGGCTTCACTTAGAGCAGTTTTCCCTCCGTAGCTTCCTCTCTACGGCTCCATAAGGAGTTGAAGGAGGGTGCAATCCCCAGACACCTATGGGGTTGCCAGGTCCTCCCCTAGCCACCAGTGGGGGATGGGGGTAAGGTTGCTAGATCCAGGTTGGGAAACTCCTGGATATTTGGGGATTGGGCCTGAGGAGGACAGGGATCATTGTGGGGTACAGTGTGATAGGGCCCCCCATCCAACGCATCCATTATCTTGAGTGCGGATGAACTTCTGGCTCCCCCCTTCTCCCCTGCTGCCTCTTATAACAGGAGCCCTTCCCCCAAAACGGATACCTCAGCCCATTCTGCACATATCAGATACGGCAGTGGTCCCCAACCTGCGGTCCAGGCCGCGGTTCCCTCTCCCTGCCCCCCCCCCCCCGCAGTAAAAAACTTCCCAGGCCGCAAGCTTGCGGCCCGGGAAGCTTCTTACTGCGGGAGGGGGGGAGAGGGAATAAGGGCCGCACCGCACATGCTAAATAAGGGCCGCACCGCGCATGCGCGCTGCACGGGTGTGGCCGTCACCCTGCCGGTCCCCAGCCAAAAAAAGGTTGGGGACCACTGAGATACGGTACTTTTAATGTGCTTTGGCAGCTGGATTTTCCTGTGCAGAACAGGAAAATCTACTTCTAAGTGGCATTGAAAGTGCATTATCTAATGTGTGCAGAATGGGCCCTGGTCTTCATGTAGGCAACAACCCTGAAATTTCACATTCAGCTGTCAAAGACCTATTCAAGACCTTCCACAACACCCCCCCACACACACACACACACACACTTTCCTGCATGACTTGGTGTTGGGCTGCTTAGTTGCCATTCTCAACTAGCAAAACCTAATGAAAGGCTTTTTTCCAAAGCTGCCCCTGTTGAGGCTAGAGGCACAACCATGGCTGGGATGCCAGCCTCCAGGTGGGACCTGAGGATTAAAGCTCATTCCCAGGCTACAGAGGCCAGTCCTCCTGGAGAAAAGCACTGTTTTGTAGGGTGGTCTCTGAGGCATTGTAGCCCTGTCCTCCCAAAGCTCCACTCCCAAACCTGAATCTGGCAACCCGCCCCCCTCCTATTCCTTGTTAGTTTCCAAGAGGGACTGGCTTCCCAAAAACCAGGGTGCTGGCTTCTTTCAAAAAGACCCTCCTCCCTCATAAAAGTCAACAGCCATTTAGGAATGGAAAATCAATGGTTATGTCTGCAAGGAATCTGACTACCAGGATCAACTCTTGTGGCCTCAACCTCAGAAGCCCTGGGCAGTTTTGAGTCTCTTAGGGAGCCTCCGTCACCACAATGGTTTTTGGAGGAAAGACAAATCTGCCCAGGCCTTGGACATTTCCTCGGTTCCTCAGTTGATGTTGCCCTTATGCCTCCCCTTCAGAAACAAAGAATGAAAACAGAGTGGAGGAGAACAGGAAACAGTCTCTGACAAAACCAAGAAGCCTGGTTCTTAACATCGCTTTGAGTTTCTTCGTTGGATCCAGGAGGGAGTGTCTGTGCAGATAGGAAGGGATCAGTGGGTCAAAGCGTTTGGAGGATCTAGGCTTTCCTTTCAAGGGATCCTCCATGGCCATTTAGGCTGCAAGTAGAAGCTACGACCTTCCCTCTCAGCTGTCTTTTCCCAAGGCACTGGAGTCTGGAAACGTGAACTCCCCCACCCCAAAGGCAGGATTCGTCAGCAGAGATCGGAAAACTTGAGAGTAATCGCGGACTGCTTGCCATTTTGAGAAGTCGCAGTGTGGATTCCACAGGGAATTTTTCCTGTCATTTCTCCTCTCCTCTTGCCAGCAACAAATACTGCCTAAATTGGAAGGGACTAAAATAAGCTTCCTGGGATATAACCTTGTACCCTCTAACATTTCACAGACGACAGCGCTCTTCTTCTCCCACCCAGGGTTATGCACTATGAGCCATGCTCCCACACATAAAACACACATGAAGACCATTACTTTGTGCTGGAGGATTCCTTCTGCTCACTGTATTCGTTTCCTTTGCAACAGCCTGCCCTGCATAAATTAAAGGGGGCTGCACAGAGACAATTGACAGGGCAGGAAGAACCTCACCTTGGCTGTAGCGTTAGGGTTGCCAACCTTCAGGTGGGGCCTGGAGACCCAGAATTACAACTTCTCTCTAGAGCAGGGTTAGTCAACCTGCGGTCCTCCAGATGTCCATGGACTACAATTCCCATGAGCCCCTGCCAGACTGTCCCAAACATCTCCAGGAATTTCCCCCTCTCAGTTGGCAACCCTATATAGCATGTGAAGCACCAAGCTATGTGTCATGTGTTACTTTAGTATTCATGCTCATGGATTTTTTTCTGCAGAAAAGACAGCTCTGAAAAATTGAAGTCGGGGGGGCGGGTTCAATGATGCAGCAGTTTGTGGGAATGCATGCAGGGTTCTGGGCTAAGGAGAGCCACCTGCAGTATTGCAACTTGACTGTTTTGGTCCCATGGACTTCAGTTCTGTGGGATTGCAGCCTTTGAGAATAACATTTGAGGGACCCGAACTGGGTCTCATCTCCTTTCAAGGCCTTTACTGTCCGTCAGCAGTGGCTGAGCCAGTGTAGCAATTAGAGCAGCCTTCTGATATACTTTTTTCTCAAAAACCCTAAGAAAATGCGACCATGTTTTTCTCCGAAGCCTCATTAGCCCTGAAAAAATTTGTTCGTATCTCCTTTGTGCCTCATGGCTCTTCTTGACGTTTCTCTTTTCACAGCTACTTAGACAGCTTAGATCGAATTGGAGCTCCTGACTACCAGCCCACAGAACAAGATATCCTTCGAACCAGGGTCAAAACAACTGGCATTGTAGAAACCCATTTCACATTCAAAAACCTCCACTTCAGGTTAGTGCAATGAGAAAACACAACTGATTGCCAAGGTTATGCTGTCTTATTGAGCTGCATTCTCTTTGTCTAACGCATTGTTTATCCTGCCCTTCTCCCAGAAACTTGATGCAGTGTGCGTCACAGTCTCTTTTCTCATGAACAACCCTGTGAGAGCGCTTAGGCTGAGGGATCATAAGCGGCGCAGAATTATTCAGTGAGCTTTTATGGCTGAGGAGGGATTGGAACCCAGGGTTCATTCTGCTCCTGTAGGATAATGCACTTTCAATGTGTTTTTGCAGCTTGATTTTCCTGTGTAGGACCGTTTATGCACTGGGTTCACCGCCCAGCTCCTGTGCAGGAACACAAATCGGATGCGGATGAGGTGCACCAGGCCAAATGCTGTCCTATGTGAGTGCAGGAAGAGGTGTGGCAACCTGCCACGACTAAAGCTCCAGCCTACAGTCCGGCATGAAACCTCCAGTGTGTAAATGGTCAATAACAGGAAAATCTACTTCGAAAGTGCATTGAAAGTGCCTTAACCATTGTGTGCAGAATGGGCCCTGGTCTTCATGTAGGCAACAACCCTGAAATTTCACATTCAGCTGTCAAAGTAGAGGAACATGCTCTGTGCAAGGTTGCTTTTGCAGAATGTCTGGAAATAGCGACTGAGACAGAATGCAGCATCTACCAACTTGACAAGAATTTGTTGTGGAGAAAACATTATATTGGCAAGTCTATTTTGGCTATAGGTTTCTTTCCAGGCCCATTTCAAAATGCTGCATTTGACCTTTGAAGCCCAAAATGGCTTGAGTTCAGCCAATCCCAGAGCACCTCCTTTCAGATAAACCATCTGTGTGCTTGGGTAATCAGGCAGAGACGTCCTGTTAACATGTTAGGCGATAGGTTGTCTGTCTCAAGGTGCAGGGCCTCTTTAGTAGAACTGGAACTGCCCTGGAACTCCCACCTTCAAGAAAATGGACAGAATTGCTCAGGAAAATTATTTTTTGTCTCAAACAAATGAACGTGCTGCCATTATGGATTTCTAATAACTGTATTCCATTTTTACAACAATAAATAAAGACAGCCAGCATGGTGGAGTGGTTAAGAGAAGTGGCTTCTAATCTGGCAAGCCAGGTTTGATTCCCCACTGCTCCACATGCAGCCAGCTGGGTGAACTTGGGCTCGCCACGGCACTGATGAAGCTGTTCTGACTGAGCAGTAATATCAGGGCTCTCTCAGCCTCACCCACCTCACAGGGTGTCTGTTGTGGGGAGAGGAAAGGGAAGGCGAATGTAAGCCGCTTTGAGACTCCTCCTGGTAGAGAATAGTGTGGTATAAAAACCAACTATGATGATGATGATTAATAACAACAACAACAATTATAATTGCATGATTATTGTCATTTTATTTATTATTTTATGATATTTTATGATGGTCATTGCTGCCCTCAGACTTTTCTACCATATGCTAAACAAAATAAATCAATAAGTAATATTCTGTAGTATTCTGTTAATATTACTTTTTTCTTTCACAGGCTGTTTGACGTCGGAGGTCAGAGGTCAGAACGTAAGAAGTGGATCCACTGTTTTGAGGATGTCACAGCGATTATTTTCTGTGTCGCACTGAGTGGGTACGACCAGGTGCTTCATGAAGACGAAACTACGGTGAGTTTTCTCTGGGCGATTTAGGCCCTGAGAAGTCAGCGCTTTTCCGTGCACCAGTTGGAGGTCACATCTTAATCTCTCATTGGCATACAGCCCAAAAGGATGCTACACCTTTTCGTTCTTAACATGTCTTCCTTTGACTCTTAAATGCTACAGAGATTCCATTCTACAGCCAACTGTTGGATGTTAAGTCTTCCATTCGACATTAGCACAGGTAACAAATGTTCTTGCTCTCTTATTAAGTTTACCAAGAATTTGGCTGCAAATCTGTGTCCCATTCTCACTGGTTAACTTGGACCAGATTAGGGTTGTGCGATTCAGCAGCCGTGCAGGGGGGGGGAAGGCCTGGGCATGTCGGTCGACGCACACACACAGGCTCAGAGCTCTGCACCTGCATGTGTGCGCCTACTGGCGTAACGACGCCCGCGCCTCCCCCTCCCCCCCTTCCGCCCCCCCCCCCATGGTGTGGCGCTGGCTGTGCTGGTTTGCCAACAGCCATTTCAGCTGCCGAATCGCACAAACCTAAACCAGATGTCCCCAGTACTGAAGAAGCTGTTTGGACCATGTGGATGGATAGATGGATGGATGGATGGATGGATGGATGGATGGATGGATGGATGGGTGGGTGGGTGGGTGGGTGGGTGGGTGGATGGATGGATGGATCTGACTGACTGACTGACTGACTGACTCCTTTGGAGATGTTGCTATGCTTCTTCTCAAGGTTAACTTGCAGGACAAAGCCAAAAAAATAGAGGGTATCTTCCCATAAGGAGAGTACAATCTCAGCAGCTGGGAAATCTAGGAAAATAGAAGATGAAGGGGAGCAACTGGGGTGATAATGGCTATAGATGAGTGAGTGCAGTTGAACTATCTACAGCTGCAATGTCTGTTCCGGAATGGATTCCTACAATCACATTCTCTGCTTGGCAATAGTAGTGTTCTGAACTCAAAGTGCTGTTGAGCAGGGAACAACTTGGGTATTAAAGAATAGGCTGTGAACTCTTTTCAGTACATGCTGAAACAAATATTGTTGAATAAGATTAATGCCTGTTTATGCAGGTAAAAATAATTCATATTCCTCTTTCCCCAAGTGGGCTGTATGTTTAAGAAAATCTACGTGTGTGGGAGGTGGGGTGTCTCCAAAGAAAAGTGGATTGGGAGATTGTGGTCTCTTTATTTACAATGAACAGATTATGGAGGTCAGGGAGACCCACAAAAACCTGGGAGTGAGATCTGTTTGTTTCTTAAGTTGAATTTTGAACAAGAGATCTTTGGAGATGTTATTAGTTGTTAATATGTCTTTAGGGCTGCAGAGTTCAGGCAATTATGCCATAGATTTCTGGCTTAGTGGAATTCTAGCCCTACTAATCCTGCATCACTGTTCCTTGTTGCAAAACTGAAAACTACCTATTCTATGCCGGGCTGTTCACAAACTGTCCTCTTAACCCTGTTTGCTGAATTGTCCTTGCTCAGTTTCCAAATTTCTGTTTTCTTCTACCCAACCGACTCTCTGCTAAATAGATTCACATAACAGGGACACATTCACACGACTGTAGACTACAACAAGAACATTCACATGCAGAAGGGGGGCCCGTGTATGCAATTTTGCTATAGCAATAAAGGGATTTTTTTCCCCCAAAGCAGGCTATGGAATTGGGAAGGCAACTGTAGAGAGCCTGCTGGAATTCAAGGTTGATTATCTCATCTCGCAGTCGTAACTATTTTGATACACAGCATCTAAAAACACTTCAAAGAAGAAAGCCTTCCTAAAGGCTGGAGGAGGGAGGAGAAGGTTAAAGGAGCAGCTATATCTGACATTTCGCTCTTATTCGATGATTCCGAGAAATCCTCAGCTTGCCTTTGGGGTGTGGCCATTGTGGTGGCTTTTACGGTCTTGACCCTGCATGCACATTAGCTTCAGAAACTTGTACTTAGTGGGCAGTGAATGCTGCGGGTTGATACCAGCCCATTTCCAAAGCTACGGTCTATTTAATTTCTCATTCAAGTGAATGTGCAGCTGAGGCTCTTTTTTAAAAGCAGGGGAGAAGAGGGCTGATAGCATGATTTTTGGTCTGTTGTACAATAGGACGGCTTATTTGTGGACTGTGGTTATTGGGAATGAATGCATTTGGGGGTGGGGGTACTCCCTGCCAGCATTTACATCAAATGATGGTTCTGCAGTGTTTTGTTTGCAAGGGGGTGGTGCTTTTATGAATATTATTGCAGAAAAGTTGTGGGTTCTTATTCAACCTTATTGTTGTCCATGATGTTAACCTGTGTATATTTTGGGTTGTTCCGGTTGGCTTTATTATACTGGCTCTGTGTTGATCTTAATCTGTATTTTTTTTATTTTGCTTTGTTTAATATAAAATAGAACAGGTAAAAAAAGATTATTTTAAAAAGAACAAGAAACAGGCATCTTGTATCTTTGACATTACGATATAGGATTACACTAGTCGATGAATATTGTGACGATATTTTACTTCGCCTCGAACCAGTTTAAAACGTTTCAACTTAGACATGAATCCCTTTTCATTGTGTTGTACATGCTCAGAAATCTACATTCTTTCATCTTCAAATCCACAAATTGTCCACCCATTTTTTTCCCTTCCCTGTAAAAAGTCAGTGAAAAGTTTACACTGTGTCACAAAACCAAATGGTAAACTTAGGCCTTTTAGCCAATTCTAACAATCCAATCTTCTGTTGTAGGTAATCAGTATTTTGATGCGGTTTGACTCTTTAGTTGTAAAAGGAGCTGATCTCTGTCTTTGCATGATTTCTGTCTGCCTTTCCATGACTCTGAAGTCTCTGTACCTTCATCCAAACTGCAGCTGAAGTGCAGCATGAAGTACTATGTGGATATTTCTTTCATTTTCATCAGGTGTGGCTTTCCTTAACTCAACCCCAAACTATAATAATATAGTTATTAAATGACGAGTGATTTGGATTTAGAGTTGTATTAGATATTTTACATAGATCTATTTATGGTAAGTGATCAGTTCTGTTTGTTTATAAGCTGTTGTTTTACTGGTTAAAAAGGGGCTGGTGTGTGACTCATGGAACGCATAACTTTATCCCTGATGGAACAAATTTAGAGTCCAGGGGCTCCTTTAAGGCCAACCAAGTTTTATTCAAGGTGTGAGCTTCCGTGTGCAGGCACACTTCCTCAGGGGGCATAATTTGTCCCTAAACTGGGCCATCACAAAAGTTTTCTTAAGACTACATACTCAGAAGTACAATATAAAGAAAAGCTCATAATTCCTTGAGATTTGGGGGTCAGTATCTGTATAGAGCAGCTTGGGGAAGGGAGTGAACTCAGCAGGGATATGTGTCACTCTAGGACTTGTGTTTCTTCTAAACTCTATAATATACCATAGAGTTCACCCTCCAACACCATCTGTGTCTCCAGAGGAATAGATCTCTGTAGTCTGAAAATCAGTTTGTTTATTTAAATGCTTATTTTGCAGCTTACATCATTCCTCTCTTCTCCATTTGATCCTTAAACCATGTGATGTAGATCAGGCTGGGAGAGTGTGACTGGTCCAAGGTCACCCAGCAAGCTTCCATGGCAAGAATGGAGTTATTTTGCCACAGGAATGTTCTATATTTAAAGAACCAGAAGGGGCTCTAAAATGGCACCCAAATAGAGGGCAGAGGTGCTAGGCAGTGGCTCTGGGATGCGTCATAACGAATCAAGCTGTAGAAAAGGCTTCAAGAGTAAAAAAACTCGATTTTCATCCTACATTACCTATGTGCTTGGAATTGGTGCTAAAACTAAAAATCCATACTCATATCTCCATTTTACCTGTTCTGGTTGCTTTCTCATTATCCATTATTATTTATGAGAACTGGGGAAAAGTTAGTGTCATAGTCATGATCAGAACAAATACATCATCAGTATAAATGCAGGCACAGTATTTATGTTTTTGCAATATGGTGGAGTGAAAGAAGATGGCACACAAGTCCTGTCCTTTGTTTCCTAGTTTGCATTGCATTAATGCCTAGTTTGCATTGCATTGCATTAATAGAGCAGACATTAATAGAGCAGACATGAGCCATGCATGGTTTGTGAGCTCCAAGCCAGTTTTCAGTGGTCTTTAAACCACCAATTGAAATCCTCAGGTGGATCATAGAGCACCCATCCTGGTGGGTCACAAACCCTATAAGACTGCTGTACTTTCCTGGCTTCATAGAGAACCCGTGTGCATAGAGAACACATCTGACTCTCTCAGGACTACAGCAGAATGGTAAGACAGGGTGACTCACTGGTGGAGGGGTTTCCTTCATGGCTCTGATGTTGGGCTTGTTCTCTCTATGGCACATCTCCTGGTGCTTGGCATGTCTTTCCTGTTTCCAACTCATAGTTCTGACTTTGACTCCAGTGAGTTAGCTCTGTGTGTCCTTTTCCTGTCACATGAGTGTGATGTCATACGACTTCTGGTCATATGTTTGCAGCTCAGTAGGTTCCATGTTTAGCAGGTCTGAAGAGGTTGATGTCCCACTCTACCTCACTGAATCATATATTTGAGCCACAATAAGAATATAGGAAATATTGCTTTTCAGAGGGACATTAATGGCATAAATAACTTTCCTTCTTTCTAAAGGATCAGTTGAAATAACCAGTTTAACCTTTTCCTTCCCTTAGTTTACTGTTCTGAAACCTGGCAAAAGTTCTAGCACACTGTATACAACAAACACACTGGGAATCGGTATTTCAGCTCAGGCAGAATTTCTGCAGGTGGTGAAGAATGCAGAAAAACCATGACCAATGGGACCAGCCGTATAAGACAGTGGTAGCTTCTGCCATGTCTTGTTATAAGCAAACATAACATCATTTGATAACTCCCAAAGCCAAAATATTTACAGTTTCCAAATTGTATTAACTATCGCCTTCCAGGTTAGCAGCATTAATCTTGAAGCCCTTAAGACAGTTTCACCTTGGAAGACCCAGTAACTGTCGTGGGCCAAGAAGGTGGACTATACTGTATTTACCCAAAAGGAAGCCTAGAGTTTTTTTTTCCAGGTATGCTGTCAAGAAGAAAGGATATTGTCTTCGATTCATATGCAAGTCACAGTTGTATGTTATAACAAAAATAAAACCTTTTGTATAACTTTTTTAAAAAGAAAGTTGTCTTACATTTAGGGTCATCTTCCTTACAGGTATCAAGTAAGAAGTGCGGTATACATAATAAAAAAGATATCCCTGCCTCCTGAATTTATTTATATATTTATAACCCGCTTTCATCCCCAACAGGACCCAGAATAGCTCACAACTTTCTTCCTTCCTCCATTCCACCATCACAACAACCCTATGAAGTAATTTATGTTGAGAAAGAATTTTAGAAGTAGATTATCCTGTTTACTTTAGAAGTAGATTACCCTGTTCCAAACAGGAAAATCTAGCTGCCAAAGCACATTAAAAGTACATTATCCAATGTGTGCAGAATGGGTCCTGGTGCAGATAACAGATAACACACACACACACACACTGCTTGAACACAAAGGGAGGGAGAGCAGACATAGCCATGCTGGTCCCTCCCCACAGCTTTGCATGATCACCTGGTCATCTTCGGGGTTCAACTGTAGAGGAGAAATTGACCTGTCATCAGCTTTACTGCTTTCCAACCACTGCTGATCACAGCGATGGTGTGTCCATGCTGCCATTTTCTCGGCATGGTCATACCTTCAGCGTGGAGCCAGCATGGTGTAGTTGGTAAGAGCAGCAGACTCTCATCTGGAGAACTATATTTGCTTTCCCACTCCTCCTCCACATGCAGGCAATTGGGTGACAAGCTCTCTGAGCCCCACCTAGCTCACAAGGTATCTGTGGTGGGGAGAGGAAGAGAAGGTGATTGTAAGCTGCTTTGAGACTTCTTTGGGTAGTAAAAAGTGGGGTATAAAAGCCAAGTCTTCTTCTTCTGCCAGGCAACTGGTCAGGGGCAGGGCCAACATACTTGTGATTACTTTCCCTTTTCATGTGTTCAATCAATGTTGGGGGAAGGGGTCATCT
The DNA here is from genome assembly GCF_049243985.1 of Paroedura picta. Taxonomy (NCBI): domain Eukaryota; kingdom Metazoa; phylum Chordata; class Lepidosauria; order Squamata; family Gekkonidae; genus Paroedura; species Paroedura picta. Next base: position 23,910,661 of record NC_135382.1, on the reverse strand, counting down.
GCACCGGGCTACTATGACTAGTCTTAGTGAGCTTCATATCAATATGCAGATTTTAGGCTGGGTCGATCAGTCTGACACTGTAGCCCAGGGGTAGTCAAACTGCAGCCCTCCAGATGTCCATGGACTACAGTTCCCATGAGCCCCTGATAGCGTTCTCTGGCAGGGGCTCGTGGGAATTGTAGTCCATGGACATCTGGAGGGCCACATTTTGTCTACCCCTGCTGTAGCCACTATATTGGCTTCTTACACTTTCACAAGATTTCCCCATTCCTCCCTTCTTGGAAGCTTGCGAAGCCCTCTGTAGTTTGTCCTTGAAGGTCACAGACCTTCATGAAAAGCACAAAGTGCAAAGTGGGGGATTGCATTGGGAGAGGGATTGGGCAGAAATGACCACCACCCCCTTTCCAGAGATGGAAACACCCTTATGTTTTTAAGAGCTGTGCTTAGGGATCTAGGCAGATATGGGAGGCCAAAAGAATACACACGAAAAGACTGAAAGAGAGCAGGTGGCCCCAGAGCTTCTTGAACAGCAGCCAAGGAGGATGGGTTTAAGGGTTACCCTGATGCAAAAGCTCTGGAATGATGTAGTGGTTAGACTAGGCCTCCGGAGAGCTGAGTTCAAATCCCAAAGCTCACTTGGGGCAATCACACAGTCTCTGCCGAACCTACCTCGCAAGTGGTTCTGAAGCTGAGTTCTCTCTGCCACTGCAGAATTCGTCTCATGGGCTCTGATCTGGCTACTGCACCACCATATGCCACATGACAGCCAGTCAGATAAAGAACTGTCTTGTGTGTAACTGTTTTCAACCTTTCTCTCTTCAGGGGATCCTGAAAATCGATCTAAGAACCCCTGAACATCCAGGAACGAATTTTCCCATGTTGCAATGGATTATGGGGCACATTGTTGGGTACAAAAGCTTAGGTGGCAATGACCATGCCTATTGACCCTCGCTGTTACTCCCAGGACCTAGAAAGCCCTTGACACTCCCCTAAATTTCACAGGGACAGTGATGGTTAAGCTGTCTTGCAGGAACCTTGGTCTACATGTGGTTGAATTTCTCATGAAATAATCTCTGATAAGACACAGGGCATTCTTGTGTTGCTCAGGAACACAGTTTGAGCGACCACAAGGGCCTTTAAGAAGCCATAGCATTGTCCTATGCTATGATCATTGCAAGAACAGGGAATTTCCCATTCCCCCTGCTCTGAAGAGGCTTCTGATCATTCTCAAAGTTCTCTGTCTGTCTCGTCTATTTAATTTGTTGATGGCAAACTTGTGTTACTCTCATGTGGCGGGAGCTACAGCATCTCGGCCTCAGTGCTGCCGGTGACAAAGAAGAAACCTCTCTGGTCTGTAACCTGCTTTGCCTTTTGATCGCTCCCCCTTTGATTCTTTGGGTATGCTCCGATCTCCTCCTCCTCCGTTATGGCTGCTTCTCTCTGCTATTCCGTTTCCTGCTGGGATAGGCGGCCACGCGACCAGCCGGGCGCTCCAGCTTCACCCTCTCGCTCCAAACTTCGCCAGGCCTCTGCTCCATCACCACTTTTCCTCGGCGGTCTGACCTTACCTTACCAAACAAAGGCCAAACTAATGAGATTTTGAGAGACCCAACAAATTTGGCAGGTATGAAGCTTCTCCTGAACTGAGAAAAAACAAAAATACCCCAAGAGTTGAAAGCAGCCAGGGAACATAACGTTAACTGGCTGATTTTGCTGCAAGCTCTTTCTCCCTTCTACACACCAGGCCTTGCCACTATCTAACCAACGCACTTGGTTTCTTTGGGGTTGACCTCTTTTACTTTCTTTACTTCATTTATTGCATGAAATCCTACTAAAAAAAAAAAGAAAAGCGGCTTCTCCTTCATTATTTTTCTGTTGTCGTGGCACTCGCAAAGAGAAGAAATTATGCACACGTACACTCAAATCTAATACTGAAGCATGATATAACATCAGCAAGACGGTTTGCTGTTTGGTGCTTCTGTCCTTCTCTGCTGTGGTTTTATTTTACCGTTCCTCACTTCTTCCTCTTTAATTTCTTTTCATTTTATTTTTGGACAAGATGCTTTCAAACCAACCATCTTCCAAAAAAAGATTTGCGCTAAAAGAAGTCAACTGAACCGCCAATGCTAAACAAAATAACAAACTACTGCAGCCAAAGGTCATGGCAAGGTCATTGCCAAGAAGGCGTTACCTCCTGGTCTGCTTTCAACTCTCGATTAATTCAAGGACCTTATCAGTCCTTGGTTAATGTATCAAACAAATAGACGTCCCATACCCACATGCATCAATGAATGAGATGATGGACATTTTAACAAGAATGTTCTAGAAAAATCTGCATGACCAGCACTTCCGTTTAGATTTTTGACCTTTAAGGGCAATTGTAGTTTCCCAATACATGCATGATGCATGATGATTTACTTGAGCTGGAAGGAGAATAAATATGTTTTATGCAAAACTATACAGCTCTGTTAAATAATTTTTTTTTAAAACCCTGACGATGCTACTAATTGTACATCAAATCTGTGGGGATTGCATTGCTTCATGTACACATTTTTTTTTCAGTACGTACACGTTGAGTTTTATTATCTTCACTGTTGCCAACTTTCTTTTTGTCCTGGGTTAATTTTTAGACAAATCCCTAAGTGTTGAGAAAGGACATTACTGCTGCCTCCGGCCTGATGCCCCCTCTCCTTTCTGTTACAGAACCGCATGCACGAATCACTGAAGCTCTTTGATAGCATTTGTAACAACAAGTGGTTCACGGGTACGTCCATCATCCTCTTTCTCAACAAGAAGGATATCTTTGAGGAGAAAATCAAGAAATCACCATTAGTAATCTGCTTTCCAGAGTACACAGGTAAAAAAGAGAGAGAGAGAATCTTCAAAGCACGACATTACGAGATTTCCATGTGATTCAAAAGCATGTGCATTTTTTAAGGAGTTCTGTTTGATTCTTAAACTTATGTATTTTCTACGCTAGTCTAAGCTAAAAGAGAAGGATTGGTGCAGTTGGCTGTGTGGGCCAAATAGAAAGTACATTCTTCTCCAGAACATTGTGATGGCCGGTAATTTTAGTCCGTGTTAGACGGGTTAGACTAGTTTACAGAAGATAGGTCTAGCAATAACTATTAGATTAGATGGAGTTGCCATGCTCAGGAGCAATGACAGTCTGAGAGCCAGAGGCAAGACATAGAGTCATAGGAAGGAAAGGGGAAGGAGCAGAGCATCTTCTTGTTATGGAAAAGGATCCAGGTTCAATCCCAGGCATCTCCAGTTATAACGTTCAGGTAGGAGGTGCTGTGAAAGACCTCCACCTGACACCATGGAGAGTTGTTGCAGGTCTGACTAGGCAGTACTGACCTTGATGGCCTGATTCAGTAAGCCAAATTGATCTGTTCATGTTTCCAAAGACGCAGAATTTAAGGGAGCATTTTATAGGGCCAGGTTTAGGTTTAGGTCTACACTTAGTCTTAGGCTGTCGACAGTTGAGAGACCACTCAGATTGAATAAGTGCTCTGCAAGCCTCAACTTTATAGGCCCATAAAAGTCCTGATTGGTCCCAGTGTGTCATGTACTGATGCCCAGTCAAGTAGTGGCTGAAACAAGAAATTGCAGCCCGTCTGATGCTGTTGGGCTGCACCTGTTCCAGACTTCCCCCATCTTCTGAAGTCCAGTTGGCCCAATGGTGCAGGTTTTAGGATGCTGAATCCTGGCTGGTCCCATCTTGGCACCTCGCACTGGGGGAACAATTTCAGTTCCTTCTAGTTGATCTAATACTGGCCTTCTAGTTGATCTAATACTGGCCACTGTTTTCCATCAGCCTAATGTAACTCAAAGGGTTGTTGTGTGGATGAAATAAGGGCCTTGACCCCATCCTGAGGTTCTGGGAAGACTCATGATAGAGAAGCAAAGCTTTCCTTAAATGTCACATGCTTGAAAACCGTTGTGCTGTGGAACGGTGAATTCCCCAAACAGGAATACCAGCCCTGGAGTTGTTCATCCAGTTATGTGACAGAGCTCAGAATCAAGAGCTCCTGGTTTTGATGAACTTCCAGCCAACTTTATTTCCTGATACACCCTTTGACCAGAAGCTTTCTCTCTCAGTTTTAAATTTTACAGCCACAGCATGGCTGCTCATAGTGCCCATGGACACTATTTGGGGCAGCCTTCACATGAAGATGGAAAGGTCCCAATCAGCCCTGATTGGGTTTTTGCAGCATTTTAGCTTGGAATGGGAGAATCTTTAAGGATACAAGTCCTGTGGGTGAATTTGGCTCTCTTACAACAGTGCTCTTGATAATAATAAACTGAGCATATCTTCATTTAAGCTTTCTTCAAATGTTGAGGAGGTCGTCAAGTTTACATAAAGATTATCCAGAATTTAGGTTGCTTCCACACTTTGAAAGCCCTCCATTTTTTAATAATTGGTTTTGCAGCTACAGAGACATTCACACTGACGGTAGAGCTTCTTAGCCCCTTCAGCCACCATTTTCCTGCATTTTTTCCCCTGCCATTGGATGACGTTTGAAGACTTTTTGGTAGGGTAATAGTTATAGTATTGCATCACTATAGCAATGGCCAACTTTTTAATCCCATCAAAATCCCCCTGACAGCGCAGTGAGGAAAATGCTGGAATGCAGTTGTAACAAGGAGAGGAATTGAGTAAGACTGAGAGCAAGAGCATCCTGGATCCAACCCTGTGTGTACAGCTATTTGTATACTATAAATGCTGGTATTCTTGAGTGACTAATCTAGAAACGCATCATACTATTGGCTGTATGGCCAACCATCAAGTGCCTTGTAGGTGAATTTTGTGGAGAATTAGTGTAGAATTTTGTCATGGCAGGACTGGCTTCAGATCTCACAATGCAGAATATTTGAAGAAACCAATCTGCGAGCACAACACTCTGGTTATCTTTGTCAAGTTGGGTACAAATTTCACGGGGGGGGGATGCCTGTTCAGATGGATGGGGCTTCATTTGTGTATCAAAACAGCCTTTCTCCTGGCTTCCTGTTTCTCTCTTGCAGGCCCTAGTTCTTTCACTGAAGCTGTGACTTACATCCAGTCTCAGTACGAGAGCAAGAACAAGTCGTCCGACAAGGAGATCTACGCACACATCACCTGCGCCACCGACACCAACAACATTCAGTTTGTCTTTGACGCTGTAACTGATGTTATCATTGCCAACAATTTGCGTGGATGTGGACTGTACTAAGCCCCTCTCTTCCTTTCTTCTTTCCCCATTCTCATCCTCCTGGAATGCCACCTCACTTTTAGGGCATGGATTGATTTTTATTTCTCTGACATAACTTCCCATCCCCTTAATTTAGACCCATTCACACAGCTTTAGTTGAAACAGAAAGGTTGCCACGATTCATGGTTCCCATTTCAGTATTAATGTGGTCAAAATAGTGTTGAGAGGGCAAATTGACTGCTATGTGGGATTTGCGTTCGTGAGACAGTTTTACCACAGTGATCCTTCGCATTGCCCGCAGGGCACCAGGGTGCCCACTGATGTGTTTCTTGATACCCACTTACTTATTCTCAAATGCGCCTTTTCCTTAAGACCAAAGAGTCAGTCTTGGCTTTACTTCATTGGAGCAGGATGTACTTCAGAAGACCTGACGAGGCAGCACCTTTCGGTGTGGAAATAGTCAGCCCATTATAGGAGGAGGCTAGGCTTGGAACTTGCAGCCATTATCGGATTGCTCCCATGACAGCCATTTTGTGATTGTTTATACCTCCCTCAGCAGCCATTTTGTGATGACAGCCATTACCATTTCTCAACAAAGTTCCCAGGGGTTCAACAGGCATGGGGATTTCTCCATATATTGAGGGAAATCTCTCCATATATTGAGGGAATGTTGCCTATAGGTTCTAGCAAAATTATCTTCTTCCCAACTCTTGAAAGAAAATTCAGCTCCATTTTCACATTCTCTTTTCCTTGCTTCTAAAATTCTTTTATGATTTCCCTGTGATCCGCTTTCTGGGATGGACACCAGTATTAAAGTTAACGCAAAAGAACCTGAACCCCACATATGCATGTATAACTAATTAATTGATTGAGGTTTTGAATTTCAAGATGACATGTTATTTTGATGCCCCAAATTAATGAATCTGGATTATTTAATTTAAAATTTTTAAAACCTCAGATGAGAGGTGGTATGTTCTCCATCTTTGGACATTTTTAAACAGAGGCTGGATAGCCATCTGACAGAGAGGCTGATTCTGTGAAGGCTCAAGGGGATGGCAGGTTACAGTGGTTGAGCAATAGGGTTGTGAGTGTCCTGCATAGTTCAGGGGGTTGGACTAGATGACTCATGAGGTCCCTTCCAACTCTATGATTCTATGATTCTATTAGAGTATGGTAGGGTTGACCGACCTGACCTGGCATCCAGCAGAAGATGAATGTGGGCATGGGGCAGCTGTTGGCGACAGTGTGACATCATTTTCAGGAAAAATCCAGACATCATATTGTGCCTCTCTAGGAATCAGTGGAAATTCTACAGTAAACTCAGAGTTTTGGTGGTTTCTGGCGAGGACTGATGTCACATCTGGCTTCCCCCAAGAAATAATTTTAGTCATTACTAGGAATCACTGAAAACTCTATAGTTTTACCAAATTTCAGTAATTCCTAAAGAGGTGTGACAGCACTTCCAGATATTGCCTGGATGTAACATTATGTCATCAGTTGAATGGCCATTTTAAAAACATTTTCTCTTACTATGTTTAGAGAGGTGGCAGGAAACAAGAAGCAGGGGCCCCAAAACGGGATTAGCAACTCTACTGTATGTTGAGTTTTCTGTTTTCCTCACCTTTTAATCCAGTTTCTCATGAAGGATGCTTGGTCTGGAGACATTCTGACTCTACATTCTACCCCAAAGTAAATAGGCAGTATAGTTGACAACAGTATGGTTTGTTTTTAGGTCTGGGGACATACAAAAAATTACAGGCCAGTAACTAGAGGCCTGAAGCAGTCATACTGATGTCAGTGTCTCATAATAAGACAGGCCTAGATATAGGCGACATCACTGAGTATTCTGGAATAACCAGTTGCAGTGGTCTTCAGACTATGTTCTCAAGAATTCTTGAGAACTTTTGCAGCAATGAGAAGACCAGGAATGGTCCTCAACTTTGCAGCAGGTCCTCAATGAGAAGACCAGGAATGGTCTTCAACGAGAAGAACAGGAATGGTCCCTCATAGACAGAAATGTGGAAGGGTGGTAAACGAGGGGGAAAAGCTGATTTCTAAAGAATTCTCGGTTTACGTGCAGTGATAGTGAGGACTAGTCAGACTGTTAGACTAGTCAGACTCCCTAGAACATGTCCCAGAATCCTCTCTGATGCACAGGGGTTCCCTACATTTAGGGACGCTTCAGAGAAATGAAGGCCAAAAGTTTGAAACGCCATTGACCCAATGCATTTTATGTTACTGACAACAGTTTTTACCTCAAGCTTTAAACAGGTTTAATCACTGTTTGAGAGATGTATGTAGCAGTTTTTCTCTCTCTAACTCTTTGCACACTTCTCTGTAGTGGTTATAGGTGATCGTTCGTTGGGGGTTCTTTTTCCTTGGCTTTTCCCCTGTCAACAGTGCTTCTCTCCTGTACTATTTTAAGTTGTGTCACATTTCTACATTAGGTATTCAAAGGGTGAATGTGAAATCCTCATTCTTCTGGAGCATGTGTGCCTATGTGTGCTCCATTTGCACATTATGTACTTGATTCTGCTCCTAGGCTCAGTTCAGACTCTCTAGCCAGGCATTGATCCAGTCTCATGCTGTAGATGCATTCTGTCATACACCTAAAATAGCATATGGGATGTCTTCTACATGGAAGCCCATGCAGGGAACTACTCCCTTGGAAGAATTCTATAAATAGTATTATTGCAGTAATTAGGGGCATGGAGGACAAACACACTCACTTCTCCACATACAAATGGAAAAGACTCCTGAACTGGGCCCTAGAAGATTGAATTTGCTAGAACTGGAGACATGTGGCATGTGTTTAAAGATGTGTATACAGGAAGGCTGTGATTGTACTTACCGGTCATGCTGTGACTCCACTGCCATAATTTCTGAAAGGTTCAATGTGTGTTCAGGCTGTATGCAGGTAGGCTCTCTATGTGTATGGTCAGGGACCCTAGAGATTTAGATTTCCCATGGCATGTTCTCTGTAGATCTTTTCAGACTCCAGAGACACAATGCCAGGAGCTGGAAACAACACATATCAGAAACGCACACTACTCACCATGTGCCTGATACATGGAGTCACCATCCTGTCCAAACAGCAAAATGTGGAGTATTCCTTTGATGCATGTGAATTGACCTCTGGATTTTCCAAGATTCTGGTTCACATATATCAAAGCTAAATGCACATGCAAAAGACTGAAATCTTCAGTCTCAGATGTGTGTGTGTGTGTTGTGGTTACACATATTTCACATACTTTATTCAGGTTTAACTGCTACAGGCCATACACCTAAAAACATTTATTTTTTAAATTTATAATTAAATTTATATACTGCCACCGCCAGCAATCTGACTCATGGCAGTTCACAATAAAATTCCATCATCAAAATATAATAAAGCTTTAAAAACATCATAAAATACAATTCTCCCAAAGCCTTAAAAATCACAGTCTCCATGGGGGTAACAAAACAATAACTTCCCTCAGTGTTCAAGCCCTCCATCCCATCCCCAGAATGGATTCCACTCAAGATTGGGGATAACATAAGGGGAGTAAATCACAAACATCCATACAGGGACCAGAAATAATAACAAATCTAGCTACATCAGTTGTACAAGTTTTGCTGTAATTACTTTAGAATAAACTTAATTGGTGAATCTCTGAAGGAGTTAAATACTTTGAAAGCCACTTTACAAGGAATTTGTCCCTGACTGCAATATATCTGAGAAAGCTTCTTTTTAAAAAATATATATATGTGATAATAAATCAACTCCCAACACAGGACAATCACTTGCGTCCAGGAGGCAAAGTGGGGTTGAGCCACCATTTTTTAGGGGAAATGCTTTTTTCTGTCTTCACCTCTTCTTTGCGCTTCTGAATTGCTGTAGTCTGCCGTTTAAAACGTCTGCAGCACTTCCAGTAATTCTATTTCTCCCACACAGATAACCTTTTCCACTGTGCAGCCTTTCTTGCTTGCTTTTTTAAAAAACGCTGCTATTTTGATCTAGGTCTATAGTGCTCAGCTTAGAATATTTTTTGTTAAAAAAAAAAACCAAAACAGCAAGAAAGACCATGCGGTGAAATGGGCCAGGGAAGCTACACTGTTTTAATTGGCCAAATTATTGCCGAGACGGCCCATTAAGGGAATGAAATTCGCCATGTGGGACTCCCCTCTCTGTATCGGTTTACTCAGAATCAAGATAACTTCCCGTTCAGAATGGTAATGAGAAAAGGGCCAATGGCTTTCCATAGCAAGGCTGAGATATTTGGAAGGCCCATTTCGAGCTGTACAAGGGAAGGTGATGTACACCAGGGAAGAGCAAGGATTTTATGGGAAAAGGTCGTCTGAAGCTTGTTGAGTCATTTCACTGGGCCTGAAAACCAAACTGGTGAATCATAAGGTGTAGGCTACAAGCATCTTGTAGGCTCTCAGAAGTGCTGGTATATAAACAAGCAAATCTTTATTCTTGTAACCTGCCCTTCCTGGTAGCTCACACCTTGAGTGAAGAAAGATTTCCTTAGTGCTAACAAAGTTGGTTCAGTTTTCTATTTGACAAATTGAATGCGTTTGAACCAAGCCAGGTTGGACTGAAACCGGGACTGTGTCCCAGGCTTGTTTATGGAGCAGGCTCTATGCTACCTGTTTGCTCACCAGATTGCTGCAACTAATCATGAATCTCTCCTCTGGCTACTTGATCTGAGTCAAATTAATCAACGCGCACAGATTGGTCTAAAGCAAGCAATAAAAGCCTTCATGACTTACTGCAGCAATGAAGTCTTAGAGATTAATTAATTACGATACATCTAAAACCATGATATTTAGAAAATCTAGGAAGCGACTAATTAAAAGCTGGAGATTGGTTGTATGCTCAAGGCAAGGGTTGAATGGATTCAGATATCCAGGGGTCATGTTCCAGTCCAACCTATCTTGATTCAGACGCATCCAGTTTGTCAAACGGAAAGCTGAACTAACTTCTGAGAGCCTCCAAGCTACTTGTGTTATCAGACATCAGTTATGGTTTGGTTGTGTCTATTGGTAGCATGGCAGATAGAACATGGTGCCCCCAACACACGCAGTTGTCAGGCTCCTGGTACACATGGACATAAAGTCTGGAATTCTTTCTGGAATGTGTCTTAAATGGTGTTGCAAAATGAACCCGCATGCAGTTCCTATCTGCATGTCCTGCAACGGGCATTGCAGTTCTCCATTTCACTCCTCTGGTGCCAAATTTGTTGTTATCTCATAAAAGTGTGCATAAGGGCCAAACTAGATGTTAGCACAGCTACAGATTTGACCTGTGACCACCACCATTTTAGAAGAAGAAGAAGAGTTGGTTCTTATAGGCCACTTTTCTCTACCCGAAGGAGTCTCAAAGTGGCTTACAGTCACCTTCCCATTCCTCTCCCCACAACAGACACCCTGTGGGGTGGGTGAGGCTGAGAGAGCCCTGATATCACTGCTCGGTCAGAACAGTTTTATCAGTGCCGTGACGAGCCCAAGGTCACCCAGCTGGTTGCATGTGGGGGAGTGCAGAATCGAACCTGGCATGCCAGATTAGAAGTCTGCACTCCTAACCACTACACCAAACTGGCTCTCGGAGGAAATTGAGTATGCTGTGGGGGCCCAGTCCTTATTGGGCTTGCAGGGTAGGGGGAGAGAACCAGGCAATCTTGTTTCCCCCATACACACCCACAGTTCAAATGTATTCAGTTCATCAAAGCAGTGAAACAGATAGCTGAAACAGGTGAAACCAGAAAGCAAGCAAGAAAACTTCCTCACAATCCGCAGGGAGAAGGAGGGGAAACTACAGGAAATGTCTGTTGCTTTGCTGAAAGACATCCGGAAAGTTTCCCACTCTCCTTTTCCCAGGACAGGCATTGTAGGGTTTCCAGCTTTGGGTTGGGAGATAGGTAGAGATTTTGGAGCCTGAGGAGGGTGGGCCTTGGGGAGGGGAGGGACTTCATTGGGGTATAATGCCATGGGATCTGTCTCCCTTACATGGCCATGTTCTTCAGACGAACTGATTCTGTCGCCAATTGTAATAGCTACCACCTAGAGACTGTCAACTGTAAGGCCCTGCTAGGTACTGAAGGATGTTTATGGGAGATGGGAGGCAACTGGTAGCCTTCTATAAACAGCTGCTGCCTTTGAAGAGAAATTACTGGGCAAAATCCGTCTGTAAGCTTTTCCTTTAAAAAAACTATACCATTCTGCAAAATAATAGGGTCTTTTAAAAATAGTGAGGTCTGCATTTTGGGAAAAGCTTTTTTTTTTTTTGGACACTTGGTTGTGCCTGAAGTGTGGTGTTGTTGCCAGGTTTTTGTTTTGTTTTGTACTTAAAGAAGAATAGGAATGTGGCGAATTAAGCAAGAAATGGGGGGGGGGCTGGAATGGCAGTTCTTGACCACTGGCATCACTGGACTGTTCAGTGGGGTTGGTGACACCAAGTCCAGCTTATGGGTAGGATGGTATGTCTTTAATAGTGTCATCCTAAGCAGCGTTGCAGCCATGTAATCCTTCAGGGGAGGCAGAAGGGAAGAACTGTTTCCCCAGACTGGGACAGCCCAGGCTAGAACGGTCTCAGCAAGCTTAAGGTGACCAAATTTCAACATTGGTAAAGCGGGACACCATTGACTGGGGGGGGGGTCTTGATTAAAATGTGGTCTATATGGAGCAACAAAAATTTTCATAGAACGCAAAAATGGCATTGTAATATATATTTTAAAATTTCAACATAAGTACAATTTGCCAGGCGCCCCCAGATGTCCCTCCAAAGGTGGGACAATCTGGTCACCTTAAGCAAGGTCAGCCTTCATTTGTACTTGGACAGGAGACTACCACGGAAATCCAGGGTCATTACCCAGAAAAAGGCTAGACCAACTACCTGTTGGTCTTTTCCTTGAAAACCCTACGGGGCCGCCGTAAGTCGGCTACAACTTGATATCACTTTCAAGGAGGGCGCAGGAATTCTGTAGAATGATCTGTAGAACAAAATTCAAATCCAGTGGCACTTCAAGACCAACGCAGCTTTCCTAAGCCTACTTTGTTAGTAAAAGTTCACAAGGATTTACATCCTCGAAAACTGTGTTGGTCTCTAAAGTGCTAGTAGACTCAAATTTTGTTCTGCAGATTTAAATGGTTCTTCCTCTCAGGGGATGCTGTCATTCTGTGGAACTAAATGGGGTCTGGAATAGAGAATTCTCAGTACCCATACCTAACTACAGTTCCCACAGTTCTTTCATGGTCCCACAGTAATTTTCGGTATAATGCTCTGGATTGTGTGCATCCTTGATAAGCTACTGTACCGTGGAGAAAGATCTTTCATTTGTGATTTGTAGGAGCTGGACACGGTTTTCATCGCCTTGAGATAAATCAGTGTTTTTTTTTAAACGCCGGTGCATAGATCAGGTATCCACAGATTGGTATGGGGGGTTGGCCGTTGTTTCCCTGGATGATGAGGGGGAAGGTGAAGGTGAGAAATGATGAGAAGAGAAATGAATAAGAAGAGAATCCAGAATGAAGTAAAGCAGGGATTCATATCCAGTGTGCTACAGAAGGCCCCTGACAAATTCTGGGGTTTGAGGGGCAACATAGGGGCCTGGCAGGTATACATGGTATTTCCAAGGGGTGTGCAGGGAGGCGTGGCCAGCTGACCACTTCCAGGGTGCCTTGAAGCCTGAAATTTTTCAGGGGGTCATCCATGATCAAAAGGCTGAAAGAAAAGCTGGAAGGGAGGGAGGGAAAGGATGGGAGGAAGTCCCAGTATTTTTTTTATCTGAGTGGCCTCAACCATAGGCCTGGCGAAAGAGCTCTGTCTCACAGGCCCTGTGGAACTTAGCCATAGCTGCAATATGATGGCAATTTACAAATACCAGTTTTTGCAAAATACAAATTTATGGGAGGAGAATGATATATTTTCTGTTTAGATCTTGATCCTGACATTTACTTCTGAAATATGACACCTCGGGCCCACCATGAGAGAAGGGCAGTATAAAAATCCAATAAATAATAATCTTTTAAAAAATGCAAAATGTTATAGTAGTTGCTATTCAATATTATCAGGTGCTGATTCTGGGCACTGAGGATTGGTTCTTGGGCGTCCATTCCAGATCCTAACCTGAACATTTAGCAAATATTTAGAGAATATAAAATCTTACAGATTTAGAACATCACAAGCACATTCAGCTCTTCTATTCTCCTGGGCCCAATGTTTCTGGAAAAAGCATGGTCAGTGTAGCCATGCCAATCGTGTGGAGCGGACTGTGCAGATTTTTGGACCTCCCCACTTACATCTTCACACCTGGGCCTTTTGCTGGCATTTTTTTTTAAAGAAAAGAAATCAGTTGTCGCTATATTGCTACAGCATCATAACGCTATACTGATGTACCTCCTGCTACGACATGGAGGATTAGTAGCCACTCAGTTAAGAATTGAGACACAGGCCAATGTGAGCCAGGTTCCCCCGAGAGCTTATGTCCTGACATTTTGCTAATGCTGCTGAAGGAAATAACGAAACAGACTTTGTTTGTACCGGAATCCTGTCCAGTGTGCATTACTGAGCACTTTTCCTCTGGCTTGCCAAAGATTGGATAATAAACAGGTCTTATGAATTTTGATGAACAATTTATTGCGTTATTGCTTGCCTATACACACGCAAATTGCTTTTTTGTTGTGGGGCACAAGAGAATTCCATGGCGATTATCCATGTGTGGATAACTACATAGCCACTCTGAGTGCCTGTCCATTTCCAGTAGCAATAAGTGCATAGCAGAGAATCGTGAATCGTCCTTGGACAGAAACAGATTGTGTCTCTCTGGAACCTTGGAAGACCACTTGCCCAAGACTTAGATCAGGCACAGTGTAGAGGGTGGATTTGGAGAGCAAGAACCTTTGTGGGGTTTTAGATCTTGAATTTCTGCTCTGAGTTGGCTTCCTAACTGCTTTCTCCAACCCCTTCCCCTTGCATATTGGTCTTTGCTCTCCTTCTTTTCTTTAAGTTTTTTCCTGTGTGGCCTGAAAAAAGCACTAGAAAAAGGGGGGAATGGGAGAAAAACTGGCAAACTATGTGGGGTGGGGGGCAATGCAGTTAAGAAGCCAGGCTGCAGCAAATGTGGAAAAACCCCAACCATATTTATGTCATCATATTGTCACCATAGTCAGGAAGGTGGTATTCAGTTACCATGTAATAAATTGGAAAGAGATCGATAACATTCAGTCATGCCTATTTAAAGAACCCCGTTTTTAAAAACAACAACAAAATGCCCAGGACTAAGATAATGCTTGAGCTTTTTAGGAAACATCCCATTTTCTCAAGTACAGACTGTCGTGTTAGGGATGCTTGATAAGGTGGCAACCTTGATGGGCGATGTGAGGAGCTGGGACTTTGTGCGAAAAACAGGAGGCCAAAGGGCATTTCTTGTGCGGAAAGCGGTAAAGAGCGATGGGAGGAGGAAAGGGGGGCATGTTGGAAGTGGGCGGAAGTGTGTGAGTCAGCATTCTGGCGGAAGAGAAGGGTTGAGATGGCTTGTATGAAAGAGAGGTCAGTGAGTATTACAGAGTGACAGTGTGGTGCAGTGGTTAGACTATCTGATCAGGATTCAGATGTCGATGCTCACGGGGTGACCTTGGGCCACGCCCTCTGCCCCACCTACCCCTCAGGGTCACTGTGAGGATTAAAAAATGTGTGCCAGCCTGAACCTTGGAGGAAGGGCAGGGCGAAGATGGAGAGTAATCTAAGGATATGCACACCCCTGAAATTTGTTGCTAGGTGCGAAGTTGTGTCCGACCCATCGCGACCCCATGGACAATGATCCTCCAGGCCTTCCTGTCCTCTACCATCCCCCGGAGTCCATTTAAGTTTGCACCTACTGCTTCAGTGACTCCATCCAGCCACCTCATTCTCTGTCGTCCCCTTCTTCTTTTGCCCTCCATCGCTCCCAGCATTAGGCTCTTCTCCAGGGAATCCTTCCTTCTCATGAGGTGGCCAAACTATTTGAGTTTCATCTTCAGGATCTGGCCTTCTAAGGAGCAGTCAGGGCTGATCTCTTCGAGGACTGACCGGTTTGTTCGCCTTGCAGTCCAAGGGACTCGCAAGAGTCTTCTCCAGCACCAGAGTTCAAAAGCCTCAATTCTTTGACGCTCGGCCTTCCTTATGGTACAACTTTCACCCCTGAAATAGTAAAGCATAATGCTTGAGAGATCCAGAAATTCTCTGTTCAGATCTTACCTCTTCATGAGTTCATGAGACCTGACCTTTGGCAAGCTTCTCTGCCTTACCACACTACCTCCCTCCATACAGCAGTTTACCTTACAGGGGTGATTTTAAGATCACTGAGATCATCCACGTGAAAGACCCCACATGCTTGAAAGTGCCACAGGCTGGGTGACCTTGGCCTAGTCACACTCCTGTTAAAGCTGTTCTCTGTCAGAGCTCTCTCAGCCCCACCTCCCTCACAGGATATCTGTTGTGGGGAGAGGAAGGGAAGGTGATTGTAAGCCCTTTGAGACTCCTTTGGGTCGTGAAAAGGGGGGGTATCAAAACCAACTCTTCTTTCTAGTGATCTTTAACCTCTCCATTTTTTAACATCATTAATCTGGAGAGTCCAAGAGTAGTGAGTGGATATTTCTCTACCTCCTCAGGACATACGTATAGGATCCTAGATCATATTAGTCTCCTTTAAGTGAGCCATCAGAACCTACTAAGGGAATCCTGTCTTCTATAGATGGTGTAGAAAGAATGGCAAAGTTGTAAGTGCTCCGTTCTTCCATCTGCTGCCCTTTGCATTTCATGGCAATTCAACGGTGCATTTCTCTTTTTGCAAGGAAAGGTGACCTTATTACACTCAAAGTGCGATGCTAATGGGGCAGGGAAGGGTGCATTTTCAGACAGATAGTGCCAAATCATCAACCAAATAGTCATTTTTTTCATTGCCAATTCTGTGAGGCAAGAAATGGGGCAGACCTATCAGTCATTGGGCTGTGCTCATTCCTTCACTCTGTGGCCATAAATCCCAATTCAGTGCCAAAATAATGTCTGCAGGGTCGTGTTCAGGAACAGCCACCTGGGACTTTTGGTGCAAATGCTGCGTCTGCCATTGAGATGTCCTGGGATACCCAGGCAAGGGCTATGTGTATGCTAAAGGAGTCTGTGCCAAGGCAATCCAAATTCTGTACCAAGAAAACGCTTCGTTCTGCCATATGGATCTTTTTATCAGGTTGGCAAACTGGCAACCTTTCTCTGATGTTGCATAGCAACTTTTTTGTTTACTATTTTGCATGATTTATTCCAGTTTCACTAAGCATGGGAGGAGAAAGGCTGTTGGAGATTCTCTACCACTGAGTCGGGTGGATCTCACCCCCATGCCACCGCTCCCATGAGCAACCTTCCTCCAGTTTACTTGGCTCTTCTGCTGGGAACAGATCTCCTTCATTTGCAGGAAGGCTTTTGTAGACTGGTAGAATGGGGCAGGATCCACCTCAGTGTCTTATTTAGCTATCTTTCTGGCTTTTGAGAGTTCAGCAGGGATTGCCTGCATAATTTCAAATATTTCCAAGTCATATGGACCATAAAGTTGCTAGGAAGGGAGGGAGGGAGGGAGGGAGGGAGGGAGGGAGGAAGGAACAGACTGAAGTGTCACAGGAAACTAAATTCAATGTCTATTGTTAAGTTCTGCTTGTGGGCTCATAGCCTATGCCAGGGGTCCCCAAAACAGTGCCCACGGGCACCTTGGTGGCCTCTGACATCTTTCCCTGAGCTCCCCAAGGGTTTTATAGAAAGTGAGCAGGGCCTGGTAGACCTTTTTCCCAGCGAGATTCTAATAGGCCACTGGAGATTTGAAATGCTGAGCACAATTGTTGAAATATTGCTTGGGCACAAGGATATTAATTGTGGCAGCCATTTTGTGGCTGCACCTTCCACACCGTATCAGAATTCCAGAGGTGCCCACAGGCAGAAACAGGTTGGGCACCCCCTGACCTATGCTTAGTCCTTGACATATCTGCAAAAGTCAGCAAATGTGGTGATTATCCTTGTGCAAATCTATCATGCTAGCTCCCTCTGCTGAGCTGCCGTTACAATAGCACAGCCTTGGCTTGATGAATACTTGGACTCTGGGACCAAGTCCTACTGCATGCAACAGGCATGTTTGAACAGCAAACACTGTCCATTGTGAAGGAAATCATCCCGGGATCTCAACTGGAGCGTTTTCTTGGCCACGTCTCAAATACTTGCTGCTAGGGTTGCCTTTTGCCCACCATTACCAGGGGGAACCCCCACTGGTGCTCCTTTTTCCCCCATCAGTACTCAGCGGGCCTGCAGGTGTAGGAAGAGAGGGGTGAGACAGGGCTGTCCTCCAAGGTTATGATGTCATGTCTGGCTGTGTAAGAGGACGTGATGTCACAGTGTTGGAAGATCGCTCTTTGCACCCTCACCAGTCTCCCTGGGGCTAGCAACCCTTTCTCCAACAGAAAAGGGTGAAATTACTATTTGGACTACTCTGGTAAGGGGTGTACATAGGACATGCTGAGAATACATGTCTTCTTTTACCATCATCTCTTTCCCCTCCCTCCCCCCAGAAAAGCCCTTTATTGCTATACAGAGAAAATCTTTAGCCAGAAAGGTATAGATGGGCAAATTGAAGGTTATGTTCAGTGTCCTGAATGTCTCCTGCCCTTCCAGGCTAACTGCTGCTTGCTGGATCTAACACCCATACCCACAAAGCTCACCCTGTTTTTGCATGCATGTGTACACAAGCTCCTCAAAAAATCTCAGGAGGAAGGGATCGTGAGGCATTATAAGTTCTGGTCCAAGAAAGGGGGTGGTAGGACTAGGAGAGCCAGCATGGCCTGCAACCTGGAGAACCCGGTTTGATTTCCTGCTCCTTCACATGCAGCCAGCCGAGTGACCTGAGGCCAGTCAGTTCTGTCAGGGCTGATCTTGCAGAGCAGTTCTGTCAGGGCTTCCTCAGCTCCACCTACCTGACAGGGTGTCTGTTATGCAGAGAGGAAAAGAAGGCGAATGTAAGCCACTTTGAGGCTCCTCGGGGCAGTGAAAAGGAGGGTACAACAAGCCAGCTCTTCTTCTAGTGCTCAGGGCTGATGGGCTCTGAGGAACAAAAGACAGCTAGCTCCATTTTAAGTTCATCCCTCTGATCCTGTTCATGGCTGCTTTTGCTGAAATCCCGCCATGGAACCCAGAGACTCCCCCCAATCATACTGTTTTGTTGGGAAATGCCCCCTCAAGTTGTAGCACAAACCGTGTCTCTAGAGTGGAAGACACTGGGGCAAGCCCCCAGAACATAAGATAATCCCCTAGCTTTGGCAAGCTATGATAAATGAGCTGAACCCCAACGCTGCCTTCCTCCCTTGGCATTGCCCCATTTGCAGCCTACAAATAAAAACTGTGGTTTTCTTTTAGTCGCTAAAGAATGTGCCCCTCAGGCTGGCAGAGGAGATCTTGCAATGGGCTGCTGCAGGTTCTTCCTCCCAGCCTTTCCTTCAAAGAAAAATACTTGAAAGGATGTCATAGAAAAGATGGAGTAGAGTTGTTTCCTGTTGCCCTAGAGGGTCAGACCAGAACCAGCGGCTTGAAATTAATTCAGTAGAATTTTCGGCTAAACTTCCAGAAGAAATTTCCGACAGAGTGGTTCCTCAATGGAACAGGCTTCCTCGGGAGGGGTGGGTACTCCTTTTTTGGAAGTTTTTAAGCAGAGGCTAGATAGCCAAGTGACAGAAATGCTGATTTTATGAACTTAGGGGGGTTGTGAGTGGGTGGGCAGGAAGGGATTGTGTTGCTGCCTGGCTCTTGTGGCTCTTCCTGGCATGTCCAGGGAAATGCTGATCACCACTTTGAGGTCGGGAGGCAAATTTCCCCCAGGGATTGACTGGCCAGGGATTGTGGTTTTTGGGGGAGCATTATCTGTGCATGGATTTGGGGTCACTGTAGGTGGGCAGCTAGTTGTGAATTTTCTGCATTAGGCAGGTGATTGAACTGGATGACCCCGGAGGCACCTTCCAACTCTCTGATTCTATGAAAATGGGGGGGGGGCACAGAGAGCAGAATCGTGGCCATCAAGCCCATGAAAAAGTTGAAATTGGCGGGAAGAAAAGGAGACTTTTGTCTGCCCTGTTGCTTGCACATCCCGAGACCTCCTGTTTCAAGCTGGGAATGTTCATAGAATCATAGAGTTGGAAGGGGCCATACGGGCCATCTAGTCCAACCCCCTGCTCAACCCAGGATCAGCTGAAAAGTGGGTGCCGTGTACAAAGCAGCATAAGGTGAACAGTGAAGTCCGCACTTCAGATGTCAACTCAGCTATGAACTTCCTTAGTGGCCTTAGAAAAGCAAGTCTTTCTTTTCTCATGCTCGCCGTGCAAGAAGCGGAATAAGAATGACCATTTGTGTTGTGCAGTTATTGTAAGGATTATCAGTAAGAAGCATGAGATCTTTCCATGTGCCCCAGCAGTGTTGAAGGCGATCATGTTCAGGTTGCTCTCTTGCATGTGCCCTTCAGCCCTTCCAAACCCAGGATCCCCCATTAGCCCCTTATGTTGCTGCTTACCACCTGGATCATTCCAATAGACCAGGCTTTCTCAACCAGGGTTTCATGAAACCTTGGGGTTTCTTGATGGCCCAGGAAGGGTTTGCTGAATGGGTGGGGATTCTTTTAAAATTTGTTAAACATTTATGGGGGGATATGACCATATATGGTCATGTCAGTCCTCCACTCCCTCCCAAAATGGCCAATGATGTGCCTGGAGGGGGTGGGAAGGGGAGGGGCCACGGAATATGGTTGGGAATCATGCACAGCTGTGATTCCCAACCATATTCAGCACGGTCGTGCCACTTCTGGGGTTTCTCAAAGCCTGAAGGATGTTTCATGGGTTTCTCAATGGTAAAAAAAGCTGAGAAAGGCTGAAATACACCTTTTGCAGTGGCTGATATTTTAACACTGATACATCACTAGTTCCTTGTGAAAAAGCACATATTTCCCCAGGCCTCCTTTAGATATAACCCCTTGGAGATGCTCTTTGGTAAGGATTAAATTTAGCAGCTTGGATCCAACTGTACGATGGGGCAGCCCTCTGAGAAAGCCAACCTTGCCCCCAAATCAGCCATTGGTTGGGAAGAAGGAAGTCAGGAGGGAGGGATACATCTGCCCCCACTGCCCCCTCCTTTCCCGGTTCAGATGTTACAGTTGCGCTTACCGTGAGCCTAACAATCTCACGTAGATCCTCCTGATATGCTCTGTCACCATGTCGTCTGAGCAGATGCAGTGGGCATAGTTGCCATATGTGTACAGTTCTAGCACATGTGAAATGACCAGGTGTCATGTTCACATGTTCTAAGGCTGCATGTCCATGGTAGATGCAGGCATTGCCGCTGTTCCTGCAACGTGCTCTGAGACATGCCATTGGGAGTCTCCCTCTACACCCAATTGTAATGTCTGAAAAGGTCTACTGGCTACAAAGATAAGGCTGGAGCCGAGGAGGAACCATGCGTGCAGAGTCTGTAGAGTCATTATCCAGTCTGATCTATGCAAATGGAAGTCTACTTCTGTATACATGTATCCCCTCCCTCGCACCAGCTTAATCCATTCCCCCTTGTCCTCCATTTAACAGCTCATCTTGTTCTCTAGAACTGCACACCCTCCGTCCCCTTCTCTAGCTTCCCACTGATCTCCCACTTTTACAGCAGTGTCTTTTTCCACGGTCTATTCATGCACGCACACACACACATGAACACTGCAATTTTGGTGAGACTTTTTTTTTTAATCTCCTTTTTCTTTGCCACTAACTTGCAGAGTTGTCATTTTTCCCTTGCCTGTTCAATGGGTCTGAACCGTATGAACTGTCATTTCTTATGGAGAATGAACGATTGTCCCTCAATTTAATAGGTCTTTTAATTCTTATTGTAATAATTTATTGGCTATCAGTAATGTATTTATTAGTTTCCAAATGTTAATAAAGTGCCAGCTCTTTTCTAGTGTGTGAGAGATTTTGTTGGGCGTTGCTCTCTCTCGGGACGTCTTCCAAAGCGAACACCGAGCTGTTGGGGTCAACAACCCGGCCTCCTTCCTGGGTCAACCACATGGAAATGCTAATGACAGGAAGGGCAGCCTTCCAGCCAGCTAAAGAACTATTCACACGTGCCTTCCTTTCACAATTGCGATTTCACAAGAATGTGTCTCAGTTCATGTCAAGTATGAAAAACCCAATTCCTTGGAGAGTAAAGGAAGCAGAATCAGCAGTTAACATCTGTACGTTTATTGCATGTGTGCATGGACTAATATTGAACTAATAAAACAAGGGTGGCTAAACGGTGGCTCTCCAGATGTCCATGGACTACAATTCCCATGGCCACCCCTGTCATAGAGGAAACTTGGTTGTTACTGCCGATTTGCCTCCTGGCCATGTGGTCATCGGAATAGGTTTGCACCGGCTCTGATCAAGGGTTTTGATTAATGTAAGGACCCGCCAATCCTGCCTCTCCTTCTGTACATTCATTTTGAAGAGGGTGTGTGTAGGCACACTGAAACAGGATAACGGGCAGGGCTGGCGTCAACCTCACCTCAGGTATGGCAGCTCCCAGGGCCCAAGTCTTCTGGAAGGGCCAACTGCTGTCAACCCCATAACATGCCCTTTTCCCTGCCTCTACCTGGTGGAATGAACTCCTGGGAGAGCTACAGGCCCTGACGGAACTCTCACAGTTCTTCAGGGCCTGTAAGACGGAGCTCTTCCTCCAGGTTTTTGGTTGAGGCCAGGGCGAGGGAAATTTTGGGGCCCCTCCCCCAGGCGGATGTGAACATCTGGTCCTCCTCCACTCCCCGAGGAAGGAACATCTCAGGGCCAGGGGGCGGGGAGAGGAGAGTTTTTATCGCCACCTATATGTTTTATACATGATTGGGTTTAATGTGGTATTGGGGTGTTTTATGCCTCATATTGTGACATGCCACAAGCTGCTTTGGGAGTGGTGGGATATAAATCTCAAGGTAGATAAATAAATGTTCACTCATGAGAGCTCTGCCTCCTATGCTCTGGCCAGCAGTGGGCAATGCAGATGGCTGAGACCATGGGCAGTGGGAGGGGTGTGAGGAGGGCAAAGGAAGAAAGGCTATGGGAGTGAACAGGCCATCCCAGGGAAACTTCCCAGAACTCCCCAAAACCAGAAACTAGCCCTGGATGCCTAATGTCTGCAGCAACTGATAGTTCATTGATTAGATTAGCTGGTACAGGTAGGTCCATGAAATCTGCAATGTACATTCATTGCTACCAGGCTCAAAAAGACTTATCCAAATGCATTGCATTCATGCTGGTTGAAGAAATGCTTGGAGCACAGGCAAAATTCAGGATATTTGTACACCCATATTGAATTATGCTTCTGTTTTGACAAATTATTTTAAGTTCTGTAGAGGCTATTACCTTCCAAATATGTTCTTTAAAAAAAACAGATGAAATCTCTACCAGTGGTGGCCATACGTACGGAATAGTTGTGCTGGTTTGCATGTACATCTATGTGTCATTCATTCCTTTCTTCTAGGCCTGTGAACTCTAGTAGCAATTCCCTCCTTTTTAAAACAGAAGGTCCATCAGTTGCTAGGAATGCAAATAGGTCTGAGACAAGGGGCTGATGTTCAAAAATCCCCTGGGGACTCCTTAAAGCAGGAGAAGGCAATGGCATTCCATTCTGGAGGGCAGGTTTCTCTCCCGGATGCCAGTTTCTTCCAACATGGTCCATTGCCATTCCACCCACTGAGCTGGCTGGCAGTCCTCAATGCCAAAGCCAAAATCTCTCAGCTCCTACCTAAAATAGTAGAGAGTGTTACTGACTTAACATACCACTGGGGAAAGCAACCTTTTGCTTGGTGGCCTGCAGGCTTAAGAATGAGCAATAAGGAAAGGTTTAACAGTTGCTGTGACTTTCCGCTGTAAAAAAATACCAAAACAGTCTGAACAAAATGTTATGTTCTTGAAAACAAATAACTCATGTTCAGGGTTGACAACAGTTATTGGCTTAATTAACTTATACTTACAAAAAAATAGATGCAGGTGCTTGAGGACCCAAGCAATGGCTAATATCCCGGGGGGCAAAAGAAAAAGAAAAAGAAAAAAAGAACTTCCATATTCAGTGGCAGTGTTTATACTAGATGGTGAGAACAGTCAAAAGAGGTTGCTGCCCACCTTGCTTGTAAGTCTGAAACAAAATGGGTTAAGGGCCTCATCCTGCAATGCCCCCAAGATGGATCGTGCAAACTGCCCTTAGGATCTGCCATTCATCCTCTGTCTGCCTGTATTTCTTTTTAAAGGAGATGTCCCTTAGGCTGGGGAAGTTTCCAGAGTACAGTGTCTTTCCCCCAACTGCTTTCCCTGCTCAGCTTTCCTCTAATGGCTTTTGCATAAAACTGTTCCTCCATAATATCACCAGCCATTTAATGTGATAGAACTCAAATGAAGCAGTAAAGTGGAAGGGCCCCGTTTGATGGTGTTATATCGTCTCTTGCCAGCCGCTTCCCAGCGACTGAATCTCATTTCCCACCCCCACCCCACTTTGGCAACATGCTCAATGGAGTGGATTTGAAAAGCCGCCCAGGAGTTGCAATAAGCAATTTGGGTGAATGGAGGGAAGTTTAACTGAGACGCAGCAAAGAAGCTGTACAAAGAATCAGGAGGCCAGATCCATTCCTTGGGTCCAGGCCTGACTTAGACCCCTGCCTGTCCAGGCAGCCACATCCCCCGGAAAGAGGGAAATGATTTGACTTTAGCACAGCTGTAAGATGAGTCATTGGAAAGCAGTTGGTTTCTTCATTGCAACAAAAGTGGCAGAGGTCTGTCCTTCCTTACCTCTTTGGGAAATTAGTTAGTTAGTTAGTTAGTTAGTTAGTTAGTTAGTTAGTTAGTTAGTTAGTTAGTTAGTTAGTTAGTTAGTTAGTAGGTATTCCATGAAATCTGCTAATTAGCTAGCTAGTTAGTTTTGTTCGTTTGTTCGTGTTGCATTTTTATACCACCAATCCAAGAAGCTCAGGACAGTTCACGTCATAGGAAAAAAATACAATAAAAGAATCTGAAAAGAAGCGTTTGCTGGCAGGAGCTCATGGGAATTGTAGTCCATGGACATCTGGAGGGCCGCAGTTTGACTACCCCTGTAATAAATGGTTAAAATCATTGTTTCTATTTCCTATGCCATTCTTGCTCAGGAGCGATCTTTCTTTCTCGATAATTGCAGGGAGGGAAGCCGGAAGAAAGTGCTAAGCCTGATGTTTAACTCAGTTTTGGCATTATAGATGTATGTACAGATTCATAGAGAGGCCAGTCACTAGTGGGATTTTTTGGCCATACGCTTGATGGAATAGTCAGAAACATTCAAACTGCTGAGGGAAAGGGGCCATTCACGGGAAGCCTGTAACCATTATCATAAGACAGCTTTGACTCAAACAACACAAAAGGTGCTAAATAAAAACATAAGCTACCCACCTTCTTATCTTATCTGCCTGATTGACCTGCAACTGTTCTGGTTTGTTGTTGCCATGGTTCTTCCACCATTTCCCGGTTGCTCATTTGGTAACAATTCTCTTTCCCTAAGCCTAACTTTCTCTCTTTCTCTCTCTTTTTCTCTGTCTTTCCCTCCCTCTTTCTTTTGTCCTTTGTCTGTCTCTGTCTTTCCCCCCCTTTTCCAACGTGTGTTCTGCCATAGAACCGCATGCATGAGTCTCTAATGCTCTTCGACTCCATCTGTAACAACAAATTCTTCATCGATACCTCCATCATTCTCTTCCTCAACAAGAAAGACCTGTTTGGTGAGAAGATCAAGAAATCACCCTTGACTATCTGCTTCCCTGAATACACAGGTATGTGATGTCTTCGCCTTCATTGAGCAAGAGCCTAGAAGCACAGCAACCTAAGACAAGAGGATCAGTGGCAGATGGATGAGAGTATGTTGAGGCCCAGAATATGATTCAGCATAAGGTTTATCCAGCACTGCTCGAGAGGTATCTTTCCTTGAAAATTAGAATAAAATCTGACTGACGTTTTACCATTGGCCAAGCAGCTGTGATGTCATAGAATGTTCACGGGTTCTAACTACAGAGATGGACAACTGGATCATGAGATGTTAATGAGGAGTGTGCACATGCTCACACACACACACACACACGCACAATTGGACCAGTCAGTTGGTACAGTTTCTACTGAGCTGTTCCATTTCAGATGGCAAGCGCAGGAAGCTCTTCCAACATTATTTTTGAAATGTCGTAACATACAAAGCCGCCATGTCAAGGGAAAGAGCCCTAATCCAGCTTCCTACTTGGTGAGATTAGTGCATAGAAGTCAGTTCCCACACCCTCGCCATCTCTCTCTAAATGAGGGTTGCAGCATGTAGAGGCCGCAGAGGGCCAGTGCAAAGATGCCAGTGGAACATGGAAGTTCTTTTACTCCAAGTCAGACCATTGGGACAGCAAGCTCTATCCTGATTGGAAGACGTTTTCCAGTGTCTCAGGTAAAGGCGGGACTTTCCCAGGCCCTTCTGCCTCCCTTACCCGAAGGCTGTGGAAGTGAAACCTGGAACACAACCCACAGTGCTTGTGCTGGTGCTGCCAAAGAAAAGCCAAACACTTCCATTGGACAAAGCCTCACACACAGGTGTGGCACCTGTGGGAGGCTGCAGGGTTGAAAATTCTTAAGAACAAGATTTTTGATCAACATTCTTTTCCTTGCTCATAGACAGTAATCATCAGAATAAGTTCATCTTGGTCCATTTATGATAAGAGATTGTTATATTATTATGTCAGGGGCCATGTTGCAATGTTATAGACTGTTATAGACCACGGAAGGCGGCCAATTGGGAAAAAACAAGTCTGGTCAGGGTCAATATTTGTCACGTTCAGATATCACTGTAGGTCATCTATGCTAACTGAGACTGTTGTAAGGGCTTTTATATGTTATTTGTTAATTTTTAAATTAACAGTATTATTTGGCCTGTATGTTTATGCCTTCCTAACCCTTAATTCTGTTTTGGGTTTAGTTTATTTTCCCTTCTTTTCATTTTTAGTTGGATAAATACCTCCTACTACTAAAAGGTTAAGAGCCTCTTGTGGTGCAGAGTGGTAAGCAGCAGAAATGCTGTCTGAAGCTCTGCCCATGAGGCTGGGAGTTCAATCCCAGCAGCTGGCTCAAGGTTGATTCAGCCTTTCATCCTTCCAAGGAGGTAAAATGGTAATGACTGGGGAAGGCAATAGCAAAACTACCCTGTATTGAGTCTGCCAAGAAAATGCTAGAGGGTGTCACCCCAAGAGTCAGACAAGACTCAGTGCTTGCACAGGGGATACCTTTACCTTACTAAAAGGTTAAGTGAACACCATGTGCACTGGGGGAGGGGTTAATGTGCTTTTATTTTCTGAGTTTGGGATAGTTTGACTTTTATTTTATCTTGCTTTATTTGGGGGTGGCATCCTTGAGCAGATCCCTGCAAAGGTGTCATATAAGTATTTGAAATAACACGTTCAAAACAAGATTGGCCAAACATGGTGTCCAGTGGTGCTGAACGTCTCAGAAAATAGGTGGAGCCTTTGTAAGGCAGGACTTGCGATTGGCTGCCCCAATTCAAAGGAAAGGCTTTCCACAGCTGTAATAGCAGCAGCAGTCCCTGGAAGACCAGGAGGATTGGTAAGCAGCTGGGTTTCCCCCAAGTTCTGTTCTTTCTCTTTCTTTCTTTCTTTCTTTCTTTCTTTCTTTCTTTCTTTCTTTCTTTCTTTCTTTCTTTCTTTCTTTCTTTCTTTCTTTCTTTCTTTCTTTCTTTCTTTCTTTCTTTCCTTCCTTCCTTCCTTCCTTCCTTCCTTCCTTCCTTCCTTCCTTCCTTCCTTCCTTCCTTCCTTCCTTCCTTCCTTTCTTTCTTTCTTTCTTTCTTTCTTTCTCCTTTTCCTTCATTTCTTTTTATACCCCCTTTATAGTTCGTTTGCAGAATGAAGGAGGGAGCTATTGTAATTTGTTCTACCTCCTGCAACAACCATTTGGGGTTTGGCTCCACCTCCTGCACCAACTATTTTGGGCTGACGCTCAACACTGACTCTAAAAGTGCCCACTGATTCTAAACGATTGGGAATGCCTAGTTGAAAAGACTACGAGAGTTTGGAATGTATACTTGTTTCAAATCTCCCTCAAATTAATACAAAATTCTGTGGGGGGGGGGGGGTTGGCCATTCTGAAGATCCAACCAGCCTTGATGCTCTGATTACTGGGACATGTTCTCCCTGTTATACAATTTTGGGTCTAAACTGAGATCCTGTAATCCCCTGTAGCATTTTATTTCCTGCAAAAATGGATTTTGTACTACTCTGGAAAAAAATTCAAAACTTGTATCCAGTTCCAAACTCATGTCTTGTTTTAACGTATATAGTATTTGTTTATAAGATTTTGTACATCTTTCAGTGGGGCAGATCCTAACCGTTAGCCTACCACTCCACCGAGCAAGGCTTACTTATTTATTCAAATATTTATATCCTATCTATACATTTGGCTGACGTTCAAAGCCTTCCTCCAATCGAAGGGTCTTTCCTTCAGCGTTAAGCGGCTCTTACATTGGAAGGAAAATGTCTTTCTGTAAGAGGTATTTATCTGACAGGTTTTGTATTTCATTTGCAACAATTGGGCAGAATTGGGCCAGAATTCCCTCTCTTCCACTCCCCCCCCCTCCATCTTTGTGGAAAGAGCCATCATTAAACCGCCACTGAAAGGAACCATCTCTTCCCCCTTGCTTGTCTGTCCGTAGGTCCCAACACATATGAAGATGCTGCAGCCTACATCCAAGCACAATTTGAGAGTAAAAACCGTTCGCCAAACAAGGAGATTTACTGTCACATGACTTGTGCGACGGACACGAACAACATCCAGGTGGTATTCGACGCCGTCACCGACATCATCATTGCAAACAACCTCCGAGGCTGCGGCTTATACTGACCTCCCCTCTTCCCCTTCCCATCCTGTATAGCAAGCAACTTCTTTGGAAACAATCACACCGAGAGGAAAAAATAAAATATTTGAAAAAAAAAAAAGGCAAAAACAAAATATGAGTCTCTCACACACACACGCACACACAGACACACACAATATTAATGAATCATGCAAGTTGGTAAATAAAAAGGCATAACGAAAAATTATATATATATATGAAAACACTTCCCCCCCCTTAAAGTTTGCCTCAAAGAGCTATGGAAAGAACTGATCCCCCCCCCCCCCCGACAGGTTTTCAGCCCTGCCTGCTTTCGAAAGTCACTTAATGACAAGCAATTGTGTTTGGCTTTAAGAACCTGCCACACAAAGAGGAGAAAAATACAAAGAACAATCAACCACTGAATTTTTTAAACTTTCCTCCAACGTATGTGAAGTATAAGATAAGCCTGTGAATTTTAAAAAAGGAAGCAACTTTCTTTTTTTAAAAAAAAGTGGTATTGTTATTTTTTTAAGAATCCTTTGTGCATAGGGTGCTTTTGGGGATAGGGTAGGGGGGAAATCTTTTCTTTTTTCCTCATTCCAGTGGATTCTTTTTCTTTTCTTTTCTTTTTTTAAGGTACCACCATTTGTAAGAACTTTCCATCCAAGTTGCAGTTAGGCTGCCTCTTTTGCCATGTCAGCTGGGCTTTCAGGACCTCTTGGTTCCGTTCAGCTCTTGCGTGTTTGAACCTTATTCAAACAAAATGTTGTGGGGAAATGGATATTTAGAAAAAGAGTTTGGGCTCTCCCCTCCCTCCCCCCATAAAGAGATTAGGGGGGGGCGTTATTGGTCCTGAATATATGTAAAATAAAACTTTTTGCATCCTGAGTTAAAGGGCAGGAACGAGGATGCTACGGTCTTTGCACCAGCCCAGGAGACTGCATGAAAGAGAAGGCTTGGAAGTCACAACAGTGCCCCTGGAGGCCAGGAAGTGGCATTTGCTCATAAAAATAGTCAGTGCCAAGCTCTTTCCTAGAAGAGATAGTGGGGGAACTGCTTCCCCTCTCACCACAAAACTACAATTCAGATCAAATATTTGGCTCTCGTCTGGGGCGTTCCTCCTTTTGAATGTGCTTGATTTGGGGGGGTTTCTTTCTCCTCCTAACATGTGTGCCCAAGACTTCCTCTTCTATCTGTTTGTCTGTTTGTCCAGCCAACTTTACACGAACCTTTCTGGTAGCCTTCTTTTTGCTAAATACCATGCCCTTTGGGCCTTTGTATTAAGACAAGGCCTTCCTTATCGCCTCCGTGTATGATGCCCTGAATCATAGGAACGGGGGGCTGTGAATTTCCTGGTCTTAGCCAAGTTTAGACTTTTTAAAAAAAGGGTTAAGAAAGGCGGGGGGATTAAAAAAATTCCCTCCACGCATATACTTCATGCTTCCAAATAAATCTCTCACATTTGCTTTCTGCATTGTATAAACACACACACACACACACACACACTAACAGCTTGCAGCCATCCTTAAGAGAGGCTTTCTCCCTCTGAGCTAGCTGTGATGGCAAGTTATCAAAGGGGCAGGTAACGCCTTGGTCTTAGCAGGGGAAACCAGCCTCAGTGCAAACAAAATGGCTGCCTTTAGTCTTTACTATCCAAATGGCCATTCCAATGTGGGGCCCTGAAGACCTATCCTATAGGGCAGGGGTAGTCAAACTGCAGCCCACCAGATGTCCATGGATTACAATTCCCATGAGCTCACTGGCAGGGGCTCATGGGAATTGCAGTCCATGGACGTCTGGAGGGGCGCAGTTTGACTACCCCTTGCTATAGGGTTTCCAGGTATCCAGAATCAGCTTAGAAATCTGAGGGATTGTTTGCCTTTGCTGAGTATCCAGAACAACCTTCGTCCATGGGGAATACAGAATATGGGGATTTGTAGGGTTCTCTGCCCTGCCTTCCTGTTTTCCCCTTCCCTCTTACAGGTGCTGTTTTTAGTCCATGGGGGTTGGAGAAGGGAGGTGAAATTCTTCCAGAGTCCCTTCATCCCACCCCACTTTAGCCATGACCTAAAAGGGACGTTTAGATAGGAAAACACAGTCAGTTTTGGAATCTCAATGGGAAACTTCAGTGGCTTTCCCTCCACATTTGAGTTGTTCTTATATGTCACAGCTCATTGGTAGATCAGCATCCAAGAATGTCCAGGGACGTTTTCCACCCATAAGCCTGTTTGTGGAAATGCTAATCAAGCAAACCGGCCTTCAAATTGGGGAACCAGAAAGGGATGCATCTCCCTCAGCCCGCCCTAATGGAATAACAATTCATTGTTCTGAATAGTCTCATTCACTCTATGGATTTGTATTTTTTAAAAAATTCAGCACAGATGTCACTGGTCCCAAGTGGCCAAAATTTCCCAAATTAATTGTTTGGGGTTTTTTGCTCTGAAAGACACTGTGTATCACATACCTGTTTCTGTACCCTCCCCCCCCGACCCCCGTTTGCTTTCTTTGTTTCTCTGTCTCATTTTTTAAAAACGAAAATGGGTTAGTTTGGGTAGGGAGGACACGTTTTATTTTTGTTCTGTTCTGAATTTTAAAACAGAATTATTTTCCACACTTCTCAGTGAATGCTTTTTTTTTTGTGTGTGGCTTCTTTTCCCCTTCCTCTTATCCTTCCTTTCAAGTGAATGGTGTTTTCTCTTTCTTTCTTTCTCTCTCTCTCTCCCTCTCTCTTATGTGGGGATGTTTGTGTTGCAAAAACAAAAAATAAAAATAAAAACCAACAAAAACATGGAAAAAAAAGAAAGAAAACCATCTTAAAAAAAATTCAAAACACACAAAAAGCCCAAAAAAATTTAAAAATAAACAAAATCAATTGTAGTGTTTACATTATTTAAAAAGCCACAGTTTTCATGGCCACCCCCAACCCTTTGTCATTTCTACTTGGATTAGTAATGAGATGTCTTCACAGTTTCACTATTAAGGGGTACCTCTGCTGGAGAAAGCCAGTTACACCTGTTTCAAATTTAAAGAAATAAACCAGACTAAAGAGGAAAAAAATTAAAGAATATATATAATATATATATATATATATATCTAAAAAGCGCCAGGTCTTTCTAAGCCTTTCTATTACCAATCAGTGAGGTTTCTGTGATCTATTAGACACTGCCAATTTCTTTCTCTGACTAATGGAAAATTCATGTGTAGCTTAATAAAGAGAATGTTTGTCTGTACCACCACGCCTCTCACCTTCTGATTCAAGATGACCATTATTTTAGCCTCATAAGCTTCTCTTTAACGTTCACTTTGAAGAGAAAAAAAAAGTAAATCCTCTTTTTTCTTTCTTTCTTTAGTTGGTCCTCTAACATTTGTTTGGCTGCGTGCTTAGCGCCGTACATCTTAAAGCTAGCACCAAAATAATCCCCTGAAAGCTCTCTCAACAAGAAGAGGATTCTGCAGCCCATCCAAGCAAACGTTCATTTTTTTTCCCCATTTACAACATTTATTTTGCATGTTTCGTAGAATTGCATAATGTATTCTCGTTTTATTGGTTATGGGGGGAGCAATGACTTTTTAAGGAGCTGAAACCCCACATCTTCCGCCCACACAGATACACACACAACCACCCAGCCCATAGAAATCTTCCATCAGCCCTTTGGCTTCTGATATTTCAGTTACCTCACACACTTTCAAGCATCTCTTTGCAACCACAGTTTGCTCTCTTAAAATTGCAATCTGAGGCTCCCAGGATGTACAGGACTACACTCAAGTAGCACATTCAATCCATGTTCTGCTCTGCTCTGCACTAATTCTCCATTTCTGCAGTATGAGTTGCTGACCCCCATGTGAACCACATTTAAATGCATGAAGCAAAACACCTCAGAAGGAGCCAGGAGCTAATGCCCCAGCCTAGTTTAGAAGGTGCCTGGCACGTAAGGAGCTTCTTCTGTTACTCCTTCTCCAATCTGAGGAGACTTTGTACCAGATTCTCCATTGAATACGTCACTTATGAGAAGCTGCAACATATGGAACCATTACACCATCTCAGACTGTAGCATTGGTTCCTCCCCTCCCCAAGAAACCCCGGTTTGGAGATTTGGACAATCCCGTTTCTGCTGTTTCATCAGCGTCTCCTCTTCCTTTCTCCTACCCTTTCATGCTGAACATACGAAGCTGCCTACTACAGAGTCAGAACATTGGTCTATCAAGGTCAGTATTGCCTACTCAGACCGACAGCAGCTCTCTAGGGCCTCTTGCAGAGATCTGTTCACATCCACAAGGATACTAGCCATATAACTTACAGGGAAATGTCCTGGTAGGCTACTGCTCTAGAGGGCCCCTGCTGGCCAGGTTAAAGCTAAGCTAAGCTCTGGCAATCATCAGAATCTGAGGGGCCTTGTGGCTCACACCTGGAGTTGCCAGACCGAAGCCTGAAATTCCCAGGAGCGTTTCGTGGACCAGGAGTGCCAGTATCACACCAGATCACACTTCTAGCGGAAGCCAGATCGTGGGAAGGACAATCTAGGATTTGCAGAAACTCTATGGGTAAATTCTAGAGACCCCGCCCAACATCATGACATCACTTCTGGGTTTTGCTGGAAGTGACATCTACATGCCAATGACCATTTATGTACTGGAGGTTTCATGCCAGGCTGCAGGGTGGAGCTTTAGTCGTGGCAGGTTGCCCCACCTCTTCCTGCACCCACATGGGGGAGCATTTGGCCTGGTGCACCTCATCCGCCCTCAATTTGTGCTCCTGCACGAGAGCTGGGGCAGTGAAGTTCCCAGTGCATAAACGGTCAATGTGATGCTGTGCACATTGCCATTTTCCCTCACTTTCTATCTGACATATACAAAGGCTCCACTGATCCTGCAGGAATAAAGCTCAATGGGGGCATGGAATACACTTATTCCAGATGGATCCCTCCTTTCTTGTACCATGCTGAAGCTATCACATCTGATGAGGTCTCCCACTCAGCCCTAGCAATGCTAAGAATCTATGTCAGGCTTATTCATTCCTCTGAGTTGGCTCTTGCTGTCTACAGAATAGTTTTGCTTTCTCCATGCTTGCTCCATCCCATAGTAGCACAGAAATTGGGTCTAAGGCTAGATCACTGCCATCACTGGCGATGGTGCTATCGCTATGCTACAGCAGTGATTCATGCAACTCAGTTTTCTTGCACAGGTGTAACAAACCAGTGTCAAATTATGCTATATGAACAAAGAACAAGGAGTTTACTTTGGGGCTTGAAGATTACAGCCCATTACAGCTTTTGATTTGGATGCATACTCAATTATTTGTGTGTTTACTAAGAATCAAGCCCCACTGAATTTGTCAAGATTCAGGGTCAGTTTGAGTGTGAGCTTTTGAACTGACCTCCGCATACACAGCACCCTCCAGATAGCTGTAGCAGCTATTGGTTCTGACAGCTGCTACAGGCAAGCAATATCACTGCTTGCTCATTCACCCTTTTCAGCACTGGCTGGTGTCCTCAGGCAGCAAGGAAGGAAGAGAAACAAGGAAGCCATAGAGAACCAAACGTCACTGGCTATTGCATGCTGAAATGCCTCCCTTGCAACTCTTTCTTCTTCCCTTTTTCAGATTAAAGAGTACAAATGTTCTTGTTTAATTCCTGCATGCTGGTCTCAACCAATGACACTCATGGCAGTGTTTTGATCCGGAAATGTGGAACCAGCTCTGCAAAACCTGTGCCTCCCTCAGAAAGCTGTTTTTGTAAACCAAACAGCCTGTCCCCAGATCGGCTGTTTAGAAAAGCTGGGGACCATTCTGAGCTTTAGCTTGCAGCATGTAAGGCACCAGTGCTCGGCTGCACTGACAGAGCACCTCCCCT
Organism: Paroedura picta; assembly: GCF_049243985.1. Lineage (NCBI taxonomy): Eukaryota > Metazoa > Chordata > Lepidosauria > Squamata > Gekkonidae > Paroedura > Paroedura picta. The sequence continues at coordinate 23,876,705 of NC_135382.1, read as the reverse complement.
AAGTAAATCCCAAGGACATGCAGCAGGAGGCAATACGACGGAGCCCCAGGCCAAGGACCTCCCCATAATGCATTATTTTTGCCCCGGTAAGGGATCAAAGTTAAGGTCAAAGTTGAGTGACAGTAATGTTCCTTTAGATCTTTCTCTCCTTTTCATGCATTTAGTCCATCTGATGAAGGATCCAATCCCAAAGCTGCCATCTTGTTTTATGTTTAAATATTTATACTCTGCTTTGACTGGCTGTTCCCAAGTTACTTCTAAAGCACTGTGGATATTTGAACCTGAATCTCTCCAATTCTTGGCTGATGTCCTAACAACTGTAACAGGCCAGATGTCTTGTGCATGGCTTGGAGAACAGAATCGCAGGGGCGGGGGGGGGGGGGGGGAGAGAGAGAGAGAGAGAGAGAGAGACCAAAAACAAGGAACATAATTTTTTTTTTAAAGTTTATTGCCACTTATAAAAATACCACATAAAACACTGTCAGAAAGCCTCTCCTTACTATAGACACCCCTTCCCTTAGCCCGAAAGAGGGAAAAAGAATAATAATAGTAACTTTATTTTTATATCCTTTCCTTCCTAGTTGGCTCAGGGCAAGTCATACTTTTAAAGGATATTTTACGGAGGGGACAAAAAGGGGGAGGGAGGGGTAGTGAAAGGGGACGAGACCAAATAACAACGGAGAAATAAGAGGGGAGAGGACAAAAGTGAAATTTATTTCAGCAATTACAGCTATCAAGTTTCCTGAAGTTTTCAACATTCAGCCCAAATGCCACTTAGTTGCATCTCTGCAGACCTTAGATTAATGCTATTCTTTCCACCACTGCTAATGATTTGGGGGTCCCTAAACTGTTTAAGCCTGAAGGCACCTCTGAAATTTCAAGAGAGGGGGTTGGCTGCCGGAGGCTGAGCCAAGCCCCCAATTGCTGCCACAGGAGGTGAGGCCAGACTCAGTACCTCTCCCCTCCCTTTGCAAAGGGATCCCAGAAGGGAAATAAAATCAAAGGAAGGGAGGCCTGAAGGGGGAGGGAGGAAGAGACTGGGAAATGAAAAGAGGAACAAATGAAATGCAGGGAGAAGAGGAATGGAGAAAGAGAAGGAGTAGGAGTTGGTTTATACTTTTCCCCACTTTTCTCTGCCAGGAGTCTCAGAGCATCTTACAATCGCATCTTTCTCTTCTCTTCCTTGCCTGTGAGGTAGGTAGGGCTGGAGAGTGCCCTGACATTACAGCTCTGTGGGAACAGCACTATCAGGACTGTGACTAGCCCAAGGTCATCAGCTGGCTGCATGTGGACTTGCCAGACTAGAAGCCATTGCTCTTAACCACTAAGAGGGAATGGAACCACAAGCCCAGATGTTTACTGGTCCACCTGAACTCCCAGTGGCTGCAGCTGCCATTTTAGCTGTGGAAAGCTCTCCCACTTGAATGACGCTGCCTTACAAAGGCTCAGCTTGCTTTGAGGGTACCAAGGCAACCACAGGAACCAATCATGTTGAGGGACCCTGCAATAATCCTTTTATCCAGGTTTCTATATGGGGTGGTGGAGTTTTCCAGCATGGAAGAAGATGACTTGGCAACAGCAGCAGCTATTAAATCCTAAAGTTTCTGACCCGATGCAATTCTCTATGGTGGCAGGCACATGGTCTCCCATTAGGCGGAGAGCCACACACTGAGAAGCTGAGCCCAGGCCAAAGTTAAGCTCCTGCTAGCATGATGTGTTAATCCCACAAGTTCCTAAGATGCGTGACGGGGTCCTTCCAAGTGCAGCCTATTTCCAGCCATTGTTCTCCATAACATCTTTGAACTTCCAAAAAGCTGAAAGGGTTTCAAAATTTTTTTTCAGGGAGTGCATTTTGCTGTCACAGATCTGAAGATGGCTGCAAAAACTCCACTGCGGGGTCTGGAGTGGCCAGCCTGCTTGCAGCTCACGGGTGACTCGTTGTAAACTTGAGCAGAGGGGGATATAAAAAATGTCAGCGCTTGCAGAAACAGCTGAATTTTAAAATGACGCTACATCTAGGGGCTGCAATGCAGCTAGCGAATGCCTCAGGATCCACAGTCCCAAAGGCAGCGTTTTCGTCGCAGCTCTCGCTAAAATGCTGATGGGGACAGAGGAAATTCCGCCTGAAGCGCTTTGAGTCTGTCGCTGCTGCTCAGTAATTGAGTTAACCGCATTTAGTCTGGGCAAGTGAAGCCACGATCACTAGGACTATCTTAAGGCTGGACAGGTCACCCACTGCCCCGTCCCTGGCTAAGGCTGGCTTTTTCAACTAGGGTTTCATGAAACCCTGGAGTTTCTTGATAGCCCCAGAAGGGTTTCCCAGATGGGTGGAAGTTAATTCATTTTTAATACACATTTTTTAAAAATTTGTTAAACGTTTATCGGGTGATGTGACCATATATGGTCATGTTGACCTCTCCAAAAAATGGCCAATGATGGGCCTGGGCATGTACCCAGCCATGCTTCCCAACCATATTCTGCATGATCTCACCACTTCTGGGGCTTCTTGAAGCCTAAAATATGTTTTGGGGTTTTCAATGGCAAAAAAGCTGACAAAGCTTGGTCTAAGGCAGGGGCGGCCACACTGTGGACTACAATTCCCACAAGTCTGTGGACTACAATTCCCATAAGCCCCTTCCAACATGACAGGGGCTCATGGTAATTGTAGTCCATGGACATCTGGAGCGCCACAGTTGGGCCACTTCTGGTCTAAGGTCCTCTAAGGACATGGGCCAAAGCACAAATAAGAAACTCCCCCCATGCTGTTAAGGCAGCTGTATAACATAAGACCTCTCCAACCATTTGAGCATGCGGACACCTTTGGAATTCTGACCCAGCAGGGTGGGGGCAACAAAACAGCTGCAGCAGGAGGTGGAGCCAGCCGAAAAATGACTGCCACAGATTCACTCCAGTGAGGCAATGCAGATCCTTGTGACCACTGCCAATGCAGCATTAAAAAAAAAAAAACCCTTGCAACCAATGAAATCTCCAATAATCCATCAGAAACCTTGCCCAGCAAAAGCCCCACCTGACCCCTTGCTAAAAACACTTCACAGGCACCAGGAAAAGTGTCGGCATGTGTCACAGTACACACCGGCACCCTGTTGGGGACTCCTGGCGTATGAATCCATTGTTCAGTTTCAAAGATACGCAGTGTTTTCCAGCTGTGTCAGAGGTTTATTTGTTGCATTTCCCATTCCAAAACACCCCCAAGCTTTACAAGTTTCTCATCTATGTCTTAGGACATCCTCAGCTTGCTCCAGAGCAGAAGTCAGAATCATAGAATTGGAAAGGGCTATACAGGCCATCTAGTCCACCCCCCTGCTCAATCCAGGATCAGCCTAAAGCACCCGGGTTAAGTATCTGTCCAGCCACTGCTTAAAGACCACCAGTGAGGGGAAGCCCTTAGGCAGTCAATTCCACTGCTGACTGTGAAGAATTTCCCCACCACCACCCCCGATATCTAGCCAGCAGTTTTATACAACGTTTAAACCCATGACTGCGGATCCTGTCCTTGGCTGCCAACAGGAACCACTCCCTGCCCTCCTCCAAGAGACCACCTTTCAAATACTTAAAGAGAACCATCATGTCCCCTCTCAACCTCCTCTTCTCCTGGCTGACCATTTCCAAGGCCCTCCTCTGCACCCTCTCCATTTTATCCACATCCATTTTGAAGCGAGGTCTCCAGAACTTCACACAGTACTCCAGGTGCAATCTTACTGACACGGTATACAGCTGGACTATGACACTGAGATTTTTCTGCTGATTCAGCCCAGGACTGCATTCACCTTCTTTACTGCCCATCACACTGTCTGCTCATCTTCAACTTAGTCCCCACAAGTACCCCAAGATCTCCTTCAGGCACTGCGACCCAGAAGTGGATCTCCCATCCAGTATGAATGTTTCTCATTTTTGTGACCCAGATGCACGCATCCTTATTGAATTGCATCTTGTGCTCCTGACACAGATTAAGGATATTAGGGAGCCGGTGTGGTGTAGTGATTAAGAGAGGCAGTTTCTAATCCGGTGAGCTGTGTTTGATTCCCTGTTCTTCCACATGCAGCCAGCTGGGTGATCCTGGTGTTCTGATGGTCTATATCGGCCTTTCCCAACTTTTTTACCATTGAGAAACCCCCGAAACATTCTTCAGGCTTGGAGACACCCCGGAAATGGTGCAGGTCAACATGGCAATATATGGTCATATCACCCAATAAATGTTTAACAATTTAAAATATATATTAAAAACCTGGTTTATATAAAATCCTTCCCATAAATTAGCACATGGGATGGGGCGGGGGGGGGGGAGAGTTCTCACTTAGCCTTTTGCATGCTAATTTCCCGCTCACCAGGTATGATTAGAGAAACCCATATAATCCCTCCCCTGCAGTCTGAAGTGATATAGCCTATTTGATCACCTCTGGACTCTTCCACCTCATTCTGCCTCCTGTCTGGACTGGGGGTGTACAGCTGATGTCATCTGTTTGGATCTGTTCATGGGAGGTTAGTCAACTAATATTACTTTTACTGTCGCCTTCCTACACAAAGCCGCAAGAGGGGTTCATTTATAGTCTTCATCTAGGGAGCGTAGGACAAAAGGGGACAGCTGAAGTTACTGAAGGCATTCCAAGTCAGATCTCCTCTCCTTCCTATTTTAAACCCCGTTTCTCCTCCAGCCCCATACATTAATGCAGACCTTTCCCTACCCATCTTCCACATCTACCTGCAATCCCATTTCCAGACACAAACCTGCGTCTCAGTTACCCTCCTCCTTCAACCTCCTTACTTATCTGCCTTGCCCCCCTCCCCTCCCTCCACTGTTCTTATCCCAACAGCTTTCCGGGATCTTCATCGGCTGACACACAAGTGTTTTAGGAAAGACATTTCTGCAACATTTTCCAACACTGATCAATAATTTTATTTCCATTTTCTTTAAACGATAAAACGAATAGCTGTGGCTCTAAGCAAAACTGAATCACAAAAAGAAAAGTTGTCTTTTCAAAGTTTACTAACCGCGTTGCAAAGTAAGGCTTCCCAAAAGGTGGTTTATCAAAATAAATTATCTTTGCCTAAATACTTACACAATTCATATACATTTGCCTTCAAATATCCTAAAAACCTGCAATAAAAAGGTTTTTTTTTTTTGATCCGATTATTTTCTTTAACACCACTGGGCACCTTCTGAAGAACAGTCGTATTCCTACTCCTCAAACCCTTAAAAATTACTCCGCTGCCGCCGACATAATCTAGGACCGGAGGCTTCCAAGAGATCTGCCAGAGCTCTGTAATACTATAGAGAAAAGTCTGGCCACACCTACCCTACAAATGTCTAGCAGCTCTCCACTGTCTCTAGTTTGCAAATCTCATTGAACTCACAAGCGTATTATTGCAAAGTGCAAGACTTAAAAAAATAGATCCTTTTGCACTCTCCCATCCTCTGAAGCACCGGCCTACCTACTGCCACTCCCTTTCAGAATGCCACCTGCTCTGCGGATTGCCTCCCCGGACAGACTTTCAACACTCCCGTTGCTGTTGATCTGCTTTCCAAACAGTGCTGAATTAAGCAGCCCAGGGGGTTGCAATGAAATGCACTGGGGGGGTGGGGGTGGGGGGGGAGACACACACAAACAGCCTCTTGAGAAAAGGCCTCCAAGCTACGTTTAAAAAAACACTGTCCACCTTGGAGCCAGGACAAGTTTAACACCTCATTTCCCACCGTGCTAAAACTTAGCTCGACATCCTCCGCAATAAAAGGGGATGTCTTCCCTAGCAGGCAGGCCAGATTGGTTTTGTCTCTGCTCCGGGTGGGTAGAAATGCCACCTTCGTCTAAAAGGGGTCTGCGTAGACCTAACTATCCTGTTTAAAAACAAGCCAACAAACCCACACCGATGAGATGCACGACGGCTTGGTGGCGACGCCTGCTTGCCAAGGAGAGAATACTTTGTCAATACTTCTTTTCTCACTTATTCCGCTTCCCCCTGGGAAGTGTTTCAATGAAGCCTAGTGGCCAGTAGCTGACCGGACATGGCACTCTTCAGCTGACGTTCCCTGCAACTAATAGGAAGCAGGAATCCAGGACAGAGGTTTTAAAGGCTGCTGCTCCCCCCTTTTTTATTTTTGCAAAGGAGGAATAATTGTCACACTTTAAAAATAAAAACCCAAAAGACCCCGTAAAGGTTAATTTGTCAGCTGTTCAAACACTTATTAGATATCACATGCTTTGTACAGTGAAGATGCAGCCTGCTCACTCATCCTCAGCACAGTTAGCTGAGCTCTGAAGAGACCCTTCCCCTCAGCAAACAGGGAGAGTGCAGGGTGGTTTCATGTCGCTTGTGTGGAAAAGAAGACACTGGACAAGGGGGGGGGGAGTGTTAGGACGGGTGCTGCTTCTGAAGTCTTCGTTCCGCGGCGGCGGCCAACATCCTGCGACGCAAGGTCATGGGGTCGGAATTTGCTCCTTCGGCCTGCAGGGGGATGTCCGAGGCCGTCTCATCGGAAGCTTTGTTGAGGTAGCGCCTGGAAGGAAAATTATACCACTTGTGCCAAAACAGAAGAGAAACAGACCCACAAAAACAGCCAGAGGAGGGTGTGCTCTGGCGACAAGAGGTTCTTGGTTTGTACTCAACGCTTCCCTTCCCTTTGGGAAGAATCAAGATTTATTGACAACTGCACGCCCTCCACATGTATAAGGAAAATTAAATTTGAAGTTCTGAGGCTATGAAATTAATTATGGAAGTGTGCATAATTTGGATTGGAATTTTTACTATTTTGCACAACTTATGAAGGTCCTGGCAGTCAGAGGGCAACTAGGAGCTATGCAGCGCTCAAAAGTCCAGTCTACAAACAGCACATGCTGCATTCATCTTTGTGTGCTTCCATTCCTTCTCTCAAACTGTACAAGGGTCATTTATGTCTTTGCCCACAAGAGGGAGGCAAGGCAGGCTGTGCCTCACAGGGTCATTCTAAGAAATCAGAGGACCAGAACGCTTCGAAGCAATTCTACCCATACAGCCCAGGCAGTCGCTGGACTGGTGCTGTCCTGGCTGCTCATCCACTTATGAGATAAACCTATTCCTTATAGCATCAACACCAGCAAAAGATGACTTGAGAGGACTTTTAACATATCAGAAAACCCTCAGCTACAATTGCCAGGAGAAAACAGGACGTGGGAGAGAGTCTCCACACACAGAGACATACACACCTGCGGGCTTGATGCAAAAGGTCTTCCTTCCTTTGTACTAACATCCGCTGCCTTTCATCAGCCGACTTAGAAAAACGGCTCCCTCTCACTTCAAAGTCTTCTGTCTCAGCTGAGTCTACTTCCATCTCACTGAACTCGGCTATTTCTTCCAGCTGTGAATTAAGTTCCAATGGGATTCTCTCTGTCTGCCATGCAGAAGAAAAGGGGGGAAGGGGAAGAATTCACACAATTTTTCATAAGCCTAGATCTCTTAACAAGAAGAAATGTGTTAAAACCATCAGAAGAGCAGTACGGATTTGGGGAGATGGGGGGGGAGAGTGTGATCTGCTTAAAGTGTATTTTACTGATTATATGACGAAAGCTGACCAACTGTACCCACAAGGTCTGATGTTGCCCCTAAAGCACAGTGCCGTGGGTGCATGGGAAAAGGGCAGCAGAATGTATTTCTCTGCCAATGGAGGTTCAGAGCGCATGGCCGGAAGGCCAGATCTGTCATGCCCTGTTCTGACATGCAAAAATAAGCCAGCCATCACGTCTGCCTTCACTATCCAATTGGGAGTAGAAGAAGGAGAAGCGTTGCCTTCAGGATGGTTCTGTTAAGCAAGTCCCACTTAGCAGCAGAAAAGCAAATAATCTACTTACAGAGAATTGGTGCTTATAGCGCCTGCACTAAATAGGCAGTTCAGGAAATAGAATAAATCTATTATTTTCCTATAAACTTTGACAACAGTTCCAGAGGGGTTATGAGTGTGAGTCCAGAATAATGCTGGCAATGCTCCAATCAAAAGAGAACTCGGTTCATTTAGGACAGGAATGAGATACTTCCAGGCATTAGGAGAAGGATCTCACACTTACTCTACATGAACTGATTTTTCCTTTTGATTTTGGTTGAACACCAGCCTCTCTTCATTAAAGCCCCTTTAGCCACTGAGTACTTTATTAAGCATATGGATGCACACTTCCATGTATCCTGTTTCAAGACCCCAATGCTTTCCCCACATTTTACAGTTTACCTACAGCTCTCAGCACGGCATCACGGGAAATCTGAGCTGCCAATTCAGAATCAGTGGTGAATTACAACAGTATATTGCTTCAAAAGTGAAGGTGAAGGAATAGAAGAAATTACAGGTCATAGGGAAAAAACTTTTTTCAAACTACAGAGACTAAGAAGTCTAGGTTCTGGCCTATGGGACACCAACTGAGGAACAAGGACATTCCCAGTCCTGCTTCCTGGTGAAAGAAATTCTGAAAAGGAAACATCCCCTTAAACAGTATCTCCAACATTCCTCATTACCAGACCTAGGATTACAAAGAAATATTCTCTTTTCTGTCAATCGTTTGAGCCTCCCTCAAAACATAACCATGAGTCAGTCCCAGCAGAGACAATTATGCTCAAAAAGGCAATCTGCTTACACCTTTTAGCCAGCAGGTGTCTGTAATGGCAACACAAACACATCAGCAACAAAGCACAAGCTGGACATGCACCAGGAAACCCTTCTAGGACTTCCAGCTGCCATGTGTGCTGGTTCACCTATCCCTTGACTCTTAATTAATGTGTCCCCTTCCTGCTTTGCCAGTTACCTGAACAGCCTCTTCAGGATCCTCTTGATCAGCACCGTGCCTTTCCAAGGGGCTATTCAATGCAGGTCTGATGCTCTCTGATCGCTGAAAACGTAAAACAGGACTGAGTGGATTGATGCAAAAATGGAACAAAAGCCCTGCTACTAATTATGACAGCAACTTGATTCTGCCACATCTTTTGCGTATTATTTTTTACTTTAATTTCTGGTTTGTTTTAAGGGAAAGTGTTACTGGGGGTTTTATGCACATTTTGTAATCCGCCTTATTAAGAAATGTAATGATGATAATGATGAGTATCTGATTGAATTTCCAGAATACATTTCATTTAAGAATGTTCTTTAGTCAGCTGTTGTGTTTTCTTTGGTTTGATATTGGATTAAGGTGATGCATTATAATGTAGTTGAAAAATGGATTCAATAATTCTACGTAGAAAATTTGCCAACTCAGAAGGAAACTCCCCACCCACCCACCCACCCTCAGATCCTTTTTTCATTTTTGGTCTGGTTTCTGTTTTTGGCTTACTAATTTTAGGTCTTTTGTGTCCTTTACTGGGCAGAGGAATACTGTTTTATGATGGTTTATTGCTATATCTGTTATCAAATGGCTTTGTTGTGTTTTTCTGGTGTGGTTTTGTCTACATGTATATTAGGGAAAAAAATTAAAAACCAAAATGAAAGTTTAATCAAGAATACTTTTCATTAAGACTATACCTGCTTGCTCTAAAAGTAAGTAATTCTATAAGTAATTCAAAAAATACAAAATATGTTCAATAAATTAATTTGGAATAAAAAGAAGCCGAGAATACATCAGCAAGTTGTACAGTCTTACTGCAATTTCCTATTGGTTCAATGAAGAAGTTAAGAGAGACTGAACAGTGGTTAACTTTGGCTGGAAAGGAAGGATTCACATGAGTAAGAATTAAATGCAGTCTGATCTCTGCTGTCAAAAAGTTGTGATAATGCCAAATTAGATTAGAACTGCACAAAAATTCAGCATGATTAATGTTTCAGATGAAGACAGCAACACAATCACTGATTTGTGGTTGGTATCAGAAACACACCATCCAGAAACAAGTGCAGACTGGACGTTCTTGATCTCTTGCACATTCTGTTTGACATACCTGTGTTGGGAAAGGCACCTGGATACGGCCCTCTAAAATGTTGTCGGTGGTTATCTCAACCGATCGAGTCAGCTGCAGATCTTGCAGGATGAGGTGGTAAGGAACCTGGGGAAACATCTCCTGGATTTGATGTGCCTAGAAAAAGAAATGTTAACAATCATCTGGGATCCAAGCATGATGCTTTTTTTCCTTTTTTTGTAAGTAGCCATGCCCTGAATCCCCATTACAGCACAAAAAACATCCCTACCTGCAGTCTCCCAGCAACTATTAGTGCGCTGGTGCATGTTCTGGGAAACATTACTAACAAGGTATAAGCTGCAGGCACAGACTGATAAGAGGAGAGCTCCATAACATTCAAGCCACCGACGCCTCCCTTGAGGCCTCAAAATGAAGCAAGCAGAGGGTGAATGTTTCCACGGCTAACCATGATTACCACTTAGCTCCGCTTCTTTTCTCTTCAAGCAGTTGCCGTGTATTTTGAAAAAATTGGCCTCTGCTGCGAGGTTTCTGTACTGCTTTCCAACTGCCCCCATTCATCCCTTGCCATAGTTACCTAGTCTTTTCCTGGAAGCTGAAATGGTGAAATGGTGCCACTGCTACAGTTTCCCCTCACCAAGCACACGGACAGTTCTCTGCGAATAAATAAGCCAGGCATATGCAGCTGGACTTACCATGGCATTGAGCTGGGAGTTGCTTGCCTGTGCAATGCCAAGGATGCTGGTGGTATGCATCACCTCCACGGAAAAACTGGGTAGCCAGCTAGCGATACGGGAGCCTGCAAGAAAGAAACCATCAAGAAAAGGTCTCTGGAGTAAATAATACTGGTCTTCCTTATGACTGTGTACATTTCCACAAAACAGACCCCACCATAAAGGCACAGAAGAAAACAAAAATGTACCCCACTTACTACAACTACCAGTGATTAAGGTATGGCCAATGTGAGAATAGTTCACAGATGGAAATGATGAAATGTCAAAAGAAAAAAAGAACTGTTGCTTTATTAAATGAAAGAACAGCACGGAAATCTACCTACTGAAATAGACAGGCTACAGAGCTTGGAAGCTGAAATTCTGCAAGAAAGCCACTGGGAGCAGAAACCAGATTCCTCAGCATTGCAGTTGGCTTGTTTTTTAACTTAAGAAAGTTCACTGTGCCTACAGAAGCAACACAAAGAGGCCCTACAGTCTAATGAGCTATGTCTCTCCCAATCTCCACAAATACAGACAAACAGTCTATAATTGTCACAAATCTGTCTTCCTGCAACTCCTGGATCTAAATTACAAGTATCTCAAATAATAACCTAATAAGACATGTAAAGCTTAGGCTGTGTTCTCACAGGTGCTATCACTAAATTATTAAATGCTAATTTCCCCCTCTTTTTTTAACATAATACCCCCCCTCTAAATATAAATAAAACCTCCCCCTCCAACCATCGTAATTGTTTTCTTCCCCTGCCTGTAGGGGGTGAAGCACCATTCTGAGGCTGCATTTGTACAGATGCTCATGTTTGTGCAAAGGTTAAGATCCTGGCAGAGCTCTTCCTGATCCTCTTCTTTACATAACCTTCACTCCTCTCTTTCCTGAACAGCACTTCCACATCTTTCCTGTTCTAACAGTTAATAGATCTGAACAACCAAACCTTTCTTAACTGAAATCAACTCTTCTTCAAAGGCTAGACATTCCCGCAAGGACCCTTAAGTAACAATGTTTTGTCAATGCACCTCTTATCTGAAAACACTCTAACAGCAAGTTTTGTGGACATTTCCTTTATAAAAGAAGCAACTGTGTCGCTATTATGAGCTCCAACACTTGATGGAACCTCAGAGGCTGAAGAGATATCCTAAACTCGTGGCAGCATGGCAGATGGGGCTTCAATACCCTGGACAGCTCCCTGCCATTCCCAATAAACGCCAAAACTGTATTAAGAAAAATGTGCAGTACATCTTGTAAACCACACAACCGGAATGATGATGATGATGATGATGAAGGAGGAGGAGGAGGAGGGTTGGTTCCTATATGCCACTTTTCTCTACCCGAAGGAGGCTCAAAGCGGCTTACAGTCGCCTTCCCATTCCTCTCCCCACAACAGACACCCTGTGGGGTGGGGGTGAGGCTGAGAGAGCCCTGATATTACTGAAGAAGAAGAAGAGTTGGTTCTTATATGCCACTTTTTTCTACCCAAAGGAGTCTTAAAGTGGCTTACATCCACCTCCCCTTTCCTCTCCCCACAACAGATGCCCTATGAGGCGGGTGAGGCTGAGAGAGCCCTGATCTTACTGCTCGGTCAGAACAGCTTTATCAGTGCCATGGCAAGCCCAAGAAAACCTAAGCAATTGAAAAACAACACATGCATATATACATGCATGTACTGAACATGCACTAATGGTCAGGAAGCTGCTAGTTTGAGGAGACTACTTAAGTGTAGAAGGCAGCACATGCAGAACTTTCTTAGAAACAGTGAGGGGGTAATTTAAAGCATGGGGCCGCAGCTGTCCAAAAACTTTTCCGACAACCCTCCAAGAGAATATTCTCACACTGAAAGCTGGCTACAAACCTTACCTCGGTTGCACATTAGCACTTAAGCAGCCTGTCTGGCTTTGTTTTGTCTACTGAGGGTTGGAAGCCGCACCTGCAGTTCTGCCTCATCACGATGCCACGTAGAACAGAAATGCTAGCCTGTCTATTGCAGCAAAAAAACACTGGCATTTTTTAAAACTTAATTAAGTGTCTAATTCCAGAAAGGAAGCTTCTCAACACAGGACAATCTCCTGTTATTAAACTGATTTAGAGAAAAACAGAACCTTTCCAAGGCAATTGGTACAATAAATTTTATATGTCAATAATTTTTTAAGGACCAACCAAAATGGTTTCTAGATATACTCTGTTTTCACAATTCTTCATCAGTGGTTGATTCCTTATACTCTTATCAAGCAATTTTTATATATATAAATAGGCCACCGTTTTTTGACTGGCATTCCCCACAACACTTTACAGAGCCAATTACCTTGGAAAGGTTCTGTTTTTCTCTGTTTATGTTTTGAACCTTTCTTTATTCTTCGTATTAAATGGATTTAGTGAAGAAAACTGGGGAAAAGCAAATAAGCCAACCATCGAAGTGGAAGAAGTGATTGTGCTGATTCAAGTGAGGTCTGCCTTCTGCCACTGCCACAGGAGCCAGATTTTCATCCAGGTTCTCTCTTTGGTGATCCTCCCTGGCACGATGGTTATCGGTGATATTCAGAGACATTCTGCAGGTGGGGCAGGAAGTGTCTTGTTCCAGCCAAGAGCGCAGACAGGAGCTGACAAAGAAGGAAGGTGAAGTTAGCCTCTTAAACAAGAATAACAAAGTGCTCATCGGAAACGCAGCAGATTGTACAAGATATGCTTATTTCAATGTTTTTGTCCTACTTTTCATGTAATGAAAACAAGACAGAAGCAGAAAGCAATAAGGAATTACCGTACACCAATTAAAGTGGCAAGTTAAAATGAGCTCAACCTCAGTGGATGTGTTTATTTGAAATCACACTGGATGTTAAAATCAGGCAGTCCACACTGACATTCAGTCGGGCTCTAAAGACTTCGGCAAACTGAGAGCCAGTTTGGTGTAGTGGTTAGGAGTGTGGACTTCTAATCTGGCATGCTGGGTTCGATTCTGCACTCCCCCACATTCAGCCAGCTGGGTGACCTTGGGCTTGCCACAGCACTGATAAAACTGTTCTGACTGAGCAGTGATATCAGGGCTCTCTCAGCCTCACCTACCCCACAGGGTGTTTGTTGTGGGTAGAGGAATGGGAAGGCAACTGTAAGCCGCTTTGAGCCTCCTTCGGGTAGAGAAAAGCGGCATATATGAACCAACTCTTCTTCTTCTTCTTCAATAGCCTTTTAAAAATAGTTTTTATTTTGAAAAACCTCCCCTGAATTTTAGTTTTTCAAATGTTTCGATTGTTTTTCTGTTAACCATTCACAAGCAAAAGGTTAAATGAAACCCTAAGACATCAAGGAACCCCAGGCTCACCCAGAATTCCACTCCTGCAGTCATCTACATGGGAAGCTGGAAAGTGGTCTCTATGCGGCCTTGATTTTAAATGAATGTTTGCATCCAGTGGCACCTTTAAAAACAACATTTTATTCCAGATTTTTTTGCACAAACACTCTTCTTCAGACATCTGAAGGTGCCACTGGACTCAAGCTTCGTTCTTCTGCTTCAGACCAACATTGCTTCCCATTTGAGTTGATTTTAAATGGTTTGATCTGTGTTTTTCCTGGACAGGTCTCACCTTTTTGGGTTAAAACAAGGAAGGAAATGGAAAACAAATTTCCCACAAAACAAACTTGTTTTAAAATAAAATATCCTTAAGCAGGTGTAGCCAAATTAAAACAGCTAATATGGTCAATACTCAAATGCTGAAAGATAAGACTCACAGAGGACCTTTAGCCTAAAACATAATATCAATTCTTTAGTTCCCGGTTCTGTAATTAATTTAAATTAAACCCCACTACTAAATATCCTAGAGCCTCTTGTGGCGCAGGGTGGTAAGGCAGCAGACATGAAGCTGTCTGCCCATGAGGCTGGGAGTTTGATCCCAGCAGCCGGCTCAAGGTTGTCTCAGCCTTCCATCCTTCCGAGGTTGGTAAAATGAGTACCCAGTTTGCTGGGAGGTAAACGGTAATGACTGGGGAAGGCACTGGCAAACCACCCCGTATTGAGTCTGCCATGAAAACGCTAGAGGGCGTCACCCCAAGGGTCAGACATGACCCGGTGCTTGCACAGGTGATACCTTACCTTACCTTACTAAATATCCTAAAATAATTAAAAGAAAACAAAACAATTGAAAACAATGAAGACTAGTTAAGAAAGCAAATAATTGGAAACGGTTAAATTAAAATTATGGGAAGTTAAAAATGATAAAACCGAAGGGGTTAAAAGGAGTAAAAATTGAATGTGCTGATGTTAAATGGGTTCCAGCACAAGCTTAATATAGGTTAATGCATAATCCCATCTAATCCTAATTATAACAAATTAAAATAAAATAAAAGCTACATGTCAGACAACACAACTGTTCTTCTCAAGGTCAGCATTATCAAAGCAGAAAAAAGAAAGAAGGAAAAAATATTAAAGTGAAATCAGGGAGTTAAACTCCACCACGGCCAATTCTGCACAAGCTGGATAATGCACTTTAGAAGTCGATTTTCCTGTTCCGCACAAGAAGAACCAGCTGCAAAAGCACATTGAATGTGCACTATCCAACATGTGCAGAACTTGCCCAGGTGTTAACGCTTTAAACATAATTCCCGAAAACATAAGATAATTAAACATCAGACAACATGTAAGACCTATCTAACCAAAATACTAGAGAAGACAAAAGAGAATATGTATGTCAATAAGAAAGAAAACATACAATAAGCTTTTGAGAAACACCACCACAGCACTTCTCTCCAGCAACCAAAATGAAAACCAAGAGATTTGATTTCATTCTTGATGATGCTAAGAATAAGCCTGACCTTATGGCAAAGCAATGGCACCATTTTAATTATGCTTGCTAGTAGTGATATACTCTCTTATTAAAGGCACGCTGAAATCGCCCTGCTTGCAGTGAGCCACGACAAACTAGCCCTTGCATTTTAATCTTCTCCAGTTCAAGATAGACTACTGAGATAGGAACAGGAATGGCAACTTACCAAAAGCCAATAACTGAAACCAGAAGCATGTTGAGGGCTGCTTCAGATATTGCAGAAGGGCATACAAGCAGTCCTATTGGAAGAAACTGTGAAGTCCATCCATTCTAGCACCTGGGTTCCCATAGCATCCAGCCAGATGGACCCAAGGAAACCCGAGTGGAGAATTAAGCCAACTGCCCACCCTTCCTAACTCAGGAACTGATATTTAAAAGGTCTGCTGCTGTTTTGCTACTGCGACAAATGAATGCCGATAAACCAACTTTCCACGACTAACCTTTTAAAGTCACTGGCTGCATACTGTAGCAGCATATTTCTTAAACTGATTAGGCACTGTGGAAAGAAGTAACTGCTTTCATCGGACCAGAAGTGTCTGCCATCAAGCAGCCATTTTTGCAAGACGAACTGAAAGCAGAAACTACACCCATTTGTCCACATGTTCCAACACAGAGCAGAAACTCACTGTGTGAAACCATTAGACATGTGGCTGCCTTATTTACAGATGTGGGTTCACTTTCAAGTCTGTTTTTATTCCTTTTATTTATGTATTTTATTTATTACTATAAGATTTCTACACTGCCCTTCCGAGAACTTCACTGATGTACTGCAGCACAACACCGAGCGTAATACACTCTTTCTAGACATGCAAACAAGACTTTGCTACGGTGGCTGCAATAAGGTCTTTTCTGCATCAGCCTTCCAAAATTAGCCATTCTAAGATGGGATCACAGATGCCACCTAAGCTGCAGGTGATTTCTTAAAGACAGGTGCCATAAGGACCCCCAATTCTACAATCTAGTAATCTGCCACCTAGGAATTTTACTAGGAAGGGCCAGATATATAAAAGTTTTACATTACAGTAATTTTTCAAGTTCTGGATAAGTGTGCATACATCCTGAGTTCCTGAATACTCTCTAAACTGAATGAAGCCAGGCCTCTACTGGCAACTTCTAACTCTGAGGAAACTAATCACTGCGTAAAGGAAAACAAAGACAGTGATATACTCCAACCCGGTAATTAGCTGCAGGCAAATGAGAGCACACAGCTTATTCTGCCCGGCTTTTGTTTCCCAGGTGCGTACTTATGGAACAGGTGCCCACAAGGGAGTTTACGTGCAGACTGCATGGAATCCCAGCAAATGGCGCAGTCATCGTTGTTGGCTGCTAGCTCTTCTGGTGTCGCCACCGCAAATCTACAAGAGGAATACACGAAAAACACAGTTGGCCAACCCTTGCTCAGGTGCACACAGCACAGCTTGATAGGAACAAAGATTTCCCACAAAAACTCTACTTATTGGCTGCACATCTGAACTCAATGCCTTCTTTTCACTCTAAGAAGGTGTCAGCTAAAACACTGTCCGGTATTTACTGTAATTACACTGGGGTTATACTCGGACCTGGGATACTGGCTCAAAGTGGTTGGTTCAGACAAGCATTTAGCCAAGAGGTCTTGGAAAAGTCACCCCTGGTGAAATTTGTTATCTAGGAAAGCCTTCATTTCCATGGACAAGGTGCAATTTGAATCTCTATGAGGAGTGGACTAGAATCTCTTCTGTAAATAAAGGAATTCTGAAATGTTGTTCATATTCATATACTGCCTTTCATTTTTCTGTTCCCAGGGCTCAGGGCAAAAAAAAAAAAACATCTGCTTACACCCAACAAATTAGGGGAAATGAGCCTCCCCCTCCCCACCAAGTCCTTGCAGGTTTGCCATCAAACAATTGAACCCAGTCTGGCAGCTGGCACTGTACAACTTGACCAGTCTACCCAGGAGAGGAAAGGAGGGAAAGCAGAAGGCAGGGCCACAATAGAGGCGGCTGGTTGCTGGGAAGAAGAGAAGGAAGCTGGAAAATGGGAGATGCTCGGGGTTTTCAGGGAAGGGAAAGAGGCAATAGTGGGGAAGCAAAAAATAAGATGCCTCCCCAGAGTGCCTGCAGGTCCTCAAAGGGTTATTTCTATTTACATGCTTTTTTTAAGGATAGAAAGTAGCTGGATATCTGGATCAGCAAGTTCTGTTTCTAGGGGCTATCATTAGGAAGGATCTTTTTTTAAACCTGTAAATCGGTACTTCTCCCTCCATCATTATCCAACAATAAATTTACTTGCTCACCTTGCTTCCATGTTCCCAACCACACGGAGATAGTTCTTGTGGCGACGAAGTCTACGCTGAACCTCGTGGAACAGGTAACGCAGCTGCATGAAGATCACTAGGCTGGCCATCGATAACCAGATATTGCCAAACAGCTTGAAGAGAAGGACATGAGAGCACATCATCTTCAGCTATGTATTTGAAAACCTTAGATGGGTAATGATAATTAATAAGGCCAAGAAATGGTTTCTTGTTTCAGGCTGGGGTTGAAGCTGAACTCTGGCTCCATCCACCTCTCAGAGCATCAGGTCTCTTTTGTAGCAACACAGAATATTTGTCTCCCTACTGGCATCAAGACTTCTCTAACTCTCACAGTCCACATGGGGCGGGGGCAGTTTACACCCTGGTCATTGCGCTACTCCCAAAGTGAATAAACATAAAGCACTGGAGTAGTGAACAGACCAGCACTAGTATTAAAATGTCTTTTTTGCCAGATCTGAATGGCAGCAGAATGTCATTGTGTAAACTGAAACAAGAAATATCTTGAAAGAACGCAAGATATCTTGAAAGAATACATCCACGCCCCAAAGGAGAAATAAAGTCTCTCATAAATTTCTGTTTGACATTACTCAAAACGCATGTCAGTGTAACTGTCTTTTGCAACAAGTAATTAAAGTATCCGCAGCACTGCAACAAAATATTTCTAGTTTCGGAGGGTAGCCAAGTTATTCTGCAGTAGAATAGTGAGACTGCGATGTTCTGTTCTGGTCACCCTGTAAGGTACAGGAGCAGGCTAAATTACATCTACATACCAGCATGTGAATGTGATGCATCAGATCCAGCGACAGGAGAGTTAACTCCATGATGAAATCGGTGTAATAAACGTAGGTTCCTTTGCTTTCCCATGTGCCTTCATGGTTGAGATCCCAAAGATGAATGACATAACTAGGGGAAAGGGAGGGAGAGAGAGCCATGAATCACTGGAGTGGCATGTTGCTAATTTTACAAATAACAAATGAACAACTAGAATAATAGAATCATAGAGTTGGAAGGGGCCATACAGGCCATCTAGTCCAGCCCCCTGCTCAACGCAGGATTAGCCCAAAGCATCCTAAAGCATCCAAGAAAAGTGTGTATCCAACCTTTGCTTGAAGACTGCCAGTGAGGGGGAGCTCACCACCTCCTTAGGCAGCCTATTCATAGAATCTTTCCATCCAGCTGGCTTCCCTGCCAGAGACGGATTGGGGGGGAGGGGAAGCCCCAGAAAAGGACTCATATCTCTATCCCACCTCAGTCCAGACCCCGTCCCAAAAGGAGGGCACCACCTTCCCCACACCAAGTTCCAAGCTTCAACTTACCGTAAAATCACATGAACAGTTCTCACGGTAACGAGCAGAGACTATAAGGGAACACAACAAAAACAAAAGAAAGAGGGAACTCTTAGAACATCATTTGAAATTTGTCTTAGAGATAGCTAATTAAAAAACAACAACACTGTTTTTCCAAACTGGGGAGCCCCAAGACAATAGTCAGGCTTTCTAGAGAGGCAGCAAAACAAAAATGCTTTTTTAAATCTGAGGTTTCTTACTATATTTCTTAGTACTCAAATACTTTTCTTTCCTATTGTTTTCTCATGTTCTATGTTGGGACTATCATGCTGTGTCACGATAGGAATGCAAATGTATGTATGAAAATGCTGAGTCATTATTATACCTCAGAGAAATATATGCTGTGTTGCAATGTTATTAAATGATGACTTTCAGATAGGCCAGTCTTACAACCTGACCAGATCCACTCTTGTTCACTTTACCTGCTCCTCTACTTCCTAGTAACAACTTCTGTTGGAGAAGTATGACTTCCTAGCCTACAAAGGCAATATGTCTGGGGGGGGTACTTTCCAGTCTCTTGCTCTTTAAAATTTGATACAGTATGATCCAATACTATCTGTAAACAATTGCAATACAATACAAAGAGGTGCAAAATGTGAAATTACTTTCTTCTGTAGTCCATATTGCTTACTGCATACAGATTACAATTTTGTTTATGCTTTTATGCATAGCCTTTTTTCATCTTACGTTCACAGTCGTTTTCCTTATAAGTAAAAACAGCACATGCTATCCTGTCCTTACATTTTTATTGATTGTTATTATCATTCAATTAAAAATTGTTTCCACAGAAAACACTCCATTTTTAATGTAACATCATACCTGATTTTTTCCTACTCAAGGTAATTCAACTCACGTATTTACTGAGACATAAATTAGCATGAGTTATTTTAAAATGCTCATTTACAAAGGTAAGACAAAAGAAACATGCCGAACCAGATCATCCTGCATTCAGGCATTGGAATATTTTTCAATTCAAGGGGTACATGGGGGAGGGGAGGCCAGACATCACATTGCATATACAACAGAAGGTTAATGCCTTGTGATTGCTGCTGCTGCTTCCAGTGAAGGCGATTTACAGTCTGTTGTGCAATATTACAATCTTCGATGTCTCCCTATCAATGGAGGCACAGGTCACTAGAGCAACCCAATCAGCATCTGTGCCAAGAAAGGCTTCTAGCGCCCTACTTACCCACAATGATCAATATGATGGTCACCTCCGGGCTAGATTTCTGTAACTCACTCTAGACGGGCCTACCCTTGGCCGTGCCCCAGAAGTTGGTGCAAACTGTGACTGCTAGGGCCTTGACAGGAACATCTTGGGGGTTCCACATTCAGCCAGTGCTGCTTTTCTTACCAGTGGTGTTCCAGATCAAGGTCAAAGCATTGTTTTTTGACCTTTAAGGCCCTTTGTGGTCTGGGCCCTACATATCTGAGGAACCATCTTTCTCTCTATGCCCCCCACCTAGCTATCCACTCTGCAGGCACTAATTAATTGGTGAAGTGTAAGGCCAGGATCAACTAGGGCCAGGGCCTTTCCAATCCTGGCCCCTGTCTGGTGGAATGAGCTCCTGGATGAGCTGAGGGCCCTGTCGGGGCTATCACAGTCCCGCAGGGCCTTCAAGATGGAGCTTTTCCACTAAGGGTTTGGATCAGGCTAGGACAGAAAAATACTTGGGTCCCCCCCTTCCTCAGGTGTCTTTACGTATCTCAGACATCGCTACATCTTCTACCCATCCGCCTTGGAGCACGGGGTCAGGCAATGAGGGCGTTTGCTGAGCTAGGGTTGCTTGTTGGGGAGGTGAATTTGTTAAATGGTTAAATCTCAGTCACTGTATAGCAGGGGTAGTCAAACTGCGGCCCTCCAGATGTCCATGGACTACAATTCCCAGGAGCCCCTGCCAGCATTCGCTGGCAGGGGCTCCTGGGAATTGTAGTCCATGGACATCTGGAGGGCCGCAGTTTGACTACCCCTGCTGTATAGTATTGTAAATTAAAGGTTTTATTGTATTTTTATAGTACTGGATTGTATTTCATGGTTTTAAATTGTAAGCCGCCACGAGCCGGCCTTGGCCAAGAGCTGCGGGTAATAAATAGAAATATCATCATCATCTCAATTTTTCTGCAATCGGAAATTTCTGGTACAGCGCCGCTAGATATTTTCAAATATCAAACGCAGAATGCTGCACAAATAAAGGAAGGGCAACGAACAGTGTGCATAAATACCAGCTACTCGGAATGCTCACCTCGGCCGCCATGAAGGATAACGTATGCATTCCATGGGTGTAGCCAATGACGCCACACACAACGGCCAACCCACAGCAGGAAAGCAGCATAGCTACCAGCAGGGTCAGGACTCTGATGTGGCTATTCATTGGTGTGGTGGGAGAAAAAGAGAGCTGCAATATAAAAATAATTATAAAGGAGGGTGAGAGATCCACTTGCTCGCTTTGCATTCAAAACTACTATGTAGGACAACTTCATGTGCATCCCTAGGGCACGATTCCATGGCTTTGGTTACAGAGATTAGCTACTTCAAACACATTGGATGCCTTCAGGTGAAGGATCCTTCTATCTGGCTTGATCACTGGTTTATGTACACAACAGAACCAGCAGAAGCGGAGTAGTCTGACTTCCTGCACAGGGATGTTCCAGAAGGCCTTTATCTGCAAAGCACTTCTGCATGCTTGATACAATGGCAAAGTTCCGTAACAGGAACACGGGAAGTGGGGAGACAGCATGGTGTAGCACTTAGAACACTGGATTAGGATCAGTGAGACATGGACTTGAATTCACATTGTTGTGAGGATAAAATGGAGGAAGGGAGAATGCGGACACAAGCTGCCTTTGAGTTCCAGCGTGTAAAAATCCTGAACAAGCTCAAGTGAAAACTGCATGGGAGAACAAAAGGTGTCATGGGAGTCCTGAGTATGGCCTCCTCTTCTACAGGTGCTATTTTTTCACCCACAATAAAACCCAGTCATTAAACCTAACCTGTGGGTCCTTTCCTACCTTCCTTGTTCGTGCAAAGATGTCCCTGCTTTCAATCAGCTTCAAGTAAAGGGCTGCGCGGAACAATTGTCCTTTAGCACAGGGGTAGTCAACCTGTGGTCCTCCAGATGTTCATGAACTACAATTCCCATGAGCCCCCTGCCAGCAAATGCTGGCAGGGGGCTCATGGGAATTGTAGTTCATGAACATCTGGAGGACCACAGGTTGACTACCCCTGCTTTAGCAGATATTCCCTGATTAAGAACACAGACACTCCTCCTTCAAGGACACGCACTTCTGCCCAGCTCTAAACAAATACTGAAAAACTTACGTATTCAAACCTGTCCTTGCAAAGCTGAACCATGAGGTGGAGAAACACAAGCCCAGAGAACCAAAGGCACCACATGACCACTTCTTCCACTGTCTGGACATTTAGCACACCAAAAATAAAAATAAACTTGTAGAAGATGAAGTTCCAAAACTTATCCTTGAGATGCTGAAAAAGAAAAAAAAGTATCTGGAGTTTAAAAAAAAGACTTCACAAATGAAGTTTCTGGAACACAGATTTCACAATGATTATGTTTAACACTTTCCTGCACTTTCTAGATTAAGGATAAGTCACAAGGCTGCAGCTTTATCATTGTGGGACCATTGATTCTTCAAATGCAAAAAGTCTTTATCAAGCAAGTAGCAAGAACAGTACAGAAGTTTCTGCAGGTTGTATCATAAATGGTCTGTGGGGTCTGAAGCAGAAATTAGGAGCATAGTGGCAATCCAGCAAGAAAAACTGTCAAAATAAGCAAGCACCAGTATCTAAGTTCTTATCTACCTTTTGTTGAGCCCTATAAGGATTGAACAGGAATCTGAATTGTGTCCCTTGCTTGAAATAGACATAACTGAAAGGCCCAATTAGAAAGGCTTTCTGCTTATGTCAGCCACAGTAAAAAAGAAAAAAGAAAGAAACTTACAAGATAGAGGCATTTCTAGGAGCACATAATGACATTTGGTGGATATGCGTCACTTAGTCAAGATTTATTCTAAAATTAGAATCAGCCTTTAAAGACATCTTGATGCCTTTGAAAAATCTTTAGAACTTAAAATCCTGCCAACGTTTCTGCTCCCAGTAGGTTACAATTATATTTTTTGTCAAAATTATCAAAGTAACTCTGACAGCTAGGACGAAGCCTAAAAACAATATGAGTGGGCTTTTCCTAATTCTAATAAAATGCTTTGAAGGTATACCCAGGTTCAGGAGGCGTCCTGCTGCTACTTCAGCTACATGAGGCTAGATGCTAAAAAGTCAGGAATGAGTGGAAAATCGGGCATTAGTTGCAGTAATCAGGACATGGGTGTTGATTTAGATACGGGACATTCTAATCTGATGTTTGCTAGTCTCTTAGGACTCATTTTGAACTCCAGATGCCAATCTGGCTATATAAGCAGCTGCCTCGTAAAGGCTGCTGTGACTCATTCTACTCAATTAGTCTTAATTAATGAGTAGTTACCCTTTGCTCTCAGAAGCATCCTTCCCAAGAGGGAACCATCAAACTAAGCAAAGTTAACTCTGCTCTGAGATGTATTCTCTAGCAGTCAGGAGCGGGCAAATTGTGGCCCTCCAGCTGTCCATGGACTACAATTCCCACGAGCCCCTTTCAGGGGCTATACCTTCCAGGGGCTCATGGGAACTGTATTCCATGAACAGCTGGAGGGCCACAATTTGCCCACCCCTCATCAGAATCCATCAACACAGCAGGTCAGAGCCATAACCAAGGATTACTAAAACTGTCATGACGCTCTCTGACTATCTTAGGGATTCTGACTCAGAGTCCTCAGGGGAGGGACTGGGAAGGCACCAGCACTGTAGAGATGTCTGTCGAGGAAGCAGCAGTGGCTCCAGAGACCAACACGTCGCAGCCTGAAAGAGAAATCCCACCTGGCTAGTGGGGTACCATTTGAGGAAACCTGACTGGGGCTTACAACAGCATACAGGACAGGGTACTACACAGGGCCTCTTGTGGCGCAGAGTGGTAAGGCAGCTACATGCTCTCTCAAGCTCTGCCCATGAGGCTGGGAGTTCGATCCCAGCAGCCGGCTCAAGGTTGACTCAGCCTTCCATCCTTCCGAGTTCGGTAAAATGAGTACCCAGCTTGCTGGGGGGTAAACGGTAATGACTGGGGAAGGCACTGGCAAACCACCCCGTATTGAGTCTGCCATGAAAACGCTAGAAGGCGTCACCCCAAGGGTCAGACATGACCCAGTGCTTGCACAGGGGATGCCTTTACCTTTACTACACAGGGTATAACTGCAATCATGTGGATGTTTTGGTTAATAAATGTGGACATGGTTCTCCATGAGCCACAAAGTGAGCAGCACCAATTCAGACAGGTCGCGATGCCTTTGGTTCCAAAGCATTTGAAGATGACATTGCTCGTGTCTGCCCTGATCTGGATACCATGCTTTAAAAAAATAATGATGATTTAATTAGGTCGTGTACTACCTCAGAAGCCCGTAGGGGCAGGGAGTTGGGATGCACATTTTTACAACAAACACAACTGTATCAGGACTTCACAGTGCAAAACTGAATTTAAACCGTGCCTAGAAAAACCAGAACTCCTTTTGCTTTTTGAACCACGGGCACAACACTCGGCCGCTTCCCTGATCAAACATCCTGCCTTTGTGCAGCACACAGATAAACTAATCCTTGGCTGAAATTACTGCACGGCTCACTGATCCCCAATAGCCCCATCCTTACTTCCACAGAGAGTTTTGGCACCAAGCACATGATGGCCAAGTACCAAGGACTACAATAGGCCTGTTGCACCATTTGTTTTTCTCCATAACTCTAGTCTACTCCGTGTTCCCGTGGTGTTCCGTGATGGAGGTCCAGCCATGGCCTTTCAGCTTTCTCACTCTGTTTCAGGACGTTACAAGCTTCTTTACTTCAGGGAACACTTTCTAAACCTATTTGTCTGCTGGGGAAGCACTATATTACAGCCCTACACATTGCAGTCCCCACATTGCATTGATAAAGCTGTTCTGACCAAGCAGTAATACCAGGGCTCGCCTACCTCACAAGGTGTCTGTTGTGGGGAGAGGAAAGGGAAGGCGAATGTAAGCTGCTTTGAGACCTCCTTCAGTTAGAGAAAAGCGGCATATAAGAACCAACTCTTCTTCTTCTTCTTCTAAATAAACAGAGAGTCTAACTGGATGTTACTGGGGGTATGTGAGCTGCCACCAATTTGTCTCTCTCTCCATGATAGTGCCAATATATAGTTGGAGAAAATGAGCTTCATTTCATTGTGTCTCCTTGTTTCCTTATGGCTGCTGCTCACATGGAACAAGGAAATTATGAATGCAGTGGTGTTTCATCATTTTTGCAAGAAACTGCCAAGGAGGTGCCTAGGGAAGATGCAGGTTGGCACCAGTCACGCCTCCTCTATAATGTGTAGTTACTTATGTTCACCAAAGAATCTGCTTCATGTATATAAAAGCTATCAAGCAATCCTTTGCCGTAATCAAACTATTTGAACAAGATCCAAATATATGTTAAAATTAACATTTCCCAGTTTCTCTACAATCAAGGTATACACAGCCATTAGGTAAGGCAACCCACCAGCAAAACACAAAGGGTTTTCCTTACCTGTCTCTCACTAACACGGAGAGGACCAAACACCACACACTGAATAAGTTTCGCAATCAGCATCAGAATACAGCAAGCGGTATTCACGAGTACCTGGAACAAAGAGAACATACATGTGGATGTTTGGCTTACCCAATCGCAAGTCTCAGGGTGAATTAAAAAACAACGCCCTTTTAAAAACGTAAACTATGCAAAGCAACAACACTCAGTTGACCATAAACCAGCCTAAATGGAATCTTGATTCCAAAAGATCACCACCATTTGTTTAAGCAATTCTGCGTGCCAAGGACACTGCAATCTTCACCCTCTTGCTAACCCATCTCTCTCTTCACTCCAACATGCAAGTGACAAATAAAGGTACAGAATTCAGCTACTTCTGCCTCCCTTTAAAAAGAACTAAAAGTTGTGGTGGCTCGTGGGAATTGTAGTCCATAACTAAAAGTTGTGGTTGCCTAAGAAGAGCTATCCACTATTTCAGGGGCAAATGCTGGCAGGGGCTTGTGGGAATTGTAGTCCATGAACATCTGGAGGACCACAGATTGACTACCCCTGCTGTCTAACCAAGACAAAAACATTATAGCAGGCAAGTAAAAAATGCAGATGAAATAAATGGATTTTTAAAAATAGGGCTGTTTGTCACAGTAGATAACTAACACTATAATCCTAAAATACTGTTCTGGAAGTAAGCTCCACTGAACAGACATAAGTAAAACTCTGAGTAGACTTTTTAAGGATAGCACAACCAATGAAGAATCTGCATTACTGTAGTTGTATTCAGGCTACCTTGGACAAAAAAAGAGAACTTACTTATTACCTGGAAAGATAAGATGTGAGTTATTTTGGCAAAAATCTTTTAACTAGATTTTGTAATTACGAATGTGTGTTGGTTGTTTAATGGATTGTGTTTTATACCCTGGTTTTTAATAGCAAGCCACTTCAAGTAGTATTGTCAAGTAGCAGTATAGAAATATATTCTAAATAAAATCAGCAGTCTATCTGCCTATGCACACAGCAATTCCCATATGATTAGCTAGGCTACACCGATAAGCAATCACCACATTTTCTATGGATCCCTAAGTTGCCTATGTGCGATGTTATGGGACCACACGATCTCAAGGAGGCGGGACTCCCAAGTCACTGGGTAGGATTAGGCAGGTGGGTCATAAACAAAAGACAAACTGCTAAACAGATCTCTGGCCTAAAATCCAGTAATTTGGAAGATCCTTACCTGGTCACGTCTAGTCTATTCCAAAAACAAAAGGTGTTCTCTGTCTAATTCCCAAGCGCCCTTTGTCTAGTAATGGAACAGGGGGTATCAAGTTCTCTGCCTGAACAAAAATGCTCTATGTTCCTATTTAAGTGAAGGGCTGTACTGGCAAGTGCCTGCAAAAAAAAGATCAGCTTATGCTGCAGGTAAATATTTCCACCCAGTTTGCTGTACTTCAATGCCAAGCTTCTGATTTGAGCATTAAAAAACAAAAATAACATTCCAAATAAAAACTCTTCCCGAAATTAGTGGGTTGGAAAACAGCACTGCGCACACCTAAAACTTTAATTTTAATGAAGAGGAAATAAGCCACTTGAAGCTATGAAATTCCGTACTATTGAACTGGATTAACTCACATAGGGCCAATGATTTCTGCCATAATGGTTCAAAGCATAGGCTTGATTTAATTGCACTTTCATTAGCCTAATATCAGGACTGTTGACAGTGCTGGCAAAACAATCCATATGCGCCACTTTGATGCCTGCTAGTACTTCGCCTGTAGCCAAGGAGAGAATCTAAGACCTTGAAGTTGTTTATTCAGAGTACTTCTCCCAAGCCAAGAACCCACATTAATTCAAATAACGAATTTCCGGAAGTTTCCTTGTTGCTGCAAGTCTGAGATCAGCCTCGGTCTAGACAGAATTCAGAGCAGCAACTGTACATGCAACACTTTCATCCTGCTATTAGCTTATCAGCACAACAACAGGCCCTGTCATGGATGGTGGAAGCTAGCCTGGTCTCGTCAGGTCTCAGAAGCTAAGCAGGGTTGGCCCTAGTTAGTATTTGGATGGGACACCACCAAGGAAGGCCGAGACTGGTTGCCAGAGGCAAGCAATGGCAAATCACTTCTGAATACCTCTTGCCTTGAAAACCCTAGGGGTTATCATAAGTCAGCAGTAAATTGAAGGTACCACCAACACAAGAAGGGAATCCCTTCTTTGCCTTAGCAGCCTTCTGCAGGTGCCAGGTGTTCACTTGGAAAACACACCCTCTTACCCTGCCAAGGTTATCCAATCAGACTGCTAAGCATTTAGACACCCATTCTCTCTGGCGCAACATGTCTTGCTGCTCCCAATGGCCTCTAGTACCCCATTCCTTTTTTCTTCTTTTTACCACACTGTAGTTTTTGAAAACCACCACAGCAAGTTAAGAAATATGCTAGCAATTGACATACTTGATTGGGTCAGATGGGAAATACAGTGGCTGGGATAGATTTCAGTGGGGGTTTCCAAGTTTGTGTGTTGCAGCAAAATAAATCCTAAATCCAGCAACACCTTAAAGACAAACAGCATTTATTTTGATGGGAGATTCAGGCAGCCACTAGATTTACAGGACACCAGACTTATTATCATGCTGGCCTTCCCTCCTTGCTTGAGCTTACTGTGCTGGCTCTAACCTTTGCACTGATAGCCTAGCAAATCACTCACAAATCTTTAGTGACTCACAAAGATATAGTCAGACTGGGATACCAATTTCTGAAGTTTCTTCAACTTCCTTAGCATTAAATTTGTCTGTTTTGTTTATTTTTGCCCTAACTCACCTTAGAAAGAAGGCTGTTATATATGCCAAATGAACACCCTGTACTAGTTACCTTCTGTATATTTTTTCCATCTAACCATTTTCCATTTTAAAACATTCATGTCGTGTTTCTGTCCGTAAACGGTTCCAAGCACCATCCACACAGAAGGCTCTAAGAAATTAGGCAGTCTATTATCACAGTGTGTAGTAGTTGTGGGCGCATATCTGTAAGAAGACAGCTTATTTGCCAGCCATAATCAGTTGACTAGCATTACTGTTTAACTAGACTGCCATACTGATGACATACTAATAGTTTCCCAGAAATGTGCAAGTGTTTTGGGACACAAGATGATATGATTATGTAACTTTACAAACCTGTTGTACCTCAGAATAAAAAAAGCTTGCAAAGTTAGTGGGCCAACCATAAAAGATAATATAACTGGCTCAATTTTTTAAAAAAATAATCCCTTAGCTGATCAGAAGCAAACAATATTTTTTAATGATCTTATCTTAATCTTTACATGTCAAGGAACATGGGTGGAAGAACATTTGCATGAAAAAACTAATCTGCCACTTCAGGGGGGAGGAAAGATAAATTCAAGTGATTAGGACTTCGGATAACTCTGTTGTTAATGCGATAATAACTCTGCCCCGTGAGAGCTTGTTTCAGATGAAAAGAGCATGGTGAAGTCACAAAGAGCTGACCACAGCATAAAAAGCTCTTTATGGAGACATATCTTCTTTTGTCAAATGTTGGAAGGTGCTTTCCTGTTAACTGCAGGGTATCAATCCTTAGGTGGAGGAAACCCAATTAATTTCAGGATGCATTCAAGAAGATTTGAGTGAATGCACATATACATATTCATCAGTTCAACCAATGCAGTATTATGTGGTGATTTATGTTTTTATGCAGTCACTGCGGATCATACACACACCAGAGTTTTTAAATAACCCGGTAGCATCCTAAACGTTCTACATTTTGATCCTGAGTGGTTTATTGCAGCATGAGCTTTACAATTAACTGGCTTTAAACAAATACCTACCATGCATTGAACTGTATTTAGCTTTCAATATTTCATACCATTATAAACCACACAAGCATCTGAAGTGCTGGGATGCTTTCTTGCGTTTTACCTTCAAGATGCAGCTCTGCCTACATAAACTCTACTTGTCCCCTTGTTTATCTCTGGATGCTCTGGCCAAGCATGAACTACACCGCTTAAATATAAACAGAGCTTACAGGAATGAAACTGAAGCAACCAAGGTTGCTGAATTCAGCAGGAGCCATGGAGCGGACATCAGGTTACATAGTTATTCATTCCTTCCAATCTCAAGGCAACTGACAGGGCTTGGCTAGTCTTAGTGCTTTTGAACAAGTGTTTTCTGGCCAGTGAAAGACAAGCTGTTTTCCTGGAATCAAGGAGCTCCAACTGTATCCTGACCTCTTTCCCCAGCACACCTCTGCATCACCTCTTTCCCCAGCACAGCTAGTCCTGCATCACAATGCTCCGAACACTGAAATGAGAGCTGAGGGAGCAAGGGATAAAGAGTGGGTTATTCTTGGAGATTAATTGTAATCAGTCAACTTTATGGGTCATATGATTTATAGAGCGGACACTACAAACTGCTTGATTCAACTGAGTTACCTCCTCTTCCATTTAACTTTGGAAGGATCCAAGAATGTTAACAGAATGGTTATCTATTCCCATTCTTTCACAGTTCACATGCTACAAAGCAATTCTAATACGGATCATTCCAGTCAGACCAAATGTGGCCCAAGAGATGCCTGCAGATACATATTCCACAGACTGCTGGCTAAGTTCAGATGTGACAGCGACCACAATTTTCCACAACAAAAATGAGTGCCAAGGAATCTTGGCACTTGCTCCTGCAACCTCTACTACCCTTCCCTTTCTCTCTCACACTCATCAGATTAATAGGTTATTTCCAAGTTTGCCATTATACCCAAAACTGGCCAATGATGGTCTCGCAAACCAGAATTCCAAAACAGGAATAAATCAGTGTTCTGAGCCCTGGTTTGTGAGGTAGGCACAGATCATAGTTGACTCGTTCAGATGTACTAGCAACCTACAGTTTGCCATGGACATAACCATCTCACCACATCCCAGGGAACAGGAATTAAGCAAGCAAGCCCAAGTTCGTTCTGGGCTTCCTGTCACAGCAACAAACCACGGTTTGCTGTTATGTCTAAAACAAGCCACTGAATTCTTTTTCACAGGCATCGACTTTGGGGACTTTAGCAGGACAAACTAATACTGGTCTTCATTATGTGTATCTGATGCTGGGATTCCTGGCACAGGTCAGGTGTTGTGTTTACCAACAACCAGCTTTTTCAATGGCAACCTGTCTGAACAGGCAGAGGATATCATTAATCTGGTTTTTGAGAGTCTCCAGGACTGTCAGTATCCATGCAGAGGCTACCTTCCCTTGTCAGAACATAATGGCTACTATGGGCCTATTCCAGGCTGCTTTGCATGCCTATTTAATCATTCACACTGAGCAAGGTTCTGGTAGTCCATGGGAGCTATACCATAGTCAGTTATTCCTGAATACCTACTTCAAGGTAACATCCTTCTCTTGCCCCTGGGATGGATGGATCCCAGGATGCCCTGCGGGTTCCAGAAATCTAAAGGGGTGCTAAAATAATAAGTTCTAGAAGATTAGAGACAGAGTTGCTCCCTGGTGTCTTCGTCCAGCTTCTTGAAAGATGTCCATGGAGTAAATATTACTGGCAGATCATACTATAATTCCCGCTTGTACACTTATGAGGTGATGGTGACAGCAGCAAAGAAAGCTTATCTCTCCACTACACTGATTCAGCTGAATCACGTCAATCTCAATTGTTCAAGGTTTCTCAGACGATCACTAAAACTGTGTCACGTGTAGGCATGTGGTCTTCGGCTATGCTTTTTCCTTTGTCAATTAAATCTCTCAGATCAGGTCTGACATGGATGCCTACATGACTGGGGGTTTCTGCTCCCAGATGTAGGCATCATATCAGTTGGCCTCCCCAAAGGATGCCGGTGGTGGATTCTGTGAGGGCCACCATCTGTAATCTGCAGTTCTGCTATAGTCACAGTTTATAAAATATTGCAAGGAGTCAACGCACACGTCATGGAAAATTTGGATGTTTAAATAATTATGGAGAATGTAACACTTTTCACCAATGGAGGGAATTTTCCCTACTGAAGAATGCAATAAAAAACACATTTTTTCTAACTGCATTTAGCATAAGCTTTCTTCCTTATTTAGAGACCGTTGCCAATTTGGCCAGACTGTTCCATGGAAAAAAGCAACCCTGATGCTGAATTACTGTAGCATGTTCCAAATGAGCTTGTCCTTGGAGATGACTGAGACTACAGCTAGCGAGAAAGATGCCACTTTTCGTTATTGGAGGCTAGCCGCAGGAAGCATATAAATCCTATTTTAACTGCATTAGTTGCCCATGTTTCCAAAATTATTTCAAGGAGCTGGTCCTTACCCTTTAAAGCCTTTCACGACCTGTGGCTCACGTCTATCCCAGTATCAGCCTGCGTGTAACTACCAGCTGACATTCAAAAGTATACCAGCTGACATTCAAAAGCAAATTTTCACTGCTGCCTTTTTACAGGTTTTCTCAGTAGCCAACCTCAAAATGTCCCAAATCAACTGCAACTTCATCTTCCTTGTATTTTCATGGGCTGTAAATCTGAATTTTTTTTTAAGGGCCTTCAATTCACTGTCTGTAAAGACCCTGGGAGCAACAGGATTATTATTAGATCTGCCAGCTATTTCAATGGTTTGATATTTTTTTATCAGTGGTTTGAAATTATTTTAATGTTGGTTATCTGTCTTGGTTGCTAGCTCCTTAGTGAACTTGTGGTTTGAAGATCATTATAAAGTGGTGGGAGTGTAGGGAAAGGATCAGTTGAACATGGCAGAACATCATCACCCAAGAACGCAAAGGAATGAGAAAACTGTGGCAGGGTCACTTATGATGCGGCTGGTGAAATCAAATCCTCATCTAATGAACCCAGCACTATCACTTTGTTTACAAAGTCAGTGAGGGTCAACGGGCATAACGTGGAACTAGAATTTGGGGTCCCAGCTCCAATCCTCACTCTGCCAGTGGAAACTCACCAGGTACCACTCACAAACTCAGCCTTACCTGCCTCCCAGGACAAAACAGGAGAAAACTACATAAGCAAAGAGAATAGTGGGGTACATCAATAACGCAAACACTCAAGTTTTAAGCAAGGGCCAAACCCCTGCAGCTACCCCCAAAAAAAAACATCCTGCCACTCCTCCTCCATTTCCCCCCCCCAAAAGGTGTGCCTTTCAAACACTTGCTCAGATAGCTTAACAAAATCCCTCCCTGCATGATTCATTTCGCCTCAACGCTCTCCCAAATTTCTTGCAGCTCGTGTCCTTCGGTCCCCATAAAAACAACAACTGCTCCTCCTTGGGGGAGAAAAGTAGGGCACAGGTGAAAGAAGTACATAAAAGCCGCGGCCTGCAAGCTGGAGAGCCGGGTTTGATTCCCCGCTCCCCCACACGCAGCCAGCAGGGCGACTCTGGCCTAGTCCCAGTCTTGTTAGAGCTGTTCTCCCAGAGCAGTCCTGCCAGACCTCTCCCAGCCCCACCTCCCTCACAGGGGGACAGGAAGGGAAGGCCAGCCGCCCTGCAGCTCCTCCGGGCAGGGAAAAGCGGCGTATAAAGGCCAACTTCCTCCCCCCCACACACACACCCCGCCGCCGCCCCCCGCGCCCTCCTGGGCCGCTCACCCAGACGCAGAGGCTGTCCGAGAGCAAGTAGTAGGCGACGTCCACCCAGGCGGGCCCGGGCCCCGGCGGCCTGTCCTCCCCGGCCGCCTCGGGCTGCTGCTGCTGCGGCTGCTCCTCGGCCGCGGGCTGGGCGTCGGGCGGCGCTTCGAGGTGGGCGAGGGCGCGGTAGGCGCTGAGGACGGTGCCGGCCAGGGCCAGGCCGCTGAGCGCCGTGTAGGTGCGCAGGCTGGGCCACGGGAAGCGCTCCAGGAAGAGCAGCGGCATGGCGGCGGCGGCGGCGGCGGCGGCGGCGGCGTTGTTGGCGGCCCTGCTGCTCCGCTCCGAGCGGCCCTCGGGCTCGGCCGAGTCGCCCGGCAACGGCCTAGCGCGGAGCGAGGCCTGCGCCGACCCGAGGCCGACGCCACCCGCCCGAGAGAAGCGTCGCGCCGCCGGCCCGCCTCGGGGTTGGCCGAGCCAAGGAGCGCCGCCCTCAGCAGCCCCGCGGCCCTCCCTGGCACAGCCGAGGCGGCGGGGAAATGGAGGGCGGGCGCGCCGTTCTCTGCCAGCCGCTCCCTTGGCTCTCACAGCAGCCCCGCGAGGTGCTCAGGGCCGTGGGCGGTGTCGTTCATGGGCATGGTCTCTCCCCGCACCTCGGGCTCACCGCTCCCAGCCACTTCGGACGACTTTGGGCCTAATGGCGCCCGTTTCCTGCCCTTTCGCTTTAGGCTGGAGGGGGAGCACATCAAAGGGAAACGTACCGAGGTTATATGTTTTCCGACCTTTCTCTGTAGACTCGG
This sequence comes from Paroedura picta, assembly GCF_049243985.1. Lineage (NCBI taxonomy): Eukaryota > Metazoa > Chordata > Lepidosauria > Squamata > Gekkonidae > Paroedura > Paroedura picta. The sequence goes on along the minus strand of NC_135382.1, from coordinate 23,842,680 downwards.
GGCAGGAGACATAAGGAAGAGCCTAATGCGATGGAAGGCAAACGAAGAAGGGGAGGACAGAGAATGAGGTGGCTGGATGGAGCCACTGAAGCAGTAGGTGCAAACTTAAATGGACTCCAGGGAATGGTAGAGGACAGGAAGGCCTGGAGGATCATTGGCCATGGGGTCGCGATGGGTCGGGACACGACTTCGCAACTAGCAACATAAGGAAACATATATTTCCCAGCCTTTCTCTTTGGACTCAGGGCAGAGTACATCAAAATAAAACATACACGAATCGTGTCAGTCTATCCCCAGGCCCAGTTTCAGGATGCGGGGGCCCATAGCAACAGAGCCAGTTTAAGGATTCACAGAGCTCTAGCAGAACACAACTGGTGCTGCACCAGTAATTGCAGGGGAACCCTTCCCAGGGATACTTGGAAATTTGCAAACTGACAGCTTCACTGTGCTCACAAACCTTGGTGGGATGTACAAGCCTAATGCCCCACCATCGAAGGGGACCTTCACACTTATGCCGCTCGCGGTTTGCATGCATGCCCAGCTACAAACAGAGCCTGCGTATTACCCTTTTTTCGTTGTTGCGGTCCACAAGCTGCTTAAGTATGAAGACATAACAATCAGTGTGAAGGCCCCCTACTCAGACTACAGTGTGGAGCCCCTGGAACCACAGGACCTGTGACATATCCTACACGTGCTACTAGGATAAACTGCTTCTGTGTGACTTGGTTGCAATACAGGGAAAAAGCAGAAAGTGCGCCTACCTAAATAGTGATTCAAGTGGCATTTGTATATTAACACTGTGGATTACTATCTTCCCATCCGCTGGATGCAGAGCATCATTCTCCTCCTGTATATATGATACATATATCCTGTGAACCAGGTTAGGCCAATAAACTGATCAGGCTCCATGGTTATCGGTGGGCACAATGAAAGTCTCAAGGGATTTTGTAGACGTTAAAGTATGTTAAACGTTTATTGGGTGTTATGACCATATAAGGTCAGGTTGACCTGCCCTCCCCTCCGAAAATGGCCAGTGTAGGGCCTAGAGGGGATGGGAAGGGGAGGGGCCCCAGGTGGGCATGTACACAGCTATATTCAGAATGATCATGTCACTTCGGAGGTTTCTTGACGCCTGAAGAATGTTTCAGGGGATTCTCAATGGTTAAAAAGTTGAGAAAAGCTGATGTAGAGAAACAAAATGTGATTTAGAATTGAAACTGAAATAAAGCGTAATTCAGATTTATACCGGTGGGCACCAAAAGTTAACAACAGTTACTTGGAAATGGAAATCAACATTTGTTGAAGCTAAAAGCGGTTATTGTCCTCACACAACAGCAAAATCTGAACTGCAGATAAGATTCTTGCATAGAAGGTAGCTGGGAGTGAAGCTAACTGGTCTGAACTAACAGCACATATAATCCATAAAGTGACCATGAGTAAGAAACTACCTGACAGAACCTAACAATAATAGTTCAGTAGCGTTATGGATGTTAATATAGAAGGTTCGTTGACAGATGTTCAACATGCCTCTATATGAAAGTTTTGCAAGAGAAACTGACTTCCTCGAATCAATTGTAATACATTCTCTCTGCAACTCGGAAACATTAATGGCCCTGGAAGTTTTCCCTATGCCAGAGTTCTCTGGCCTTCATGTCTGCCTCCTGCCCAGCCCCCAAGTTCTGACCTTGATTGCTTTCACGTTTGGGCAATAAGCTCAAGTTGCTCATACTTTAGCAACAAGTCCCATTTTGTGCATAAACCTTTTGTCTGCTTCTCGCCTCCTGTGCCTGCTAGCAGGGGAGGAAATCCTTCTAATATTGCCATGCCTATGACCAGACGACCGAAAGGACGCAGTAGAACAACGGCTTGCAGAACAGCTGCAAACTCTATTTGGAAAACCTGGTTTGGTGTTAACCAGCAAACCCCAATTTATTAGACAGAATTCAAACGCTCCGAGGGGTCTGAAGTCATTGTCATATGTCAAGTCTGGGTTCCATTGGGGGAGGTCAATGCAGAGACAACCGGTAACCAGAGGCAAGAGCAGCATGTATCAGGAAGGTTTTGACAGGCATCTAAGACAGGCATCTGAAACATTTGTGTAGGCATCATGAGCTGCCTGTTCTATCGTTGTCCAGAAGCTGCCTGGCTGGTGTCCCTTCTTTGAAGGAGGCCAAGAGAAAATATGCAAGTTGAACCACCTACTAATCTTTCAGGGTCCCAAGTTCAGAACCTGCTGCAAGCTCAACTCCATGCACGCAGTCATTTCTTATATGGCGAGGGCCTTGCTATCAGTTTGAGGTATGCTGCTTTTCCAAGCAATATTCAAATAACTGAGAGCTGTATCCTCCATGGCTCACCAAGAAAGCTGTGGTACCAGCCACCCAACAAGGGCCCCCCTCACTGGTCTCTTTGTATTCTTCAAAACACAGAGTGAAACTCAATGTAACACATTTTTTGTTTAATGTTTTTTTAAAAAAAAAATCAGGTGACTATTACAACATAGGTGATTAAAACGCAACTACACTCATCATTCCACTATCTAAACAGTCAAGGTTCCACTTTCCTATTCAGATGGTAGAAATTTGGGGAGCAAAAGAAGGGGACGGAGAGGAAGAGAAATTAAAAAAAGAAATCCTTGCGTCACGTGTCCTACATTTTGAAGCTGTTCTCACAGAGACAGCTTCTGCCGCACACTTTAAGTATAAGGAAATTCAGTTGTAAATAAAATTGAACCTGCAAAAAAGAAGACAAAAAAAATCAGTTATAATGGATCCTTCAGATGGGATGAAAATGTATGCATTTCCCAAAATAAAACAGCAATCCAGTGGCACCTTAGTCTTAACTTTTATTTCAATATGAGCTTTCGTTTCAATATGAGCTTTCATAAGTCACAGCCCACTTCTTCCAATAGCTCTGTGAAGAAGGATTATACCAGGAATACAATGAGTTTGGGGGGGAGGGGGGGGGACAAGGCCGAGAGTGTGAACTCCACCATGACTCTTTCAACTGTAATTTCTCAAGGGGGGAAAGGGAGGAGTAACAGACAATGCCTGTTTTCCTAGACAGAGGCTAAGCCACCCATCTACTTTCTGATGATGGAGGTATTCATAACAAGGCAATTATCAGCAAATAATCTTCACACACATATGGGATTCATATGGGAGAATGGGTTCTTTGACAGGTATATCACTGACTATATGCTATTAAGAATTGTACAAATAATTCACAATACCCAAAACAGAGAGGAAATGCAAAGAGGGCACAGCTGAGTGGTGCATAGACATGGGCCCATAAGAATCCCAATCCACAAATCACTCAAACCAATCTCATCTAAAACCAAGTAAAGGAAGTGGATCGAAGCTTTTTCACCTTCTCCAGACTGCGACCCACAGCATACTCTACCTGCTCAAAAGCTGGGGAAGGCTGGAGATGATGGGTCCATAGCCTGGTGCATTGTCATAAAGCTCAAACAAGGGAGCAGCTACCAGTTTGTAATTTTTGGGGACCGCAAACAAAGCTGGAACACACAAGTGCACACCCATTAGAGACCAGTGGACTTCAAGAAAGAAGAGAACAGCAGGAGCTTATTTGTCAGGAAAATAAAACTTTATGTCAGATGCAGTGCAGTATTATTCAAAAGGTAGGAAGAGATGCTTCCCACAATTCCAAAAACATCACACAGGCTTCCCACTATTCCCAAAGACACCACACAGCAAACGCAAGCACTTTGGAGCATATTGCAGAAACACAGACTGATTCGGCCAAAGCCAAGCATTTGTAATTCCCACTGAGGTTGATGAGACAACTCCCTCGCTGAAGGCAAAGTATGCGAATGGGCCCCTGAGATGCCTCCCATCCTGAACACCCACATAGATCATTACAACGCAGTAAGGAATACAACACTGCCTCGGGCACTTTGGAGGGAATTGTGGGATACAAACACCACTATGACTGCGCACGATAGTACAGGTCACAATCTAAGGCTAGGCCTGTCTCTGCAAGACAGAGACAGGCTAGTCCCTGTCTCTGCAAGACACACAAATCCCATAAGAGGAAGCCTACCCTTTTCTTGAAGCTGAACCAAGAAGAGCTTTTTGTGCTCTTTTGGTTTCGTAATGTGAGCCGGAATATATGGATACTGTGGAAGACAAAAAAGAAACGTAATTAATGTGAGGTACTGATGCACCTGATTCCTCTGTGTCACATGCTGTAAGTACGCATATTCATCATTACCACCTCCGGCAATGAAGAAAAATCACATTTTAGCTTAGCTGTCGATTCCAGCGGTGGGGGAAACATGTGAACACATCTAAAGAGTTTGAAATACATTGAGTGTATTTACATTAAGCTCCAGTCTTAAAGAGATGTATTGTTGGCTTGTCACTGGATCAATTAGCTAAAATAAATAAAGATGTTTTGAATGTATGGTGGAAATGTGTACAACATAAAGGGGCAATTAATCATTTATGGTAGATGGGTAAAGGTATCCCCTGTGCAAGCACTGGATCATGTCTGACCCTTGGGGTGATTGCCCTCTAGCGTTTTCATGGCAGACTCAATACGGGGTGGTTTGCCAGTGCCTTCCCCAGTCATTACCATTTACGCCCCAGCAAGCTGGGTACTCATTTTACTGACTTGGAAGGATGGAAGGCTGAGTCAACCCAGAGCCGGCTGCTGGGATTGAACTTCCAGGCTCATGGGCAGAGCTTTCTGACTCCATGTCTGCTGCCTTGTCACTCTGCACCACAAGAGGCTCAAGGCAGATGGGTAAGAATGCCAAAAATCTTTGGATATGAATTCATTAATCTAGAAGATTCTAAAGACTGATGTACAAATGAAAACAGAGGCTTTTCTTTTGCAATTAATGGACGGATAACTAGGGGGAAAAGCCATGAAACCTCTGGTTTTAAATATGACTATGGCAACAAGATTGTTATATGCTCAAAAAAGGAAAAGTTCAAAATTACCAACAATAGAGGACTGTGAAGATGATGATTAAAGACAATATCTATATTTATTACTAAGTGGAGGCCCCTTATAGACTTTGTGTACGAGTAGAAAAAAAATGAACTGATTTGTGGTTTTGATGATTAAGAGAAAAAAAGATTTAGAGAACAGAAAAAGGGACCTCAGAGTGTTTTCAAGGCAAGAGATATTCAGAGGTGGGTTTTATTAGAAAAAGAAGAGTTGGTTCTTATATGCCGCTTTTCCCTACCCGAAGGAATCTCAAAGCAGCTTACAGTTGCCTTCCCTTTCCTCTCCCCACAACAGACACCCTGTGGGGTGGGTGAGGCTGAGAGAGCCCTGATGTCACTGTCCGGTCAGAACAGTTTTATCAGTGCCGTGGCGAGCCCAAGGTCACCCAGCTGGTTGCATGTGGGGGAGCGCAGAATCGAACTCGGCATGCCAGATTAGAAGTCCGCACTCCTAACCACTACACCAAACTGGCTCTCACCAAATTAAACTTGCATATAGAGGGACAAGGTAGAGTGAGCAAACCTGCCCCAAGAGTGCAGGATGGATCTTCTAAAAAAATTTTTTTTTAATCAGTAGCATCTTTACTAGTAGCTTGAGTTCTTACCTGTGGGGGCTCAAAATTCGGCCGCCACCAGTTACCGATGCAGTCATCAATGACCCAGTCTTGCTGCACTCCATCTTGACGGCCCAGTATCTGTCAAGACACAGGTGCAACAGAAGTCTTCAAATGCTGATTTAGCACAACAGAGCATCCCAAATTAGTCACATTATATAGGTAGAAGCAACATCTCTTACTGAATCAGCTTTGGCTGATTAGGACTTTTACCCTTACCCAAACCCTACCCAAACTGTGCTCATGGCTCATGCTCAGCTAGTCATTCATTTGCTCCCTTCTCAGTTGTATCTACAGTATAAGGCTCAGATTCCATTAAGCATTTTAACAATACAGCAAAAAAAAAAAAAAACAGACCTTTATCATTTCTGCCTTTGGGCAGAGTTAAAAAATAAAGCAAAAGATTGTATTAGACCTACTGATAATTTGCCACATGATGTTTTTCCCCTGGTGGAGGAAGCGTGAGAGAATTACTGTTAATATGTACATACAAAAAAAATAAGAAGAGTCTGTTTTTATACCCTGCTTTTCACTACCTGGAGTCTCAAAGTGGTTTAACAATTCCCTTCCCTTCCTCTTCCCACAATAGACACCCTGTGAGGTAGGTGGGACTGAGAGAGCTCTGACAGAACTGTTCTAACAAAACTGTGACTAGCCTAAAGTCACCCAGCTGGCTGCACGTGGAGGAGTTCTCCAGATTAGAGGCCAAATTCTCCAGATCAAAGGCCAAGCTGGTTTAAAAGGAAGCAAAGAGCTGCGTTATGTAAAATAATTCTGAGTATCACCAGCGCCCCAACATCAGCATCATATGCTAACAGAAATCAAAGTAATTAAGGGTTTTTTTTGCCTACTGTTTGATCACATAATCTAATCTAACTTTAATGCAATGTCAGGATGTTTTAAGTCCTCAGCCTTACAGATGCATTCAGCACCATTCAGCTGTTTCCATGTGAATACAATCATAAATGGTTTATTATTATAAAGGTAAAAGGTAAAGGTATCCCCTGTGCAAGCATCGGGTCATGTCTGACCCTTGGGGTGACGCCCTCTAGTGTTTTCATGGCAGACTCAATACAGGGTAGTTTGCCAGTGCCTTCCCCAGTCATTACCGTTTACCCCCCAACAATCTGGGTACGCATTTTACTGGATGGTAAGGCTGAGTCGACCTTGGAAGGCTAGAAGGCTGAGTCGACCTTGAGCCGGCTGCTGGGATTTAACTCCCAGCCTTATGGGCAGAGCCTTCAGACTGCATAACTGCTGCCTTACCATTCTGCGCCACAAGAGGCTCTATTTTTTTATTATAATTATTTTTTATTATTATAATCTATCCCAAATACTCAGAATAATAATCCAGAAAAAGGTTCTCTTACCTCTGTCATTAAACGTTTGAGACCTTCTACTTCATCTTCCCCTGGATTAAGCTCACCACCAGGCCTGTTGAAAACAAATCCACAATAAAATACATGTTGTAGGGATGCTTCCATAATTAATTTTACGAAAGAATTTCAAAAGATGAGAAGGACTGCTGAATTGCAACCGATGATGATGATGACGATGACAGCTGTTCAGTCGAATCTGACTCTTGGTGATCCTATGGCACAACTGATTTCTGAGCTTGCACCTTCCTTTAGTTGTATAATGTTATGGCCGGCGTCCATTTTGATTGTATCTAACCACTGCATTCTTTGGCTTCTTTTGCTATTGACCAATCCTAGCATAATTGCTTTCTCGAGCATGCCAGTCCCAAGCCTGGGTAAATGGGGAGGGTTAAGGAAAGACCTGGCAACCTACCTTGTGAAATTTTGCCAAGAAAATCCCATGGTACAGCTCTCAAAACTGATAATGAAGACAATGCAACCTCCTGGACTTAACTGAGACCAAGGACTCCTGTCTCATTACCAATGCTGATTTCTTCATACCATTTACCCCTCTACATATCACACCTAATCCAATTATCATTATAGCATCTGAAATCATTCCACTCTGCAACATATAAGGACAGATGAAACCACAATCTTGCTCGGTGTTTTCAGCCTTTTGACCGTATAGGAGCCTCTGAATTATTTTTTCAGGCTGTGAGGAGCCCCGGAAGTGATGTCAGATGGTCAAATCTCCCTGCTACGTCCCTAGATGTCACATGTCTCCAGAAGTGACATCATCACTCGCATTAACAGGCAGGCTCAAAGTGGATGGGAGAGCCAGGTGGGAGTAGGTATGTAGGCTCCACTCCCTCCCACGTGCATAAACTACGAAAGAACTCACTCACACTTGGGAGGGTGAGCAATGGAAGTAGTCGGTTTCCTAGCTTGTGGCCGAGTCCATTAAGACAGGAAGGGAAATGCCATGGACCCCCTCCAGAGCTCCCGTGGACACCTGGTTGGGAATCTCTGATCTAGCTGCATTTGAAGAAGCGAGCAATGACTCACAAAAGCACATACACTGCCACAAATGTGAATCTTTCAGGTGCTACTGCACACTTAATGTTCTCTACAGCTACAGATGGACTAATATGGCTACCCATCTTGATCAAGGATAAAAGGGGTCAAACTACTGCATAACATCTGCAGACTTAGAATGGTTTTGGGTTCCAAGCCTGTGAATTAGCGATAAGAATGTACAAGGACAGAGGGACATACCCCATGAGCTAACACAAGTGGAGACAAAGATTTTTTTTCTGAACTTCTTTGCAGGACTATTTATCAGTGTTTTTACCATCATCATTAGGCAGTGCTGTCTTCGGCAATGCTCACTTACAGCTTGAAAAATGTTGTGCCCAATTGCAACAGCAGCACATGAGGCAGCCGGTGTTCGTGCACAATCAGAACCCCTTCGACAGTCCGCCGCATTCCAATCTTGTCAAACTCCTCCCTCATGCGTTGGAACCGAGCAGCCACTGAACTGTCTTTTTCATAGAGGGGTTCTTTGGTCCCAAAGGTGTAATTTGTTAGTGGATACCTGAAAGAGACAGTGCATCAGAATAGAAGTTCATGCAAACCAGGCAGCCTGATTCAAGGCTTGAATGGCACTCAAGGTGGTTCACCTGTAGCTTCTGACAGCAAACAGCCCCAAAATACATCTTTCTGCTGCCTTGAGCAACAGCCACTATTATTCCAAGAAAGCACTACAGGAGGAGTAATTTGCATTGAAGTGGGAAGGCAGTGCTGAACACTAGCTTAACCTTTCCCTTGCTACGGTTTCAGGCCCATATTTCCATAGTAAACTATTTACGCCCTGTCCGTCTCTTAAAATGGATCCACGGAACAGTGGATCAACCAAGATGGCAGCTCAAGGGATTTATTAGCTTTCAAAGTGACAGGGGAGGGGGGGCTGTATTTCAGAACAGAAGAGGACAGAATGAAGATGCAACAATGTAATGTAATGTATTTTGAGATGCTTCCCACACAGACTAAAACTTTTTCCTTTAGGAAGACTGGGTGTGGAAATGAATACGAATCCCTTATACGGCAGCAATCTACTATGGGATGCATCAAACAAGTCAGGGATTGAGTATATAAAGTGGGAGGCAGTGAATACCTGTTCCTTGAGAATTCATAAGAGTGAAACAGTATTTCAAGATCAGATGGAGAAAGTTGTAACACTATAATGTGGTGGAAGGAAACCAAAAGAGAAACAAAGCAGCCAGCCCTACAATAATACTTGCTTGCGTACAGAATCATGGATGAGGCCTACTATTGTTTTCTGCAATACCAGTGATTTATGTAGAGAAGCAGCACAAACTCCTGCAGCAGCAGCACCAGAATTATTATTTGCTTCAGACATGCATATGCACAATCTTTAAAGAGTTTTGCTTTAACCGATCAACACAGCTATCCTTCTGGAACTGTTCAGGTATAACAATAGCATGGACAAACCTTCCACATAATTGCAAACTTCCTATTTTACTACACACACAAGCACACAGTCAGTTCAGAATTTCACCCATTAATCTTCAGTGTCCAAAGTCATCCAGTACAGAAGAACAACATCCATGCAAGTATAAGAACACCACTGTGGGATGAAGCATTTCCTCAAAGGCCAATCTGGTGGAGCGGTAGAAGGGGAAGGCAGCCCAAGACTGGTCCATGGGATGGCCATTTTGGTGATGCAGGATGTTCAAGCCACTGGTCACATCATCATCACTCGTTTTATCCCCATGCAGAGAAATGTACTCCAGCTTTAGGGAGTTCCTTCCCTTTGACCCTGATACTACAATTACAGGTCAGTTCAAAATAAAATCTATGTAATTTGTGACCTGGCTTGTCTGTCTTGGGAAACTTGGGTAATTTTTTCCCCTGTCACTCCAACAAAATATATGGGTGAGATGGGATCTGGGGACAATATGCCATGGAGGCTGATGTATGGCATGTATCAGTGCAAAAAGCAGTTCAGATGAGACTGAAATAAGCAGGGCCAATCACACTACAGAAAATCTACACTGGCTCCACTCCAGATTCAACTTAAGGCATTTGTGTTAACCTTTAAACTTTGCACAGCCCAGAAAACCATATATTAGATCACCTCCAGGCATGAGCCCACAAAAACACGCGGCATCTCATAACAAAGCTTATTCAGCACACACTCCAGGACACCTTGATGTTTTTCATGCCAGCACCATCCATTTGAAACAGCCCACCCAACAGACTGAGCATGAGATATTTGCAACTTTTAAAAAGCGATGTTGAGGTGGCCAAACTGCAGCTCTTCAGCATGGCCAACTGGGCATGGGCTTGTGATAATTGTAGTCCATGAACATCTGGACAGAGGCAATTTGGCTACCCCTGGGAGCCAGAGGGTTTTTTTTTTTTAATCTTTTTACCAAACTGGATCCATGCTTGTTTTTTTTAATTCTAACTTACACCGGTGTGTCTTTTTTTTTTTTAATCTAGATGATTTTATCAATTGCTGTTCAAACTGATTTGAACCCCATACGAAAGCCGCCTACCGATAAATCACACCATCCCTCCAATGGGGAGCAATGAAGCAGCGCTCTCCCGCTCGCAACCCAGGCACCTGACACGGATGCACAGGAGCGGGAAACTGAAAGTAGCTCAGCCACGACTACTCGGGCCAGCCTACCTTGCAGGGTTGCTATTAGGGTGGGACCAAGCCCAGTCCTTCGGGCCGTGCTTCTTAAAGAAGAGACCCGGCCGGAGGAGGAGCTGCTGGCTGCCCCCGGCCCCCCTGCCCAGCCCCCCGGGCTCCACTCACAGATTGATGGTCCGCTCGAGCGTGAGGGGCTTGCTCTGCTGGATGTACTTGTTGCCGAACTGGTTGACGCCGCGGGGCCAGCCGGTCTGGGAGCGGTTGGGCGGCACGACCGACATTGTGGAGGAGGCCGGAGCAGCCTAAAGGGCCACAAGCATTCCCCGGCCGCGCTCCACCTCCGCTCCGTCCCACACCCGCCAAAGCCCACGCCGGAACCGCCAGGCGACGCTTCCGGGGACCATAGAGAGGCAGAGGCCGTCCTCCGCCGCTCTAGGAGAAAGAGCGGGCGAGGCCCGGCCTTCGCGATCGCCAGCACCCGATTGGTGGGGACGCCACCACCCACGAGGACGGCCGCGGGAGAAACGCGCGCTCCTATTGGTGGAAGGAAGAACGCCTTCGAGGTTCCCATTGGCTCCTTCATCCTCCGTCTCTGGAGAGAAGGCAAACACAGGCGCAAGCGTCGGTCTGCGGTTCCGCACCCCAACACATGGGGGGGACAGAACAGAGTCAGCAATGAATACGCCGCCCTGCGGAAGCGCGAGCGGTCTGTCGCTCTAGTCTTCACTCTCTATGGTGTTTCGCCACCATTCTTGGTTAGGAAAGAAATCGGGGGAGAGAGAGAAGCCATAGATATCATCGGATAGAAGTTCCCTCTGTGGTTCCGCCTTCATGATTGGAGAAACGGCTCTCTGGGACAGCCCTTGCTCCGCGGGGCAGGATGGGACTTGTAGTTTCTAGGTGAGAATACGCACGAGGGGAGAAGGATGAGCGGGCGGCGGAGGGGACCCTGCCCGCCTGGAGAGCCCGGGAGGAATAAGAAGCAGCGCCTCACGCGGGAGGTGGGCACCGACTTCTCTGCGGCACTGAAGGAGCCTGCCCTGAAGGAGAGAGTGGTCGCCTGCTGGGCCCGCAGAGAGGTCCTCGAGCACGGTAGGAAGAGCCTTGGGGCCAGGTTTCCAGAGGGAACCGAAGCTCCGCCTGCGAGAGAAATTTACTGGTTACATTTCTATACAGCCGTCACTAACGGCTCAGGGAGGTTTGCAGTAAACATTTGCAACTTGCAAAGTTGTGGCTTGCAAAGTTGTAGCCTGCAGCTCATGATAGGTAGAACACAATGGCGCAAGGACAGTTTGAATGTGTAACGCTTTGAACACAACAGCACAGGAAATTCCGACCATCTTGGCTTATAACAATTCCAGAATTAACCACAGTTTAACAGTTCATAACTGTTACCACTGTAGTCTGGAAGCATAGCCGTGTTGGTCTGCAGCACAACAGCAAGGCTCATGTCTAGGAGCACCTTAAACAGGATTTGAGAGCTACCTTCATAAGATTTAAGCATGTAGTGCTTCTGTGCTATTTGTTTCTAGTGTTTATTTTCTCTGGCAATGAAAAATAAAGTCTAGGCCTGATTTATTCAATTTATTGTTTATACATATTTAAAATTAAAATGTATGCTCCAGCAAAGCTGGACTCAAAATAATTAAAAAGTCTAAAAACATAAAATTTGGCATCTTGTACAAGTTAGTAAGGCTCACATGTGCAGAACTTGTTGACCTTTTTGGTTTTGCCTTAGTCATCAGGTTGGAAAAGAATGGGCTCCCCAAGTTTGCTTTTAGAGACCTTCCTTTATTGCTCACCCAGCTATTTAGCATTTAGGGCTGAGGGTGCATGTTCTGGCTCTCACTGTGTTCTGAGACTCAAGGGCAGCATTGATATTAGTAGCTGTTTTGTGACTCTGTAATGTGTGTTTTCTTAAGAAGCCATTGTGCTGGATCCTTTTCCCTTCTGCCACTGTGTCATCCCAAACTTCATCCAGAATGAGAGCTTTGTAGAAGGACTGCAGAAAGAGCTATTGAGCCTGGATTTCCATGAAAAGTGCAACGACTTGTACAAATTCAAGCAGGTACAGAATAATAGATCTGGATGCTTCCCGAAGGCCATTCCTGCCACAAGGCATGATCCCCAGCCTCTGTTTGCCACCCTCCTTCAGCTCTGCTCTTTCTCTCCTTGAATACCATGAACTAATTATTTCCTTTGGGGCTTTGAATCCTAGAGTTTGGCCCCTGCAGACTTTTCTTCCACTGCTAGAGGAAGGAGGAGCTCCTTTTGACCTTTGCAATTGCTATGCTGGGGATTGGGGGATTTGTGTGGACAAAAAGCTATGCAAGGTGTTGGACTGCTGTGACAAGGGGGTGTTGAATGAGAGCAAAAATGAGTAGAATATAACCAATCATTAGCTGTTATATCCAAACCGGCAAGCTGTTGTTTGTATTCCCGCTTTGTAGGGTAAAGGTAAGTAAAACCATGGGCTGTTGATTTAATGTGATGACAAATCAGCAGCTCACTGGAGACAAGAGAGAGCTTCTTTAGGTTTGTTCCTATAGCACCAAACTGTAGTTTGCCATTACATCCGAGCCATACTTTCGTGCAGTTGTCCTTATTGGACAGGGCTATAGTTCGGTAGTAAAGCCATCTGCTTTGCACACCAAAGAACCAAGCTTCACTCTTTAGCATAAATGATGCTGTGTAGCAGGACTGGGAAAACTGGTGCCTGAAACTTGGTGAGACTCAACAGTAGATGTCAAGATGGGCCAGTGATGTGATCATTATAGGCAATTCTGTATGTTCATATATGTAACTCCACCAGCCTTTCTCAACTTTTTTTACCATTGAGCATTCTGAACCCTGAAGCATTCTTCAGGCTCCGAGAAACCCCAGAAGTGTCCCAGTCATGCAGAATATGGTTGGGAAGCATAGCTGTGGACGCGCCCATCCAGAGCCCCTTCTCGTCCCACCCTCTCCCGGCCCATCACTGGCCATTTTGGAGGTGGGAAACACTTCCAGGACCCTCTCAAAAGTCATATCAGGTAGTGCTGGGGGGGGGGGGAGAAGGGGGCCATCAGGCAACTCTGCTCAGTAGTGAAACTGCAGAGCATATGTATAACTAGAAGCATTTATCTCCTTCTCATAGTCTAGACCTGTTGAACACAAATAGCTACCATGAGTGGGCGGATTTGTACAAACTTAATGTTAAGACTTTGTTAAAAGGCTCCAGTGTTCTAGGAGGCCCTGCAGGGTGACGATCAGAATGTTCTGAGAATGTTGCCCAAATGAGCTTTGCTGATGCATCTCCCAAAATTGAATACTTGCCTGCCCACCCACTCATAGCTGGTGGCTTATGGCCCAGAAGGAGAAGGAAAGAACTTTTTGAGATTGTTTTCCTTCCTGATTGGTGGGAGGTAATTGTTATTTGATTGTCAGCCAAGTGGCTGCATAGCCTGCCATTAGCAAAGGACACTCCATGGAGTTTTGTCCTTAAATGAGATAGAGATCGACACACTGAATGCCCATTCAGGACAATTGGGGGTGGGAGGAGGAGGCTATATGTCATGTTCCAGGAGAGCTTCAGTCCTAAATAGCTCTATCAGTCAGAACTTGAATCATGAGCTATAGCTAGGAGACACCGGTGCCAATTCAAAATCTTTTTGGAAGAACCTCCGCTTGTCAAAGCAGTGGCAAGATAGGTTCCCAAGGATGGAGATAGGCTACAGTTCGGCACATAGGGAGAGAATTGGCTTACAGAGTTGCACAGTCTAGACCAACTTTATTAATCCACTAACATGTTAGGAGTCATGTAGAGCCAATAAAAGCCAGCATGATGAGTGGTTAGCATTTCAGACTAGGGTCAGGGAGACCTTGGGCCACACAAACACTCAGGCTAACCTACCTCACAGGTTTACTGTGTGGATAAAAGAGAAAAGGGCTGAACATTGGAAGCTACTTTTGACCCTCATTGAGGTATCTGCTGAACCACCTCCTTCCCTGTGTTCCCCAGAGGAAATGAAGATCTAGGGAGCAAAATTTGCTCGGGGTCCCTGGACCCAAAGATATTAAATAGACATTTCAGGCCTGGCCTGGAAGAACGTTCTCCCCAATGAGATCAGGGCCCTGCAGGACCTAGGACAGTTCCATAGGGCCTGCAAGACAGAGCTGTTCTGCCAGGCTTATGGTTGAGGCCAAAAACAACACTGGGATTCTGGCCTTTCTGCCCCAAACATCACTCCACACAGAACTCCACCTAAACATCACCAGAGGCATAAGTATGTTTATACCAACCTCTCACCAGGTGGCCTGAAGATGATTCATTTTAACTTAATTTTAAATTGCTGATGATTTTAATGCTTATGTTGATAGTGTTTATGCTGAATTGCTGTTTTTTATAGATGTGATGATAATGATGATGAAAGAAGTGAATAGGCGTTTAGACTGCGGGATCAGAATATTGAGTCAGAGCATACGATTTGTAACTCTTTGCTTCCTCTTTCTCTTGCATATGCAAAGTCAGATGACCTCCAGAAGAGAGAAGAGCCTCACATTGCTGCTTTAAGGTAAAGTTCATTGCTGTGTTTCCTGAAATGACCCATAATGTGGTTTATGGGGGCAAAGCAAGACAGGTAAGTGAGAGCCAGTGTCATGAATTTAGGCCTGGCTGTAAGCTAGCTGGTGCTGCCAGGATGCTCCTGGTTCTGCAATATGTTTACTCGGTGCTGGTTTTGTACATCCCTCAAGCTAACTGGCTTGGGCTTCCAACCTGTGCAGTGGGGAAATAAGCCCCACTGAACTCTGTGAAGTTTATTTATGAGTAAACAAGCATAGCCTCATAGCCTTCACACTTGACTTTTGATTTTAAAGCAAACACCATGTTCAAACCCACTTTTCCACTGGGAGGGAAGACGGAGGCCCAGCAAAAAGGCTGAGAGGTGTGTCTAGTGAAATCTGTTGCCCTGACCACTGTATAGCCCATCTAACCACCCACTGTCTTTTAATGGCCTATTGGAGCATCCACATTGGATCTCGCAGGTGACAGCAGCAGGTGCACTGGCTAAATTTCGTGGCCCTTCTTGTCTCTCAGGAAAGTCCTCTTTGATGAATTCCGAGTCTGGCTTTCAGATGTGGTGCAAGTGAAGCTGGAGCCAACCATCGACTTGTCCTGTGCCAAATACGAATATACAGGTGAGGAAAGACCCCCCTTCTCCATCAACAGCCTCACATCAGATGGGCACCTGGCAAGCCGGGGAGCAGTGAGGACCAAGGTAGGATGGGGAGAAATGGCATATGTTTCAAAGCCTTGTAAGTCACTGTGGAGGCTTCAAGATGGAAAAGCAGAATATAAATGCAGCCTCATATAAATGAGGTCATGATGGATATGAAACAAAATTCTGGAGCTTGATTATTTTTTACCAGGCATGCCTGGCAGTCTCAGCTGAATTGTGTGCTTCTGCAGATGCCCTGCTCTGTCATGATGATGAACTGGAGGGGAGACGAATCGCCTTCATCCTATACCTGGTACCACCATGGGACAGGAGCGATGGAGGCACTCTGGACCTGTTCAGCACAGATGGTAAGTGGGGCATTGCCAGCCACAGAATCATAGAACCATAGAGTGGAAAGGGGCCAGACAGGCCATCTAGCCCGACCCCCTGCTCAATGCAGGATCAGCCTAAAGCAATCCTGGATAAGGATCTGTCCAGCTGCTGCTTGAAGGCTGCCAGGCAGGGAGAACTCACCACCTCCTTAGACAACACATTCCACTGCTGATCCACTCTAACCGGTACTGTTCTACATGTACTTTATGTCCATTATTGCGGGTCCTGTCCCCTCCTGCCAGCAGGAACTTTTCCCCTTCCCTGCCCTCCTCTAAGTGACAACCTTTCAGATGCTTCGAGAGAACCATAATGTCCCCTATTGCTCGCGGAGGCTTATGGATCCACTTGGTTTCTGGAATGCTCTGCGGGACCTGATGCCTCCTGGCGTCTCACTTAACAGCCCTGGTGGAGGACTGGCAGTCCCGCCTGACGGCCGCTATAAACAAGATTGCTCCTAAACGTCCTCTCCACCCTTGACTCAAACATGCTCCCTGGTACACAGGGGTGCTCCAGGAGAAGAAATGGGGAATTGGGCGACTAGAGCAGGTGTGGTGGAAGACTTGCGACGAGGCAGCAAGAACATCTTATTGCATGCTCATGGGGGTGTATGAGATGGCAGTGAAAGGGGCAAAACGTGAGTTTTTTGCCGCAGAAATTGGTAGAGTTCGGTGGGTGTTGTAGGTCCCATGTCAAGTTAAAGGAGGACTCGGGTAACATCTGGGTGTCTCGCTTTAGTCCCTGAGTCTGTATCCTGGCAATGTGAGGCATTTCAGCATGCTTAAATATGTATTCAAAGGTTGTGTTGGATTCAAGTATTCAAAGGTTGTGTTTTTTTCTCCCAACAGATCACTTTCAGCCCCAGCAGATCATCAAGTCATTGGTCCCTATGTGGAATTCTCTAGCTTTCTTTGAAGTGACGCCCGTCTCTTTCCACCAGGCAAGAAGGCTCTTTGGTTCCTGCACGCATGCTGCCATATTGCTTTTCTGATTTTCCACACTGTTATAGGAAGTTGCCTTATACTAAGGGTCCCCAATGTGACACTTTTTCTGGAGCCCACCAAGGGTTGCTAGAAAGTGGGTGGGGCTAGGTAGGGGTTTTGCATAACAAGGCTTCTGATTGGTTATTGGAAATCTGATTGGCAGTACATTTTTTGTAAACATTGTCTTGACAGCAGCTACCACCTCGACATAAGAATCTTCACTGTGTGACTGGAGCTAAGCTGCAACAATTTCTTTGTGGCTGGCTTCACCTCCTGTGGCAGCCATTTTGTCACTGTGCCTACCATGTCACGTCAGAATTCCAAAGCAGCCCACCTCTGTTTCAACCCTTTCTCTCCCCCCCCCCCACCTTGTGACCTCCTTAAGCAGATTTCCCAGCTTAATTTCCCTACACATATTACAGACACTCAAATAGTTTTCTGTCCCTAAGGTACAACTGAACTTCTGCTTTATTTTGCCATAACAGAGTAACATGCAACTGATATCTGCTGTCTTTTAAACAAAAGCTGCCAGGGCTTGAACCTGAGACCTTCTGTATGCAAAGCAGGTGCTCTGCCACTGAGCCACAATTCCCCTCCGACTCCCAAACAGCAGGAAAGGTGGACCCATGGCCATGCCGTCTTCCTAAGCCATTGTGGGTGTTGCTGCTGAGTATCTCAGACATGCCTTCCTGGCTGGTTCTGTCTGCTTGAAACAGATGTTTGGAGAAATCAGAGTTAAGGTCTCTCAGGGAGCTGCTGCAAGTCCAAGCCTCCATGCAGGAATATGGTGGGCTCTGTGTGCACAGCTGTTGGCCACTCATGTACATGTTCACTGATGGTGTCGCTGCAGTTTAATGCTTGACTTAGTTTCCATACGTTATATTCCGGCTCATTTTTTAGAGTGAGACGGGACAAAACTGCGAACTGGTAGAGAAGATCTCAGGCCTCTGAGACCCTGACTAGGTTCCCGTGTTGGAGAAGTGAGTGCTAAGTACTTTTTGATTTCCTTCCTCTCCAGGTGGCCGAAGTCCTTTCCAAAGACAAGTGCCGGTTGTCTGTGAGCGGCTGGTTTCACGGCCCCTCCGTCGCTAGGCCTCCACGCCATGTTGAGCCACCCCTGCCCCGGAGTCCCCACATCCCTTTTGATGTAAGCAAACCTGCTCCCTGTCCAGGTATTCTGACTTCCACAGATGCAGCCAGACAAGCAAATACTCTTACCACGTAATTGATCCATTGGCAGGGAAGCTGCTTGACAGAACCCACCCATGCCTTCGTCAGTAGGAGCTGTCACGAGCTGCTTATGGATTTGGGGGAGGGGGGCTCACAAGGAGTCTTGAGGCACCTTTGAAACTAGCAGGCCATTGTGGCATCATCCCTCATTAGATGCATGTGCCCCAGTGAACAGAGGGATACATTGGCATAAAGGAGGGGGGGATTATGGAATCCGAAGGCAGTGAAAAAATACAAGCTACACAGCCTGTGACTTCTCTGGAAGGTAAAGGTATCCCCTGTGCAAGCACAGAGTCTGACCCATGTCTGACCCTTGGGGTGACGTCCACCAGTGTTTTCATGGCAGACTCAATACGGGGTGGTTTGCCAGTGCCTTCCCCAGTCATTACCATTTACCCCAGGATTGAACTAGCCTCATGGGCAAAGCTTTCAGACTGCATGTCTGCTGCCTTACCACTCTGCACCACAAGACTTCTCTGTACAGAGCCTAAATATCCACAACTGATTGACACTGCAGTTCTGAGCAGGATTCCCTGAAGACAGTGGGCTTACAAGGATTGTAATTTGGTTTAAGATCACACTGAAAATAACTTTATAAATTAAAGGCCCACAAAGTTCTTCTTATATAAGTAACTATATAGAAAAAGGGATTCAGTTGTTTTGACACATTACTCCAATAAGAGATTTGACCTGAAATATATGAAGTCTTTATGTAGGTTATATAAAAAGCTGTAACTCTGTGATATAAGTAATATATTGCATGTTAAACAAGCATGTTAAACAATCACTGGGCTTCTTTCTTTCTCCCCTTCCCACCTCTGATTTTTCCGCAGCATGAAATCTTGTGTCGCTGGATCAATCCAGTGTATCTGGAGATGGATTCTCAGAGCCAAATCCAAGAGGAGTTTGAGGATCGGTCTGAGATCCTACTGAAGGATTTTCTCAAGGTGAGTCCCAGAAGCACCATTCTGACCAGTTATGCATAATGGAGACCCAAATTGTAGAAATGACGCTGGGAGTTTCTGGCCAAGTGGGTAGTACTGCGTAGAGGAAAACGTTGGCCGTTCTGCTGTGCTTGGTTCCTAGAGAGACAAGTTCCAGCTGGTCTGTGAGGCTCTGAAGAAGGGAGAACCTGAATGGAACAGCAGGGGGCCCCCTAACAAAAGGTAGGCACATGTTGCTCTCCAGAACTCTGCTCAGCCGTCTCTGCTGCATGTTTTTAGCTTGCAAGGACTGAGACCCAGGAGCATCAGTTTGGATATCAAAAATCTGGATGTAAGGGTTGTTTAAAAAGCTAATGCTTACAGTTTTATAACATCTGGGCACTGCTTCTTGAGTTATCAGCCTGCAGAAAGGGTGGAGCAGGATCTTCAAGGAGTGGACCGGTGTGCCGTAGCAGCATGTCAGACTAGGATCTGGGAGACCTGGGCTTTCCCGCTCTGCCATGAAAGCTTGCTGGGTGACTCTGGGCCAGCTACATCATCTCCATCTAAGCTACCTCATTGGGAGGTTGCTGCGAGGATAAAATGGAGAAGAGCTGAATTGTGTAACCTGCCCTGGGTTCCCAGTGGGGAGAAATGTGAGATTTAATGAAGCAGATTAAAAATCCCGAGTTACTTCATGTGCCTTCCTGGTTGGCTTGATACTCTTGTTACTGGTCTTAAACTGAAAGCCAGTGTGGTATTGTGGATCGACTATTGGCCTTGGGAAGAGCCCTGCACATTGCAGGTGTACCACAGCAGCTAGAAACAGCATATATTCTCTTCTATAACTTGGAGATCACCTGTTTTACCACAAAGCCTCTTGTGGCGCAGGGTGGTAAGGCAGCAGAAATGTTGTCTGAAGCTATCTGTCCATGAGGCTGGGAGTTCAATCCCAGCAGCCGGCTCAAGGTTGACTCAGCCTTCCATCCTTCCAAGGTCGGTAAAATGAGGACCCAGCTTGCTGGGGGGTAAACGGTCATGACTGGGGAAGGCACTGGCAAACCACCCCATATTGAGTCTGCCAAGAAAACGCTCGAGGGCGTCACCCCAAGGGTCAGACATGACCTGGTGCTTGCACAGGGGATACCTTTACCTATGTACTTTTTGCTTTGGATGCAGAAATGAGTTCAAACCCTTGCTCAACCACAAATCTCACCAGGTGGCTGCTCTGTGTAAACCCAACTTGGGGATTGGCTGTGGCATTTGGGCTAAGTTATGGGCACCATCCAAACCCTCTTAGTGGCTGGAAAGAATGCATATACATCTCATCCTATGCAAAAATGACACATTCTGCATCTTGGAAGTAAAATAAACTATGCAGATGAGATTATAAATGCTGTGTTTGCCTAACCATTTCTCTGTGTAATTGGAGTTACTTTGGTGCAGAGTTTGCATCATTTGTTTTGGTCTCTATTAGGGATGCTTCCTGTCTTCCAGGTTTTACGACAAAGCCGAAGAGAAGAGCCTGCCAGCCATTTTGAAGGACTGCATGGAGCTGTTCCGCTCAGAAGCCTTCTTCCTGCTTCTTTCCAATTTCACGGGCTTGAAGCTACATTTCCTAGCTCCGGAGGAGGAGGAGGAGGAGGAGGAGGAGGAGGAAGAAGAAGAAAAAAAGGCAGCAGCTGCAGGAGGAGATGCTTCCAGCTGCCCACAAGGGGAAAGCAGTCAAGAGGAAACTAAGAGGCATAATGGTGCAGGGGAACCACAGGGAAATGCTGAGAACTATGGAAGCAAAAATGGTATGAAAAGCATCCGGATCTGGTCAGTGTGGTGTTTTTTCCCCCAGAGGGGCCCCATTGATAGCATGGCCAAAGTGTGATGTACTCTGCTTCATTCATCAGAGGTAGCCATTCTCTTGGGAACAGAGTAGCTACACAAAACAGGCAGCAGTTAACTCCTGAAAGGAACAACCGAGTTGCATATTGAGAATGATTGAATCCAAAATCTAATGCAGAGAATGGCTTTTGCTTAAATAGAGGCTGGTTGCATGGAATGTACAATCCTGCTGACCCAGGGCATCTCACTGATCTAGGCCCAATATTAGAGAGCCAGCTTGGTGTAGCGGTCAGGAGCAGTGACTTCTAATCTGGCAAGCCGGGTTTGATTCCCCGCTCCCCCACATGCAGCCAGCTGGATAACCTGGAGCTAGTCACACTCCTATTAGAACTGTTCTCACCGAGCAGTCCAGTCAGGGCTCTCTCAGGCCCACCTACCTCACAGGGTGCTTGTTGTGGGGAGGGGAGTTTTTCCTTGCCTTACTCTTCATATAGCCAACACTAGATGAAAGGCATCCTTGAGGGGTTTCTTTCATCTCTGTCAGGCTCAGGTGTCCCCCAGTGCGCTGGAGAGCTGAGACACTGGTCCAAAGGCTGCTACACCCTCGTCCATGATGCCCAGACTACAGAGTTTGCCTTGGACCTGCTGCTCTTCTGTGGATGTGAAGGTCAGTTGGAGAAGGGGTGCTATTCACTGTCTCAAGCAATTGGATGAGGTGGGATGAAGTATAGGGCTGGATCCTGTAGAACCCCCCCCCCCCCAGCATAAGGGGTTTTTCCTCCAATGCAAGCAGCTCTGTGCTAGGGGAATGCATAATCAACCACCCAGAAGCTGATTGTGCAAGATTTGGATGCTCTAGGCCTGGAGTGGTTGCAGTTCCAGAGGACATCCTCTTGGGATGCCGCATGGGCCAACCCAAAGCACAGGCAAGCATCCCTAGGATTTCATGTTCTGTGGGGTTGCTTCTGCAGACATAACTCAGTCGCATACGCTCTTCTTGTATTGCTTAAATTACAGCAAAACTGGGGCATTTTATGTAATAATTGTATTTCATCCGAGTTAAGTGAATTGAGTTGCATTTAATAGTCCAACTTGAATTGAGTCGCTTTTTTAATTGTCCGTCTTGAATTGCTCATTTCTCAACTCGCTGTGAACTTTATGAAGCAGCGTGGTTGTAGGAAAGGAATGTGTGTGTTTGTGTGTGTGCAGATTGCACTGGGAAGTTAGTGGCTAGGGAATTTAAGAACCACCACCCATCATTTTGTGTTGAAGCACTGCCTGCCTCCATCTGGGGCGGGAGAGAAGCAGCACTGAAACAGCTTTATTGCTCCCGTCGAGCTGCAGCCCCCTTGGCCATGTCCTCTGTGTTAGTCCTCCTAGAGAAGGGGTAGTCAACCTGTGGTCCTCCAGAGGTCCATGGACTACAATTCCCATGAGGGCTCAGGGGAGGGGCTCAGGGGAATTGTAGTCCATGAACCTCTGGAGGACCACAGGTTGACTACCCCTGTCCTAGAGGGCTCTTGAGTCAAACTGGTAAGATACAAATCTAAAGCCAGTGAGGCTGCTTGCTTTACAGGTAGCTTTCATCTTGTGCTTCGCTGGAATCCAGATGGTATCAGGTGAGAGGGGTGGGAATTGCAGTTCTGAAAGCTGTGCCAGTTTCAAATGATGCTGATTTCTCCTCTTTCAAGGCTGGGATGTGGAATGGGGCGGCTTCACTTCGTACATCGCAAAAGACGAAGATGAAGAGGTAAGAAACTTGGTCTCTCCTAAGGTGGAGGGGGTGGCCGGCCAGCTGGCTTTCAGCCTTGTTTCATTCAAGCCTGTGCTTTGAGCATGCTCCTTCATTTGGTCCAGATAGTGGGGGGTACTGAAGAGTTCTTCTTCCAGAAATATCAGAAAACTGCATAACCATTTGCTCATTGTGACTAAGTGAACAGATGTCAATCTTCCACACTTTCTTGAAGTAAGTGGATTTTATTATAGCCCAGAAACAGACTCAAAATGTTCAACACATTCACCTTCTTCTTTCCCTGACGCTGATATCTCCTAACCCTGCCCTGTAAAAATAAAACTACTTTTTAATGAACCATTCCCATTGTGTTCTCTCCTACAGCTGCTGACTGTCAACCCAGAGAACAACTGTTTAGCTTTGGTGTACAGAGACCGAGACACACTGAAATTTGTGAAATACATCAACCACCATAGTTTGAAGCAGACAGCAACGCAAGCCAATATTACAACTGGATTCTGGGATTTCTGCTTTGTTTACTATGAATAAATGATAGCAGAGTTATCTTTAGAAGAAGACAGTGGTTGTAGCTTCTACTGCAAGTTGAAAGAACTGTCTACGTTTTTATACAATCTTGCCTTTCTTCTGCTTGCGAAATAGTTGAGCAACAACTGGTTAAAAATTAACAAGCTCAGGACTTTAGTGCAATAGCACAAAAATTCTATAGGAAATGAAAGCGGAGGGGGTGCTAAAGGGTAGGTGCCCTAGCCATAGATTTGATGTGCAGCACATTCACAGCAAAAGAAGTGTGTGTGTAGCATTATTTTACTCCTCCCCCCCCCCAGTTCAGCATGAATGTTTTGAAGCGATGTGTCCCTAGCAGGTGTGCGTGTTGCTATCTAGGAGAGACTCAAGGCCAGCAGTTTAAACAGGATTGCTCTGTGCAGCACAGCTATTATCCACTACAGATAGCAGAGAGTAAGGCTACATGTGACTAAGCTGTGTTGCTCCTCTTTGTCAAGTCAAAGCTAACTTACTGCAAACCCATAGAGTTTTCAAGGCAAGAGACATGCAGAGGTGGTTTCTATGGCCGGCCTCTGTAGCAACCCATCTATTTATGAACCCGAGCAGATCCTGCTTAGCTTTTGGCTATCTGGGTCAAGACTATACTCTAGCTCAATGCAGCTAATGTTATCAGTCACATTTTTATCACATGCCTCCTTCTGCATAACAAAACAAAATCAGAGTCCATTGGCACCTTTAAGACCAACGAACATTCAAGGCATGAGAGCTTTCAAGTGCAGGCACCCTTCGTCAGACACTTGCACTCAAAAGCTCACGCCTTGAATAAATCTTTGTTGGTCTTAAAGGTGCCACTGGACTCTGATTTTGTTTTGTTGTGCTGCTTCAGACCAACACGGCTACCCACTTGAATAATTCCTCTGCAAATTTTAGTGTGGCATACAAGGATCTCCCTTTACATCAACCCTGTAAGGTAGACTGGGCTGAAGGTTGTGATTGTAACCCAGTGTCATCCAATACACATGTTAAAGTGTTTTTTGTTTTTTTGGGGGGAGGGTCCCCTTGCTAGAGAAAAGTCAAATTATGCAAATGAATCTGCTGTGGGAGGGACATATAGAAAAGCAGCATATAAAGGGTTCCTTGCACACTGCTGTTCAAAAAGCACAAATGAGAGAGAATCTGAGGTCTGTCTTGTTTTATTGAAAAATTATTGCAAAATACTATGGACTCTGAAAATAGAATATACACAGTTCTAAACAGGTGAGTTACAACTGCTTTGCATTTCTCTTTTAAATACTGGGCCTTTCTGTTGGGCTTCTAAGCTTTTTAGAACCTCTTACAAGATTACTATAGAAGAATCTTCATATTTCTCCTTGTTCAAACCCCTACAACGGAACAAGCGATCTGTTTTGTAGAGAGAACTAAGCACATGGATTGCTAAGGGGCAACAGTTATTTTCCTCTAAGGGATATGGAGGCAATGATTGCACCAATGGTGACGGAGAGTAAAAATCTCAGCTGCAGAAGAATCAATGCAAGGAAATAATATTCTTATGTTTCTTCAACTGTCAGGAGCACCAAGAGAACAACAGACAAAAAACACACACACACACACACACACCGGAACGAGACCACAGCGCAGACCGAAACCATCCTACGCAACGGTGAATCTGTTCTTGTTCTCCAGGGGTTCCTGATCATTGAAGAGGCATAAGTGTATTATTTTCTCGTACCGATTCTTCTGTAGGTGACCTAATAAAATCTCTTTTCCTTCACCACTTGTGTGCTCTTTACCTCCATGTCCTTTAGAACAGGGGTAGTCAACCTGCGGTCCTCCAGATGTCCATGGACTACAATTCCCACGAGCCCCTGCCAGCAAAGGCTGGCGGGGGCTCATGGGAATTGTAGTCCATGGACATCTGGAGGACCGCAGGTTGACTACCCCTGCTTTAGAAGAGAAGAGCCCACACCCCACGGCCTCACTATACCAGCACGTCCTACTCTGAGCTAGGGTTCTGCTTACTGAGCTGTCACTGGGGCTGATGGGGCAGGATAAGCGAGACCCAGCCTGCCGCTATCTGCTCGTGTCTCTGACTTGGTGGCCTACTGCGAAGATCATCCGGACGCACTCCGCCGTCCGTGCCCATCAAGACGAGGCTGTTCCTACACGCATGATTTTGAACAGCATGTTGATGTTGTCATTCTTGATAGCCTCCCGACAAGCAGCGATCACTTGCATCTTGGGTTTACCAACTGGGGGGGGAGAAGGGGGGAGAAATAACTAGTGTTACAGACTGCATGCGTTACAAGGGAAACCCACCTTTCTCACTTAACGGGAGAGACAAAAGTCAGGAAGAATTTGCACAGTCATTTGTGATGAGATACGGCAGCCTACGTTTGAGAATCTCTTTGGGGTTAAGTGTGCGTTGAGGTATTTTGGAAAAGAAATTCCTTCAAGGCACAATGGAACACAGATGTGATCATAAGAACCACCAGAGCATGCTGGTACAAGTTCTAATATCTTTTTTACAATGGATATAAGAATAATGTGTGTGCATATATAATGCATACATGTACATGCAGCCTTTCCTACTATTTCATGCCAATTTTCTGTGGGCATGTATTGTCTCTTCCCACTCTTAGGAACCAAAGGGCACACTGCCAGACAAGTCTGTCTTAACACATACAGTTGCCTTTAAGACAGGAAAGTAGTTTAAAATGGTGAAGCAGTGGTGCATCTGATAACATGGGAGTTGCTTTTACATATCTGAGTCTGGATTTTCTTTATGACTTTATTTGATTTCTATACCACCCTCCCAGCAGACCAGCTCAGGGCGGTGTACAACGTATCATTCACATAATTCACTAGTTCAATTAATACAATTAAAATTGATTTGTAACAGCAATTAAGTGAGGTACTGGATCTTAGCACCAATTAACAGCATCAAGAGTCCCAGTTACTGTCTGTTCGTCTGAAACTAGAGTGTATTCAGGGGACATCTTTCTGGTAGGGAGGACCCAGTTGATGTTACTATTTCAAATCCAAAATTCACAATCCATTAGTGAAACTAAAGAATCCCTTTAACCAGTTTCCTAGCTTCTGTAGCACAGTTCTGCTTTACAGAATACTTGTGATGCAGTTATTCATTATGGATAGATTAGATTATTTTTCTGGGAATAATTGTTAAAATTTAAAAAAAATGTTTCAAAGGGATTTATTCAAGAGCAAAGGTCAATAATGGCCATTTCCCCCTACATAGGTAAAGAGTAGACTGTGCTCCCCACAAATGAAATACGCATTTGCCATACAATTTTTGCTACAAATTTCCATTGCCCTCTGCCCCATGGGATAGAATCATAGAATAAGAGTTAGAAGGGGCCATACAGGCCATCTAATCCAACTTCCTGTTTAATGCAGGATCAGCCTAAAGCTATCCAGCCACTGCTTAAAGACCACCAGTGAGGGGGAGCTCACCACCTCCTTGGGTGGCTGATTCCAGTGCTGAACTACTCTGTGAAAAATCCCTCGAGAGGATGAGATAAGAGACTCTGAAAAAGTGCTAACAGACATGGTCTACAATATCTCAAGCCAGGCTGAGGATACAAAATGCCTGGAGTCTGCATGGAATATAAAGGAAGGGAAAGTTGCCACAATTACGCCAGGAAGTGAGAACATTAGGGTCCTCATCTCCTGTCTTCCAGGAAGGTACAAACTGCTTTGTTTAATAGTCACAACCTGCTTCAAACAGCATTTTACCTCTTGACTAGACACTCCCTCCGTACTTCCTCATCTTGTAAAGGTTACACCAGACTTGATGAATTAATCCATATTGACAGGAAGGAGATTCTCAAGACCCTAGAAATCCTTCATCCCAGAGCTTGTTAGTTTTTTTTTGATTCTGAGAAAGAAGGGACCATGAGGAATGTATCCTCCTCTTAAATTCTCAACTTCATACTCCATTCACCCCTAAGAATCATAGAATCATAGAGTTGGAAGGGGCCATACAGGCCATCTAGTCCAACCCCCTGCTCAACGCAGGATCAGCCCAAAGCATCCTAAGAAAACCAATGCCTCCCTTCAGCTGACCTACCATCATTTCAGACCTTCCCCTTTTTTCTGGAGATCCAGCTTAAGAACAAAAAAACATGCCTGTGTTGGAAAAGCCTTGGATATGCTTTCAACACAAAGGTGCATCATGACTCATCAGAGCCCTTCAACAGTTCTGACATTCAGGCATCTCCCAAAGTGAGTCCCCACACTTGAGTTGTGCACACCTGGGCCTTTCAAAACTACTACAGTTAAATAATGCCCCCTACTTTGGCTTTCCTCTTCCCCCATAAGCAGGACACAAACATACTCATTCTTATATTTTGCTTATATATTCCTAGTGTTTGGATGCTGTGACACAGTTTACTAATGTAACAGGATTAACTTTTGCTTATATATTTCTACTGTTATGATGGTCAGTTCATAGTCTGACAAAGAGTGCTTGCACTCGAAAGCTCATGCCTTGAATAAATCTTTGTTGGTCTTAAAGGTGCTACTAGACTCTGATTTTATTATAATAATAATAAACGTCAATCCTGTCCAAGTTTTCCTTCGTTGGCACGTACCTCGAAGGCGTCCTGCTCTTTGGATAGCCTGATTTATTGCCTTGAGATTATTTAAGAACTCGGTGTGGTTGGTGCATCGGATTTTATACTCAGACAGCAAATCTTTGTTGAGATTGTACAGTTCCATGTATCGCTGCTTCATATTCTTCCTGAAGGAATAAACACAAGGAGCACATAAATCCAGAACCAAAGGAAGTGCTCAAGAATCAGTCTTTTTCAGTGCCTGTGGCTGATTCAAGCAGGAGCAGAGACATCCACAAGGGCAGCAGAAGCATTGCAGGGGATTCCCTGGAATGTTCATGGCCTGATCTTCCCTCCCAGGCAACCCCATGTTTCTCTGTCCCCTTCACTATGGCCAGTTTTAAAATAACAAGGCAAGATGTCTCACAAAGCAAATTAATTGTTACCATTTCAAGCAATTACATCTGTAAATAGTACACACTAGGGAAGTGGTCCCCAACCTTTTTATCACCGGGGACCGGTCAACGCTTGACAATTTTACTGAGGCCCGGGGGGGGGGGTAGTCTTTTGCCAAGGGGCGTCACCGCCACCACCTGAGCCCCTGCTCCCCTACTTCCCGCCACCCACTGGGGGGTGTTGCCAGCAGCAGCTGTGCAGTGCCACGCCGAGGGCGAGCCCCAGCCATGGCGGCCACTGGAGAGCACCAAAGGTGAGCTGTCGGCAAAGTGGCATTGCAGCAGCTGGGGAGGAGGACGAGGAGGAGCCACGGCCTGGTACCGACTGATCTACAGACCGGTACCGGTCCCCGGACCGGGGGTTGAGGACCACTGCCCTAGGGCTTTTCACACCCTGCACTGATTAAAAGAAAAATTCTATATCGAGACAACTTACAGTGCAAACATAAACTTTTAAAAATGCTAACAAGTTTTCGTACATGTTTGATAAGCTTCAGTTAAAGCAGATTTCTTGGCAGAACTAGATATTTTCCCCACTAAGGACAGGAGAGACACAAGCAGATGACTGGCAGCAAGGGGTGTGTGGAAGCGCCAGATGCTGCTGCAAGATGTAGAAGTGTCACCCTGTGGGCACCTGAGCCTCCTGCAGAACTCCAAGATGGTGAAGAAATTATAGGTTTGGTCCCAGCAACCTGATACGGATGTGCCCCTCTGCAGGTCCTGAATTTAAACATTACTTCTGAAGTTACAGCATCAAAATCTAGTGCCTTGTATCATCTGTGGAAATGAACTAGCAGTTCTACAACTGCGTACCAATGCTGCTACTGCTCACTTTTAAACAAATAAATGAAAAGCAGTATGGCCAGGCATACCAGGCTGCCCTGGAAATTGTGCATGGATGGGAGTCCCAGGAAGTCAGCAGCACCACATGTCTGCTCCTTTATCTAACTCTATTCCTTTGACTAATGCCTGTTGTTTTTTCCCTCTGGAGGGATGCGAAGCTTCCCAATGCTGTCTCGGAGACTTTTCAGTTGCAGCTATTTAATGGCAAAATTTGCGTCCAATGGCACCTTTAATGCCACTGGACTCAAATTTTCATGAGCGAAACTTCAGACCAACACGGCTATCCACTTGAAGCTAGTTTATGGGATGACCTTCCTGAAATCATTAGAAAGGCTTCCACATAACTCATGGGCCACAATTTGTGCAAGACATGAGGGCTTTTGACATTTCCACATGACTTTTTGGGATGTTCTGATGGTTTTGTACTGTATATGCTTCTGTAATCAGTCCAGTTATTTTCAACATGCTCTAAATAAATCTTAGATGTGCCCGAGTTAAGCAAAGACACCGCCAGAGGCACCCATTTGGAAAAGCATCACAAGGCCAACTCACATGTCACCCATGAGGCGGGAATCTTCTGCTCGGACTAGCATGCTTCGGATGAGGTTAGAGCTGTCAGCCATGTTGGTTGTGAGCTTCTGGCATACAGAATAAGACTCGTCCACCTATCAGAGTGAGGAAGACAAGTGCAAGGCCATTCGCCATCTGCTCAGCAAGAAAATTCAGGTATCAATGTTCCCATGTGGGAGGAGTTGTGCCCTCCCCAAATGGTAGCACTATTGACCTCTTGCACTCTTTATTTATGACCTTGTACTTTAGGGGAAAGAGTTCCACTGCAGCAGCCATCCAAAATGGCCACCAAGCCCCTTGGGGCTTTGACAGATACACTTATGAAGAAGAAGAGTGGATTCTTATATGCTGCTTTTCTCTACCCGGAGGTGTCTCAAAGCGGCTTGCAATCTCCTTCCCTTCTTCTCCCCACAACAGACACCCTGTGTGGTAGGTGAGGCTGAGAGAGCTCTGAGAAAACTGTGGACCAAGGTGGCTGATTGTGGAGAAGTGGGGAATCAAACCCAGCTCGCCAGATTAGAATTCGGTGCTCCTAACCACTACACCAAGCTGGCTCTCACACCAGTTCCTGATAGCCTCAGGAAGTCAAGGCACTGGGGTTCCTGCACTCTGTTCCAGTTAATTACAGGACAACACATTTGGGCTTCCAGTTCATTTCCCATGGAGGCCCAGTTCGCACTTCCTGTAAAATGACCTGGACAGTGAATGACGGAAAAATGGTTTCAATGTGGCTAACTTGAAGGCCTGAAGCTGCAAGGATTTTGTTTTGGAGAAATCTGAAAATGGAATGAATCTCTTCCTCCTAAAAGGGACAGGTCTGAAATTCTTGAAAGAGCCAACCAGTCCCCTCTATTGTGTATCTGGCGCTGTGCAAGCCAAGGAACAATGACATGAAAGGGAAGAACCTGACAGTATTGATTGCCGTGATCAGAAAGGGCTGTGGGTAAACAAGAACTGGCACAATGTCAGATGAACACTCTCCTCCCGGCACTGGAAGCTAGGGCAGCAAAGAGGAGGCTACGGGCCCCTCTACCTTCGAGAAGAAAGCCAGCTATCCAGACTGCAAGGCATCAGGAAGCAAGACTGACCAAGAGGAATAGGACTTGCCACATGTTTCCATCTCAATGGAACCACAGTGTGAGGTTCCTTTGGTGGGGCACACAATCAGCCCCCCCCCCCCCGGATCTTAATGGGCCTTGGACCTACTGCTTGAATTTTGGACTAATAATGGACAGAAACTCCCAACAGTGACTGGATTATCATGTGGGGTTGAAGACACCCTATAAGCCTTGGTAAGAAATTGGGGCTGGGCTCTGGAGAGGCAGGTATGTATACATGCGGTATTGAAAATAGATTCAGGAGGATCTCTTCCCCTAATTCAGAACAGAACAGATGGCCACTGGAGGTTTACGTAAGAAGATAAATAAAGGGAATGCAATCCCCCAAGCACCGCTATGGGACAAGAATCCACAAAGCCGCACAGTTTCCATCTGTTCCAGTGTGTGCAAGTTCATTCCAAGAGATTGTGTCCCTTGCTGATGTATGGAAAAGCTCCTCACCTTGATCAGGGCCTTGCGCAGCTCCTCAAAATACACAGGGAAATCTGCCTCAACCTGCAAGTCCTCGATTGCTAAAAAGGAAGTCATCGACTGGATTATGTCGCCAGCCAGGTCAATGTCGTCGGTGCCAATGGAGATCTTGCATGCGGAAAAGAAGAGGTGTCACGTTTGCTGCACACAAACTCTTTGCTTTTCTGAACTAATGAGACACATGAGGAGGTGAATTGTCTGTGGGACACCTGACACTGCAGCACCGCTGAAACTAGGCAGGTGCATATCGGAGCAGTCCCTTGGAGCAGGGGTAGTCAACCTGTGGTCCTCCAGATATCTATGGACTACATTTCCCATAAGCCCCTGCCAGCAAATGCTGGCAGAAGCTCATGGGAAGTGTAGTCCATGGACATCTGGAGGACCACAGGTTGACTACCCCTGCCTTGGAGGAGGGGGGCCCTAAGTGAAGAGACCCAGGAAAGAGCCAGTGTATAACAAATACTATTTTAAAAGACAGCAATCAAAACCTTTTCAATGAAAAGGACCCGTTGATAGAATATTTTGAACTGATCTGTCTGTTCCTCCCCTAGCAGACAAGTCCCCAGTTCTGGTTACCCACTGCAAGGTTCCTAGCCAGTCTCTTATGAATTGGAATTACAGGAACTAGGTGTGGGTGAACAGACATGTGCTACAGCTCCCACTCGGATTAACAGATTTGTAGGAAGAGACATGCCAGGCTAGCCTGAACTCCCCTTCTCTTTCCAACTGCATTACCCCTCTGGGCTTCTTCTCTCACTGTTCCAATGGTGCCCTAAGCTTTGTAAATACATGCACAAGAAGTTACGAGCCACAAACTTTTTACTAGTCCACCTGCTCCTATACACTTGTGCATCATCTGTGGTACATAAATAGCCTTACAGGCAAACAATTCTCATTAACAAGAGCTCCCTTGCCTGGTCCCCTGGATAAGATTCCGACTCACCCTAGGCAAATGTCAGTTCATGAGTCTAATTACAGCACTGCCAGGAAAAACAGTACCTCCCCGCTGGGCTTGATTTTGATGCACAGCTGCCCCGCGTTACGCAGGGAGGTGAAGGAGACTTGAAATGGCGTGCTTTGGGTCTCCATTTCTTCTGTTAGCAAAAAACTCTGGTTCACCCACATGATGACCTTGAAAGATAAAATCATAGCATTGACCCTCAAGGGAAGCTCGCAAAAGCTCTTCCAGCATGTAGTGCCACACCTGGCAGAAGGAGTCTGGGTGAGCCGCCTCTCTGCACCTTAAGCATGAATCACTGCTGTGCTAGTTCCAGCCCAAGGAAGAGCAGTCTGTGGCCCCCATGCTCAACTGAGAGCTCATCAGGAAATTAATTTGCCGATCGGGTCTGCATTGCCGCTCACATGCATACCAAGGGATGGCCTTCTTTACCTGGGTCACACTAGGCTTCGGATGCTCTGAGGAAGGGCCTTTTGCTCTTGGGATCTATGACACTATCTATGAAGAGAAACAAAAGGAACTAGGCCTCCTTTTATTTTGGCAATGCAACAGAAGACCCGTCAGCCATGAATCAGGGAACAAAGAGAATCGAGCTGGCGATGTCATTCGAAGCTTTGAAAAAGATTCACTGTGACTCTGGGAAACTGTGGCCATAACCTACAAATGACCCCAGGTTTCCAAAGTCACAGCAAAACTTTTACACAACTGTGATTTTGATCACTGCAGACTCGTTTGGTTGAAATACATGACTGTGAACATAAAAAAGAAAGGAACGACGAAGACAGTGCCGCTGACGAGGGAACTGAAAACGAGCAAACCACCTAGGGGCTCATTTTGACACTTTGAAAATAAAGTTTTGAATGCCCTCACCGGCTTGATTCTCTTCGTTCTGCTTTTATTTTGGCCACAGCAACAACAGGAGAGTGGCACGAAGTGATAGCGGGACTGAGAACTGTATCCCGTACTGCCTCCTACGTGGCTTACAGCAGGGGTCGTCAACCTGTGGTCCTCCAGATGTCTGTGGACTACAATTCCCATGAGCCCCTGCCAGCGTTTGCTGGCAGGGGTTCATGGGAATTGTAGTCCACAGACATCTGGAGGACCACAGGTTGACTACCCCTGGCTTACAGCACATCCAAGCGCATCTACGAGCATGCCACCTCCTCAGGTGTCATAGGACGATGACAGATACGGAAGGGTATGAGTAGCTTCCGTCAAACATCCCGAAACATTTCTGACTGGGCTTATTAACTAATGCTGGTGAATTGGCGGTCCTTCCCTAGCTACACCTAGTGAACAAGAGCAGAACAGCTGCTTCATTTCGAAGAATTTCTTTCTGTTCCTTGCCTTCAGCTCCTGAGCAGGAACTGAACTGCAGAACAGGAATCCCCTGCATGCGCACACTCTGAATCCTCAACTTGGTCATTCCTGATTTTTTCACTGAACAGGGCTTTCTCTGACTTGTTTGTATTTTCCCCATAATGAGAATAACAGTGCCTGTCACTCAGGCCTTCGTCCTTCCCAATGTCAAGCAACATGTTAAGGGGAAGGCCTTTAAAACATCAGATCAGGTTTCCAAAAAGGTGCATTTTATTGACTGTATTTATAAGTTGCAATTCCTGTGGGGGGGGAGCCATCTTACTGGTCAGGCCACTGGGCCACCTAGCCCAGCACCGTCAACTCTATTCCACTGTTCACTATATGTGTTATCGAGTTCTTATTGCATTATCGTCTACTTGCAGGATTCTATTTTTGCATTCGATTTTGATATATTGTGTCTATGGCCTGATCTGGATGGCCCAGGCCAGTCAGATCTCTCAGGCTAAACAGAGCCGGCCCTAGTTAGTACTTGGACGAGACCACCAAGGAAGTCCAAGGATGCTACGCAGTGGCAGGTGACGGCCAAACCACGTCTATCTGTCTCTTGTCTTGAGAACTACAGTAGCGTTTTCCACTGCATCACGGCTGAATACATTTTTTGGTACTTTTTCCAATTTCTGTAATCCCAGACTTATTGCATTGTTCACTGGATGTCTCATCCCGTTTGACAGCAATGTCTTCCACTGTGTAATCCACCAGGAGTTTTAGTGAACTAAATAAATAAAGCAGTTCTCTAAGGACCTGGGCAAGATCTTTCTCAACCCTGGGACAAAAAAATCCTTTCAGCTGGAGATGCCACTGAGTTAGGGGCCTACTTCTGCCCAAAATGGTGCCTAATATGATATAACAGAGGAGATGAGCTTCAGTTTTTACAAGTCATACCTAAAAACAATTCTTCTTCCTCCCCTTCCCTCCCCCCCCCAAACCCCCCCCCCCTATTTCAATGTACTACCCAAACACTATTTGAATACATCACCCAACATTATGGAGCTTTGGAGGAACGACACCTGCCAGTCATACCTGTCCACCTTAATATTAGCTGAACACAAACCACTAACCATAGCCAAGACCATGGAGGAAAAACAGCTGGGGACTTACCCTTTGCACTCTCTCACTGATGGTGAATCTTACAAAGCTCCGAGGCTCAGGAGCATCTGCTTTACTGAGTGTATACATGGCGAAGCGAGGGAGTTGCCTTGTGAGCTCAAAAACATGGAACTGCATACTGAAAAGCAACCCAAAAGAATGACTCAGGTGACTTTTCATTCAGCTTCTGGTATAAAGTATAAAGTATACACCACTGAGATCCAGCAACCTCTGATGCCCCATTACTGTCACTTGTTGGTGCAGAACACTGAGAAAAGGCCTGTCACAGAAATGAAAGCACTGCTATGACCCAGTTCACTGCTCTTCTGTTACAAGTTGTATTCGTGCCTAAGCATTCATCTTGAACACACAGCTTAACAAGGGACAACAAGGTGGAATATAAAATCATATTGCTTTAGTGTGTGTGTATAGACCTACATATATAGTTTAACACAAAATGCTACTAAAGTGTCTAATATTCAGCAAATTCCAGGGAACCTCATTTTTTTGTTCCAAGTTTCTAGACCTCATGGACTCAAACAATAAACAGGGGTTAACAGCAGTGACAACGTCCACTCGGGGTACGACAAACAGTGTTCCATGGCCACTTGTTTTGCCCTCCCCACTCCAAACTAGAAGCAATGCTTCAATAACCGTAGTTAAAGGTAAAGGTATCCCCTGTGCAAGCACCGAGTCATGTCTGACCCTTGGGGTGACGCCCTCCAGCGTTTTCATGGCAGACTCAATACGGGGTGGTTTGCTAGTGCCTTCCCCAGTCATTACCGTTTACCCCCCAGCAAGCTGGGTACTCATTTTACCGACCTCGGAAGGATGGAAGGCTGAGTCAACCTTGAGCTAGCTGCTGGGATTGAACTCCCAGCCTCATGGGCAGAGCTTTCAGACTGCATGTCTGCTGCCTTACCACCCTGCGCCACAAGAGGCTCATAACCCTAGTTACTAACTATTAAATGTTCTGCTTGCCCAGTTCCAACCTCTGCTCCTTCCAGGAAATAAAGATCTGAAGATTATCCAGTATACTGGATTCTACCATGATAATTCCATGCAAATTAAACTACATAATCACCTCAGTGCTGAAGGGTCTGCAAAAACTGCCTGTTTCTTTCAGGGCATAATTCAAAGTGCTGGTTCTTTAAACCTCCAGATGGCTTGGGGCGAGAAGGACCAACTCCTCACAAGCCCTGATTTCTGTGCCCTGCTTTTAGACGTGAGTGAGGCAGGTAGCAATCAAAGACAGGGCTTTTTCAGCAGTGGCACCTCAGCTCTGGAATGCCCTTTCCCTTGAGGCTCACCTGGCACCTATCCTACTCTTTGAGGCGCCAGGCCAAGGCTATTCTTTCTGCCCAAGCTTTTAATTAAGGGACTGCTTTTTAAAATCATGTTTATAGTCTGCATTTAGCCTGGGAACTGTTTTACGAGATTTGTTTTAAGCCATTCAACATCTATGCTGTTCTATGCTCTGTCTGGGCTTCTAATGTGTGCGTGCGTGTGTGTTTCAATCATTCACAACTTTATTTTTTTATTGTTTTATTTTGTAAGCTGTTTACGCTGGAGAGGAAGCACAGAAATGTTCTAAATAATCCATGGCAGCAGAGGAGTGTGTGAGCTGAACACAGCAGGTTCAACCCTCAGCCCTTGGCCTCTCCAGTTTAAGGATCTCAGGAGTTAAGTGAGATTTCAGATTCAGAAAACCTTTATTGGCATAACATTTGATGTACATACAACAACAAACGTAAGATTTCCAAGCAGGGGCAAATGAACAACCAAGGTAGTACCTAAGTGTTGGGAAAGAACTGTCTCTGGGAAACTGCTGCTGGCCAACACTGGTAGTATTAACCTAAGCAGAGCAGCAGCCTGACCTGACTTTTCTATATGCTAAAGGGGGAGAGTAAGGGTGAACAAGAAGCACTCCATCAAGATATTTGTGAGCAGGTAGCTCAAACTAGCAAGCCAAGCCAGAATCTGCTACATCTAATGCTGTCCATGTATTTATTATTTATAAATAGTATCTATTTGCTGGCAAGACCCTTACCTGTTCTTGTAACCCACAAAGGCCTTGATGTGTAAATCCACTGGGACATCTTTGGGAGGGGAGAGAGGAACTCTGATGCGATTTGAGACATTCTGGAGATTAGGGTGAACCACGTGGCTCTCGCCTTCAAATATTCCTTCTGCGAAGATCAGTGCAGCTCGGATGATAGTCTCTTTGGGGAGAATGAGGACATGTGACTAGTTAGCGGCTCATTCTTTGGAATGGTTTTCCAAGTTATGGACAGGTGAGGGGCTGGATTGGAAAACTAGTCAACTGAAAGTTTTATGGCACAGCACTGGACACATTATTATGGTTTATATTTGGACAAGTGCATCAGAGTAAGTGATGACTGTAAGGACTCACATGACCCAGCTAACTTCAGTCCTGTTTCCGAGCACTTTCGAAGGGAAAATTATGAAGTCTGGCTGCATTTTATGGTGTTGCCTTAGCTTACTGGAATTGGAACGTGAAGAACAACGAAGACAGCACAGACATGATCTGGGCAAAGGGAACCGCGCTCTCTCAAGAGTAGCAGGGCTCACTGCAGAAGCTGCAAAGACTTAATATTTCAATAAGGGACAGTAAGTCTGAGCTGGTATAACGTTCTCACCGTTCGATGTGGAAATGCACAGCTCGACATGAGCAGGCTGGCTGTCTGAGCCCAGATTGACTGCGAGCGTCGTCTGAAGCTGGGTGTTAGCTGGAATCACACCCCTCTGCCCGTCCATCTCGGTCACTTGAGTGTTCAGCTCCACTTGCTGTAAAACATGATGCCGACTCAGTCATCTCTAAAGTTGGGCTAATTATGGTTGTAACTCCAGAAGTGCTCATGCAGAAACAGACCTAAAACGGGATCTGACTCCCTAACAAAGGCCTCCAATTTCAGTAGCTTCCCAGTTGTTCAACAGCTCTGCAGAGTGTTCATACTGCCTCCTTAGTTAAAGAGTTAAGAATCCAGGCATGGTAGGCGGAGCTGTGAACCAGGGCTACTATATCAGCAATCCTACCTTACGTGGGAAAGAAATTCCAGTCCGTTTTACTTAGAAATGGGATGTGGATCAGAGAAATGCTGCTCAAGACCTCAATTTATCCTGAGACTGCTCTTGAGTAAAGACTGTGCGGCACATGACCAGATCAGAGCTGCACTCTGGCCCCACACTCATATAAATAAATACCTTCACATTTTCTTCATAGTTCCGTAACTCTAGCAGCAGATTTTGTTTCTTCTGACTAAGCTCTCTAATCAGGTCCTGCTCCGCAGTGCTGTCTGAAAAGCTTCCTTTCATCTCTCGGCTTACTGGCAGGTATCCTCGCACTGAGCAAAGCAGAGAGACAGTCGCTGAGTGTGTTATGGAGCACCTTCCAGAGAAAACCTGCCACTGCAGGAAGAACAGCTTTCAAAAAGTCTTAAGACAAATGACTACAGAGCAAATCCACAGCAGGTATCAGTCAAGACAGCTTCACTGACTGGAAGTAACAGACCACTCGGGTGTAAATCAGTGAATGCAGCAGACCAAGGCTGCAGTCTTCATGGGCCTGTCTTGGCCATAGTTCTTAGAAATCCCCCCAGAAGGACAAAGCAAACCACTATAAGTGTCCTCAAGCCAGTCACAACTTAGTGGGGCATCCACAGTCATGGCTTATCTTGTTATTTTTCCTGATCCTGAAGTCTGAAAAATCCCATTCTAATTCTCCACATATTATATAGAGGTAGAGAAAAAAAACTCCTGGATAAAATGCCCAAATTAGATGATGGACAAGTGTTAAGCTTCATTATCTCAAATACCACCATTTCACCTAATGTAGTGTTTCTTGGTCTCCTCCCACCAATCCTTGGCCATGATGTTATATGGAATCTCAGGAAATGGTGGATTTTAAGAGGTAGTCGACCGATGAAATTTCATAGAATGTTTCACTGCATTCCACCTTAAAACTGTTTTGTATCTTGGAACCTGGTAAGCGAGTTTTAACCAGCCAGACTACCTATTTGGGGGTTGTAGGAGCAAAATAACAGGATGGTTTAGCAAAACACCCACAGTTTCCACTTATCTAGAGGCCTTGGATTTGGAAAAGGTTCTTAACATTCTTACCTTCCCCATCAACTGAGCAGCAGATTAACTGGGTGTTACCATCCATTCGATAATCTCCCTGCACTATCCCCGCAATGGAGGAAGCAAAATTATCCTTGAAGATGACCTCTCCAGTTCGGTCATTGCGTGCATCAACCTATAGCACAGAACATCCCCCGCCCAAGACAGAATAAAAATTTAAATTGTTCAGTCATATGCACACACAGAAATCCACTTGACTACGATCACAGTTACAGCCTCTAATAAAGACTCTGCAAATCAAAATGTCCCCTGTTTCAAAAAAAGCTTCTAGTCCTCAGTATTGAAGAGGAAAAATAAATTTAAGTGGGAAATTTATGCTCAACCACTGAGAATCAGAAAAAGTCAGGTAAAGTTTCTAGCTGTCCAGGACCCCTTGTCTCTTTCCTCAATACACGTATCTCAACAACGTATCTTCTATAATGACAAAAATCCTGAGTAAAAGCATCCAAAATAAAGCATCTAAGCTCAACAATGTTATTACAGAATACTAAGCAATGGCAGCATTCCAGGTAATATCAACCATGGCTTCCAGATGAAGATTAAGCAGACTCTAGTTGGACAGGGAATGGGTCCACAACCAGCTCACATGGGCGTTTGCTTAAATGCTTCCTCTTATTTAAACTCACCTTTCCATTGGACCAACCAGTTACCAGTTCATTCACACCGTCACTGTTGACATCAAACGCATGTATGCTCACAGCCTGGTTTTTAGACTGAACAGGGGAAAATACAAAAACCAGCTATAAAAAATATTTAATTGACTCCACTTTGAAAAGTAACAAGTAAATGACAAATAACAAGTCATTTCTCATTTGTCACATATCATTCACATCCATAGGAACTGGCTGCCCCCATCTGGCTCCGACCTTTCGCATCTCACTCATCCATTTGCTCATACTAACTTTAATTCTCCAGTAGCGAGCCATTTTCTCATAAACCCCCACTGTCCCGTTGGAAAGGGCATAGGCAAATCGGCAGGTGCACATTGGTGTCAGTGCAGTGACAGCCTGGGGAAGCAAGAGACAAAGATTATCAATTACTGCTGCCATCACCAAACACAGACAGACAGACAGACTCTTTATTACGGTCATAGACCAAGCACAGAGTCAAACCACATCAGTCCTATTATTGTCTTCGGCTAAATTTGTCAAATATTGGCTACATTCTTGCTAGTTTAATCACACTATTTTGGCCAACAGTGCCTTATCACAACTATATACACCTTACCAGTGCTAAATAAGAGTATTAAAAAGAGACTTTTTTTGTTTCCATATTCACATTAAATTGTTTAAAAGTGCTCACCAGTACTACAGTCAATTTGTTTTATTACACAGAGTGCCCAACTCAGCCCCCAAGAAAAAAGGGCAGCCTCACATGAGCAAGGTTGGCACTTGCAAGGAAGGCCCTTGTGTCAATCCCTCTCTTTCCTTTTCTGTCCCATTCTGGGAATGTCTCTTGCTACAGATAACATCTGAGTGGGAACAGTGGGTAGGCTGGCCGCAGAGACTGCAGTCAGAAAATAGCAGCTCCTGAGCCAAACCTCAGATGCAAGGGTGGCAGGAACTTCCAGAAAGGAGCCAGGCAGGAGGGGTTAAGAACCGAGATGTGCATCTTGCATGAAGAACGATACAGATGGAGAGCTGAGTCCCTTCTTGAAACTCGGCAGTAACGTATCTTCCTAGGGTGAAACTATCTCGACTGCTTCCGACAATCTTCCAATGGGAATTCAGACATGAAAAAGAGTTCAGAGCAGAACCAGGTTTCCTACAGACAGCGTGGGAAGCAGCCCTCCAAGTTTCACTTGACACCTACTCAGATCAGGCAACGTCTACCATTTCCTTGCCAGCAACCAGTGCAGATGTACTAATGAAAATGGTGGGAAGTTTTCCCCAGATCATTTTACTACATTCAAATAAAGCCTCAGGCAAAGTGAATACCTGAAGGAGTTAGCATCAGACGAGCTTGTTGAGGCAGGAATGACACCCAATGAAGTAATAATAAAATAAAAAAAGGTTCCCAGAAAAGCTATAATTTTCCCACAATGTAACCCTTTAGTTTGTTTCAGGGGAATGCATCATACAAAATTTATTCTGGCCTTCTTGCATCTACACGTTGCAATCAGGCTCTGTCTCCAGGGATGGGTCAGGAAGAGCTTCCAGGTGAACAAGGCAGTCACAAGGCATGTCCCCCAGGGACACAGAAAGCACCACCCTAGCCCAAGGCACATGACCTTCTAGGCATACCGGGGATCACCTCCTTAAGCGAGCGCATGCTTACATAATCACAGACAGTTGGTTAATCCTTCTCAGGCAAGGGATGTCACCTTAGACTTAGAAGGACGTAACTCTACTTAGGATGGCGCTTGTAGAATCTTTACAGCAAGTAAAGTAAAGTGGGGTTCTTTTATGATCATCCTTTCATCTTTATATCTTAGCAACGTTCCCCCATGGACAGAAATGGAGGTACACTGCATGGGGATCCATGCAGGTTTCCTCCTTTGAGTGCTGAGTTTTCTGTGGAAGGACTAATCTGAAAACAGAAGCCCCTGAATGGTTCTTACCAAGTCCTCACAAACCCACTTGATGGGGCCAGTTGTTTTCTCGCAAGGATAGCAACTGTCTAGGTGATTTTAGGTAGCTGCAGATTTGAGATGCTGTCAAGTTGGCACAGCCTCATCACTGGAATTGGACCTTTTCCCATGCCAAGACAAAATACATCTGGAGAATTCCTCTGCGAAGCCCTACTTCAAATTAATGCAATTACTCAAGAGTGTGTCGCTCTTGCAGAACTCTTATTCATTTGAGTGGAATCTGCAGAAAATGTTCCAGAACTTGCTGTTCCATTATGGCAAGCCATTATATACTAAGCAGGAAAACAAATCCCTTCTTCCAGCCCACAATGGGCTTTGCAGTCTATTCCCGGCCACTATTAGCTTTAATAGGTGCACTGTAAGTGGTTTATAGCAACGGGCTTAGAAGGGTGTAACTCTATTTAGGACTGCACTGTTACTGACTAAGCCTTTTATTCCATCCACCAACCATCATGAATATACCTCTCAGAATACCTTGAAAAGGTAGGCTGTTAGCTTGCCTTCTGTCTGTTGTTTAGCAGAAAAATACGAACAGAAAGCTTCCAGGCTCCTTTTATCTTAGAGTGATATTGCCCTGAATACAGCAATAGTGTTTGGCACACCTCCATTCCCGGCTACCTGCTGTTTCCCCACAAATTGTTGTAAAGCATGAAGGAGAGACACCAAGTGGATAGACACTCTGGGTTACATATGCTGTGATGCTCTGATTCATTTTGTTTATTTAGAGATTTATATACCGTCCCTCTCGGTAGCACCATCTTGTGTAAGTGAAAAACTGCAAAGCACCAAAAATAATTATTTTCAAATATTCTCTCGAATGAATAAAATGCTTCTAAAGTCAAGATTTTCCCCATTAAAATGCACTGCATCCAAAGTTTGAGGGAAATGGATTAATGTTGGGAGGAAAACTCTTATGCTGTAGATAGATCAAGATGGGTAGCCCTATTAATCTGTATACAGCAGCAGAAAAGAGCAAGAGTCCAGGAGCACCTTAAAGAATAACAAGGGTGGTTTATTATTATTATTATTATTATTATTATTATTATTATTATTATTATTATTAGATTTCTTTCTCGCCACTCCCGACAGGCTCGAGGCAGGCCACAACAACTAACCACATAAAAATTCCCATTAAAACATCAGTCTACTAACATGACGGCTAAAAATCCCACCCCTCCCCCAATTATCAAAGAGGTGAAGAGGAAAGGATGGGAGAGTAGCGTACACTCCAACTCCTGGGGGGGGGGGGGAGCGATGTCCCTGATTCGCTGACTCCAGCCTCAACCATAGACCTGGTGGAAGAGCTCCGTTTTACAGGCCCTGCGGAAAGCTGACAATGTTCATCTATTGGAAGACTCTGCTCTGAAATCAAAATGTATGGTGCAGGGTAACATATTTCGTCTGATCTTCCAATCTAAAGCCAAAGCCTGGCACATAAGAAAAAATAATACAACTTCATGCTTCTGTTTACCTCAGTCTCCGAAATTTCTGCTGCGATTTCATCTTCCTTAAAAACCCTAATGTCAAAATCATCAGATCCAACAAGAAGCTAAAGAGGGAGAGAATGGGAGATAATATTTAATACATAATAGCACATTTATCAGCACATACTTCTCTGGAAATCAGTTCAGACCTTTAATATGAATTTCTTCGTGACCATAATAAAGCAGCTACTTTTATTTCATGGGGACTTAAACACATGCACAATTAACATGTCAGTTAGCACCTTAGAAGGTATTGAGCCAAGATACAGAAGCTGTCTGTTCACAAAAGAGGTTATTTCTCTCAAAGGGGGGGGCACCCCAGGCAAGAAATGTAAAAAAACCCCAACTTCTGAAGAGCCCTCCTAATCCTGAACCTCAGGTTCAAGGTTGGTCCAACAGTTAAGGCATAGGCCAGAACATTTGTTTTACTGTCAAGCACAAAGCATAGCTCAGTAGATGCAGAATGTAACTTTAGATTGGAAAGATCATTCCTCTTGCCTAGACAGAATATAATGAGGTGTTATGGATAGCTTGCATTCCTGCCCTAGGATGGGACTTAATTGGGAAATATACAGGGGAAAACAAACACATACCTGACACACACAGTCAAAACTAACCCCAGTGCAAGTACAAAGCAAGGACCTAAAAAAAAAATGAGGGGGGAACGACACAGTAGGCATACACACATTCTGAAACTAAAGAAGCTCAATGCTGTGCCTGCAATGAATTAGACAACATTCACTAGCACACCGTAAGAAGGGAGGCAGCTTTTTTTAAAGCATATTTGTTCTTCTGTATGACTTGTGCGTTGTAATAAAGATGATAGATGGGCGGATGTCCTGATATTTCTATTCCTTTTAAAAACAAGTCAGTAACATAGATAGCTTCAAATCATCCACCTACTCCACATGGGCACATACATGATTGAACGCTTAACTAGTACTTGCTTCCACAAAGAAACCCTGGAGATTGGAAGTTGTTTGAGCTTTTGTAGCAGAACTGATGCTTCTGTGTATGATCCGTTGTTCATCCACAGAACTGCAGCTCCCAGCTGCAGTTAACAAGTTTTAACAAGATTCAGTGTAAATTATTGACAAGCCACAAAATCCAGTAACTTACATTACATTGTACACATTCCTATCAAGAGTTCCAAAAGTTGCTCCTTCAGGAAATAATACAAGAAAGATCATGAACGTACCACTCTGGAAACATACCTCATTTTTCCCATCACCGTTAAAGTCACACAACGCCAGTGAGCGAACATTATCCCCGGTGACCTAGAGTTAAACAAAAATACATAGCAGTATTTCAGCTTCATTAGCCCAAACCTGTCCTATCTTCTTCTTATTATTGCAATGACACTATGAGAATTAGCAACACACCTTCAATAGTGCTAACTGCCTAGCACGTAGGAACAAGATTTTAAGCCCTGATAAACACATCAAAGTCCCATCCTAGGCAGAGTTATACCATTCTATGACCATGGGCTCTGAAAGATGTCACTCTGTTT
Source organism: Paroedura picta (assembly GCF_049243985.1). Classification (NCBI taxonomy): domain Eukaryota; kingdom Metazoa; phylum Chordata; class Lepidosauria; order Squamata; family Gekkonidae; genus Paroedura; species Paroedura picta. The sequence goes on along the minus strand of NC_135382.1, from coordinate 23,798,033 downwards.
AGGCTTGCACTGTCATTTGTAAGAGGCCACATTTTGGACTGTGCAAGGGCTGCAACTCCACCCACTCCTGCAGTAGAAGAACAGTTGGTTTTATACCCTGCTTTTCACTATCCGAAGGAGTCTCAAAGCAGCTTACAATTGCCTTCCCTTCCTCTCCTGAAAACAGATACCCAGGGAGGGAGGGGGGGCTAGGAGAACTCTGAGAGAACTGCTCTGAGAGAACTGTGACTCGGACAAGGTCACCCAGATGGCTGCAAAGGGAGGAGTGGGGAATCAAACCTGGTACTCCATATTAGAGTCTGCTGCTGTTAACCACTTCCTGTAGCAGAGACTACAACAGAAGGGTTTTATTCTAGTAATAAACGAAAGAGAAGCTTAGGGAGATCGTGTTATGCACCTCAGCCATTCGTTTTCGATATACAATCAAAAGAATTCTTTAGTTCTCTACCTGTGATGAACAGCAACAGAGTTGCTGGCATGATTTTCCTTTTTTGATCTCAGCTGCTAGAGACAAATGAGAGTAAACAAGAAGATGCACAGAAGGAAAATCATGACATTCCTTGCAGTCAGCATTCCAACAGGGGTGTGGTTAAAGAGTCTGTGGCCAAAGGCACTGTGCTGCATATTAAATGAGGCTGTCTCTGGAATACACCACATGCTTGGACAGTGGCTGCTTTCTGTATTTCTCACATGTGGACAAAGAGTGGCTGCCATCAAAATGCATCTTCCTGGAGAATGTAACCTAATTCCAACAATAAAGTTAAGCTTCATGTCTGCATGCATTTCACAGAGGATGCTGGTAAGATCAGGTCATGACTATCATGGCTTGACAATCCTGCTTCCAAGCTTTCATGGAATCATCCCCACCATCGTTGTGTAGCAGGACAGTTGCATAAAATGCAAATGGTTAATTTGCTTATATGCCTCTGTCATTCTACATTTTTTTACATCCAGCCCAATGAAGAGTGCTGGCAAGCTCAAAAGCTTGTACAATGTTTTCTGCCAATCTGGTTGATCCTAACAATAGGTATTATGGGAGGGAAGGTGGCATGGTATAACCCAATCTAATCTTGGAAGCTACCTAGGGTTCCTACTTGGACAGGAGACTCCCAAAGGCTATAGAGGAAGGTAATGGCAAGTACAAAACATTTCACAGATGTTATTGTTGTTTGCAGTGAACCAATATGGCTGTTAACAACATTTTACACGTACAGGATAACTTTTTCCCCACGTTGACATAAAAAAGCCAATCAAGCACCAATGAGTACCAATTCTCCTGCAGTGTATTAACCACCTAGCTGAAGCAGCCGCCATAGAAAAAACTCTGGCCAGAAAGTCTGCCTTCCAAAGACTGCAGGTGCTAGACATCCTGAGCAGAGTAGCTCAAGCATCATAGAAATAGCTACCATTGCTATTGTCATTCAGTACACTTCGTTCAGCCACAAAATCCCAAAACAGCCCTGACTGCTGCACCGATAATCCACCTGTAATATGGACCATTGTAAAAAGAATTTTCCAAACATACATATGCACCCTTACCGTCCAGAAAAGGTCTTTCCCTTCATGATTGAAGCCCTGCAAGGAACAGTTGCCACCAATAATTGCAAGGGGTGAGGAAATGTCTCCTAATGTTCCAAGTACTACTGCATTGGCTCCATCTGGAACCTATAAAAAGAAGATACTCAAGCAGTGATTCTGCCACATGCAGGCAATATACAAGGCAAACAAATGCTGTGTTAGATAAACAAGGTAGTCCAGAAGTTTGCCATGATAACTGATTAAAGGGATATACACTATAAAATTAACCCAAAAGAAGAATCAATCAAGTAAGAAGTAGGGAACTATAAATTTCAAATAAAAACAACATCCTTGTATAATGTATTTACACGGACTGGGCTGTAAGTTGCTTTATAGCCCATTTCTCAACCTGACTTATGAAGCAGTTCTGAATGACAGGTAGTCGTCAGGTCTTCAAAAACTCAGATTAACCTAAAACATAATAAATTCTCTGTCACCAGCCTTTCAATCTTGAAAAGCTTTCCCCACAAAGTTGGTCCAATACAAGACAATACCAACAAGTGTCATGCTGTGCACATCTTCAAACAAGTGTGTGCGTGATAACGTAGCTTCTGATTCCACTGAACACAGCCAATGTAGAACAATGACAAGTGAAACAGGCACAGAACTGTGAACTTGACCTTGCAAGTTAATATGCAGAGCGAGAAGATGAAATGGCTTTCATTTTGTTCCAAGGGGCTTTACACTACATTCTGAGGAATCCTGGAATTACTTCAAAGCTCATTAGAGCTTGAGAAGATCAGTAATGGCGGACATACTTCCATCAATACTGACCTTCTGACTATAGAAGAGTGTTGACGGTGGTTTACATTCACATTCACATAACCAATGGTGAGGTCCAAGAGGCCTGGCCTATCCTTCATTAACTGAGTATGTACCTTACAACATATTCCCTAATCCTTTGCAACACACTGGGATTCCCTGGAATGCCAATGTCTTGCAAAGAATTCTACAAAAGGAGAATTAAAAAGAAAACACTGTTCTACTGTGACTTTACTGAGATACACTGGAGCTTCAGATGTCCTTCCAAGCCCAGAAGAATGGAAATAAAGTGTTTAGAATATGTCATAATGATCACAACATACACTGGTATTTAAAAATCCAGGCAGAAGTCCCATTTCCTCCTAGAAAGATGGTGTTTCTTTATTAATGTTAGGAGCAGAAAACTATTAGCTGTATTAGATGCACTGCATGCAAAATAATTTGAATACATCGGGTTTAATCTTTTTTGTGAATTCAGAAGCATTAATTTTAAAAGAAGCACGTTAACTTACTCCTTCGTAAAACAAATCAGCATTGTTGTGCACATCATAGGCCAGCAAACTGGTCTGCGTGCCAACCAGAAGGGAATCACAGCCGAGGGTGGGATTCAGGACCCCTGCCGTCAAGCAACTGACTGCTTCATTAATGTTCAGAAGAGAAATATCAGAGTCCTGGGCACTAAGCACCAAACGGTTGGAAGTGACACGCTGACCACGTGCATGAGGATTATGAATAAAAACCTGTAAAAATAAAGACAACTTTGTGATAACTCTAAAATCCAGTTAGCAACTACTTCCACATTTCCACATTTATTCACAGTGAGAGCCACTGCAAACGCAAGCTTGTGAATAGATACAATACATATATTAGACCCATGAACTCATACCCCAGCATACCAGTATATAAGTTTAGCACAAGTTATATCAGGGGTAGTCAAACTGCGGCCCTCCAGATGTCCATGGACTACAATTCCCAGAAGCCCCTGCCAGCGTTCGCTGGCAGGGGCTTCTGGGAAATGTAGTCCAAGGACATCTGGAGGACCGCAGTTTGACTACCCCTGAGTTATATCATTGGAGTATGGAGAGTTTGAGCATCATTCTCCATGTGCATGGTCAAGAGAGGAAGCCCTATCAAAGAACCCTCTGGGTAGTGCAATGGAATCTTTTCTGGTAAGGAAACGCCCTGTTATCGATATTTCATTTGTGAGAGAGTGCAGGGGTAGTCAACCTGTGGTCCTCCAGATGTTCACGGATTACAATTCCAAACGCTGGCAGGGGCTCATGGGAATTGTAGTCCATGGACATCTGGAGGGCCGCAGTTTGACTACCCCTGCCCGGTATATCATCAATAGAAATGAAATGGAGAATAAATGTAAAAAGCTCCGTAGCGACGCCATGCCGAGCAGAATGCCCGGAGGAGGGCGGGGGGGGGGGAGCCGGACTCCGCGGAGGGGCGGGGGGCGGGGGTCTTTTACCTTGCCGGCCTGCGTGGCCGCCGTGAGGCAGGGGTGGGTGCCGTCGTACCTGCCCATGGCTACCATGCGGGGCAGGATTTTGTGGTTGAGCTTGAGGGTGAAGACGGGCACCAGCATGGCGGCTCGCCGGGGAGGGAAGAGAGCCGGGAGGTAGAGGAAGAGAACCGAGCCTAGGCCCTCAGCGCCGCCGCCGCCCCGGCCTCCTCCTCCGCCGCCGCTTCAAGTGGGCCCCGGGCGATTCTCCGTTGACAGACAGGCCCCGGCGTCGAGCGTCATGGCGTCATAGCCGCTGGGCCGTTGCTGTGGAAACTGCCCGGGGTTCAGCGCGGAGCGGAGAAGGCCTGGGAGTTGTGGCAAAGAGAGGGCCGTGGCGTTGCTCTCCTTCCCACGTCCACACGGCTTAAAATGACACACACACACAGATTGTATAAAACTGAAGATATCCCAATGTTTATGTACTTTATTCAAGACGGATAAACAGTGCAAATAGAGTTGCCAACCTCCAGGGAGGTGGGGGGGGGAGAAACTTTTATCAAAGGCTTTGAAAAGAGACACAATCCATTAAAATATTATGAAGATGTTAACAAGCTGTAGGAATGCTACTGGAAATGCCAAAATCCAAACGAGGAACCGATAAATCCTGTGTTTCGCTGGTTACCGCTTCTTCGGTGGACCCCAAACCAGGAAAGACTGTAAGGAAGGTCTGAAGAGCTGTCACTCTGCCATTAAACTATGAAGAAATAAACTAGAATGTGAATATTATCCAGAGGCTATTAGGCACTTGTGCAGCAAGGTTTTTGTTGGGCTTCACCGAGGAAGCATTCACGAGCGAAGCACGTGACTTACCGGTTCCCCGTTTGGATTTTGGCATTTCCAGTGGCATTCCTACAGCTTGTTAAAATCTTCATATTATTTTTGTGTATTTGTGCTTTCAAAGTATTTGATAAAAGGTTTTCTTCACATTGCACCTATTCTTTTTGTGTTGTCTTTACACAGTGGATTTTGTTCTTTTGCAAACTGTCTTTTGTATAACTGTACTTCAGTTTGTTTGTTTGTTTGTTTGTTTTGCTTTAACCTCCAAGTGGGGCCTGGACATCTCCCAGAAATAGATCTCCAGATGGGGATGCTAGTTCCCAGGGGATCCCTTCTTCTCCAGTCTAAAGAGATCAGTTACCCTGGAGAAAATGGCTGCTCCGGAGGGTGGACTTCATAGCATTGTACAACACTGAGGTCCCTTCCTGCCTCATATCCTGCTCATGCCTGGCTCTACTGCAAATTGTCCAACTCAGAGCTGGCAAACCTAGATGGCAGAGAACAGCTCTCCTCGAGAAAATGGCTTCTTTGGAGTTTGGATGATATGATATCCCATTGAAGACCTTCCCCTCCCCTTCCCAAAGTTCCTCTTTCCAGGTTCCACCCTAAATCTCCAAGAGTTTCCCTAAGTGGGATTAGCAACCCAGTTTGAGAGAAATCAGTGCAATGACACAGCGCAAAGCAATTCAGACATATAACATGGGCACCAGACAGATGTGGGTGTATTCATTTCAAATCTATGTACATGGACACTAGGCTGCCATTTCACACCCTGAGGCTCCTAAAATTTACTTCAAGCTGTCAATAATATACATGTTGTTCTCCTGGTATAACGTTAACCAAAACAGCAAATAGCTTCTTTGTTTTTAAATCCACGGTGGGCAGGCTGTATCGGATTGAACCAATACTGCAGATCTGGAAGAACAATTCAAAATAAGAGGACAGGGTGTTTTCAAGTGTGAAATCCTGAACAGTGTTTTATCCTTCCTTTGCTATTCACACTTGCAGACTTCCTAGCAATTGTTCCTCAAACTGGCTCCATTTGTTTGAATCAGCCTAATGCCTGCTTAGCATTCTTTTCTTCTTCTTTTTTTGACGGCGACAATAAATATGTAGTAACCCCAGTTTGGGCAGTTTCAGGAATCTGAAAAATCAGATTGTGTTTCTGTTTCTCTTGCCTACTGTAATTACTTCACGATCAAATAACATCAGCCCTACAAACCTGCAGGAGCTCACTTCACCTGTTCTCCGTCCTAATCTGATAGAATACACCATCATCTACAAACAATGTTTTCTTGTTCCCTGCACCAGAGAAACAAGTCTGCAGAAAAGAATGGATGGGCACAAGCTTGACCTCAAAAGTGGCAATTAGGATGGCCAACAAACCTGGAGAAAAATGTTCTGTCCTTTTAATAGAGGCATAATGGGGTGTTCTTTACCTCTATGACATGAAAGGCTTTAACAGCACATTGCCAAACATTAAACCTCTATTAAAGGGACAGATACTTTTCTCCAGTCTGCTGGCAATCCTCATGGCAAGACTCATAAACCACTGGGAGAATATTTTCAGTCTTTCGGGATATTCTTCTGCTGATCTCAGAGTTACCAGACTTGAAAATCAGGCTCTGGCACAAAACTTCTGAACCTGAACTTCTTGAAGGATGAGTGGAATAAAATTGTCATGGGTGGAATAAAACTGCCATCAATATAATCTATGCATCTGATTGCAGATTCTAGCCCACAAATGCTGTGTTACAAAAAACATTGTCTTTCAGGTGACATGAAATTAACTCTAGTCTTGGTTGTAACAAACTAACACAGCCACTCCTCCAAAAATGCGTCTACAGACTGGCTTCAAAACGCAGACCGCCTCCCCCGTCACAATACACTGCATGTGAATTTCCTTTATGTCACACATTCTTCCGTACAGATAAAGAGCACAAGAAAGGCAGGCCTGCTATGGTGAAGGCTAGGTTGATCATTTTCTTGTGCTTACTTTTTTTCTATATACAACTTGCCTTGATAGGGCCCTCTGCACCTGACACCTCCCACAAGAAAGCCCCTTGAAAGGACAACACATACACAGTTCGGAAAGCTACTCAGTTAAATTGCCTTTTAGTTCCACAGAAAAATCCCAGCTCAGTAAGATTATATAATGCAGTTAGTTCTTAGCCATTAATATCTCTTTGGGAATTACTATAATAAGGAATCCTCAAAGAGATGCCCCCTCACAAAATACCCCAACTCTGTAAAAGTATCGTAAAGTTTGCACTCTTGCAGAACTGACACTCTCATGTGTGTCTTTTCATGGTGCCCCCATGTCGCCATACCTCAGAACATAGGGCTAGCAAAGTACACACAAAGGCCCAAACCAAAACAGTTCAACGGGGTAAGTGCTTCACAGTTTTACAGACAAAAACAGAATGCTAAACATTCTCGTCTCTCTACAGAGACCAAACAACCTCTGCTGCCATAAATGCCTCTGGCACATAACATGTATATACATGACAAATGCTTCCATCAGGGGATAACAACTCCAGCCAATATGTTTATGGAGGCCATCCTCCTCTTAAGCATCATAAGACAGGCATTCTTTGAAAGCTTCATAGCATCATAGTTGCACAGAACCATAATAGAACTGACTCTCTTATTAGAGTCACAGTATAGTGCTTTTTTTAAAAAAATAAGACTTCCATGCAATTGCACAGAGCAGTTTCTACATGGATCCATAAATACTGACCATGATAAAAGGAAACTAGAATGGGGGTACAGCAAGGACGTTCTACTCAGAAGCCAAATCCCCCAAATAAAACCCACAGCTTCAATTTCAATTCCACAGTTTCCTAATCCCAATTTATTTTGTAACGGCATATTTGGTCTGCGTAAACAAGCGCTGATATTCAGGACATGTTATGATGGCCACTTTCTTATACTGTGGGAACTATTTTCTTGTGTTCTGAGGAAGATTCTGTTTATTATCCTGACTGATCTAAGGCAGCTAATCTTAGCATATTCTGGTGTTGTTCCATCCTTAGGAACACAGGCTGTTGTTTTGTACGATGGCTGTCATTTGATTCAGGGTTTCTGGCAAGCATGGATCACACCACATGCTTAAACCGTTGTAGCCCTTTTTTCCACCTCAGGGAGCCCTTAGAACTCGAGAACCATCCCCAGTCATTGCCATGGTAAGATGAGGTGGCTTGGAGAAAACAAAATATACTTCATTCAAAGATTAGCATGGAGAGGTGAATCGCTAAATCCATGACACGAATTATAACATTGGTGTGGCATTGTCATTATCAGAACTTGGGCTGACGGATGCTTCACTGTTCAGAATGTCAATTATAAGGGCTCAAAGGGACCATTCATGGAGAACACAGAATAAAAACTGACCTTCACAGGGCCAGCTTGGCATTTGTCCCTTGGCTCACAAAGCCCCAATGTGAAAATAAAGTGGTTGTTTTGGCAATTTGCAAATACTTTGATTAAGATTTTTGGCAAAAACTGTACCTTCGAATAATGGCAACATTTCTGAGGGTGTACAAGCAATAGGCTGTTGAGGTGTTGCCCTCCCCTCCTTTGAGCGGCTGAGAACAATTCCGGATTCAGCCCCCAGACCCCTGTTGGGACTTTTCATGCAACTAAAGAGAGACTGGTAGAACTGAGTGTTCCAGAACAGTCCAGATATGAAACACCAACGTGGATTCCAAAATCCAGAAGCTTTTTAAAGAACAGTGTAGCAAACTGGTGAATCCAAAGAGAAGCAAGAGGAATAGAATGACATTACGCAAGATGTATAAAAGGAGAAAAGATGTTCATGTAACTACAGGAGAATATCAAAATGCAGAAAAATTATAAAAATATAGTGACCACCAAAATCATTTGCCTCATTTGTTGCTCAGCCACATTTCTGAGTGCTGGCTTCCCATTCCTTTTCATAGCCATGTTTTTTGTTTATTTGATTCTCTTTGTTGACACTCACACCTTCAATAAATCTTGGTTGGTCTTAAAGGTGCCATTGGACTTAAATGTTGTTGTCCTTATTTTGATACTTAAAATTAAAGACATTTGCATATGGTGGAGGGAGATGGGGAAATTCTTGCTGATCCCCCCTGAGAGCTCTTGCTTTCCTTGTGTCCTGAAGCATTTTGCTTCCAGCACCATAATACTTTGTTGGAGCTGAGGTATGAAGAAGAATGAGTTGGTTCTTCGACCCCGCTTTTCACTGCCTGAAGGAGTCTCAAAGTGGCTTACAATGGCCTTCCCTTCCTCTCCCCACAACAGACACCCTTCAAGATAGGTGGGTCTGAGAGAGCCCTGACAGGTCTACTCTGTACGAACAGCACTATCACAGCTGTGATGAGCCCAAGGTCACCCAGCTAGCTGCATGTGGAGGAGCAGGGAATCAAACCTGGCTCGCCAGATTAGAAGCTGTCACTCTTAACCACTACACCCCACTGAGAATAAATGCATCAGATAACAGTGGGCAGGGGGCAAGGAGTATGCAGGTTTCAGTTCTCCTCACCTGCACACTTTATTTTTAAAATGTAAAAAAAATGGAATAACTTGTCCTCTGCTTTACGTATGAACAGAAGGATATGTGAATAAATGTGCAACAATCCCCTTGTCACACTTACAGTAGTTTGGTCCCTTACTTCGTGCTTTAAAAAAAACTAACAAAACTAGCTAACAAAAACTGTTCTCAGCAAAAGCCTCTCCCCTCCCCTGCAGTGCCTATGCCATAATGACCACTGTGGCTAAAGCACAATGGGGTTTATCAAAGGTTTAGCCTAACTATGGGCAAGTCCTAAACAGCCTTGGGGGCCTGTCTGTAACACAGAAGTAATGGTGTCCACCTCCGAAGGTTGCTGTGATGGCCAGGTCAAATCATGATTGCAAAGGGATGAAGTACAGCTATGCAGCTAAGGTTGCCAGCCTACAAGTGGGGGATGGATTCCCCAGAATTACAACTCATCTCCAGGCTTCAGAGATCAGTCCCCTTGGAGGGAACGGCATCAAATCCATGCCGGGCTACCCAAATTCTACCTTCCCCAGATCTCCAGGAATTTTCCAGCCTGGAGGTGGCAACACTGTACAGCCTCTATAAATGCTCATAGAGCTAAATGAAAATGAGAATTTACATCCCGCAATGCCTACTTTAGGAACAGTGGTGAGTCACATGATAAGTATGTCAGGAGGGACAAATTTGGAACACTGGAGTAAATTCTGAGAACAAGTTGTCAATCGGAGTCCTTTCCAGAGTTGGTTTCCCTTCACAGATTGGGAAAGCAGCAATGGTAGTTTATCCACACACACACACACACACACGGCACGCACATACCTCTTCTCCAATTTATGTACCTTCCAATGCCGTTTACGAGAGTTACCAGCTCACATCAAAAAGGGAAGAAAGCCTTTCATCTCGCAGACAGGCCCAGACACACATCAGAGGCATTCAAAAGCATACCCTTTGCCAGTGGGATCGGGGCCAGAGGGCATCGCCCAAGCAAAACTCTTTGCTGTGCTTAGCCTGAGCTCAGGAAGCACAGAGATGATCCAGTTTGTTGGGCTTATTAGAAACACTATCTGGACACCTGCAGGGTGCATTTGGGGGTGGGACATTTCAGGAAAGTGAAACTGCTCAAAGGGTCCTGCTTCGTCCTTCGTGATAATGTCTCATTTCAAGGGTGGGGCTGCCAGGTTCTCACCTCGGTCAGCTCCAAAATAGTAGTCCTCGCCAGTGAAGCAGCTAGCCTCTCGCCTATGCCCACCACACCCAAACTGAATCCAACAAAACCCCAGATTTAAAACCATTGGCTTTGGTTGAGCCAATATTTCCCTAATGATGCCATTGCTTGCCTACCAGCCACCAGGTTCAATTCAAGGCACAACACGTACAAAGCCCTGGATCCTTTTATCTTCAGAACCACCTCTCCTCCTAGGTTGCATCTTGAAAGTCTTACTCTTCTGCTGAGGGACTTCTACGGTGCCACCCCACAAATGGCAAAGGTGAACAACAGCCCCTACAGATTTTCCTTCCGTTGAGGCCCCCACCTTGAGGAATAGCCAGCCTCAGGAGAGCTCTGATGCTCCTGCCATTTTGCAAATTCCCCACAATGGGGTTGATCAGGAGATGAAATGGGATGAAATTAATTCAAATGAAATTCCATCTAAACACCCAGAAGAAGTTCCTGACAGTCAGAGCGGTTTCTCAATGGAACAGGCTTCCTCGGGAGGTGGTGGGTTCTCCATCTTTGGGAATTTTTAAACAGAGGCTGGATAGACATCTGACAGAAAGGCTGATTCTGTGAAGGTTCAAGGGGGTGGCAGGTTACAGTGGATGAGCGATAGGGATGTGAGTGTCCTGCATGGTGCCGGGGGTTGGACTAGGTGACCCATGAGGTCCCTTCCAACTCTATTATTCTATGACTAGATTTAAAGCCCATTGTATTGTTAAAGCCTATTATATTGTTGTATTGTTAAATACAATGGGCGCTAGCTCGCTGTCTCCTGCCCTCGGCCCCCTTGCAGCCTTCCTGGCAGCCCCACCCCAACTCGCCACCCCCGGCCCCCTCCCTCCAAGTCCCCGGGTTTGGCGCGGGGAAAGGAGCAGGCCTGCCACGTCTGATGCAGCGTCCCTGCTCCTTTCCCGGTGGCAAAACTTCTTCACCCAGGCCACTCACCCCCGAGTCCGGGACGTCTGGGATGTCATGAGCACAGTATTAGGACTAGGATGATCAAAATCTTACATTAACTGTATTGGCCTACGCTGTGCTTAATATGGAGAAATTATTTCTCCATATGGAATGTTATTGACTCCCACTGTGTAAGAACACTTCGAGTCTTGGTGGATTATACATACAGTGAACAAATTAGTACATTTTATGTCAGGAAGGGTAAAAGTGGGATGGAGTTACTTTGCAAGGCAGTCCTAAAACATACAGTAAGTTTCAAAAGACAGTCCCACACCTCAAAGGCTTTGAGCACTGTGGGCTTGAGCAGAGCTGCCCTGAGCCTCCGGGGAAGGGTGGGGTATAAAGGCAAAAATAAATAAATCAGAAAGAGGTACCTCACACGGTTTTAAAGATACATGCTCTGGCAGGTGCAACACCCAGGCAACATTTTTTCTGAGCTCATCACAAACTAGTAACATTGGCCTCATTACCCTGCATACTTTAAAAGCCCATATTTTTCTCTTTTAAATGCTAATAAATGATGGCAGAGTCCGGTTTTGAATTAGGGGCAGAGAAAAATTCATGACAGCTTTGGATCTGGGCTTCAGGGGACAAAATACTGGCCATGATTGCTTCATTTTGGTTAGGGCGTTACTGGTTCAGGTTTAAATGCATGCTGTGTTCATGCATTCTAGATTTTTGAGGCCATTTTCTACACATATCTGCTGCAGACAACATTCTTTTCAATGTACAGCCCACACAGGAGTCATGGCACATAAAGCCACCAAAATCATACAGAACACAGCCTTCCCTCTCCAGAATTGCAACCACATGGAGCAAAGCAGCTCTGTTTTATGAGTCCCCCCCCCTCCCAAAGTAGCTCATGTCTGCACATGCACACTACATTCCCTCTCTGCAATGTGTCTGAAAAAAGTGATTGGCTGGGAGAGCTGGACTTTTATCAGGATCCAGTTGGCTGGATGAGACTGCCCAGGAAAAAAGCAGCATCGAACACAGCAAGCATATGCATATCTCCCACTAGTTTGGTAAACACCTGAACTTGAAATAACACAGATTTTGGAGCAGGGTATCAAAATCATGCAGAACTGGAAGATACAACAAAGGTCCATCCGGTCCAGCTACCCCCCTTCTCAGGGACTTAAAAAATCATACACTCCTGACAGGTGCTCATCCAGTCTCCTCCGAAAAACTTCCAACACACTCCACCACCCTCCAAGGCAGCATATTCACCTACGAACAGCCCTCGCCATCAGAAAACACTTTCTAATATTTAAGTAGAGCCCCCTTTCCCATAATTCAAACTCATTGCTCCTAATCCTTGTCTCTAAAGCTGCAACAAAAAAGTTGCCCCTTCTTCAACATGTCTATCTTTTACGTAATTAAATACAGATATCTTATCATCCCTTGCCTTCCTCTTCTCCAAGCTACGCATACCCATTTCTCTCAACCTCTCATTGTAAGGTCTGGATTCCAACCTGTCACCTTTCCTGGTTGCCCTCCTCTGAACATGTTCCTGCTTGTCAATATCTTCCTTGAATTGCGGCACCCAGAACTGGACACAATTTCATTTTGGTAAGAATTCTGGATTCTGAAAACCACCCTGGGAATCCAAAGAAACAAAATAGCAAATTTTTGTAAATTTTCAGCTTGGGAGCTCAGTTATGCAAACACCCTTTTTTTATTATCAAAACTAAGTGAAGCATTGAAGGGTTAATCCCCTTTCCCCTTCCTGCCTGGTCTCAGTTCAAATCAGAACTGTGAATGCACACAATTTCCTTTTACCAAATGGGTAAGAGACCTGTGACACTGATAATGTCTACCTTGGCTTGTATATGTTGATATAATAAGAATGAATTTAATAAATATCTGTGCAGGGCGATAAGATCATGGCCCATGATACCTTCCTTACCCTTTATACTAAAATTACTGTTGTTTTGCCAGGATTCTGCCTCCCAGGATTGTTTCTTGCTCTGGGAAACGTTAGGGAAACTTTAACCCCTCCTCTTTCCATGTTGTTCCTGAAAAAAAAACATTAGTATGGAGTGAAAGAAAAAAATGGGGGATACAAATCTGCTATATAAAGTATTTTGAGGATTAGACTCATTCATGGACGAGAGGCCTTTCAACTGCAGCTAGCTATGGCAACTAAAGTAAATCCCATATTCAGAGGCAGTCAATCTTTGAGATTCCAATGGCAGGAGGCAACATTAGGGGAAGACTAATGAGCATTGTTTGTTGACCCAACAGGTTGGCCACTGTGTGAAACAGAATGCTGGACCACTGGTCTGATCCAGCAGGACTCTTCTTCTGTTCTTCATGCCCAAAACTGACAACTCAGAAACCAATATTTTATTAATCTGAACATCAGACAGAAAATAGTCTCTTGGCAGCTGGTGTGTATGACATGATGATGGGCCAATACTGCCTTTTAATTAATTTCAGGTTTTGCATAGATGTAGCATACAGGCAGGAGATCAGATGTGTAAATGGAAACAGTAAATTATTCATAAACACAGAGAAGTTTCTCAGGCATTTTCCCTGCTGCTTGCCAAGATGCAGATCCGCTCAAACTGCAACTAATGTTATCCACTTCAAGCCTCTACTGGCCTAGTCTCTTCCTCCACAATGGACATAGTAAATGATGGATCGATCGATTGACTGGCTGGCTGGCTGGCTCCCACATCTTAATTCCGCATCCGCTTCTCACCACTTCTGGGGGTCCTCGAAGCCTGAAAAATATCTCAGAGGTCCCTCCACAGTTGAAGGGTTGAAAAGGGCTGCTGTAGTGCGGCAAGAGATGTTTGTGTGTGTGTGTGTGTGGGGGGGGGGTCTTTTTACAGAAATGCACACTGCAAAAGGAGAGCCAGATACCATGAAAATCTGTGACAATTTCCAAGGAAGCCAATAGGAATACGTCTATTAGATTGATATTTTAATCTCTGTATACTTGCTTTTTGCAAGCTGTTGTAGAACAATACTGGAGCTTAAAATCCTCTGTATTAATAGAAAAGAAGCTTGTCTTGTGGGGATTATTGCTGTGTGGGAATTATTCAGGCCTGTGGATTCTGGCGTAGGAACCCGGCACTCTGAAAGATGTTGGGATGCTGTCTAAAACAGCATCCTGATGTCCTTTCCCCCCTCCTGCCCCTTCTGGTGTCCAATGAAACTCAATGAAACACAAGACGTCATTGCACTATTTGGGATTGTTGACTGCGAATTTACAGTGTAATTATGTCATGCCCTAAGCCTCACTAGATATTGCCAGGAGGCTAGAGGTAGGCACAACATGCCTTTTTCATGGCAACCCTGTCATATTTAGCTCATGCTAACCCAAATGGCTTGTATTTTGCTTGGCAGGCTTGAGAAAGCGATATAGATTTCTACGCAGAGCTCAGAGAACAACAAACCATTCCAGTATGCTTTAGAACACGTCTTCCAGCAATCGGCTTTAGAATACTTATCCAGGCTCACTGCATCCCAAAGAGACAGACTTTGGACGTTACCATTTTAGAGATGGGGAACTGAGGCGGAGAGACAGAGACAAAATAGATAGCTTGCCAAATGTCAACACGCAAGTTTTCACCTTATGTCATCTGAACCTCGAGGTGCCCATTGGTGGAATCTGAAATGTGTTCACTTCCAAGTCATTTGCTGGAGACCACTAATTGCTGTGGATCAGGGGTAGTCAAACTGTGGCCTCATGGACTACAATTCCCATGAGCCCCTGCCAGCGAATGCTGGCAGGGACTCTTGGGAATTGTAGTCCATGGACATCTGGAGGGCTGCGGTTTGACTTTGAACGTCTCATCCGATACATCCAAATTCATAATTCATCACAGCTGCCGGATACTGTTACATCGAAATAACCGGTTGGTATGAAAAGACATCATTAATATGGATCTGTGCATGCGTGGGAAGCTTCTTATCTGCCTTCTTTGGCACTGTCAGTTGTCTGATGGTAACTGGATGCCTCGCCTGATACAATCTGATTGTTCTTGTACCATTAAGTTAGAACTCACATCATTCCAGCGCTTCTCAACAAGAAGAACTTGCCAACTTCCGATGGAACACACAGGAAGCTGCCTTTATATTGAATCAGATCATTGGTGCATCAAGGTCAGTGTTGTCTGCTCAGACTGGCAGCAGCTCTCCAGGGTCTCAGGCAGAGGTCTTACATCCCCTACTGCTTGGCCCCTTTAACTGGAGACGTGGGGGACCTGGGACCTTCTGCATGAAAAGCAGAGGTTCTACCACTAATCCCTGGTTCCTCCCCTCTAATAGTAGTCAGCTAGATCCATAATTCAAATACATTGTTTCAGAATGAAATCCTTCTTGGGCAGCAAAACCCAAAGTATCACCTAAGGCCTGCTGGGTGACCTTGGGCCATTCACTGGTCTCTGAACTCCCTCAGCCTCATCTGCCCCACAAGGTGTCTGTAGTAGGGCAAGGAAGGGAAGGGGATTGTGAGTCACTTCCTGGTGCCCATTTCTTTCTTTCTCAATGCCAGTCTTGGCTTTTCTCCATTTCATTGAAGCAGAAGATGCCCAGAAGAAGTTGGGAAACATTGCCTATGTGTCTGCAGGAAACATTCAGAAACAACTGCCTTCATCATAGAAGAATGCTTAGCTTGAATCTCCAAAACATTTTGTTATTTCGTATCCTCTCCCCACTATGCCAGCCATTTTATGATTTGTCCTGTCTTTCATGACATCCATTTCATGATGGTACCAGTAACTACTACCCTTCCAGCTCGGTGTAGTGGTTAAGAGCGGCAGTTTCTAGTCTGGAGAGCCAGGTTTTATTCCCCACTCTTCTACATGCAGCCAGTTTGGGGACCTTGGGCTAGTCACAGTTCTGTTAGAGCTGTTCTCTTTGAGCTCTCTCAGCCTCACCTACTTCACAGGGTGTCTGTTGTGGGGAGAGGAAGGGAAGGTGATTGTAAGTCACTCTGAGATGCCTTCAGGTAGTAAAAAGCAGGGTATAAACACCAACTCTTCTTCTTCCTCAACATTCTCAAAGTACCTGCAGGCTCAATGAGGTTGGGGACCCCATCTTGGGCTTTGAACCTCAAGAAACCCTTGAGTTCAGTGAAGGTCTAGCCCCAGAACCCATTTCAGTGTCAGAGTTTAGTACTGGGGCATAAGAAGAAAACATGATATATCTTTGATCATGTGCAGAGCAGCTTAAATTTTATGAAAGATTTGCACTGGTTTGGGTCCCCCCCCCATAATGCAGTTGCTTGTCGCACTGACCTCTCCTGATGTGGACCAGGAGGAAGAGGAAGAGGAAGAGGAAGAGGAAGAGGAAGAGGAAGAGGAAGAGGAAGAAGAGTCTGTTCTTATATGCCCGAAGACGTCTGAATTGGCCATTAAAGCTACACCTTATAAAATCATCCTCCGACTGTAGCAATACGCAGGGGATGATGCAAAGCTTCATCTTCAGTAGGTTGCATTTTAAATTTCTGTGAAAGACATGAGAACAGTACTTGGTTCTCCCTCCACCCCAACCCTTGTCCAGTTTTGTTGTTGTTGTTAGTTGCGAAGTCATGTCTGTCCCATCGCGACCCCACGGACAATGATCCTCCAGGCCTTCCTGTCCTCTACCATTCCCCAGAGTCCATTTAAGCTCACACCCATTGCTTCAGTGACTCCATCCAGCCACCTCATTCTCTGTCATCCCCTTCTTCTTTTGCCCTCCATCGCTCCCAGTATTAGGATCTTCTCCAGGGAGTCCTTCCTTCTCATGAGGTGGCCAAAGTAGCCAACGAATTTGAGTTTCATCTTGTCCAGTTAGCACCAGTCAAAGAAAAGCTCTTGATATCAGGGAAGGGACTGTAGCTTAATGGCAGGACACGCAATTTGCATGCAGTAGTTTCATTTCAGCTTCCAGTTAAAAGGCTCCCTGGGGTTTCCAGTTAGAAGGTTCTCAGCAGTACATTTGAGGAAAGCTGGTTCTCTAGCCTCAGGCCCTGGAGACCTGCTGCCATGTCTGAGCAGGCTATGTTGAGCTGATGGATCAGTGGTCTGGTGTCATGGAAGGCAGCTTCAGTTGTTCTCCCATCTCTCAGTTCTCCAGCGGGGAGCCAGAATCCTTCACGCCTCTGGAAACTCTTGGCAAACTGAACAAAGGGCACACCTGGGTATGTCAGGCTCCAAGCCAGGGCTCTGTCCCTGCGAGTTCTCACCCATCAAGTACAGCTTGGTGCTCAGCAGGCCTTTGCTGTAGGTCAGACCCCCTGCCAAAGCAATACCTGCTGTGCCCAAGAGCAATCCATCAGGATGGACAGAATGCAAGTTCCCTCGTCTCCCTGGATCCAGCTCCCTGGGGACCAGTATCTACTGCCTGGTATCTATCTGCTGACCAATGCAGGACGATTCCTACTGCAGCACAGTTACAGCTTTGCTTCTGTTCTGGCCAATGCAAGGCATAAAGACAGAGATTCCAGGGCAATCTGTCCTGGAGATGAACCTGTGTCCGCAGCCCTGTTCACGTTACCATGAATGTGCATACAAGCTACATGTACCTGCATCCACCTGTTTGTACTTAAAAGGCAATGTGAGTTCACTTTTCAAATGAAACTGGGGACTGGCCTCTGGATAAGTGTGGAGTTTAAATCACACTGTGCGTGCACTGAATATAACATAAAAATTGTGTGTGCACTGTACATGGTTAGTATTTGTATGCACTGTCACTTGTGAACAGGTCTAGTCCATTGCAGCAAAAGCTGCACCTTCTCAGGATACCTTAAAGTCTTAGAGCAGGGGTAAGTCAAACTGCGGCCCTCTAGATGTCCATGGACTACAATTCCCATGAGCCCTGAATGCTGGCAGGGGCTCATGGGAATTGTAGTCCATGGACATCTGGAGGGCCACAGTTTGACTACCCCTGTCTTAGAGCTTCTGTTACTACAATGTCTGAGGAAGAGTTCTTGCACTCGAAAGCTCACGCCTTGAATAAATCTTTGTTGGTCTTAAAGGTGCTACTGGACTCTGATTTTATAGTGCTATCCTAAACAGAGATGCATCCTTCTAAGGCAGGCTTTCTCAACCAGGGTTTCTTGATGGCCCTGGAAAAAGGGTTTCCTGATTGGGTGGCATTTACATATTTTTAATGCATTAGATATTTATCAGGTGATATGATCATATATGGTCAGGTCGACCCACCCCCCTCCTCCCAAAAATGGCCAATGATGGGCCTGGAGGGAATGGGAATGGGAGAGACCCCAGGTGGGTGTGTACACAGCTATGCTACCCAACCACATTCTGCATGATTGCAGCACTTCTGGGGTTTCTCAAAGCTTGGAGAAGGTTTCAGGAGTGTCTCAATGGTTAAAAAGTTGGGAAAGGCTGTTCTAAGACTATGGGCTTGAACAGGCTTAGAAAGGGGTGTGCATCTGTTTAGGACCTCCCTATGAAAAGGTGTCAGAGATGCCCCTTGGAGCTGTCCATGGTCTACTTGTTCTTCTGAACCGACTGGCTCCTCCATCATACAAAACCGCTCACTGTACCCAGAAAGCTAAGATATGCTAGTTTTCAATGTGCAGGGATTTTCCAAATGGAAGAACATCCAGTCATTTAAGGCCTCAACTGTAACCCAAGCATACCTGATGGTAAAAATGCCACAATTAAAAAAAAAATTAAAGACCAATTGCACCTCCTTCACAGAACAATGACATGTGGCGGAAAGAGGGAAAGTTAAACACTTGGCTATCGTCCCTTCTTTACTGTTCAAATGACTTCTGGCCCAAGAGATGTATGCCTGGCCTCAACCAGGGTCAGGGCCTTTTCAGTCCTGGCCCCGACCTGGTAGAATGAGTTCCCAGGAAAACTGTGGGTCCTACAGGAACTGCCACAGTACCGAAGGGCCTGAAAAACAGAGCTCTTCAGCCAAGGTTTGGTTTGGGCCAATAAGACAATAGAACAGCACCAATAAGGCCTGCCTCTGTAACCATCCCCCCCCCCCCCCCTGGCCTGAGAAGTGAGCAACGCCGTTCAGTCAGCAAACCTGGCAGCTACAGTGAAGCGGTTCATTTTCAATGTTTTTTTCATTGTTGTCAAATCGCTTTACAATTATTGTTTACTCTTGATGTTGCACGCCACCTGGAGATGGCTGTGCTGAGAGAGGGCGGTTACAGACATCGAATTAATAAAATAACATAAATTCTCTGAAGCCGGGTCAGCATCCACAGAAATAGGTGCAGCAGAGCTTACCGTAGCTTCACAGAGGCCCTTGAAAACACAGGAGAAAAGAGTTAAACACTCCCCCCCCCCACACACACACACAGATCCTCAGCCTTCATGGTCACCAGTCAGCAAGCAATTTTGATCACAGAACTGTCTGCATTTTCTGCAAAAGGCCAGCTGTGGAATATTATTATTATTATTCGATTTATTACCCGCCACTCCCTTGCGGCTCGTGGCAGGTTACAACATCTTAAAAACCCCATAAAATCCATTAAAACAACACTATAGTTTCAACAATATTAGTTAGCTAACTATCATGGCAAGATCGACTAATCAACTTCCCCTTCCTACTACTGTCAGGTGGAGAGGGGATCCTGATGGGGGGGGCATAGATGTTAGCCTTGGCCTCAACCATAAACCTGGCGGAAGAGCTCAGTCTTGCAGGCCCTGCGGAACAATGGAATAAGGCAGTGTTGGAAGGTTTCACTTTGCCTCTGCTGCCACACCTGCCACATTTCTGCCTCCTCCTCCTCCTCAGGAGCAATTGCTGCTCACATTCCCTTCAAACTTCATTTCCCAGGCGCCGTTAAGCACACTGCATGCAAGACATGCATGCACAACAGAGGCAGGCAGGGGATAGAGAACGGCATCACATAGCTCAGTCTCATCGGATCTTGGATGGTAAGCAGGGTCGGTACTTGGATGGGAGAGCCCCAAGGAAGATGCTGCAGAGGAAGGCCATGGCAAATTGCCTCTGCTTCCTGACTTGCCTTGAAAACCCCTTGCTGGGATCCCCATAGGTCTGTCGTCACTTGAAAGCACTTTACCTACACATGGGATGTGCACACCTTGCTTCTTGCAGCCCTGTATTGTGGAACAAGGAGCCAGTCTAGGCAGGGATGGTGGGCAGAGGCAAGGACTGTGGCAACGTGGGTGGCAGCTTCAAGCACCCCCTCTTGTCAAGCTACCTCCATCTCTCTTCACATTCAGCCTTTGACAGCCAGCTTGGTGGAGTGGTTAAGAGAAGTGGACTCTAATCTGGAGAACCGGGTTTGATTCCCCACTGCTTCTCCACATGCAGCCAGCTGGGTGACCTTGGGATTGTCAGTTTTCCTAGAGCTTTCTCACAGAGCAGTTCTGTCAGAGCTCTCTCAGACCCACCTACCTCACAGGATGTCTGTTGTGGGGAGAGGAGGGGAAGGCAATTGTAAGCCCCTTTGAGACACATGTGGCCTGCTGGGTGACCTTGGGCCAGTCAGTGTTTTCTGAACTCCCTCAACCCTATCTGCCTCACAAGGTGTATGTTGTAGGGAGAGGAAGGGAAGGTGATTGTGAGCCACTTTGAGACTCCTTGGAGTAGTAAAAAAGCAGGGTACAGAAAAGAAGCAGCTCATCTTCTCCTTTTGGCAACTGCTCCTTCTGAGACTGCTTTCTCCACTACGTCTCGCTGCTATCTCCAAAATCGTCTGAAAACAGCTTCATAAATATTTTCTTGACAAATGACAAGGATACACCCAGAGAGGGTGGCTGGCTGTCCGGCCCACACAACTAACTCTCATACACCCTCCTCTGGAGACCGGCCAGAATCCCAGGCCTGGAGACTTGAAGACAGTCTTGGTCTTTGACTGGACATTTGGTAGTCAAAATGCTCTGACGTGACCACTGGAATGGGGTTGCAGCTCAGCGCTACAGCATCCACTGTGCAGCCAAAAGATCCCAGGTTCAATCCCCGGCATCTGCAGTTAAAAGTTCAGGTAGCAAGTGATGGGAAAGACCTATGTTTTTGAGTGACTGGGGAGCTGCTGCCAGCAACACTAGACAAGGCTGACCTTGATAAGTTAATCGTCGTTAGAAGGCAACTACAAAGTGTCTGGGATTCAGTGGCAGAGCCTCTGCTTTGCATGCAAAAGGTCTCAGATTCAACCCCAGGCACCACCAATAAAAGGACTCTCCTGCAGCAGGTTCTTTTGGGGATAGACCTCTGCCTGGGACTCTGGAAGAAAAAAACTGTGTGACTCATATACATCTTGCAATTAACAGAAGAATTCCTATGTTCCTACTAGAGGTTAACTTTAAACACGAAGAAACGTTCTTGTCTTCAGAGTCTTTAATATCATCAAGGCCAGACTTCCAGGTAATAGCTAGTTTCACTGCAAGCCTTCTTCAGCTTTGTAATAATAATCACACACAACCAAAAAGTGCAAACAAGGCATAAGATCAACAACTTCTATTCCGTTCCCAAGAGACCTTGTGTTCTGTTTGAATTTTTTGGTTGCCCGCAATTATTATTACAAAGCTGAAGAAATCTCACAATGAAACTAGAAATTACCTAGGAGTATAGTCTAGTCTTGTTTTCATGACATTAAAGACTCTGAAGACAAGAACTTCTCTTTGTGTTTAATAGTAACCTCTAGCAGGAACATAAGAATCCTGCAAGATTTATTGAGCCACATTATTATTCCCCCTGTAAGTGTACATCCTCCTGTGTGTATTTCTACTTTGTTATCTTGGGACTCTGGAGAGCCACTGCCAGTCAAGGGACACAACATCAACCTTGAAAGACCAATAGTCTTACTCAGTCTTTGACAGCTTCAGGTATTTACCGATAGAGTGATGTGACTTTTTTTTTAAACTACTTTGTTGGTTGCCTGTTGGACAGCAGGTTCACTGCCCTCTAGCTGGGTCCACCCCAACAGACTCCATTCTTCCAGAGCTATTGAACTACTTACGGGTGAAATACTTTGAACTGGCAGTTTCTCGACTCTGAGCAAAAGAGGAGCGGAGGAACAAATCATCTCCCACATGACAACTTGACTTCGTCTACAAACCTTTTACAGCTCATGGCTTTGTTGAAACAAAGCCCGTGACAGCAGCACACATTGCCAGGGCTGGCAAAAACTCTTTGCAAAGAGTCCAGAAACGTGCTACGTCTCACTGCATGCAAGAGGAGTTCCGCAAGTGAGCTAGTGTACACTGCATACCTTCAAAGGTGCAGCCAGTCACGGGAGACGACTTCTCATGAATACCCTTGATTATCTTCCCTGCTGGGTAATGGATGTCCTGAAGGCACCAGCTCCTTTCCCCTGAGCTCTCTCTGTCTCCATGAACTCTCAGGCTGTCGACAGACCCGTTGAGTCTGGCTCGAGCGTCCTTTGTCAGTGTCTGCCTGGATCCTTTGAAGAAATGTTCTCCTTCATCTTCCAGGTGATGACTGAGCCAGCCCCACCCAAAGGCTATTGTTTGCCGTTTGCTGTCATTCAGGTCTGAGACGGGTGGAGTTGACATTAGCTAATCTATTTTAGCAGCACCAATCTAGGCACCAAGGAGTGCGTGTCTGGCCATCCACGGAGCAGAGCTGTTACATGCTTCTACAGGACAGCTCCCCAAGCACGGAAGAAACGGAAGATTCACCCATGTTTGGGCCTGTGGGAGACGGCTCACAGGATGGCGAGGGCCCTGTTTTAGGAGATGGGTAGATATCCTTCAGCAGCCTGAAGAGCCCATCTAGACTGAGTTTGTCAGAGTTTGGAAGTTAACCAGGGCAACGGTTGGTACTTGGGAGGAGGCCACCAAAGAAAATCCTTGCTAGGCAAAGGAAGGAAAGGGCAAACCACCTCTGTTCATCTATGGATCTCATGAGGAGTTACCATAAGTCACTTGCAACTTGATAGCACATCAGGGCAGAACACAGCATAAATAAAACCACATAGTACAATTCTAGGATCCAAAAATGGAAATCTAATTAGTTTGCAGTAAACATTTAAAACATCATAAAATTAAATAAACAATATTGCCCATAGAGATTTGTCTATCATATGGGATTGGGGAGGGTCATAATAGCATACCCCTTAAATCTCCTTACCCCCCCCTCATGGTCCTGATCCTCCTTTAGCAGTTTCCCACTTTTTAAAGAACATTATATTTACATATTTATTATTATTATATATTTTAACACTGCCCTTCCCAAAAGCTCAGGGCAGTTTATAACATGGTTAAAATATGCTGTTTCATATAAATTAGAACTTTTCCATAATAAAATACAAAGTTAAAAAAATAGCAATTAAAAATCACAGTTAGCTATGCTTTATTCAAGCACATCTTCTTCAGTGTTTGGGGTTGGGGAGAAAGTGCTAAACCAGATGTTAAAATTGCCTTTGGTGTTGCAGTTGCATAAATGCCTAGGGAGGCCAGTTCATTGGCAAATTTTAGGCCTCAACCATAGGTGTGGTGGAACTACTCCATCTTGCAGGCGTTGCGGAACATTTTAGATCCTGCCCTGATCTCCCCTGAAAGAGGGTTCTACCAGGCCAGTGTCAGGAGAGAAAGCCCTGACTCTGGGAGATCTGATCACAGACTCCACACTTAAACCAAGTACCACCTTCAGTGTTTATATGAGCCACACCCCTGGTCCAACTCCTGGCATCTCCCCTTATCACTCTTGCAGTACCAAATACTCCTCTAAGCCTACTGGCCTCAACAGATTTAGGCCATAACTTTGCTCAGGATTGAAAAAGACATTTTGCGGAACTGTGTCATGTACAGAGAGATGCCCTGTCCCAGCATGAGGTGGCTTACAGCCCAATCCTATGCGTGTCAATCCCACAGTGTTCAGTGCTGCACCCTCAGATGTTAAAATACCGCCGGCCCTGTAGTTTGTGCAAAGGAGCCTTTAGCTTCTTTTGTAGACTGCTGGAATAAAGGAAAGCAAATCATTCTCACTCATCGTTCTTCCAGCTTGCAAGAGTTTCACATGTCTCTCCCCACCTGCTTCTAAATTATAAGGCACGCAGTGCTGGGAAAGCGCAATTACAAAAGCATTGGCAGTGAGATACCACAGCCTGCTTGGAGAGCTGCCAGAGAGGGGAAAGCAAGCACTGAGCTAATTTGGGTTTTACAAGGTACCGCAGTGTGCAGGCGAAACACACGAACGTGACGTGGATGTCGGTTGAGCCACTCATTTGCTCTGTGGCTTGAGAAGAGTCGTGAGAAGACATAGTTTCCAAGGCTGGCTAAATGGCAAATGGCTGGGATCGTCCTTCTATATGCAGCAGCCTGTCTGACCTGATTTTCAAGGGTGCTGAGCACAATGGAATTTTTTTTTGGGGGGGGGAAGGTAAATGGAACTACAAGCACCAAAAGGAAGATATATCTTGCCTTAAGTTCCTGTCTGTAAAGAGATAGTTTGGTGTAGTGGTTAGGAGTGCGGACTTCTAATCTGGCATGCCGGGTTCGATTCTGCGCTCCCCCACATGCAACCAGTTGGGTGACCTTGGGCTCGCCACGGCACTGATAAAAAGCAGTGATATCAGGGTTCTCTCAGCCTCACCCACCCCACAGGGTGTCTGTTGTGGGGAGAGGAATAGGAAGGCGACTGTAAGCCGCTATGAGCCTCCTTCGGGTAGGGAAAAGCGGCATATAAGAACCAACTCTTCTTCTTCTTCTAAAATGGGTCTAAGGCAGGGGCGTTTGCTGGCAGGGGCTCATGGGAATTGTAGTCCATGAACATCTGGAGGACCACAGGTTGACTACCCCTGGTCTAAGGCACATTTGCCTGATTTGTGATGTTAACTGGACATAGCAGCTGGTTGCTCAGTTTACAGAGCTTTGAGAGAAGGGCTGTTTAACTTTTTTCTCTTCTTACCATTCTCCGGCTGACCATTGCCATTCTGGGATGATTCTAACCATGGTGGGGTGACACTTTTCAACGAAGAAAAATGCCTGTCCCTTCCTCTGTTGATCTCTCCCTTTAAATCACGCTCTCAGTGGCTGGTTGTGGTGTATTTTCAGTACAGGGCAGACAAATCACAAGACTACACAGACTGTGCAGTTTCACCTTCGTTTAATGGGTTCTGTGTGTCCTTTAAAGCTCGTTAAGGATAAGGGCCTGGATTCCAAATATGAAATTAGATACCATTGTATTTTGCTTGGTTTAGCTTCTAGACCAGCCTTTTGCAACCTTTTGACCATAGAGGAGCCCCTGAAATAATTTTTCAGGCTGTGAGGAGCCCGGGAAGTGGTCAGCTGGCCACGCCTCCCTGCCACACCCCTGGAAGTCGATTCTCCAGAAGTGACATCACTGCTTGCATTAACAGGCTGGCTCAAAGAGGATGGGAGGGAGAGACAGAAGGGGCTTTAAGGTGGGAGTAGGCATGCAGGCTCCACTCCTTCCCAGGTGCATGAACTATGAGAGAACTCACTGGCACTTGGGAGGGGGAGCAATGGAAACAGCCGGTTTCCTAGCTTGTGGCCGAGTCCATTAAGACAGGAGGAAAAAATGCTGCGGGACCCCCTTTGGAGTTCCTGTGGACCCCTGGTTGGGAATCCCTGTTCTAGATGCTACCAGCTTCTAAAACAGCAATGGCCTTAATAAAATCAGAGTCCAGTAGCACCTTTAAGACCAACAAAGATTTATTCAAGGTGTGAGCTTTTGAGTGCAAGCACCCAGTCTGAGGAAGAGTGCTTGCATTCGAAAGCTCACGCCGTGAATAAATCTTTGTGGGTCTTAAAGGTGCTACTGGACTCTGATTTTATTGGGCTACTTCAGACCAACATGCCTACCTATTTGAAGCAATGACCTTAATTAGTTCCTGTTTGTCAAATCTAAGAATCCCAGTGGGGTTCCCCCCCCCCAAGTTTAACTATTATTTCTATAGTTACCTGAGCTGCTAGTTGTTGGGGAGGACTATGATATTAAGTTGTTGTGAGACAGGTTTCGTGTCTCGTCCTCAGCCACCGGCACTCTCCCTTGTGTTTTTGTCTCTCAGACCCTGGCGAGCAGCTGCTGGTCAAATTGACCTAGATGGATCAATAGCTTCGTAGATGAACAAGGATTTTAAATGTTGTTCCAAACTACCACTTCCCCACGTTCCTATCCTGTGATGTGGATTCAAACCACCATTTCCACCAAGCACACCCCTTCCCTCTGGGAGATGACTCTTGCAGAAGCGACGTAAACCAGTTTTTACAAATGGTTCAACATGCAACTCTTTGAATAAATCTAGTTCACTGACACCACAGTGGCGATGCCCTGGGCCCATTCTGCATACCCTGGATAATGCACTTTCAATGTGCTTTTGCAGATGGATTCATCATTGCAAAACAAGACAAATCTATTTATGAAGTGCATTGGAAGTACAATTATCCAACATGTGTAGAATGGGCCCAGATTTGTCTCCCTGAGGCCCAAAGGACCGTTTCAGACCATTTAGTTCCTTTGTAAATCTGAGCTCACTTCATCAGATGCACAAAGAGCACATCTATGGCATATATCTTTATACTTGATTGTGTAATTGTTACTTAAAGTTACTTGCATCTGATGCTAGGAATTTACCTCCCCCATCAACTGGTTTCCTGGAACAAGCTCAACTGGACTCATTTGTTGCTACAGAATAACATGGCTGCCCTTCTGGAATTAAGATCTAGTTCCTGTGGACTGCCAAAAATCAGCAAACCCATCAGCTCAGGGGAGGAAAATGCTTATATGAATCCAGCCTAAGGAAACTGGGATCGGGGCTGTTTGCCCTGTAAGTAATTCACTGAATAAGAGGTGCTGCTACATGAAAAGCACCTTTGACCCCAGGAGACCAGGGTCCCTAACTCCAGTTAGGTGGGAGGGAGTCACTCTGCAAACATTCTGCACCTGCTCAAAAGTTTTCAGGAGTAAGGAAAGCAAGAAAATGGGGCAGGGGAGTGCATTGAGATCGAAAGCCACCCAGCACTCAAAGATGCAGTCTTAAAGGGCATTATTAGGGAGCAAACGCAGTTGGTTATTTATTTATTTTTTTCTGAAGCTAAGGTTCCCCGCCCCCCGGTGGTCCGTTCCTATCGCCTCCAGAGTAGACCACACGGCGCCTCCCGGGGCTTTAATTCACACCAGGGCGATGCGCCTTTGCGCCCACCCTTTTCTCCCTCCGCTAGTGCGCACGGCCGCGAAGACACGCCGCGGGAGCCTGGGCGCCCGCCGGTGTGCAAAGGGGGTGTGTGGCGTAGCCATTGATCCGCATCGATCTCCCATTGGCGCGTTACGGGCGCCGCCCTCTTCCTCCGCCCCGGATCCAAAGCACGTGGCGGGCGGGCTGGCTGGCTGGTTTGAACGCAGGGAGCCGTGCGCATGGCGCGGGGCGGGGCAGCTTTGCGCCCGCTTGCCGGCATAAATAGCAGACAGGCGTCGCTCCGGAGTCAACTCGGGATTCTCACGTTTGATCGCTCGTCAGTCCCTGATTAGAACAAGCCGAGGATGGATGCTCAAGACTGTCCCTGCATTAGTGGTAACGGAGCTTTACTTTTTCTCTCTAAAAAAAGAGATTAACCTTGTTCTTCTCTCTGTGAGTGTGTGGAAGAGAAGTTTTTCTACCTTACCTTTCTCAGATGCCAGATTGTCTCTTTGGCTGGTGGGCTACCCGGAATATGCTCGCAGGTTGAGGAGAGGTCCAGAGGAGCATAAGGGTGTGCAGTTCCACTGGTGCAAGTTGCTAGAGCTGCACCACGTGCATCAAAGACTGCTGCTCATGTTTCTGATTTGTATTTTCTTACCAAACGTTTCTATTCTGCTCTTCTGTTCTCCTGCCTGGCACAAGGCAGTCAGTTCCCTTTCAGATTCCATCGAGACCGCCTGGAATGTCACAAGCTGCTGCCGTCTCTCTCTCTTTCCCTCTGATTATGTCCTGTTTGTCCGAACGAATGGGGTTTGTTTTGCTTTGTGATAGAAAATGCAGAGCAGTGATGATAAGCTAAAGCTCAAGGTTCAGCTGCCTGGCTTCTTAATGTCCTTTATTTTTTCTCTTGTTCTCCTGTAGGAGGTGTCTGCACCTGTGGCAACAACTGTCAGTGCAAAAACTGCAAGTGCAAATCGTGCAGAAAAAGTGAGTTTGTTTTTGGTGCTCTGCCTGATTAAACACCTCTGCATACATACTCTGGACCAGGGGTAGTCAAACTGTGGTCCTCCCAATGTCCATGGACTACAATTCCCATGAGCCCCTGACAGCATTTGCTGGCAGGGACTCATGGGAATTGTAGTCCATGGACATCGGGAGGGCCGCAGTTTGACTACCCCAGATGTTGTGGCCTCCCATCCAAGTGCTGACCAGGGCTGACCCTGCTTAGCTTCCAAGATCTGAGATGGGGCTAGCCTGGGCCATTCAGATCAGGGTAATTTAACTTGTGCAAAGGGCTTTTGGAGGGGGAGAGAGAGACAGTCAGCTATTTCTGTGTGACAGTGTGACAATTACTCTAGTTACTTACCAACTGAACTGAGACCCTAACTAGTTTGGGATCTGCAACATGATTAACCATAGAGGGGGGGTGTCAAAACTTATAGAAGAGAGCAATCCAGCATAGTGTCATCGTGAGAGTACTAGCTAAGCCTCTGGGACACCTGGATTTAAATTCTTTTCTGCCATGGAAGCTCACTGTGGGACTTCAGGCAATTCACCTCCTCAGTCTAACCCAGCTCACAGTAGTTGAGGGTAACTTGGACAAAAGGAAAAATGATGTATGGTCCCTTGAATTCCTAGGCAGAAGGACTCACTTTCAAGCAAACTTTGACGGCTGTTTCAACACACCTGCTATATTTGATATTCCTAAACTTTCCGGTTCGAAGAGCTGAAGTAATATTAGGCAGTCCGGATTAAGAAGCGAATGGGGAAACGCTCAGACCTGGGAGGGGTTGACAGAGATGCTCTCCCCCTGTACAAGGATTCCCCAGCATGGGGTGCCCATGTAATTGGGGTATTTTAGGGGGCTTATTGTATTTTTATGTATGAGAGCCTCTTGTGGCGCAGAGTGGTAAGGCAGCACCTGAAAGCTTTGCTCATGAGGTTGGGAGTTTGATCCCAGCAGCCGGCTCAAGGTTGACTCAGCCTTCCATCCTTCCGAGGTCGGTAAAATGAGTACCCAGCTTGCTGCTGGGGGGTAAACGGTCATGACTGGGGAAGGCACTGGCAAACCACCCCGTATTGAGTCTGCCATGAAAACGCTAGAGGGCGTCACCCCAAGGGTCAGACATGACTCGGTGCTTGCACAGGGGATACCTTTACCTTTACCTTATTGTATTTTTACTCTTTTATTGTGTAAACCGACATGAGCCTGAATGGGAACGGCAGTAAATAAATTCTAATAATAATAATAAGGATAAAGTGGTGAGAGAACCAAAGATGCTGCACCAGCAGTGTGAACTCCACAACAAAAGTAAATCTGAATGCTCTGGGGGGCTGCTGTGACTACTCTGGGGCAGGCAGGTTTGAAGGGGTGTTTCTTGAAAACTGGAAGATTGTTTCTTGACCCTGCTCTTACTACCTATCAGTGTCTTAACAGATTGGGGATTAGGAAAATGACTTGACTTGCAGAGTTTCCTAACCGTTAGTCTTCAGACTGAGACCACGGTCAACTTGGTGTAGAGTGGCAGCCTCTAATCTGGAGGCCTGGGTTTGATTCCCCATTCCTCCTCCACGTGCAGCCACTGAGTGACCTTGGGCCAGTCACAGTTCTTGGGGGTGTTCTCACAGAGCAGATCACTTAGAGCTCTCCCAGCCTGACCTACCTCCCAGGGTGTTTGTTGTGGGGAGAGGTGTTTGTTAAGCGGCTCTGGGACTCTTTTGGGTAGTGAGAAGTGGGGGTATAAAAAAAGCTCTCTTGCATGCAAGGCAGATTGCAAACGGTCTCACCTTTTTACAAATAACCTGTGTGCCCTGAGGCTGTCGCCATTTGGGAGGGACAGGAAGGTCCGCTTTCTCTCCATTCTGCCGTCCCAGTTGCCCCCATTCACGAGACCGTCTCTCTTTCTTCTCCTCTCCTAGGTTGCTGCTCCTGTTGTCCCGTTGGCTGCGCCAAGTGTGCTCAGGGCTGCATCTGCAAAGGGCAGCCGGCCGCCAAGTGCAGCTGCTGCAAGTGAATCCCCTCTCGCCGTCTGAGCGAGGACCTGTATATTTGACTGCCTGCCGGGATGTAACCTTATTGTTCGTTTCTATATTTCCCTGTGCCTTTTCTAGCATTTAGATGTAAAGAAGAAAATTAAGCAAGTTGAAAATAATAAAGTGTGTGTGTGTGTACATATGCTGCGGTGTGTTTCATTTGGAGAACCGTCCCTCCTCATTTGCCTGCGTGTGTGAGCCAGGCCAGGGAATCCTTCTGCCAGAGCATAAATAGGAAGGGGTGGGGGGGGTGCACTAGTGGCAGACAGTGGGGGGGTGTGGGTGAGAGTGGTGGACTTAGACGTGGAGCAGCAGGTTTGATTCTTCACTCCTTCGTGTGCAGCCAGCTGGGTGGCCTTGGATCAGTCACAGTTCTTTGAGAACCCTCTCACCAATCACAGTTCTTTCAGAACCCTCTCACCAGTCACAGTTCTTTCAGAACCCTCTCAGCCCCACAGACCTCACAAGGTGACTATTAGGGGGAGAAGAAAGAGAGGGTGATTGTAAGCAACTCTGAGACTCTTAGGGCAGCCTTCCTCAACTGTTTCACATTGAGAACCCCTTGAAATATTCTTCAGGCTTTGAGAAACCCTAGAAATTGCATGGCCATTTGGGGGAGGGGGGTTCAACATGACCATATGTGATCCTATCACCAGATAAATATTTAACTCCCATTCAGGAGACCCTTCCAGGGCAGTCAAGATACCCTGGGTGAGAAAGGCCTGCCTTAGAGTAAAGGAAAGCAAGATATAAAAATCAACTGTTCTCCAGGCCCATTACAATGGTATAATTTGTGTAATGGTGGTCTCTCTACTACTGCACCTCCTGTTTTCTGGCACTCACGTCCTTCTCTAAAGGGTCAACTGGAAGAAGCTATTCCGAGAGCCCAGCAGGTGTAGCCTTAGAGGCAGCTGTTCCTAAATGAGTGCTTTCTGCAGAGGAAGTCCTAGGAGGACTGAGTTCTGTAACTGGTCCCAATCCCTTTGCAAGCTGTCTTGCCATGGCAACTGTGGTGCAATAGCATCCACTCTTCTCAGACTTCCCTATTGGCTCAGTTAGACTGGGTCTCCCTTGGTCTATACCACTTAAACCAAAACTACATCATTGATGAGATTCTGTGCATATAATGGGGACATACATAAAAAGGCTCCTGTTATAAGATTGTCTCAGTTCTAAAATAATGTTTGGGTTGCTCACAGCTTCTCATAGAGGGCTGTCTTCCAAGCCCTCTAAAATACCTTCCACTGCATAAAAGGGGTGGTTAGGGGGATTATATAGAAGGAATTAGGGGAAGAGCTTGCTTTTGATATTAGCAGAACACATCTGAAATGGCCACGGAAGACATAAAGTAGACCTTTGTCTTTTGGAAGTTAAGGAAAACATCTAAGCAGAGCAATGTCAAACATTCTCTGATGCAGCAGGCTACCTACTGCTTCTCTGAGTGAGTCTCTGGTGACAGGCAAAGGCAGAGTGCTCCAAATCCACTACAGCCCCGTAACTGTCCCTCTTCAGAACAGGGTGAAGCTGGGCTGCCTACCTTCAAAGGAGGTTGCTTGTTATGTCTCTATATGAGTCACGGGTCTGGACTGCTCAGAAGATGAGGTAAGAATGATTTGCCATCAAAGTTAACTGCAGGAACAGTACAATGGCACAAGCCCCAGTTCTTACGTTAGGGACAAGATGTACTTCCACTCCCAGAAGTCAGACTGAAATACCAGGAAAACACAATATTAAGATCCTCTAAGACCTTTGAGGGCCCCTATGGTGGACTATCTAGGGCACGACTTAAATATGAGTTTGGTGAGACCAAAGGAATTCCCCACAGGCCATGTGGAACTTGCACCTGTCATTGGAAAATGAGCTGGGTTAAGCAGCTACATGTCTTTCGTGTGTCAGCACATCTGGCTAGTCTATGAGCCTTTGGCATTCTCACTGCATGGGGAGCAGCTTGGTTTAAATGAGATGATGTGTGTGAATGCAGAGTCTCATGGGTGAGTTCTTTTGTCTTGCCAGCATTTTGTTTAAATTGGGCCCAAGTTCACTTCTTTCTGTGACAGCAGGGATTGGCCCTCCCAGGGAGCAGAGTGGAGGTTCTTGGGTCAGTCAGTGTCTCTGGAATACCTTTTAAAAGCAGCACTGTTTCAGATGTTTAATGTCTCGTCTTTATCACCAGCATGGATTCCATTGGGGTTTGCTGCTTGGGCTCCAAATTGCCCAGGCCTGGCTTTCTAGCCAGGGGGCTTCCTCCTTCCCTAGCTTCCTTCCAGAATTTGTACTCATCTATTTCTGAGTGGCCACAAGTCCCTCCTTGCTAATCAATTGATTGTGATGCCAACCATCCTCTCCTCATGAGCCACATTGACTCAAATGGCTACCAGAAGTTGTACCTTCTCTGCCCCAGGGAGGGCAGGACGCATCACAAAATGGCTGCCATGGAAGACTCAGTCCCAAAATGTCAGGAGGATCCAAGCCATGCATCTTCCTATGCTGGGGCCAGCTGTTTCCAGATTGGGTGTTCCTTGTAGACCTAAAGGTGATTGTTTCTTCTGATGTACCTCCTGCTCCAGTGAGGTAGAGGAAGGCCCAGACTGGCTCTTTGTTTTGGGGAAGTCAATGGGCACCAGGAAATCCCTTGGTGAGCACCACTTTGGGGGATCACCTCTATGATTTTCTACAGCCCCCCCCCCCAGCTTGTCTCCTCTCCGTCCCAAAGGATTCATTAGGATTTCCACCCTGATGTTCTGGGTAAGCAAGGTCTCGAAACCTATAATCACACACAATCTTTGAGCCATAATGTCTGTCATATCGGAACCTTCTGGCCACAAAATGGGTAAATAATAGTAATTTTGTGTCATCAATTTGCACCCAATTCACAGCAAACTCTCATGGGTTTTCAAGGTCAAAGACAAGCAGAGGTGGGTTGCAACATGCTTAAGATTTGTGAATGTTTTTCGGGGGGGGGGGGGAGTATGGCCAAGAACAGTGTATTTCACAAGAGCACTCTGTATTCCACACTTTAAAAACAAAATAGCAAACTACAATTTTTTTTGCAAGCAGTGCACAGTTTGAGGGTTATTTTTAGTCTGCATTCTGGGACCAGTAAGCTGGTGTTTTGTGCTCAAGAATTCCCTATGTTTTTTTTTTCTTTCTGACAGTGTGTGGACACAGTCACAGAGTAACAGCCCAGGGCATGCACCCAGTTGGCATACGATTTCATGAAAGCCCTTACTTGAGTCCACGGATGGTTGTATGCTGGGCATAGAAGAGGACTTGTGTTATATTTTGAAGGCAATTTGTGCCTTAGGCCAAGAATGGTGGTAAAGCAAGCAAATCACACTCCGAGTGCTGTCAGAGATGTGGGTTTTCCAGGGAAATTTGACTGGGGATTTTCTTTTAATTTAGATTTAAATCACCAACATTCGAATAAAGTTAGGCAAAGAAAGCAAATGGCCTTAAAGGTGAATACCAAAACCTTGAACCTAATGCAGGCTGCAACTGGCAACCAATGCTGCCTCAGCACCGGCTAGATATGGGCCCTCCAATTGTTCCTGTGAGGACCCTAGCCACTGCATTCTGTACCAGCTGCAATTTCCAGATCAGGGACAAGGGTAGGCCCGTGTAGAGTGAGTTACAGAAATCCTATCTATGCAACCCTAGACTGGAGTAATTCTATATTGCATTTGTGGGGAGGGGGGGCAGAAAATTTTCCATTGGAGAAATCTGAGTAACATTGAAAAATCTGATGCCATTCTTGGATGATTTCAGATTTTATTTTTAATCATCATTATTACATTTATATTCCACTGCTCCCAGCACAGCTGGCTCACAGTGGATTACAACAATCCTATAAAAACCAATAATAGTCTAAAAACATTAACAATCTAATCACCCCCCCCCCACAGCCACCGCCTAACCCCCCAACCAGATGTCTGGGGAGATGGAATACAGCCCACCAGTGGAGGGGCTAGGTCTTCCTATGTTTCCTCACCCTGGCCTCTGTCTTAAAACATCTACAAGAGGGCTCTCCTCCTGTGATTCCTATTCTGTATTCATTTTCTTCTGAATAAAGTTACCACATTCTTATTCAAACAGCCACCAGCATCTAAGGATAGTATCACCTTACACTCCCTTCCCTCTGCTGACCAAGGACACTTGCACGTTTTGGGTGGGACTCCAAATGATAAACTCAGGGGGAAAGGAATTAATTAAGGAGCCTTTGATCACTGACAGAGTTTTATTTCTCCTATATGTTTTTGTGAACTACAACTGAATTCCAGGGGATTGATTGGCTGTTTTGGCAAAGAATTATCACATGGCTGCATTTGGATGTATGACACAGTTTACTAATATAACAGGATTATTTATGCTCTATATTCCCACTGTCATGTAGGGAGTTCTTAGTCTGAGGAAGAGTGCTTGCACTCAAAAGCTCACGCCTTGAAGAGATCTTTGTTGGTCTTAAAGGTGCTACTGGACTCTGATTTTGTTGTGCTACTTCAGACCAACACGGCTACCCATTTTGAATCAGGGGGAAAGGTGTGAGCTCTCTCAGTGGGTGTCCTCTTTCGTGTCAGGCGTGATTCAGCTATGTAACTTTGAGGTAAAGGCAGGGTTCCTGTTTCATTTCCAATCATCATCAAAAAGGTTGAGACATGAACTCATCATAGGAACATTGTGTGTTGTCGGGGGCTTCTGCCAGGAGCGGTCTGTGCCGCAAATGCCAGGCACCGGTTGCAAAATTAAACAAACACATAGTACCTTTTTATTTCCAGTCAAAAGGCGGCACTTGTGAGTAAACATACCAAGAATGAATGCTACCCGAGAGCCAGTGTGGTTTGGGAATGAGAGATCAAGGGAGGGAAGGGGGGCTTCAGATGATAGTTCTCCCCTTCAAGCCCCTTTCCAGCTGTTTCCCTTTGCTTCGGTTTGTTTCAAACAGCTGTGGGAAAGAAACAGGTTAAAAAACAGTGTCAGGAAGGCATTTGTATGGGAAGTTTTTTAAAACTGATGTGAACTCCTTTCATGTGGCCCTCTTCATGTTGTGTGTCCCACACACACGCACACACACAATTTTAATTCAACATATTTGTTTTGTGCTACCCAAGTGTGTGAGTGGTCAGCAACACCAGTACATTTCAGTGAAATCCCTCCTTCTGCACAGGAGGGAAAAATACTGCTTGAGCCAGGGACTTGGCTGGAACATGCTGGTTACGTAAGGATTACAAGGCAGAGCAGGAGATCCTGTGTTTGCCCCAAGGGGGAATTCCCTGAGCAACACTGCAGAACAATGTGATCCCTTACTTGTTACTGGGCCTTTGACGTCCTCTGCCTTTGATGTAGAAGCTCCGGGTCCCAATTCTGTCTGCTGTCCTGCCTCTCCCCAAACCAGCACAAAGGTTCAGACTCTAGAGAGATAACCTTGCAGGGCTGCAGTCCAAAGAACGCTTACCTGCGAGCAAGCTCCCTTGAATAAACAGGACTTACTTAGGAGTAGACATGCTTGTCTTCCTGTAGCCAAGGTGAAAGAGCCTCATAAAAGAGAACAAGTTTACTGAGCAAGACCTTCACAAATCCCACAAAAGCTCGTTTCAATAAATCTATTTATCCTTAAAGCTGCCTCAAGGCTTCCTTTTTTTGTTAAGACTGCATTTGTTAAGTAATTGTAGGTAGGTTTGGGTGAGTGTATACATTTACTCCTTCGGCCCTTTGATATCTCCTAGGTTATTGTTGTTGCTAGTTGCAAAGTTGTGTCCGACCCATCGCAACGCCATGGACAATGATCCTCCAGGCCTTCCTGTCCCCTACCATTCCCTGGAGTCCATTTAAGTTTGTACCGACTGCTTCAGTGACTCCATCCAGCCACCTCATTCTCTGTCGTCCCCTTCTTCTTTGGCCCTCAATCGCTCCCAGCATTAGGCTCTTCTCCATGGAGTCCTTCCTTCTCATGAGGTGGTACTTACACCAGAATCCCCTATTTCCAAAAGAACATTCTTTGGTTTGACTCCACTCTCCTCCCCACCCCATGCTTTCATGGCTACTCACCAGGTGATTCTAGGCCAACCATGTTCTCTCAGCCAGACCTACCTCAGATGTCCGTGGACTACAATTACACTGGTCCTTCCCTGAAATTGTAGTCCACAGGCATTTAGAGAACCACAGTTTGGCCACCCCTGGTCTAAACCAGCTTTCTGTAATGAAAGTGCTAAATCTCCCTGGAGCCAGAAAAACTGTGTGTGTGTGTGTGTGTGTGTGTGTGTGTGTGTGTAGGGGGGGTTGGGACTGATGGGCATTGGGAGGGTGGGAAGAGCTTTTGGAGTAGTGGTTAGGAGCACGGACTTCTAATCTAGCGAGCTGGGTTTGATTCCCCGCTCCTCCTCCACATGCAGCCAGCTGGGTGACCTTGGGCTCACCACAGCATTGATAAAGCTGTTCTGACCAAGCAGTAATATCAGGGCTCTCTCAGCCTCACCCCCCTCACAGTGTGTCTGTTGTGGGGAGAGGAAAAGGAAGGCGAATGTAAGCCGCTTTGAGACTCCTTTGGGTAGAGAAAAGCAGCATATAAGAACCAACTCTTCTTCAGCCTCACCCCCCTCACAGGGTGTCTGTTGTAGGGAGCGGAAAGGGAAGGCGAATGCAAGCTGCTTTGAGACTCTTTCGGGTAGAGAAAGGAACCCACTCTTCTTCTATTTTGCAAATTTTATTTGTTGTGAGCTGCCTTGAGCCAACAGTAATGGCATTGGCATCACAACTAGCAAACAAATAAACACACAAATACATTTGCACTCCAAGACTCATCCAGCCTTGTCTATATGAATCAACCTCTGAGCATTTTTCAGGATTTGAACAAGGATGATGTTGGGCATGCCAAGTACTGGTTTTTCACATGTGTTGATGCTCTCCGTCATCTAGAAGTTTTGCTTTTAGCCGTGCTTGTTTATTCTGACCCCCACACTCTCTTCCCCCAGCCTCTTCCAGGCTCAAGACAATTCGGCAGAGTAGTCATCTCGACATTGAATCGAAATTAAGACCCACGGACTTCAGTGCGTCTTAAACCCAGGCACACACAGTAATGGCACACGTGAAGCCTGTTTACTCGGAAGTAAGGCCCAGTCCGGACCTCAGGCTAGCGCCGGAGTCGCCCTGTCGCTGAGTCACCAATGAGTCAGCGCCCTCGCCTTCCCGGAAGGCACGGCTGCAAACAGAGCTTGCACACTGCACTCGGCGTCTCTGTGCGCGGCGCGGGTGTGACAATGACAACGTTTGCCACGTGCTAGGGGCGGGGCTTGTGTTTGCACACCGCGCAAGCGGTCGGGCACCGGTCTGGGAACCCACCGGGGGAGGTGGGGGGTTTTGCACACAGCCGCCCGCGTGGCATTGCTGGGTGAGGAAGGGGAGTGGGTGGAGAAGAGACCCTTCTGGCGATGCGTGGGAAGGGAGGCTGAGCACATGCTGTGCAATTGTGTGGCAGTTGTGCTTGACTCCCTGTACTCTCTGATCTGGGAAAACTTCCATATTGCTACACAGAAAGAAGGTCTTGTCCTCTCCGCGTTTTCCGGGCGTACTGCAAAAAAAACTAGCACCCCAACAGCAACTCTGATTGTTTTTTACTGCAGCATAATCGCAGACGGGAGCGCGGCAATCCCTAAAAGATTGTGCTTTCCGAAACCCGTTAACTTCAGCTGATTTTAAGTGTGCCGCAAGACTCAGATTTCATGGGAAGACTTTGGCCCCCATAATGAAATGAGAGTCCAGTAGCACCTTTAAGACCAACAAGGATGTATTCAGGGCGTGAGCTTTCGAGTGCAGGCACTCTTAGTCTGAGGAAAGCTCGCGCCCTGAATAAATCTTTGTTGGTCTTAAAGGTGCTACTGGACTCTGCTTTTTTTGTGCTACTTCAGACCAAGACGGCTACCCATTTAAATTTGGCCCCATAGAATTTGTAAAGATTGGTTGCAAACACTATACAGGCTATAGGATATCTCAGGAAAGGAGACTCAAAGCATATTCTGATTTCATTTTACTATACTAGGGAGCCAGTGTGGTGTAATAGTTAAGAGCAGCATCCTTCAATCTGGAGAGCTGGGTTTGATTCTCCGGCTCCTCCACATACAGCCAGCTGGGTGATCTTGGGCTAGTCACAGTCCTGCTAGAGCTGTTCTAACACAGGAGTTCTATCAGAACTCTCTCAGCCCCATCTAAATTTAACCCATATTAATGGTAACCTTTTTGTTTCTGTTTGGTCCTGGAATCTGTCCAACATCTTCATTATGCTGTATATTAATTTACTGCCCACCTTCTACCTATATGGAATGGTCGAGGAAATTCTGTTTCATTGTATTGGAAAAAATGTGCATACACAGGAAAGCTTATACCTTGGAATACAACTTAAAGGTAAAAGGTAAATGTATCCCCTGTGCAAGCACCGAGTCATGTCTGACCCTTGGGGTGACGCCCTCTAGCGTTTTCATGGCAGACTCAATACGGGGTGGTTTGCCAGTGCCTTCCCCAGTCATTACAGTTTACTCCCAGCAAGCTGGGTACTCAGCTTGGGAATACAACTTAGTTGGTCTTAAAGGTGCCACCGGACTCAGCTCTTCCACAAAACTAATATTCCTAGATCGGTGTTGTCATTAAATGATAACAGCAAATAAGATTCAATGCCCCAAGGGCAAGATTCTACTTGCTGTACTGAGCTTGTATCCCAAACTTTGAGCCACCACCATCCCACACAGACTTCATAGTGGGACAACACAGTTTCGTTTCTTTTCTTAATAGTTTTAATGGGGTTTAACCTAATGGGGAGCTTTCTCTTTGGTTTCCAGAACACCCCATCCCCATCCGAGGCTCAGATACAGGCTGTGAATAATTCTGGGACGTGTTGTTCCCATGTTCACAGGCTCTGTTTCCAGGACTCATCCATGAGACTGCAAATAAATGTCAAGCCTGAGGCCAGAAAAATAAGAAGATATGTTTTTTTATGCCCCGCCTTTCACTGCCCGAAGGAATCTCAACGTGGTTTACAATCACTTTCCCTTCTTCTCTCCACCACATACACCCTGTGATGCATATGGGGCTGAGAGAGCTTTGACAGGACTGCTCTGTTAGAACAGAACTATCAGGATTGTGACTAGCCCAAGGTCACCCAGCTGGCTGCGTGTGGAGACGTGGGGAATTGAACCTGACTTGCCATATTAGAAGCCACTGCTCTTGACCACTACATCAAGTTTGGTCACTGCAGTGATTTACACAAAATGATGTTCAGTGCACCAAGTGCTAGATTTTACCGGCTGTGTTGAGTGTATATGACAGCACGCTATACATCACAGCTATGGGCAGGACAAAATAATTCTGTTTTATAGAATCATGGAATATTGAGGATTTCATTTATGGCCTGGAGGGGGCTGTCCCACTGAATGTTTATCCCACTGAGAAGCAGAGGGCTTATTTACACCCATGTCTGTATGATATGCCATCAAATCACACTGACTCGATCAATTAATTAATTAATCATATCGTATTAATCGTATTAATTAATGGCCTCCAAAACATCCTGGCATTGACAGCTTTGCAAACTTTTGCACTTGTACAACTTTTGCACCTAGCTGTCATAATCTCTCACATTTTCAAAAACTATTGCACACGTCTGAATCCTATATTCTGAAATATTCTGGACTTCCGCAGTCAGTATAAAACTAGGCAAAATGGCCAGATCTGCAAAGGCAAATGAAACTGACTTGCTGAGGGGACAAAAACACAAACTTGATCTATTGAGGAAAACAGAACTTGCCACTTTTATGGATGTCAGTTAGAAGAAAGGTTTTGAACCTTTGGGGCTTTTGGATATTGTTTTGTTATTATAAGATATTCCTTAGCATTTATGTGTTATATATATTTGTAGATAGAGTATAGAAAGAAACACAACAAATTATTGAGGAAGATCCTTTTATTTGAGGTAGGAACTGCTAAATGAAATGGACTAATTTTTGTGTTGTAGACTTTTATGCATATTATAACTAGCTGTATATTTTCACACGAAAGCCCCAGACCCTTGCCTGGGAAAATATTTAGACAGGCAACATAAATGCATAAAACAGTGGCAAACATTTATCCAATACCAGACAAGAGCATGAGTGGCAAAATGTTATGACGCATTCAGCAGAATTGCTTGGTTGTAGCATGTCTGGATATAGGCAGTTGTATAAAAACCAATGTATATCTATTCCCCTGGCCAGGCCGGGATCTTAGGAAAGATGCTCCGACCATCATCTCGGTTGCCCTCAGTCTAATGCACTTTTCCCACCTCTGCCATCTCTTCTTTTGAGGTCCCAGCATTCCAGGAACATCATTCCGATCAGGGACTCAATCACCGCTGTCCCTTTCTCCAGACGACCTTTGCCTCCAGCTACCCACCCCCATCCCCCAAGACCTCTTTGCTGCTGAGACCCTCTCCTTTTTCCTGCCTTCCCGAAATTCTGGGGAGGAGAGGACATTGCAACACGCGGGGGTGTGGGGGATTGCGCAAACTTTGCGCGCGCTCCCACTGTTGGGCAAGGCAGGCAGAGACCACCACGGTCCAAGGCCACCCGAGAAGTACGTGCGAATGCACACGAGGGTGGAAGGGGGGGGCGCGCGCGAAGGAGCGTGCATTGCTTTGCACCCGGCCCCCTCGTGGGCAAGGAGACGGCGAGAGGCGCGTGCACAACCCAGGCGGGCGGCGTGCGCAAGGGGGAGGAGGCGGCGGCGGCGGCGCCCGCAGGAATTTTTGCACCCGCGCGGCAGCTGCCTGGCGGCTATAAAGGTGCAGCCGAGCAGCCTCAGGAGCATCAGCTGATCGCATCACTCGTCTGCTACCAGCTCTTCGCTGCAAAACCGCCTCTGCGAGCCATGGATCCTCAGGACTGCCCCTGTGCTACCGGTGAGGCTTTCCCCCGATCCCTTCCTGCCTATGCTTTGACTTGACCTTATCTGTTTTGTTGCTGAATGGGCTCTAAGAAGCTGAGGAGGGTGTCCTTGGTTCTTTCTGCTCCCTGGTTTGTCCTCATAGCCCTGTGCGGTAGGTTAGGCTAGAAGAACCACTGGATCACAGTTGTCTAGGATAAGCTATTAATTTGTACTCCCAGTGGGGCACAATTTTGCCCCCTGTTCCATTTATCCAGGGGTTTTTCCAGTGCTGGTTCTAACTCTTGAGCCACGCCCCCCTCTTTGTGGTAGTTCTTTAAGCCTTAAGGTAGTTCTTCCTGCTTATGTACTACTGTTATAAGAGAGCTAAGTTGCAACTGTGCAGCATGAGAGCCAGTATGGGGTAATGGTTGAGAGTGTCAGATGAGTCTTGGGGAGACCCAGGTTCTGCTCCTCACTTGTACCATGGAAGCTTGCCATGGGTGACCTTGGGCCAGTGACATACACTCAGCCTAGCTTAGCCTAACTCACAGGGGTGTAATGAACATAAAATGGAGAAATGGAGAGTGATTGAAGTTGCATTGGGGAGAAAAGCAGGTTATAAATGAACATATAAGCCTTCAGTGTAAACCGCCCTGAGCTAAA
The DNA here is from genome assembly GCF_049243985.1 of Paroedura picta. Classification (NCBI taxonomy): domain Eukaryota; kingdom Metazoa; phylum Chordata; class Lepidosauria; order Squamata; family Gekkonidae; genus Paroedura; species Paroedura picta. The sequence goes on along the minus strand of NC_135382.1, from coordinate 23,756,077 downwards.
TTTTAAACCTTGATTGCTTCAAGTTGGAGTTGCAATGATATACAGGATTGCTTCTTAATTTATGGCTTTATAGAGGAAGGACCAGGGAAGAAACAAATTCTGGCCCTTGTAGTGGTAAAAATCCTATAGCTGAGGGTGTACCTTTTTAACTTGGAAGTAAACCCTACTTGCTCATGATGGCCCCAAACTATTCTGATTAGCTCTATGCAGACTTGCCTCTAAAGATTTCTGTACCTTGATTGTTTCTCTGTAGCTGTAGGGCAAGAATTTCAGAAGAAACATCCCAAAGGGTTCTAGTCCACATTTTCCTGCGCAGTGATGCTAGTAGATGGCCTCGTTGCCAACTATGGCTGTTCTGCTGCCAGTTGGCACAGGTGTGATGGAAATGCCAACAGGCCTAGAGACAATCTCTTGCCCCTTTTAATAGAGGTTTAGTTGCTTGCTGTAAAAATGAGGGGAAAGGAGAAGGATATCAGCTTCCCTTTTAAAGGCATTCAACTTGTCTAAGAGACAGGGCACTGTTCTCCTGGCAGTGAACTATCATATGCGTGACTTTTATTTTTTTCCGTAGTACCATGTCACATTTTCAAGTTCTCTTTTCGTCTCCCTTCAGGTGGTTCTTGTAGCTGTGCTGGTTCCTGCAAATGCAAAAATTGCAAGTGTACTTCCTGCCAAAAAAGTGAGTATGCTTAACTTCGTTTATCTCCTTGTCATTCTCCCCTCCTCCAGTTTACCCTCACAATAACACTGTGAGACGGCTTAGGCAGAGTGTGCATCCCAAACTCAAGGCCACTCGGCAAACTTCCGTGGAAGAGGGGGGGGGGGGACTCAAACCCAGATCCTAGTCAGACACTTTAACCACCATGCCTGAAAAGAAGGGTCAGGATTTTAAAACATGTTGCTTGCTGGGTTGGGTTACCCTTTTAATGGCTGAAAATGCACAAAACGGCTGCTCTGGGATGCTGAGACCAGTTACAGAGGTTGTTGCAACCCAAGTGTCATCTTGCAACTTGTGCAGCTGTTTCTGTATGGGAGCTCTCTACAGGTGCAAAGGCTCTGGATTGAGGGATTGGGGCTCTGGCTTCTTGCCCACAAGGCCACCTGCAAAGGCCCAAGCTTCCCTGTTCTTGGAAACTAAGCAGCGTCAGCCATGGTTAATATTTGGATGGGAGATGCTAAAGGAAGTCCAGGGCTTGCTATGCAGAGGGCAGGCTGTGGCAAACCTCCCCTGTGCCTCTTTAGCCTCAAAAACCCCATGAAGGGGGTCAACGTAGTTGGCTCCAACTTGGTGTTGCTTTCGTCCACCACGCCTGGGATGTTGGGGTACCACCAATGGCTGCCACAAGGCCCACAGGGGCCACACTAGGGATCACTACTGTAGGTTCTTTTGTCTTGAGTAGTTTAAATGCTGTCCCCAGAGGGACAGACCAGAATGAATGGGATGAAATTAATTCAAAAGAAATTCCATCTAAACATCCAGAAGAAGTTCCTGACAGAGTGGTTTATCAGTGGAACAGGCTTCCTCGGGAGGTGGTGGGTTCTCCATCCTTGGAAATTTTTAAACAGAGGCTGGATAGCCATCTGACAGAGGCTGATTCTGTGAAGGCTCAAGGGGGTGGCAGGTTACAGTGGATGAGCGATAGGGTTGTGAGTGTCCTGCATAGTGCAGTGGGTTGGACTAGATGGCCCATGAGGTCCCTTCCAACTCTATTATTCTATGATTCTTAATGAGTGAAACATCCCTAACCCCTGCCCTAAACTTCTTGTTCTTGGATCCTTCCAGGCTGCTGTTCCTGCTGCCCGTCCGGCTGCACCAACTGTGCCAAGGGCTGTGTCTGCAAAGAACCTCTGTCAAACAAGTGTAGCTGTTGCAGCTAAAAATGCACCGTTTTGTTCCTTGTAAATAGTTCTGTATGGTCCGAAAGCTGAGTCTTTGACCACCATGAGTATTTTGTAGCAGTTTTGCATGCTGGGGGGGATGGAGAGAAAAAAAATAAAAGCTGTGATGTAACAGGAGAGAAGTCTGTTTGTGTTCATTTTCAACCTGTGTTTAAAAATAGTGATCATTAGACAACCCACGAGTCTTGCAGGTGTTCGAATAGGAATGCAGTACATGAATCTGTTTGATGAAGAGCAGAGAGGTTTTTTATACCCTGATTTTCATTCCCTGAAGGAATCCTAAAGCTGCTTAACAACACCTTTCCCTTCCCCTCCCCACAACAAGCCACCCTGTGACTTAGGTGGAGCTGAGAGCTCTGGCAGAACAGTTTTATGAAAGCAGTCCTAACAGAACGGTGACTAGCCCAAGCAGGGGCTCATGGGAATTGTAGTCCATGGACATCTGGAGGACCACAGGTTGACTACCCCTAAACCACTGTGCCATGCTGGCTCCACACCAGGCTGACAACTAGTCATTCTAGTAACACATACAGCATTGACAAATGCCCACCTAATATGCATTAACATAAGTTATACCCTACATTTCTCCCCACTGGGGATCAAAATCCAATTATATCCTTCTCCCCCATTTTATCTTCACAACAATCCTGTAAGGTAGACTAGGTTAAGAATGTATTCAGCCCAGTCTTATGCTCCCATTACTTCGGCAGTGGTGTGGTTAATCAGTACTGCAAAACATTCTGCTATTTTGGCACCAAAGGAAGGGGACGGTAGACAAGTTATACAACAATCGCCTGAGCTATACCTTTAAAGGGCTTTTTGTGGTGTTCTTATAGCCAATAGAAGCAGGAAATTGGCAAGGCAGGGCTACTCCCCTTACTGTACAAAAATCTCTACTCTGCCTCAAAGCCTGTGAGGAAATTAGAGCTGATCGCTTGCAACCTGAGTTGCTTCCTGCTACTGCTTAAGTAGACACAGCATTCTTTATATTTCTGGCCACAGATGCCCATAAAACTGTTTTTCTCAAAGCAAAGAGCTGTCTGTAGTTTTCCTGTGCTTCACTAAAAGCAGATGCTTTTGAAAGGCAGTAAGATTTAGGTCCGCAGGAAGCCCTAATCGGAGTCCCCCCTAAAACTGGAAAGTTAGCTGGGGTATTGCAGCTTCTCCATCCCTCAAGATTCTTGTAGCCAAAAGGGCAGAAAAAATGAAAAAGAGACACACAGAAGGAAAGGAAAAGGCAAGAAGGTTGGAATAGTTAGGAATAAAACTAGAGGTAGAGTATTACTTGAAGAAAAGGATTTGGTTTTGATACCCTGCTTTTCATTACCCAAAAGAATCTCAATGTGACCTCCAATCTTCTCCATCACCCTGTGAGGTAGGTGGGGCTGTGAGGGTTCTGAAAGAAACTGCTCTGAGAACAGCTCTACCAGGACTGGGACTAGACCAAGGTCTCCCAGCTGGCTGCGTGTGGAGGAGAGGGGAATCAAACCCAGCTTGCCAGATTAGAACCTGCTGCAGAGATGTGTAGATGGGGCAGGGGAGGGGTCATCCCGCTTGCTTTTAACCCATGTGGTTAACCCAGGTTGCCAGACCCCAAGCAAGGGCCTGAAGATCTCGTGGAATCATAACATTCAGACAACACACCAGTTCCTCCTGGAGAAAATGGCAGCTTTAGGGGGCAGATCGCAGTGTTATGCTGAGCTTCTTCACCTCCTCAACCCCTGCCTTCCCCAGGCTCCATCCCCAAATCTCCAGCTTTTTCCCAACCCAGAGTTGGCAACCCTATGTGGTAGAGAAGCTAATCCTTTGTATGTCCTTCCTGCCAAAAACTTCATTTTGCTAAGACTGTTTGTACATGCATGAAAAAACTAAACCTAAGAGGACTAGACCCAAAATCTTTCCTTCACCGACTAGTAGCACCTACATGTTGTACTCAAGATATTCTCATACGGCAGAGTTACACACAGGAAGCATATAATAAAATATGTATCCAAGATGGTACAACGGTCATGCAGACAGACTGTACAATCCCCCAAAATGCTGATACTCCTGCAGTCAAGAGAAGCCCAATTAGTCCTGCAATAGATTGATGGTCTAATAAGGCAATGAGAACTGAGAAGGATCAGGATTCATCTTCCTTTTCAAATACTGTCGGTTTTATCCAGATCTGTTTCTTTTTACAAAACAAACTTGCTCCTCAGTAGACCCATGGGCACAAAAACCTCTCTCACGTTGCACAATATGGTTTTGCCACTGCACAGAATATATACAGAACACGCCATGGTTCCTATTCAGAAGTGGTTGTCCCACCTTTTTGTGGTTGCCCTCTAGTTTGGTGTAGTGGTTAGGAGTGCGGACTTCTAATCTAGTGAGCCAGATTTGATTCCCTGCTCCCCCACATGCAGCCAGCTGGGTGACCTTGGGCTCCCCATGGTGCTGATAAAGCTGTTCTGACCGAGCAGTAATATGGGTAGAGAAAAGCAGCATCTAAGAACCAACTCTTCTTCTTCTACGTGGCAGTGATTTTGTGGTGCCCCTCACTTTCCTTCTCAAAATTCCAAAAATGCCTATAGGCTTAATAAGACTGGGGAGCCCAGATTGATGCCATATTGGTCCCCTTAGAATAGTAATTTTAAAAATGCAATTGTTATAGGTGGGTGAGAACAGATAATGTTCTTTCTTTGCAATCCTGTTAAACCAGCCCCTGCCCAGCATCCAAGGCCTGAAAAACACTTTGGACCAAATGCTCTGTATTGGGAGCAGCTTGGATTACCAGCTGACCAGCAAAACAATTGCTCAGTGGCTTTTTTGGCCCTCCACTGGAGCTTGAAATAGCAGGAGATGCCTCCTCTTCACCTTCTGGAGAGTTTTTCCACCTGCTAACGGCTGCCTGTCAAGCTGCTGGTTAAAGGGACAACTTAGATGCCTTGTGATGGACCTGGGAGCAGAGAGGGCAGTTGAGCATCTCAGGCTGTTTTACGGGCAATTCACAGAGTGGAGCAGCACTTCAAAGGTTCTTGCTGGCAAGTGAGCGGTGCAGTAGAGTTCTGAGTTGGGGTGGTGATGGCCCTTCTGGTGGCTAGAAGAAGGAGTCCTGATTTTGTTGAGCCTGTGGCTCTGAGAATTGAGCACAGGTAGTGGCCACCTACACAACATGGCTGCCACTGAGGAGAGAGCACAGTTAACCACAACATTCCTGCCTTGGAGGCTCAAACCAATCAGAAGATGTTGTCAGGCTCCCAGCAAAATATGATGGGGGTAGAAGAAGAAGAGCTGTTTTTTTTTAATACCCTGCTTTTCACTACCTGGAGGAGTCTCAAAGAAGCTTACAAGCACCTTTCCCTTGTTCTCTTCACAATAGGCACCATGTGAGGTAGGTGGGGCTTAGAGAACTTTAAGAGAACTGTGACTGGCCCAAGGTCACCCAGCTGGTTGCATGTGGAGGAGGAGGGAGGAATCAAACCCAGTTCCTTAGATTAGGGTCCACTACTCTTCACTGCTACACCAGGCTGGCTCTAAGTTTCTTAGAGTATGGCCCCTTCACATCTAGATGTGATGCTTCTGTCGCTTTTTTCAAACAACTCTTGCTCCAAAAAGGAGGAGAAAAGCCAAGATTGGCTCTTTGATTTGGGGAAGAAACAAGCAGATGCCAGGGAATCTGTTGAGATCCACCACTCTGGGGATCCCTAATTTAAGCAGACAAGGGGGGAAATGTCCCTGCTGATTCTAAACATCACGCATTCGCCATTTTAGTCAAGAGAACCAGCACTGAAAAGAGGCACAGTGGGACGTGGTTGTTCTTTCCCTGTTTTGGAAAGAGAACCTGAGCTGCAGACAGAATCTGGGTAACAAGAAGTCAGCTTTTAATGTGGAAGATGTCAAAGGGTTTGAGCAGAACATACTTCATTTAAATGACAGCAATGATTAATGCAAATTCCATCAACTATGTATTGGTATAGGGTTGCCAACTCTGGGTTGGGAAATAGCTGGAGAATCTGAAGAAGAGGATCTGGTTTCCATACCCTACTTCTCATCTCACCTGAAAGAGTCTCAAAGTGACCTCCAGTCATCTCTTCCTTTCCTCATGACAGACACTCTGTAAGGTAGGTGGGGCTTTCCTTCTGTCCCTATTTTATTAACTTCCAGCATGAGGAGCAGTTAGGTGAGATCAAAAAGCAAGCCAATTTTGTTGTAAGGGAGTGGGCAGGATTTGAGGCAGGGAGGGGCTTCAGCAGAGCACAATGCTGTGGCATCCACCCTCCCAAGCAGCCATTTTCTCTAGGAGAACTGATCTCTTTAGTCTGGAGATGACTTGTAATTCCAGGGGATTTTCAGGCCCCATCTCAGCAGAATTCATAGCAGCCTTGGGGTGCAATTTGCAGTGCAGTTACACAAGGTTTGCTCTTTGCCTGCCCTCAAGAAATTGAGTTGCAAGAGAAAAAAAATGGGCAGAAAACAGGTTTTGTAGTGATGCTCTAGGACCATGTTCCTTATGCTAGCCCTGCAGGAGTTGCTCAGCACAAGTGGGTGCTAGTAAGGCACTCGGTCCTGAGCAAGAATCTTTTCTGAAAACAGCAAATGTTGAATCAGCATCCGTGAGTTTAACAAAAGTTAAAGATTCTTATTAAGCTTATGGACGCTGATGCAAAATTAGGTTCTGATGAAGACTCTCTTTTGAAAACAGCGAGTGCCATTCATGAGACACTCCTACATGAGTCCCTACGAGTTCCTTTTTTGCAACAGGCTTTTGACTCTGCCGTTTACTCGCTTCGAAAGTAAAGTATTAAATTTTCCATTTTCCATTTGCCTCCCATGGTTCCTTCAGAATTTGTACCATTTTGATTCTATGTTTCCCAGAAAAATAGTTGGCATCCTGATTCATTACTAGTGAAGACTGTCTAACTTGTGGATACTTTCCAAATTCTGGTAGTATTTTGCAGCGAAACCTCCAAAAGTCTTGCAGCAGATTTACTAGGGATGCCAGTCTCCGGGTGGTAACTGTAGATCTCCCAAGATTACAATTGATCTCTAGGTGACAGAGATCAGCCCACCTGAAGAAAATGGTCACTTTGGAAGATAGACTCTATGACATTATGCCCCATTGAAGTCCCTTCCCAAGCTCCCCCTTCCTCAGGCTCCACCCCCAAATATCCAGGTATTTCCCAACTAGGACCTAGTCTGCACACAATAGATAATGCACTTTCAATGCACTTTTGAAGTAGATTTTCCTGTTCCGCACAGGAAAATCCAGCTGCCAAAGCACATTGAAAGTGCATTATCCTGTTAGTGCAGACTAGGCCCAGGTTGCAGTTCTAGTTGTGACAGAAGTTGATACCTCACCAAGCTGGTTAGTCTTTAAGGGAACACAGCACTGTTAGGACATTCTACACCACCCAGCATGCAGTTCTGTTAAAAGGAGCTCCCCACACCTGGGGAAGAGCAGGGAGACCAAGGCCAGCAGCAACAAGGATGGCCTTGGGCAGAATAAAGCAGAATGACTGAAGCCTGGGCGTGGGCTTTTATGTGGGAGATGTGACATTTGCCCAAATGCTTTAAATTATTATCACTACACACTCTTGAAAGGAATGCGGCATGCGTGGGAGTAGGAGGCTTTAGAAAACAAATAATTGCAGAACCTGGATCCTTACTTCAAACACAAACAGATTTTTGTTTTGTAATTTAAAAGGAAACATGCTTTTAAAGGAACATTTAACGCTTGAGGAACTGTAAAACGGGTTCTGTCTTAAGATCCCACCTGCCATATTTCATACCCCCTTGCCAACAGCCCAGGCTCCCCGAATCTCACAGTCCACAAAGCTTGGTTATGGGGCTTTATGTCCTGCTGAAGCCCCTCCCCACACCAAACCTCGATTTTTCCAGGCTCCGTCCTCTCATCGCCTGGAATTTCCCAGCCCAGAGCTCGCAACCCCACTTGGGGAAATGTTTGCCCTTAAGTTAGCTTCATCCCTCCCTAAGAAGGAAGCCTGAAAGTTAGCCATTGTGAAGAGAAAAGCTGGAACTTGACAGGAAGAGGGAAGGATGAATCATGGAAGGAGCCATACAGGTCATCTAGTCCAGGGGTAGTCAACCTGTGGTCCTCCAGATGCTCCATGGACTACAATTCCCATGAGCCCCTGCCAGCATTTGCTGGCAGAGGCTCATGGGAATTGTAGTCCATGGAGCATCTGGAGGACCACAGGTAGACTACCTTCTAGTCCAACCTCCTGCTCAATGCAGAATCAGCCTAAAGCATCCAGGATAAGGATCTGTCCAGCTGTTGCTTGAAGACCACCAATAAGGGGGAACTCACTGCTGAAGTACCCTGACTGTGAAGGATTTTTTCCTGATGTTCAGCCAGTACCGTTCAACATGTATTTGTAAACCATCACTGCGGATCCTATCCTCTGCTGCTGGCAGAAACTACTCCCTGCCCTCTAAGTGACAACCTTTCAGATACTTAAAGCAATCATGTCTCCTCTCAGCCTCCTCTTCTCCAGGTGGAACATCCCCTAATCTCTCAGCCTTTGAGTGACAGGAAAAGAAGGCTCTGGTACATGCTGAAGGCCTAGCCAGTTTTGGAGTTTATTTCAGAAGGAGAGTTGCGGGAAGTTACTGAGCAGAGACAGCTTGGCTGAAAGACAGGCTCCCCTTGGGGCAAGGATAGTCCTGAGGGAACCAGCCTTTCCAAAGTGAAAATACCTGCTGAAAAGTCTGAGACCCTGAAGGACAGAAACTTAGGAATGAGGCGTGGAATAGAACCTGAAACTGGGAGTTGATCACCATATCTGCTAAGGAGTGGGAGAAGACTCCAAATGCATTTCATTCATGACTTTTCCACCCCGCCCTTCCTCCAAGGCAACCAGAGGAGTTTTATTTTCTCAGCCTAGGAATGTCAAAAACCATCATTCGTTTTATAAGGCACATAAATGTCAAATTACCTGCAGCCTCTGCTTGTTCAAACCAATGGGGAAACCCGCACTGACACTCACATTCCACTGAAAAGCAGACCATAGAAATGCAGTTCAAAAACAGCAAATACAGTTTGGCTACAAAAAAGCATAGAGGTGTGTGTGTGGGGGGGGGGGGAAGCATTCCAGCTATTTGTACCATACCTCTCTCACCCCTCTTGCATTTATTAATTCTTTTCATATCTCCAAACACATCAAATTGGCCTCTATTATTTAAAAAAAATGTTCTGTGTATCGGGGTCTTGTAGCCCCTGCAGGATTTGAACACCCATCGATGAGAGCAGAGAAACCTCAGGGCAAAATATTTTACTGCCTCAATGTCTGAAGATAGGTTGAGGGACTTGGGAATGTTCAGCCTGGAGAAAAGGAGGTTGAGAGGGGACATGATAGCCCTCTTATTTGAAAGGTTGTCACTTGGAGGAGGGCAGGATGCTGTTCCCATTGGCTGCAGCGGAAAGGACACGCAATAATGGGTTTAAACTACAAGTACAACAATATAGGCTAGATATCAGGGGGGAAAATTCACAGTCAGAGTAGTTCAGCAGTGGAATAGGCTGCCTAAGGAGGTGGTGAGCTCCCCCTCACTGGCAGTCTTCAAGCAAAGGTTGGATACACACTTTTCTTGGATGCTTTAGGATGCTTTGGGCTGGTCCTGCGTTGAGCAGGGGGTTAGACTAGATGGCCTGTATGGCCCCTTCCAACTCTATGATTCTGTGATTCTATGATTCTATGAGTCACAACTGCCCTCTTCAGACACAATGAAATGGGAACCACCAGTCCACACATATAGGCAGAGGGTGGTCCGTGAATTGGGACACAGCGTAATGAAAACGTTTAACAGATGCAAGGGCCTTACAGGAACAGCAAGCTAAGTTTATCAGGTTACAATTTGTTTGGCGGTAGCGGAGTGGGGTGGGGGGAATCTGTCCATTTGGGAAGACAATGCCTTGGGATTCTCATGCATAAAGGGTGTGTATGAAATAACTTTTGGCACAGAGCGGGCGAATAAAGGGGAGGAATAGCCTGGGAGTCTTGAGGGTGCAAAAAAAATTGAAAGACTCAGCACATTTCCTTTGGATTGTGTTGGTGCTTGCAGGACAACCATAAAGACTTGTTCCTGGTACACCTGCCTATTCTTCGTTCCTTTCAACAAAGGCAGCCTAAGCCCACAGCCTGGTTCTCTGACGCAGAAGTTTTAATGAATGAGTACTGACCTACTGCTTTTCTTCTTCAAAGCACTTTACGTGAATAAATTCTCTTCTCTTTCCAGTAATCCAGCCAGGTAGGCAGATGCTATTAGCCCTTTAGAGCAGGTGTGCAACGGGGGGCTAAATGGCAGCTTTAAAAGATGATTGACTGTTTCATCCTGGCATAAGCTTTTGTCAGCGGGAGCCCACTGTCAAAACTGGACTCCAGGCCACAAAGCGGCTGCAAAAACGTTCACCTTTAAAATGCCCAAGAATCCTGTTTGTTTTTCTGCAACAGATCAGCGTGGCTATCAGACTAACATGACAGTCTTTACCAGAAACACCTTCCCCTCTGTTCCTTTCTCCCTATTTCATTAACTTCCAGCCTGAGGAGTAGTTAGGTGAGATCTGAAAGCAAGCCAATTTTGTTGTCAGGCTGCCACAAGGCTCCTTTTAGTTGGTCTTGGCTGCTCCTGATGGCTGGGTCCCTCAACCGCAGTGCTCATTTGAAGCAACACGGGATCCCTGTCATTTCCAAGACTAAAAGCAGAAGTGTAGGACAACACCTCATCTAGGGTTGCCACCCTCCAGGTTGTACCTGGAAATTGCTCACAATTGACATCCAGAAAATCAAGAGTAGTCCCCCTGGATCACAATGGCTGCTCTGGAGGGTAGACATAGCATTATACCTTTCTGAGACCCCTCCTTCTCCAAAACCCTGCCTTCCTTAGGCTCCATCATAACTCCAGGTGCTTCCCAACCCAGAGCTGGCAACCCTAACCAGACAAGCCACAGCTTTAGCCAAGGAATCATTGTCTGGTTACGTTTTACATTCCCCGCTTGTGTCCACACAACCAGAGACATGCTTGTGAGTTCCCTATGGTGAGAACTGAATTCTTCTTACTAAACAGCAGTCCACCTTCATGATTAGTAGGATCATGCACATTGCACACGTTATTGATATGGTCATTGACCAGTAAGATTCCAGCATAACCATGTCTTTGGTCCATTTGGGTTAACACTTGCTGGTCCTAATAAAGGCGTTGCACCAGTTCTGTGGCTAGCCTTGGCAGTACTGTCCTGAGCAGAGTTATTCTTTTCTAAGGTTATTGACGTACCCATTTCTGCATTCAAGTGAGTAGCTGAAAAGGGAAATTGCTGAGTTGTGAGTTATTATGACACTCAAAACAAAAGAACCCCCTGGGATTCAACAGGGATGTTGGTTTCTTTTCTCACTACATTGACTAACCACATCCAGCTCTTACACCTGCATTCCTAACAATCCCCCAGAAGCGCCATATATCCTCTCCATTTTATTTCTTATTTGGAACAATAGAATTGAATAGTTGGCTGTAATGTAATGCAATGAATGACAGAATGTAATGTAATTTAGAACGTGAGATGCAAATTTAATTCTCAGGTCTGAGGACAGAACTCTGCACGGCTGGTCACTTGTGGCGATGCCTCCATGCTTGACTGAAGACAAATGGAGCATGGTAACAGGGTCTCTTTTAATTACTCTTAGATTCTACAGTTAGGAATTCACCTGTCCATTATTGTTTAATCTTGACATTTTTATTTCCTTTACTATGCCCCACTCCCGAGCTGAACCCAAATGGATTATGACCTGAAACCCAGCTTGTTATTTCTATAAGGCCCTTGTATCTGGTAAACATCTTCACGATGCTGTATACTAAGCCATGACCCACTCTCTAGTTCAGGGGTAGTCAAACTGCGGCCCTCCAGATGTCCGTGGACTACAATTCCCCGGAGCCCCTGCCAGCATTCGCTGGCAGGGGCTCCTGGGAATTGTAGTCCACGGACGTCTGGAGGGCCGCAGTTTGACTACCCCTGCTCTAGTTATACATGTGGGTCTTATACCTCCCATTTCATTGTCTGAGTAAGTATGATGGGCACACAAAAGCGTCCACCTTGAATAAAGCTTTGTTGGTCTTAAAAGAGCCATTGGTCTCAAACTTTATTCCATTTCTGCACTAATGCAGAAAAAATCCAAATCAATCCAGAAAGTTGGCACGTGTGGGAAGCCTAACCTTCTTGCTAGTTTTCTATGCATGCCAAAAAACACAAATGTGTTGTGTCTCCAAAAGCCACTAGCCCATTTTTGACACTGTCCTGTATACAAATCGTGAATAACCAAGCTTGTGCTTGGAGTGGCCTCCTGTGTCTTAAACCCTGCATGAGTTTACCCCTGAAAGTTGCTGACTTGCAGCTGAAGAGACGTGCAAAGAATAGAGAACAACCCCTGCCCAAAGCAATATCCTAATATTACCTTTTGCAACAGCAAGCTGAGATCAGCAACTTTGAATAAACTCGCTGTTGTTGCTAAACTGATAGCATTATTTGAATTTTTTTGTGTGCTTCCCACCCTCCATCTTCCACTCCCAGGTGGATGGGTGGGGGGAAGCAAAGAAGGAAAAAACCATAAAGATTGCATTTGTCATCTTTACATTCTGTGTGTTTCTGAATGGATATCCCATGCAAAAGAAATGCCTCACATCCAACTGAGGATCCTCACCTTCTGTACCAATGTGATTTTCCAATTCTCAGCATTGCATAATCACAGAGCAGCTCTCCAGTGCCCTGCTCTGCATGAAAAATACAGGGCCAGCAGAATCGACAGATGTGCAGTTATGCTTCTTGCTAAAATAGAGAGGGGAGGGATGTTACAGCCAGAGAGTGCCAGAAGCCTGGGAAAAGAATTGCTTCACTATTGATCTATGGAAAGCCAACAGCTCAGTTCTTTGGCTCAGCAATACACCAACAATGCTGTCCTAAGTTATACCCATTGAAGGCCCCTGAAGCGGAAGGCGGAGAAAAAGAAGAATGCAAGGAAATCTATCTCTTTAAGGCTGCAAGACCATCAGTGCAGGAAAAACTACATCTCTAATTCTAACATGCCTGTCTCCCATGCAATCCACTCCCTGAGCTTAACCTCCTGTTCAAGAAAGCACCCCCCCCCCCCTAAGCAATGCTGTTTTGCAATGCTGTTTTGCACTTACTAAGCTAGCAGCATCCACAGTCCCAGGGTTAAATGCCATCAAGTCACTTTCCAGTTAATGACCTCTAACATGCTCTGTCATCAACAGCCCTGCTCTTGCATACTGAGGGCCATGGTTTCCTTTACTGGATCACTCCCTCTCATGCTGGGTCTTCCTATTCTCCTGCTGCCTTCAACGCTTCCTAGCATCGTTCTTTCGAGTGACTCATGTCTTCTCATAATGTGACCAAAGCATGGTAGCCTTAGTTTGGGCAGCACCGTGTCTAAAGGCAAGGAGTGGGATAGTCTAGAGCAGTGGTCCCCAACCTTTTTATCACCGGGGACCACTCAACGCTTGACAATTTTACTGAGACCTGGTGGGGGGGGGTTGTTTACTCCTCTACTCTCAACCACTGCCCTAACGCTCTCTGATCGCTATGGTAATGTTTAAACACCCCTTCAAAATAAGATACAGACATGCCACAACAATGAACATAAGGAACATTTTATTTTCATGGAAATTTTAACGCATGACAATGACAAATCAATGGGAACCCTGAGCTTGTTTTTCTGCAAGGAGATAGTCCCATCTGGGAGTGATGGGAGACAATGACACCCGAAGTGTGTTGTAAAGGGCCGGGGGGATGAAGTAAAGGGCCGGGGGGGGGGGAGAAGGTGTTCTTCACCGTCCACCTCCAATTAGTCGAAGGACCACATGTGGTCCGCTGCCCCCAGGTTGGGGATTGCTAGTCTAGAGCACCAGTTCTCAACCAGGGGGTCGGGACCCTTTTGAGGGTCAAACGACCCTTTCACAGGGGTCGTGGCAGGGCAATCAGCTTGGCTGGGGGGAGGGGGGCATCCACACAACAGCCTTGCAGGGTAGATTGAGATAGAGCATTTGTCTGTCTGGAGCAGCAGAAAAGAGCGAGATGGGCATGTTGGGACAAGAAGCAGAACTGAACTGAGAAACCCCGGGGGTCAGTTTCGATTTTAATTTCTGTGAAAGAACACCTGCATAGTTTTATGGTTGGGGTCACCACACCATGAGGAACTGTGTTACAGGGTCGTGGCATTAGGAAGGTTGGGAACCACTGCTCCAGAGGCAGGTGGTTCAAAAGGCTTGCCCTTTATCGGAGCGATCTGAAGTGCCCAGCATGTCCTCTTTGAATAGTCTCTGATTGTCCTCCGTTGAGGAGCTGGGATCACTTTGACCTGGCTCTGACTTGCACGCCCTATTAACAGGACCGTCGTGATCTGGTCTCACCGTGCCAGGGGTTCTTCAATGGGACTGCGCTGTGTTTCTGCTCTTTGGTCCAGCGATTTGATTTGTCTACTTAAGGGTCTGTTTTCCTTGAGTTGCCAAAGGCTTTCACAGCTGGAGTCAACTGCCAGTTGTGGGTTTTCCAGACTGTGTGAACATGGTCTAGTTTAGTCCCTGACATTTTGTCAGTAACTGGGGCTGGACATCTTCAAGATGGGCAGCAAGAGGGGAATCACTCTGTGCCAGAATGTGGACAGTTTTTCCACTGACGATGCCAGCCAAGATTTATTCAGGGCGTGAGCTTTTGAGTGCAAGCCCTCTTCCTCAGACGATGAATTCCTTACATTAGTGATCCCCAACCTGTGGGCTGCGGACCACATGTGGTCCGTCGACTAATTGGAGGTGGGCCGCAAAGGACGCCTTCTCCCCCCCCCCCCGGCCCTTGACTTCATCCCCCCGGCCCTTTACAACACACTTTGGGTGTCATGGTCTCCCATCACTCCCAGATGGGACTATCTCGTTGCAGAGAAACAAGCTCAGGGTTCCCATTGGTTTGTCATTGTCATGAGTTAAAATTTCCATGAAAATAAAATGTTCCTTATGTTCCTTGTTGTGGCGTGTCTGTATCTTATTTTGATGGGATGTTTAAACATTACCATAGCGATCAGAGAGCGCTAAGGCAGTGGTTGAGAGGCCCATCGGGCCTCAGTAAAATTGTCAAGCGTTGAGTGGTCCCTGGTGATAAAAAGGTTGGGGACCACTGCCTTACATGACATTGTTGGGCTTAAAGGTGCTACCGTACTCTGATTTTATTGTGCTACTTCAGACCAACACGGCGACCCATTTGAATCGATGCCACCCAGTTACTGGTGAACATCAGGGACTAAAACTACCATACCAGATGGCCATATGTCCTGGAGGTATTCTGCATGGAGCCAAATAAGAGTTTAAAAAACAACCAGTTTAGACTGCTTTATTGTATTACAATTGTTGTTCTGCATTGAATGTAGTCTGTTGAAAAACTACATTGCAATGCTCTCTGCATGAAATAATTCATAGCCCTGCCCCCTGTAGTTTTGCCAGCTCCGCTTTATTCTCTAAAGCAGTCACTATCTGCATAACTAAAGAACTCCTCTGCATGGCTAATAGACTATCTCAGGCAGGCAGGAGAAATGAATCGGTGAAAAGCATCTTTCAGAAACAATGCTTAAAAGACGCTTAAAGCACCGAAGAGGCAGTTCACCATGCAGAACACAATCAGTTTTGTGAAGTAAATTAACTCTTCTGTGCAGAGATCAGAAAAACAACGATGTATTTAGTGAGTTTTCATCAGCTTATCCATCATGCAGAAGAGGCCCTGGCAAACCCACAACAGCCTATTTTCTCCTTTATGATTTTGCCTTACCTGTTCCTCTGGATTGGTTTGTTAAGTGAAGCACTCACAACTGTAACTCGTGGGTGCCACCTAGTGGCAGAGACTACAACTTCCTCTACATTCCCTGATGCCACACCACATGAATGGTGCCACGTGAACCTGCCACATATGAACCTGCCACGTACTGAATCAGACCCCTGGTACATTGAAGTCCGTATCGTCTACTCAGGCTGGCAGCAGCTCTCCAGGGTCTCAGGTGTTCACATCGCTTCCTGACAAATTCTTTAACTAAAGATGCCAGGGATTGAACGTGGGACCTTCTGCTTGACAAACAGATGCTCTACCACTGAGCCACACCACTCTAGCAGTCAAATAGAAAACTAGAAGCATGAGGGTAAAACTCCTCTCCTGATTCCAAAGACCCGCCTCCTAATTAAACTTTGCCAAATTTGTTCCATAAATTATATTTATTTACATAAACCTGCCATGCTTTCCACTAGAAGAATAAGAGTTGGTTCTTATATGCCGCTTTTCTGTACCTGAAGGAGCCTCAAAGCAGCTTACAATGGCCTTTCCTTTTCTCTCCCCTCAACAGACACCCTGTGAGGTAGGCAAGGCTGAGAGAGCCCAGATATTACTGAAGAAGAATTGTTTCTTATATGCCGCTTTTTCTCTACCCGAAGGAGTCTCAAAGCGGCTTACAGTTGCCTTCCTTTCCTCTCCCCACGACATCCTGTGAGGTAGGTGTGGCTGAGAGAGCCCCGATATTCCTGCTCGGTCAGAACAGTTTTATCAGTGCCTGGCGAGCCCAAGGTCACCCAGCTGGCTACATTTAGGGGAGCGGGGAATCAAAGCCGGCTCACCAGATTAGAAGTCCGCACTCCTAACCACTACATCAAACTGGCTCGTGTGTTTCACGAAACCTCAAACTTTGAGCAAAACTTGGTTGGTCTTAAAGGTGCCATAGGACTCTAAATTTGTTCTGGCAATCATGACAGGCCCAAGGAGATTGGGAAGGGTGTGTGTGTGTTTCCACGGCAGAAATGTCACTATTACTGTATACGTTTGCTAACCCCCCCGCCCCCCTGACTCAAAGAAAACAAATCCCAAAACAAAACCAGGAGGAAGTAGAGGGAAATGCAGAGATGTCGATATTGGATTGCACAAGCCTTTCAACTGTGTCTTACTATGATGCAAGGGGGAATGTGAGTCTTTTGGTATTTCGGCTTTAATATGGATGGAAAGCTGGAAAGAGTGAAAAAGACAACAACGCCAGAGATCAAGGATCTACAATCTAAAAAAAAAAAACCCTTTTGCATATTCATTTTGCTTCTCCCTGCTGCGAACCACACGGGTGATTCTAAGTTTCCATATGGATTTGTTTGTTCACACCACACTGTCAACATAAACAGTTTAATATTACCTCCACCCAGAAATTATATCTATCTATTCTATGTGTATTTTATGCAGCCTGTAAAAATGCTATCTAAATAGCATTTAAAAGCCATATTTACTGTGCCTACCCAACCAAAAACAACCTATAAAATCTGCACTAAGTACCAGAAAACCAAGCATTGATGGGAATTTAAACAGCTCTGCAAAATAGCAAAACAGGGAATGTTTATTTCTTTCTGGTTTTGAGGATGGCTTTTAAAAAGATGGGGGCGTTAACTTGGAGCTGGCCAAACTTAACACACATTCCCTTCTTTTTACTAACAGGAAGCCATTTCATTCATGATGCTCTGCCTGTTGTTGTGTTGTTTCCAGATGTGTAACGGAGGGGGCTCTGCTGCCTCCTCTCCAGCCCACCATAGGAAGGAAGAGAGGAAATCAAATAGCCTTTCCCGAGCATCAGGCTGTCTCCAATCTGAGCCCGGCTGGCTGTCTGGCTGTGGAGTTGCAGCAAAGACCCCGTCAGTCTGTCTAGGAAACCCACCACATTGTCTGGCCTGCAAAAGGGTTAAGTGACACCAAGCTCTTTGGTGAACAATGGCTCTCGGGGGAGGAAGAAAAGGGAAATTGATCCTTTCCTTCAAACAAAAATCTGGAGACGGAAAAAGCTGCAGCAATCTGCTCTCCAAAGCATGCAGAAGCATAGCCTGAGAGTCTGCGGAACCTTATTTTCATTCTTTGAAAGACTTGTGCTTTAAGGAATGAGACTGCCTCAAGGGTTAGTCAACCCCCCCCCCCATATCTTCAAATGTCAAATATCTCCCTCCCCTACAGACACACAGTCCACTTCACTGAGGGTGGAGAAGCTATGAAGTAAATCGTTGCTTGCTTGAAATGACTTTTTTTTCAGGCTTTGCAGCTACAGAACACTCTTTTCACACAGACTTGTCTACCACATGACCCTCACAACATTACAGAATCACAGAATCATAGAGTTGGAAGGGGCCATACAGGCCATCTAGTCCAACCCCCTGCTCAATGCAGGATCAGCCCAAAGCATCCTAAAGCAAGGTTTCTTGAGCTGTCTCAGATCTCACCTGGGTGCTGGCCAGGTGGTTGTCCTGGCAGGGTCAGCGTGCACATCCTCTTGCAGTTGTGCACAAGATGATGGCAGCTATTGAGTAAGCTACGTTTTAAGACAGCTGATCAGCTACTCAAGACCTTTGAGCTAAAATACCCTTTGCTTGAGTGCACCTAGTGTAGCCCTAGCCAAAGCTTAGTTTATTTCTCTTTTCGGAGAAAAGTATTGGGACATTTTGGGTTAGATCTTAATGGACAAGTCTGTCTAACAGTACAGGGTCTCCTAGATCTTAATCCAGTTCTTGCAGTATTGGGGGATACTCCTTTCTGGAAACTCTAAACAGGATAAAGGTTCTGAATGTTGTAAGCCTCGGCAATCCCTAAAGAAATAGTTCTTCAAAAAGAGACGGCAATCATTACTCCATGCATTGGAGATGGACTGAAGCAACATGAGACCTTGTTATTAAATAAAGAGTTGTTTTTATGAGGCCAGAAAGCATGAGAACACGTGAATTTATGTCTCTGGATATTAATATGTATTATCCCTCCCCCTTGTCGCTTTTGGTCTAAAGATTGCATCATTTGTCAGTTATTTATTTATTCATTTATTTCTTAGATTTTTAACCCTCCACTCTCCAAAGACGTCTTTTTCTCCCGTTGGCTTTCTGGGTTTTCAGCTGTTTTCTGTTCAACACTGTTTTGCAACTCTTTCTGAATGATACATAAAAAAAGAACTTGTGTCTTGACAGCGGGATGGTAACAGGTAGGGAGAAAAGCAGAGATTCCGGAAGCAGAAATTCTGAAGCGGCTACCAAAATTTGTAGTAGCATGGTCACTGCTAAGAGTACATCCCCACACCTCCAAAAAACAAGAACCACTGGAATCTCCATTAGGATGCAGTTGTTCTCATAGGCTTTCAGGATGACAACACCTTCCCAATATGTTTTCCCCTCAGCAGCATTGAGAATTAGAATGTTTTAAGTATTATGATTTCCTCAAACGACTGGATTTTTGCATTAGAAGGCCCAAATCTATGTTCTGGGTTTGGATGGTTGGTGCAGAAAAAGCTGCCGAAAAGGAAATTCTCAGAGCAACAATTAGCAACCTTCATTAACTTAAATGTCAGCTGGAAAGCCACTGGCGCCCCGAGACCTCCTTCCTAAAGCACCAGAGGAGTGTTCACACATGGCTAGCCAGGGAAAGGGCTTTTATTCAGTACAGCAACAAACACAAATAACTAGTAAACTTCAGTTACATAACTCGGATAACTGCCAGGTGGGGGCTGTTTATCCCAAAAGTTCAGCACAGAGATAGGCAGTAACCAGAAAAGTATGTGTGTGGTGGAGGTGGGAGGGAACTGCTTTGCATTCAGTCTCCATGTCCCCTTCAAACAGGACAGCATGTCCTCCAGGGGGAATATGCGGCTCCCTTCCTTGTAAGCAGCCTGAACAACAGATCCTTGTGTGCTTGTGAACGGCAGCTTCCACAAGGCAGTGCTGAGAAATATTCGACCCGAGGGAGCGGCGCACATTATATTCCTCCAAGACATGGGAAGCAAGGAGCTACAGCACTCAAGGATCAGCATGTCCCCGTTCCCCCTGCCCTCCCCCCCCCCCATGCCCTGTGATGCCAGCGGTCTCCTTCATCGGGCCTCTGTTGACATAACCCAGGAAAAGAGACCAGAATCAGTTTATAGCCAGCACTTCACTCTGGATCTCTTGACTCAGCTTGGCCTGGAGGTCGCTCAGTTTGTTCTTCAGGCAAGACAAGGCCGAGAGGACGATGGTCTCGGGGCGGAGGGAGCCGCAGGACTCCACGTTGTAATAAAACCTGCACGAGGGTAAATGAGATTGGACAGATTGGGAGAGAAATGGATAACTGCCCTTCCCTGAAGGTCCGTGAGAAGCAAGGCAAAAAGCAAACCCAAGTTCTTTCCTCCCATTCCCAGCAGCAGTTAATTTTAAAAAGGGGACAAATGGGAGCTCAGTCACCCCCAGGTTGCAGGGTAGAGAAGAGAAAGAAGAAGGGCTGGTTTTTTGTACTCTGCTTTTTGCTACCCAAAGGAGGCCCAAAGCGGCTTACAAACTCCTTTCCTTCCCCTCCCCACAACAGAAAACCTGTGAGGTGGGTGAGGTTGAGAGAGCTCTGAGAGAACTGTGACTAGCCCAAGGTCACCCAAGCTGGTTGCATGTGAAGAAGGAACGGGCAATCAAACTCAGTTCTCCAGATTAGAGGCTGCAGCTCTTCAGCACTACACCATGCTGGCTCTCTAGGTGCTAGAAACCGGCTGATATCTGCCCTGCTCTTTTGACGTTTGCACCTTGTTGGCTCATCGCTTCTTCCAGTCTATCTTCACAACAACCCTGTGAGGTAAGTTGGCCTGTGTGAGAGAGGGTGATAGGTCCAAGGGCACCTAACAAACATCCGTGGCAGAGTGGGGATTCGAACCTGCTCTGACCTCCCGGATCCTAGCCCAACACCTCAACCGCCACACCACCCCAGCTCTCTCTCTCCTCTCTGTCCAGGGAAGGAGCCATGCCCTAATGGGGGTTCAGGGGGATGCTTTTGCTGGAGGAGAGTGCCTCTGCTAGTGTAACAGAACCCCAGAGTACAACCCTAGGTGTGCCCCACCTCACAGGGCTGTTGCAAGGACAGAAAGGGTATACTCAAACACACCCCACAGACACAAAGCTTCTTATTTGCACAACAGCCGGTTGCTAAAGCCGTAGCCTTGGCTGTGGAGACAGCCTCAGAATGCAATTGTCTGTATCGAATAATAAATCCTCAGCTCTGAGTTTGTTGTAATCCGTCTAAAGCAATAAAAACCCATCCCAGTCATTCTCGTGTGTATGCGGGCGTGCATGCGTGCAAGCAAAAGTTTGGGAGACCCCACTCTGAAAACAGCTCCAGGATGAACGTTCACATCACTCCCCTGGTACTGCTGCAGTCACCCGACTCCTCACCTTTCTGGCTTCCCGCTGGGATCGTAAGGCGCTTGAGCCTCATCCTCGTCAATTTCAGAGTATTCGCTCTTGGGCCTAGGATCAAACAGGCAAGTGAGGTTATGTGCAAAGGCTTCCTTCTCACACTAGGGCAGCGGTAGTCAACCTGTGGTCCTCCAGATGTCCATGGACTACAATTCCCACGAGCCCTTGCCAAAGTTTGATGGCAGGGGCTCATGGGAATTGTAGTCCACTGACATCTGGAGGACCACAGGTTGACTACCCCTGCATTAGAGAACGAAGAGTCAGCTTCTCGATATGCTGGAAGGAGAGGCTGGCATTCAGTGACGGCGATTTCAGCCCCAGTTTCTAACCATGCTCTTGTGCCAAGTGACTAAGCCTCGGGCTCATGCGCTTCACAGGCACAGGAGGCTGCCTTATATTGAATGATACTGGCTGTCAAAGTCAGTATTGTCTACTCCTGCCTTTCTCACCTTTTTACCACTGAGAAGCCCATAAACATTCTTCAGAAGTGGTGCAATCATGCAGAATACGGTTGGGAAGCAGAGCTGTAGACATGCCCACCTGAGGCCCCTCCTGACCCCCTCCAGGCCCATCTTTGGCCATTGGGGCTGGGTGGGAGTTCGACAGGACCATATATGGTCGTATCACCCAATAAATGTTGAACACGTTTATAGAATATATCTTAAAATTAATTAACTCCCATCTATTTGGGAAACCCTTCCAGGGCTGTCAACCCTTCCAGGGAAACTCTCCCAGGGCTTTCATGAACGCCTGGTTGAGAAAACCTAATCTACTTAGACCGGAGCAGCTTCCCATGGTGGCAGGCAGAAGTCTTCCACCTTGTCGACCGCCGGAGACTGAACCTGGAACCCTCTGCATGACACACAGATGCTCGACCACTGAGCCATAAACCTCTTCCCTTTCTCCTTCCCCCTCAACACCACACTTCCATCCTGTTTTGACAAGAGGAATTTGCACCATGAGTTACTGGCGAAGCGTCTAAGGGAATCTGTAGAGGCTACCTCCAAAGCTAGTACTTTGAAGGGGAACCACAGATACACAGAGATGGCTGCCTCGTTCCACGTGAGGACCACACAAGCGTTCGGAATGCTGGGGGGGGGAGGTGGGAACAGATCATACCAAATAATCACAGAATCCTTGAAGCGCATTCTGGGACAATATCCTCTTGCAGACCAACTACCAACCCACATTCATGTGCATCTAAGGTTTGCAAGGCATCCATCCCCAAACGGCTCACTTCAGAAGGCAAAACGTAAAATGCTGCATTTCTGGAAAACCCACCACTCCTCTGGCTTTGGGTACACGGTGTGCCGCAAGGCATTGTCTGGGTCATACTCAAAGGCCACGCCTGCCGTGGGGTTCCATTTGGCATGCTCTTTGCCATGCCCCTTCTTAGCGTAAGCCCGCAGTTTCAGTTCCTGGCCTTTGCGTAGCTTGACAATCAGGATATCTAAAGAAAACACACAGGTCTAATTTGACTTTCCGGACCACGGAGCTCAATCTCTTCCATTCAAGAGGGAACTCTCACCTTAGAGGCATCATTATGAGTCTCCTCAACGAAACAGCTGATAACCCAGAAGAACATGAGACAAGGATACCTCTGTATCACCACAGGGACATGAAACCCTGCTCACCCTGCTATGCCCACCAACCTTGTGGGTCTGACCCCACCCTTGTGGGTCTCACCCCACCAGGTACATACCATCCTGCTCAACATAGTCATTGGGGTCGTTATCTCTGCTCCGAGATGTCACCTGTGCAAGCAAAGGAAGTCAGTGTGAAATGCCTCATGAATGTAGAATCCGCAGTTTACAACGAGAGCTGGATTGGAATGGAGTCCTCAACAAAGGGTACCGCCCACCGCAATACACCTGCCACAGGCCCACTGCTCTTAGCTGGAGCCTTAGTCATTCCTGTCTGGAAAGCAGGACTGAGAGGCCATAGCCAAAGAGAGTAGAAAGTGCTGTACTGACTGGTATAACCCGAGGATTGTTGGATATGAGGTCCCGGGATGTCACATGGCGGGTCTGGTCTTCGTTGCATCGGACTTCAAGGGTGAACTCCACCGAACACTCGGGGCAAAACTCATCACAGGTGCACTCCTGGGGGGGAAAGAACAGGAGAAGAAGGATGTAGGACACCTGAAGTGACCCATTTGATGAAGGTCACTGGTAGTATCCTTCCAGGAAAACCAGAAGAATCTCAGCACTAACAATAATTGTGCACTCATGGTGTTCCCAGGACTTTGCCATTTTCAAAGCAAGAGATGAGCAGATCTGGCTTGCCACTGCCTTCCTCTACGTGGCAGCCCCACCTTCCTTGGTGTAGTGGTTAGAAACGCTGGCTTCTAATCTGGCGAGCCAGGTTTGATTCCCCACTCCCCCACAGGCAGCCGGCTGGGTGACCCTGAGCTCACCAAAGCCCTGATAAAGTTGTTCGGACCAAGCAGTAATATCAGGGTTCTCTCAGCCTCCCCTATCTCACAGGATGTCTGTTGTGGGAAGAGGAATGGGAAGGCGATTGGAAGCTGCTTTGAGACTCCTTCGGGTAGAAAAAAGCGGGGTATAAAAACCAACTCTTCTTTTTCTTCTTCTTGGTGGTCTCCCATCCAAGAACTAACAGTGGCTGACCCTGCTTCGCTACCAAACCCGGCCAAGACTGGGCCTGTCAGGGCTGTTCAGGCTGCTATAAAAATCTATGCTTGAGTTGCTAGCATACCAAGACCCTCGGGCTCAGCCCCGCTTTCCATGGAACCCTGCTTGGCTCCCCCCTGTGGCTGACTAAAGAGATAAAAGGAACTGACCCCTCCGGCAAAAGAATGAGTCCTGGAGACACTTTAGTGCACAGGTAGTCAACCTGTGGTACTCGAGATGTCCATGAGCTACAATTCCCACCCGCCTCTGCCAGCGTTTGCTGGCAGGGGCTCATGGGAATTGAAGTCCATGAACATCTGGAGGGCCACAGGTTTAGTGGGATTGCAGTAGGAGGCCTTTGCCCCTCAGAACTCAAAGCTGTCCTCCGAGAAACTGAATTGCTGTCCACTGCCCTCCACTCACCCTGGAGTAATGGAGCTTATCAACTACATCATCACTGGTGAGGGGGATCAGACCTGAGGTGCAGAAGAGAAAAGAACGAATATTAGCTGATCAACAGGTAGGACAACAGGGCCACACTTACTTCTTATTAAAAATCCCAGGCGGGAGCAGACCAGCCTGCTCAGAAACTCTGCAACATGGACTGATGTGGGATTTAAAAAGAACACCCCGAAAATCTAGGGAAGCCCCACAGGCCTCTCCTGGCTCAAGCTGTGGAGGGACTCACCCAATCTGTGTGCAATGAACTCGTCATGGAGCACGGAGGAGTTGGCATCTATCTGGACCCAGTCGATGGCTGTGAATGAAAGGAGAGCGAACAGATGTCAAGGAGAAACTTAACATGTATTTTGCTCTACCATGTCTAGAGGATAGAGAACTGGGGGACTCCAAGATGGCGGCTATCTGATGAGCACATGTTTCAGCTGCTCCCAGGATCTCTTGTTAAGCGGACCAATTACGCTCCAACATTCTCCTCTAAGATGAGTCTACATTTCAGGGACGTCTGTCTGATATTTCTGGGAGGTCTCCCATCTGAATATGAGCCAGGATTACCCCGGTTTAACTTCCAAGATCTGACAAGTCTGAGCTAGCCTGGGCTAAAGTCTGTAGGAGGAAAGCAAATTCAAGGACCAACATAATTATGGTTTTCAAACATTTTTCAAAAACTGTGTGACTATATGCCATACTGTTGTTACTGGACTTAGCCGTGTTGGTCTGAAGAAACACAACAAAACAAAATCAGAGTCCAGTAGCGCCTTTAAGACTAACAAAGATTTATTAATGGCATGAGCTTTTGAGTGCAAGCACTCTTCAGCAGACTATGGACTTTAATGTTATTCTTCAACTGCAGGCTAACTTGGAGACCCACCTGAAACTATCTTTTTCAAAAGCATGATTTCCCCACTGAAAAAGCAAACACAGAATGGAGTAGTGGTTAAAGGATCCCAAAATGTGGGAGAAAAAGACAATCAAGAGCATATTTTGGACTGACCCTCAAACAGCCATGTCTAAGCACTGTAAAATGAAGATGGACACCACCAGTTCTGCAGTGGGGAGGAGTGTGTGCGCGGTCTACGCTCAGACTTCTTTGTACCACTATGCATGAAGGAACGTTGAAGAACCAGACCTTTGTGCTTCCTTGGGCACAGAGGGTAAAGGCGTGATAATCACTGGGCTTCTCTAGACAGACTGAGAAGAGGGACATTCCAAGAAAAAAAATGAAAGTGTGTGTGCATACCACAATAACATATATTGGTATTTTTGCATAGTAGTTATCTTCTCAAGCCAATACGAAATAACACAAAACTCTAAATGAACGGGAAATTACCTATAGTAGGAACTTCAGCTATGAACACCCTCCGGATAGAATTTGCAACTCTGGAAGAGAACAAGCAAAGACTTACAATGTCAGAAATTGCATTTTTAAAAAGCGCTCATATTCCACATGTTAAATGTAGTCCATGCACATTTCAACTTTGTCAGCTTATCTATGGAACTTACTTTAGCGCATTTCCTTCCCACCCTGCTTCCAAGGACCTCAGAGCAGACTACATCATCTCCCCCTTTTCCTTTTTATCTTCCCAACAACCCTGGGAGGTCGATCAGCTGAGAGCATCAGACCGGCCGAGGCTAAGCCAGCCAGCCGGCTTCCATGGTACGGTAGGTATCTGAACCCACATCTTCCTCATCCTAATCAGGCGACCTGCTCACTGTATCAGGCTGACTCCTGGAAAATACCTTGCCAAAAAGCCTTTGCAAAGGGAAGCTGATCTGCAGCTATTCATGTAGGGCTTGGAAATACCTGGAGACTTTGAGAGTGGGCAGGACTTGGGGTTGGGGGGGACCTCAGTGGAGTACGATGCTTTGGAGTTAGGGTTGCCATCTCTAGATCAGGAAATACTTGGGTACTTTGGGAGTGGATCCAGGGGTGGGTGGGATTTGGGGGCAGGGAGGAACACCAGTGCAGTCTAATGCATTGAAGTTAGGGTTGCCATCTCTGGGTCAAAAAACACCTGGATTCTTTGGCAGTGGATCCAGGAGTGGGTGGGATTTG
This sequence comes from Paroedura picta, assembly GCF_049243985.1. Classification (NCBI taxonomy): domain Eukaryota; kingdom Metazoa; phylum Chordata; class Lepidosauria; order Squamata; family Gekkonidae; genus Paroedura; species Paroedura picta. The sequence continues at coordinate 23,729,782 of NC_135382.1, read as the reverse complement.
GGGGCAGGGAGGGCTCTCAGTGGAGTATAATGCATTGGAGTCAGGGTTGCCATCTCTGGGCTGGGAAATACCTGGAGACTTTGGGGATAACTCCAGGAGTGGGCAGGATTTGGGAGCAGGGGGGGACCTCAGTGGACTGAAATGCTATGAAATCTACCCCCCCCCCCAAAGCAGCCATTTCCTCCAGGGGACTTGATCGCTGTCGCCTGGAGATCCCCAGATCCCCCCCCCCCCCCGGGAGACTGGCCTCCCTAAAGATGGGAGAGAATCCCTCCCCCTGCCCCCCTGGTCCGGCGCTCACGCGAGGTCGGTGTTCTCGATGATGAACTTGACGTTCTCGTCGCTGAGCTCGGTGATGCGCACCGTGGGCTGGTTGGCGTAAGGCATGGTCGCCGCAGCCGCCTTCCCCGCTCGGCCCGGCGAGACGGAGCGCGCAGCACGCCCGGCCAGCCCAGGCAGCCGCGCCGCGCCTCGCCTCGCCTCTCTCGCCCCCTGGCGACCCGGGAGGACCTGCAGCTCGGATTCCGGCGAGGGACGCAGTTAGATTCCAGCACGAAGGATCACGGGCAGGAGGGCGAGGACAGGGCAGGGGTGGTCAAAAGGTGGCTCTCTCCAGAGGTCCACGGGCTGCCATTCCTACTGCCGGCAGGGAGCCCCTCCCTGCCAGCAGCTGGGGAACTGTGGTTTATGGAGAGTAACAGTTGGGCCACCGCAGCTGCAGGGGTATGGCGGAAGGAAGCAGGCAAAAATGTATTTCTTTCCCCCCAAATCTATATGCCACCCTTCCCTGGAGGCCCAATTGACAGTGTATTAAAGCGCTGTTGCTATTCAACCAGATAATACAATCCTAGAGTGGGAAGGGGCCGTGCAGCCCGTCTAGTCCAACCCCCTGTTCAATGCAGGGTCAGCCTCAAGTATCCAGCAGGACCTGTCCAGTCACTTCTGGAAGACCACCAGTGAGCTTGACACCTCCTTAGGCAGCCAGTTCCACTATTGAACTACTCTGACTGTGAAAATATCCACCACCCAACACCCCGATATCTGGCTGGTACTGTGCTGCATGTAGTTTAAACTAGGTCCTATCCTCTGCTGCCAACAAGAACTGCTCCCTGCCCTCCTTCAAGTCACAAGCTTCTGTATACTTAAAGGGAGCCATCCTGTCCCCCTTCAACCTCCTCTCCTCCAGGCTGAATGTTCTCAAGTCCCTCAGCTTTTCCTTATAGGGCTTGGTCCCCAGCCCCCGGATCATCCTTGTCACTCTTTTCTGTACCCTCTCCATTTTGTCCTTTTTGAAGTGTGGCTTCCAGAACTGCCCACAGGACTCCAGGTGTGGTCTGATGAATGCATTATACAGCAGGACTATGCCATCTCATGCAATTTTGTGCAGTGTGGTGAATATGTGCAGTGCCATTCTAAGCAGAGCTGCACCTTTTCAAGTTTAGGCTTTAACTCTTCATGCAGTGGCACTGTTGGAAACCCTTTGTATGGACTGTCATGCAGATGTATCCAGCTGGCTGGCCGTATTAGTCTGTCACAGCAGCTGGTGTGTAAGAGTCATTGTGCAATAATAACAGTAAAGTATGGTATGTTTTTATGAATTCCAAAAATGTAAAGGTGTGAAGCCTCCAACTTTTATTCCAATATAAACATTATTTCATTTGCACTCCACCTTTCTCCCCAGTGGATACCCAAACAACACTTTTCCATTGAATCCTCACAGCAACCCTGTGAGGTAGGTTAGGCTGAGAGAAAATGACTGTTGGCCCATGGTCACCCAAGCCAGTTTTCATATTAGACAGGGGATTAGAACCTGGGTCTCCAAGATCCTGGTCAGACACTCTAACCATTAATTAACACAGGTTCTAGAAGGCACTAAGAATACAAGGACAGCATTCACTCTGCACATTTCCCCGGGTATGAAAACAGCAGGTCAAGAAGCCACGAAATGCAGGAAGAAGAGTGAAATGTAATTATGGCAATTTAAAATTTAATCAGGAGAGAAATACAAATTTAGAAAGCTACTTCAGACCAGCAGAGCTACCTGTCTGAATCTAAACATCCACACACCCCTTCCTGGAAGAGGAAATCCAGCTGACTTAACTTCTCTTTTCTGTTCAGGTGGGTGGCTGTGTTGGTCTGAAACGGCAGAATAAAGCCTGAGACCCAAGGCACCTTTAAGATCGCTAATTTACTCTCTCTTTAGATCTGTAATTTAGTGATTTCCATGTAACTGAGGAAGTGTGCCTGCACACAAAAGCTCACACCTTGACTAAAACCTGGGAGGGCTAGACTGTAGCTCTCCAGATGTCCATGGACTACAATTCCCACGAGCCCCTGACAGCACATGCTGGCAGGGGCTCATGGGGATTGTAGTCCTCTGACATCTGGAGAGCCACACCTCGGCCACCCCTGTGTTCTGTTCAGACTCTCAAGCCAGGGGAAAGGGGGTGTGGCCGGAGTCCGAGCCTTGTCGCGCGGCCGCAGGGGCTCCTGGGAGAAACCGGCCTCTCCTCCAATCACAGCGCGCGGCGGGGCATCGGCGCGCCGTTGACGTGAGGGCTTCACAGGCGAGGAACGAGGCGGACAGAGCCAGGTAAGCGGCGCGCGAGCCTCCGTGGCGCCTCGTCCCTCTCCCTGGTCCTTCCCCTCCGCCCCGAGGGAGAGGAGAGCGGCTCGTGCACGCCGATTTCCGTTGGGTCTCCTGGGTCCCCTCCCCCGTCCCCCACCAGACGTTAACTCCAAATAAGGAAGTGGTGCCCGTTGGATTGTGGCTGAATGGAACTTAAGAGCTGCCCCGGAGAACTGAAACCGGGCTTCAAAAATGTGGGCTCGCAGGTCTCCCAGAATTATAGCTGCTCTCCAGACTGCAGATCCGCTTCCCCGGAGGAAGTGCCAGTTTTGGAGGAGGGCCCCCTGGAACTGACACCTTCAAGCTCTGCTCTCCCCAGACATCAACCCCCCTCCCCCATCTCCAGGACTTTTGTGAGCCAGAGAGCCAAGCATGGAGAGCCAGTCTAAGAACTAAGTCCTGGAACTAACCTGGAACTAAGCCCCATTGAAGTGGGTTCTGAGAACGCCTGTTGAGGAGTGTTCTGTCAAGAGGTCCTAGCACTATGGAGGGGTGACAGGCAGTAATGGGAGCATTATTTTTGGAACCCAGCATTATAGTTTGTTTTATAAATGGCAGTGTCCACTCCAGTGCTGACAACCATTCAGGATTCAGCCTGACTATGTCCCCAATAAAAAATGATACGTTGGAATATGGCAGGTTGGTCTCCCAAGGTTCCTTGTGACACACAGTGAGAGAGAAAATGACTGGCCCAGTGTCACACAATGAGGGTCAAGTCTTGGTGGAATTCTTCCCTTTTCTTTCACCAAGCCAGCTTGGTGTTGTGTTAGGAGTGCCAACTTCTAATCTGGCAAGCCCAGTTTGATTCTGTGCTCCTCCATATGCAGCCAGCTGGGTGACCTTGGGCTTGCCACAGCACTGATAAAGCTCTTCTATCTGAGCAGTAATATCGGGGCTCTCTCAGCCTCTCCTCCCTCACAGGATGTCTGTTGTGGGGAGAGGAAAGGTAAGCCATTTTGAGACTCCTTCAGGTAGAGAAAAGTGGCATATAAGAGCCAACTCTTCTTCTTTTATTTTTATAAACAGTGTATGTGGTTGGTTGGGCTGAGAAGGAATGACTGGCCCAGGGTCTTCTAGTAGGCTTCATGGTAGAGTGGGGGTTTGAACCTGGCTCTTTCAGATCCTAGTCTGATGCTCTAGTTACTGCATCATACTGGGCTGTTACACTAGAAGACCTAGAGGCAATTTCCCATCTTTCTCATGAAGCTTGCTCAGTAACCTTTGACCAGTCACACTGTTTCAGCTCAGTGTACCTCACAGGATAGATGTGGGGATCAAAATGAGCAGGAAATCATGTATGCTTCACTGCACTCCTTGGAGGAAGTGTAGGGCAGTAAAGATCAATGGATGTTGTATACTAAAGTATGTTTTTATATATCTTTAAAAATTAACCTCCCTTTATTTTGTGGAGCTCAGAGTGTCATGCACAATTCTTGTCCAGCGACCAGAGAACAGGGCTTATGTTGTGGTGCCAAAATTTTGGTACAGGGCGATTTGTCTATCTGTTGTCTTCAGCCAGTGGTTGAATACTTCTTAATTTTGTCTATTATACTCCCAGTAACTCTCTTTGGTCGTCCTCCCTGACTTTGGCATTGTGTGTATTCATATGTTTTTATTGGATTATTTTATAGACTTTTAAAAAAGTTTCAATGTGAAATATTTTGAAATGTTTCTACCTATTCAGGTAGAAAGACAGCACAGAAATGTTTTTGATAAATTCTTTCCTTTTGCATTCATTCTTTGAAATCCATGAAGTAGAAAGAATAATATATGGCATAAGAGTATATAACCTAAAGACCTGCAGTGGTTTAATCCTATCGTATAAGCAGATAATTTTATTTAAAAAGAAAAAAATAAGAACAAAAATACACTACATTAATAAATAATAATATCAAATTAATTTTTTTACACAGTGCATATTGTAATCAAACACCATGGCATGCATTTAATCCTGACGAGGCAGATTCCCTGGATTAGTAGAAAGGCAGGCCAGGGACCTGAGAGCTTTCCAGTCTTGGATACGGTTACAGCTCCCCTTGAAAAGCCAGGTTTGCAGCCTAGGTGTGCTGCTTAATGCAACAATCACCTTAAAAAACCCAGATAGCTACTATGACTTGGTGCTTTTGCTTAACTTTGATCGGTGCATCAGCTGAGCCCATTCCTGATTCAGTCAGATCTAGCCACAGTAATCCATGCTTTAATTACATCTAGACTGGACTATTGCAACGTGCTATACTTGGGGCTACCCTTGAAGAGTGTTTGGAAGCTGCAGCTAGTGTAGAATGCTGCTGCTGCTGCACAGCTGGCCAGGGCCAGCTATTGGGAGCATGTTACGCTGATACTACAGCAATTACATTGGCTACCAATCTGCTCCCAAGCCCAATTCAGGGTGTTGGTTTTGTCTGTTAAAGACCTACATAGCTGGCAAATTTCTGAAGGACCATCTTCTCCTGTATGTTCCTGCCTGGAACTTGTCCGGTGGTCCATGAGAGATGGCCTTGTCGGTGGCAGCCCCACAGTTACAAAACAACTTCCTTAGGCTCCTTCCCCCTCACTTTCAGTTTTCAGAAATCAGTTGTAGACAGTTGTTTTAAAGACTGTATTTAACTAATTTAGTTTTTATTTAGTGGCACTCGTGGTCTTGTAGGTGATTTGATAATAGTTGTTTTATTTAAATTGTAAGTTCCAGAAAGTCGAAGGGAAGCTAAGAAGTGTTTTAAATGAATAAAACATTGACTATCACAATATAATGTTGGTCTTGACCATTATTACAGAGAATTTGTCAAATAATCAATACTTGATTCTTGAACAGCCTATTCGGTATAAACTAACTTTACCTGCTACATATGCTGAATATTCATCAAATATTCCTTGTCTTCAGGTGTCGCATTTATAGTTTTCAGTGTACATTTTTTACCGCTGTTAAAAATGGCTCATGCCTTGTGCTTGTCTTGTATTTATAATTAAATTTATCAGAGATGCTTTTTTTAACCCTATGTAAAGTTAATTCATGTAAGCATTTTTTCAAAGCTTTGAGACTCCCAACTGCCAGTGTTTGAAGTCTGTATCTTTTATGTTTTCACAACCCAAATATAGCTTTTGTCTTCTTGTTCATATATGGACTGTAAAGTAGGTGGGTATTTGCATAACTGCAGATGAGATTGAGGATATTTTTTATATTTGAATTTGTGATAAAATAAGCCTTGGGTTTGTAGCTCAGTCTCAAGTGTGTGTGCGCACTTGGTGGTGGGGATGTCCCTAAACCAGCAGGTCTTAACCTCCACAAGCCAACCTGGGCATGCCTCAAGCCAGCTACTTTGGTAACCCAGGCTGAAGATGGCACCATGGGGCTGCCCACTTCTGATGTTCCCACTTTCTGGTGTCCTGGGCAATTGCCTTGAGTTTCCAGAGGACTGGCTGCCCTTGGGTATGTATGACCCAGGCCATAGTAGTCCCTGATAGAATGATTCAGAAGTATTCAGGTTATTTTGTAACACAGGTTTATTCCTCAGGCAGTAGGATGTTACGTAAATGCTTAAAGGTAAAGGTATCCCCTGTGCAAGCACTGGGTCTTGTCTGACCCTTGGGGTGACGCCCTCTAGCGTTTTCATGGCAGACTCAATACGGGGTGGTTTGCCAGTGCCTTCCCCAGTCATTACCGTTTACCCCCCAACAAACTGGGTACTCATTTTACCGACCTTGGAAGGATGGAAGGCTGAGTCAACCTTGAGCCGGCTGCTGGGATCGAACTCCCAGCCTCATGGGCAAAGCTTTCAGACTGCATGTCTGCTGCCTTACCATTCTGCGCCACAAGAGGCTCTTAAATGCTTGCATTTTAGTAATGCAAAACATACCGGGAGCAGCTAAACAGAACTTAAATTACTTTAGACTGTAACATTCACCAACCAACCGAGTTATAGTGTGCAACTCCCTAACCGCAGTTCTTCAGAACTAGCTGAGCAGAGTGACTTAGCAATGAAGCTGTGGAGCTTGTACCCTCTGGGTTCAGGTATTGCCTCTACTGTGACAGTACTAAGTGATCTTGCAGAACCGAAGAGGAGGGTCATTCAGTTCTGTTCTCCATCAAGCCTAGCAGCTTCTTCAGCTTCTTTTTTTGGTGGGTTCCGGTGACAGTTAAGATCATAAGGAGAGCTTGGTGTATCTGACCAGAGGTCCATCTAAGTCAGCATCCTGTTTCACAGAGTGGCCAAGCAGTTACCCCGGAGAGTCATGCAAACAAGGCACAGAGGCTATGGTCTTCCCCAATGCTGCCTCCTGGCCATGGGATTCAGAGGTTTGCTGCTACTGAATACGAATATTCCCTTTAGGCGCCACAGCTAGTAGTCACTGATGAACCACTTCTCCAGGAATCAGTCTTAACTCCCATTAAACACCCCTCTTTTAAAACCTTTTGGTGCTGCTGCTGGACAAGAGGGACATTTCAAGTTTTGGGTGTGAAGAGACTTGTGAACTTCCACAAGGGCCTTGGGCTGGGAGGGATGCATAATATGTGGCTGATACCTATTTTGTAGAATATTTTTGTGTAACAGGAATTGAGGTCAGTGTCAGACAAGTGAGGGCTGGATGGTTCTCTTAGCAAGAGATACTCATAAAAATGCATTAATTTCATGACATCTTCCGGGGCGGCCTGTTACTTCTATCAGGCGCTGTTTGTTCTTCTCATATGGTGAAGGTTTGTAATGATTTCCTGTTCCCTGATGCCTGTCAGGATGGCCTGTATCCCTGCTATGCACTCTTGGTGTTTTTCTTTGTAGCAGTTGGCTTGTTCCCCTGCACTGTTAAGTTTATTTTCTAGGAATTGTCCAGTGTCTGATTATAAATGGCAATCATTTCTTTGTTAATCTTTTGACATCCTAGAACAAGGTACCATTCCTGAGCTTTTTGTAAATGAGCAAAATGGCAGCACATCCTTTCCTGACAGAATAAGGCTGCAGTCATCTTTGCAGTAGGGGAATAGATTTCTCAAAAGCCAATTAGGGGTGGGCTCCCTCACCCACTCCAATGGAATGGCCAAATGGGAAAATCCATGGTTTATTCCTGGCTTGTGCATCAGATTTTGGGTTTTGCTGCTGTGACCTCTCACCATGCCCTATGAAACTGCACATATTGCTTTCATGTGGGATTATCTAAAGCCGTTTTAACCCTTGTCTTTAACTCGTTCATGTCTGTGCTGCTCGTGTGCTAAAGCAATCATTCCTTTTTCTGTGTATTGACACAGCAAAATGTAAAGACATTTTGCACAAAACAGATATTAGTTCTGTGAATTTCTGCAGTGGTTAACTGAAAGAAATTATCTTTTGTGTGTGTGTGTATGTGGCGCTTCAGCACTCCAGGGGTGTGCGTGTGTGAAAGGTTGATACCAAGTGCTGGCTTGCACTACTAATTGGAATGCTTTTAGCACACTTTTAAAGATACGGGCATGCTTGGCTTCTCTTGGTCTTGAAGTAATGTTTTTCCAAATATGGTCCTAAGAGCACACTGGTGTGAAGAATGCAACCATTATAGTATACAAAGATTTTTGCACTGAGAAGCATTGCATTAGAGCATCAAGTATGGCTTTAAGGAGCTATCCTCACAGAGACTGCTATACGCTGTTACTTGAGCTGTCTGTGGGTAAGAGTGTGCATTTAAACTACACAAGGACATTTCTTTACTAGTCACTATTGCTTGCATTGCAAACAGGCATTGACCTCCGGCAATGTAGCTTTTCCTCAGGTGGACCTGCATTGCAGGGCTCGAGCTATGATAGATGAATGAAAACCGTCTGAATCCTAAACAGTCTGGCTATAGCGGGCGTGTGTTAGAATAACGCCAGCGCCCCCCCCCCCCCCTGTATCACTCTGAGTCGTTTTGCATTGGTTGCTGCTGGAGACAATAATGCTGGATTTAAATGGCATGCATCTAGATTGTTTTAATGTTGAAACATATTCAATTGAGTAGACCTTTCTTTACACACCCCACCAGGATCAACTACAGCTGCTTGTTTAAATTAGTGGCTTTCAAGCAAGACACATCTGTCTCCTCTAGCTCTCATTTGTTCCTGTAGCATTTTGCAATACCCTGTTGTGAATTTAAAGCATTCCAACACGATTTCCCACCTCCCATTTTAAGCTCTGGCTGTATGGGTGAAATGTTAAGAGATTCTCTGACAAGTGCCTAAAGATTTAAGCTTTCAAGAGACAAACAAGAGGTTTGTCTAAAACCTGTTTGATGCTAAGCCTTTGTGGCATTTTGATGAAAATACCTGCTGTTCTGTGTATTGCATTTACTCAGATGTAAGAGCAAGGTGAGTTTTTTTCTTCTTCTGGGTGTGCCATCAAAAAAGCAAGGGGAGAGTCGTCTTGAATTTGCTTGCAAGTTGCAGTTATGTCCGGTACCAATTTGTTTTTCTTTTTGAGCACAGGAATTTTTATCATTTTATCATTGTCTTCTTTTAAAGTAAATATAGTGTGTGCTGCCTGTCACTGTATGTGCAGAGAGCATTGCGTTAAGATTGTTGTTGCTGAAGTTTTGGCTTCAGCTGACACTGGATGCAAAGGGAAATCATGCTTTTCTTCATGACCAGCCACCATAGATTGCCATGGCATATTTTTGAACAGTGGTTCCTCAACTTGGTCATAGCAGGCTGTCTTGAAACAAGAGTAAGGAGGGGAAATCCTGCTTGACTCCCTTTAAGGGTAGCTAAAGATAGCCAGCCAGTGGCAACAGATTTTGAAGGCTGGAGAAGAAGGGAAGGCTATCTGAGGCCCATGAGCCTCAGAGGGACAGAGCCACAGTAGACTTTTTGCCAGTGGTGATCATTCATATTGTTAAGTCCCAGCTATGAGAAGCTGTGACTCCTAGTGCATTACAAGGCATGTGCACCTTCCACTGATGACTTCCTCTGCCAGACTGGAAAGCCGGCAGCAGTACCATATGGGAGAGGGAAGCAAGAGTACTGGCCACACGCTGTGCTATAATGATCAGACTCATGGGCCCTCATGCTTCTGTCCAGTTGTGCCACCAACCCCTGCTGCATGTGATACAGCTTTCTGGGTTTTCAGGACCCTGAAGAAGTGGTTGCAGAAAAGAGTCCTTAAAGGGGTTGTCTTTCCTTGAACTCTGGGACAACTGAGTGTCCCTACTTTTAGCTTAGAGCCGGGAGATCTGCTGTGACCCCTCTGCTCAAAGAAAGTGCCTTGCTTCAGTAGGGAGAGGTCAGGAAGGAGCAAGAGATATTCCTTGAGGGGTGCCTTTTCTGAACTTAGCTTTGTTGTGTGTCTGAACCAAACAGGCCTTTTAAGGTTCCTGCCCATCCCTGGTAGCATGTTAGACTGTAGTATTACATCAAAATTTGAGGCCATTAGCATAATAAAGACCAACCAAATTTTCCAGGGTATAAGCTTTCATGAGTCAAAACTCAGGTATTTTTGTGAGTTGTAGCCTTCCATTGTACTTGACGAAGTGAGCTTTCATTTAGAAAAGATTATACCGTGGAAAATTTGATTGATCTTTAAGGTACTACTGGGCTCGAATTTTGTTCTTCCATACAAAAAGTTTAAATGGTTATGCTACATCTAATTTCTTCAGGGCAATTTTGTTGACCTTCTTTTCATTCCTGAAGTACCCAAAGTGCTTGCAAAATCAAAATCTCAAAAGGCAATTAAAATTAAGAGAAGTGGATCTTGTTTGAAACTGACCATTGACATTAACTTCTTTATAGTTTTACACATTGTTTATTTGGCATACATTAAAAAATACACACATCTTTTAGTTTTATACATTCTAGGCACTGCATATAATTTTGAATTCAGACATGAAAGGAGAAGGTGCCTTTAGGAACTCTGAAGGAGATCATGTGTATGAAACCATGACAAGGTCCAGCATCATTCTGTTGACCCTCCACCCCGGCCAGCAGTTTTTGTGTTTTAAAAAGAAACCTTAATTAGAGGACAAGGGAAAACTTGTATTAAGACTCTAAGGCTTTGACTATTTTATCTGAAGATATGCAGGACAAGCTTGTCATTGTTTTCAGCAGTAAGTCTGCTGCTTAACACACACAGAGCAGAGATTTATGAGTTACTTGAAGATCACTGTGGTGTTGAATTTTTCTGTTCTCAGTAGTGTTTGTCAGTAGTGAGTAAGTGTTCCGGCTCTGCTAACGTTCTCACGACTTCTTGCAAAGGGTGCAGATCCGATCATTCCAGCATGAGCCAAGATTTGTGTGTTTTGGCTGATTTACTGCCACTTCCCCATAATGCGTTCTTGGAAGGGCTTACGGTTGTCGGGCGCTGCCCATGGAACGTGCCTCTCCTTTGGACATGCTCATCGACTTCATTGCTGTCTGGGAAGTTTTCCGGTGCTTATGCTGCTGTCTTTCCTGCAAATGAATTAAAAAGAGAAGTGAACCCAATCAAAGCAGATCCTGTGCTGTTCTGGCAGCCGGCACCAGGCACACTGCCGCTCCTTCTGGGAACCGGCAGTAGTGGCTTCAGCTGGGCGGGAGGGAGGGTGGCTGCTCCGGTCATTGTCAGCTGGCAGAGGCTGTTCTGGCAAGCAGTGCACAGTCATTCTCTGCTGGGGGGCGTGCAGCTTGTAAGGAGATATTGAGACGGCATCCTGTACTGCATTGCAGGGCATGAAATTGTCTTCTCCGTGGCACCCCCCCTCCCATGTCTTCCACATCCACTCCCTGCACTGTTTATTGGCTTATCGAAATCTGGTTGCCATTTATGCTAACAAAGCATCATAGCTTATGATGTATGTGTGTGCGCATGTGTGCAAGCAGGATATTCATGTGAGGTCCGTTGTCTGGAGTCAGTCTGAGAGTTTGCAGCTTGGCATCCGCATGGATTCAGGCTTTGCTGTTGGGCTATATATTTTTGTACCTAGCAGTATTCCTATCTTCCTGCTTGGTGGGCTGAGCGTTAAGAGAGAGCATGTATATGCAGAGGATCCTTCAGGGTGGGGAAGGAGTTCAGCATGCACACTGCAACAACCCTCCCCAGTCACCTAGAACAGTGGTCCCCAACCTTTTTATCACCAGGGACTGGTCAACGCTTGACAATTTTACTGAGGCCCGGGGAGGGGGGGGGTAGTCCTTTTGCCGAGGGACGTCGCTGCCGCCTGAGCCCCTGCTCTACTTGCTTTCCCGCTGGGGGGTGCTGCCAGCAGCAGCTGTGCAGTGCCACGCCAAGGGGGAGCCCCAGCCATGGCGGCCGCTGGAGAGCACCAAAGGTGAGCCGGCGGCAGAGTGGCAGGGCAGCCCCCGATGCAGCAGCCGGGGAGGAGGACGAGGAGGAGCCACAGCCCGTTACCGACTGATCCACAGATCGGTACTGATCCCCGGACCCGGGGTTGGGGACCACTGACCTAGAAGATCATTGTCACTGAGGGCGAGACCACGAATTGTCAGAATGCTCCCCACCCATTGATTGTGGGCTATATCCAGACTAGATTTTCCACTAATGGAAGGACTAATGTCTGCCAGTTCCAGTTTCTTCCTGCAGACCATCAATTTGCCCCTCCTGCCATTCCCTTGTCCCCTGGGAGCAGCGTTTTGGGAGACCAAGCAGGCTGCAGCAGGGCAGAGACTGGCAGGTTTGCTTCTGCTGACAGAAGGCACTTCCCTCAGGGGGAAACTTACTCTGGATCCAGTCCAAGCTCTCCAAGGGTCATGTTGTACTTTCCCCTGTATACATCGCTATGTGGTTTCTCACCAGTGGGAGGGTAGAAAGGAAACACTGCTGGGGTGGGGGTTGAGCATATTGGTGACCAAGGCCATTTGAATCTCTCTCCTGCCTATTGTGGATTCTGTTTCTTGCTCATGTCAGAGGGCGACAGACCTTTGGGAGCAGGCTGCATTCATTTATATCCCTCTCTACCCACGATTAGTCTGAAGTATTACTCCTTTGTAGCTGACAGTGCTGTGTATACTGGCTCAGCTGCCTTGGCTTTAGGAACTTATCTATGGCTCCGGTATTCAGACCTTAACAAGAGAAATAAACTTCCACGGACCAATTAAGCAAGACAGCAAAGCCAGGCTGGCACTGCGAAAATGCAGGCTTATAGGTGCCTGGTTTTAAGGATGTTAAGTAATTTGCCATTAGGAGGAATCTCAGTGTGGGAACAGCGTTTCAGGGCAGCTGTGTCGTTCTGCTGTAGAACAACAAGACGTTGGATCCAGCAGAATCCTAGAGACCAACAAGATTTCCAGGATATAAGCCTTTGAGAGTCCAACCTCCCTTAGTCACCTGACAAAAACTTGTACCCGGGAATTCTTGTTGGCCTTTACTGGACTCAAATCTTGCTCTTCTCCTCCAAGCCAACTTGGCTACCTACTTGAAAATGCAAACAAATCAGAGATCGAAATGGCGGTAGCCATGGCGATACAAAGCCAAAGATTTGCAAGTTCACAAGCCCAACTTTGTTTTCCTGCATCAAGGTACCCAACGAAGGAAGTGTTGATTCTTGCAAGCTTATATACCTTGGGAAATCTTGTTTTGCCACCTTGCAAACACAGAAGCCCTCTTAGGAGTGAAAGAGTGGTCTAACTCCAGATGAGAACAAATGTAAAAACATTTATTGGGTATTCCAATACATAGACTCACATCTCACCAAGGATTCTTCCAATGCTGTTTCTATTTCAGATGGTCTCATCTAGTTGGAAGAGAGTAATCGAGTGGGCTGCCAGAGCACAAGCTAGTCTAATGTACAAAGGGCAACCAGGAATTTAGTGGTTCAGCAAAGAAATAGTCCCTACCCTGGCAACTAACTCAAGGTCAAGGCTATATGGTCATTCATGTTCAGGTCACTGGGGGAAGTTGTGTTCTCCTACAATTCCCAGCTTTCCCTCTCTTAAAGAGAAAGGAAAAAAATAGCTTCTTTTCAGTTTAATGTAATTTTAATAAGCAGCACGAGGTGTTTTGAATTCCTAACTATGGGCATCACATTGTTGGCCTTTAAGATTCTGCTGGACTCAAATCTTGATTCATTCACGAGTATTAAGCAGGGGTCTAACTGTCAACCTGTTTTTGCAGTTGGTGGTCTTTATTACAACTTCCATCCTCCCCCCTCCTTTCTGCTTACCTTCCCTTAGGTTTCCTGTGCCGTGACCTGCCCCGCAAATGGATGTTGAAGGCTTTGGTGAGCTTCTGCAGCAGGCAGAGCAACTTGCAGCCGAGACAGAGGGCATTGCTGAGCTCCCCCATGTCGAACGTAACCTCCAGGAGATCCAACAGGCAGGAGAGCGTCTGCGCTCACGGACTCTCACACGCACCTCACAGGAGACTGCAGATGTCAAAGCGTGAGTGCCCAGGATGTTTGACGTTTTCAGACCACCTTTAGACAAAAGAAAGTATCATTACTGATTCCCCATAGGGCATGAGGAGTTGAGATAATCCCAGGCAAACTTCCAAACACATGATAAACGTTTTTCAGCTCTTTACCGTGTGTCTGGGTTGCCTGCAAAACAACAATAAAGTGATATTCCAAAAACAAATCAGCTCATCTCTTCATGGCTAGCACTTTCTGGACCACTTCTCCATACTTAAAAAGTAAATCAGATTAAGATTAATACCTGTAGGTTCAAAGGCTAGTAATGTGTTGATCAGGTTATTTTAATCAAATAGGTGTTATTTTAGGATGTGTAAATGGGGGAATATTGTGTACAACAATCATCTTCCCTTTTCCAAAACTGGGACTCCTTCCTCTTGTGTGAAAGCTTCCGTAACCTCCTTCCTTTTCATCTCCCTCCTAGATCGGTTCTTCTTGGGTCCAGAGGGCTTGACATATCCCACATCTCTCAGCGGCTAGAGAGTCTCAGTGCTGTCACAACCTTTGAGCCTCTGGAGCCTGTGAAAGACACGGATATACAGGTAAGGGGCTATAGGTAACTAGGTCACATACATACAGTTAAGATAAACAGCAGTAGCTGCTATACAGCTCACAATTACTGCGCACCCCAAATTTCACCCTGAAACGGGTTTTAGCAGCAAGAGGAGTTGGATCTTATATGCTGTTTTTTTCTATCTGAAGGAGTCTCAAAACAGCTTTCCCTTTCCTCTCCCCACAACAGACACCCTGTGAGGTAAGTGAGGCAGAGAGAACTCTGATATCACTGCTCGGTCAGAACAGCTTTATCAGTGCTGCGGTGAGCCCAAGGTCACCCAGCTGGTTGCATGTGGGGGAGCGCGAAATCAAACCTGGCTCGCCAGATTAGAAGTCCGCACTCCTAACCACTATACCAAGGAAAGCCTTTTCCTGCCTCTTTGAGCATGGTGGAGCACCATACACAGAGAAAACACTGCCCAAATACTGCTTGTGGAATGCCATTCCAGGCTTCCTTTCTTAGGGTATCAGTGGATTGAAACTGCCCTGCAAATATTGAAAGAAGCACATCTCTCCTGGATTCATCCTTGTCAATAAATAATTTAAAAACTCACGTGAGGATGGCCCTGATTTTTTGCTCAAGGGTTTAAATGTCTGTTCTGTTTGTAGTAAGTAGTGGCAAAATGTGATGTGGCGGCATGTTGAACTAGGACTGAGGAGGTTGAGGGCTCAGATCCCCCTCCTGGACCCTACAAGGTGGTCTTGGATTGCTGTCTTTGAGCCTAACATATCTCAACATGACATAACATGTTGGGAGGGATAAAATATGGGGAGGAAAAACCTGTTTCGCCCTGATTTAATAACATCCGGTAATGGAGAGGACATTTGTAACAAATTCAGGTGTAAAGAAGTCCCTGCCACTTTTAATAATGTTAATTATTTGGTTCACAAGGAAGCTGAGTATGTGTGTGAGAGAGACCATCCTAGTGGAGGAGTGAGTTGAAAAAGTAATTTTGAATACTGGCTGTTGAAATTCTATGGAAGTCAAATGGGATTACATAATCTAATGATGCGAAGGCTTTTTGCCAACTCCTCCAATTTCCAGGGGACACAGCTTCTGCGCTTTCCTCCCTTGGGACATGGGTCTATGCTACTCATAACAGTCCATCTGCCTCTCTCTCTGGTCGCTTCTCCCTGCATAACTTTATCACCATTATCTTTTTACAACTGCTAATCATGATTTAGTAACTCCCTCCCCCACTTTGTAATTTTCCTTTAAACAGAATCTCCAGTTTGATTTCCTTTTGCATATCTGAGGAAGTGACTCACAAAAAGCCTGTATTGAAATAGATGGTTTAAGTCTTAAATTGCCTCTGAATTTTTGTTTTAAACTGCTTCTTACCCATCTGTACTTCCTTGGAAAACCCAAATGTTGCAGAATTACAGAACATCAGATTGAGAATAGGTTCACGCAAATCTGCTTCTTGGGTTTGGGGTGTGTGTGGGGGGGGGGGTTACTTTGAGCTGGCGGACATAACTTGTTTTCAGCATAGCCATCTCCCGGAATTAATTTTGAGTGTGGTTGTGGTACAAAGTACAATCTGTCCTATTCCATTTCCGCATCTGCTGTGTCTCCTTTCTTCTCATGTTGCTCTGTGGTGGGCGTTGCAGACAGATCTGTTGGAATTTCAGCCTTTCAAATGAGGGGAGGCCAGGCCTGCAGTGAGAACATCCCTGGAAACTGCTTTCCTGTAGATAAAATACAACAGTAAACAAATACATACAAACAGTACTCTAGCAGGAAGGCCAGGGCCATAAATACCTGTGCTCAGTGATATTAGGGAGCCCCAAATTACTTTGCCCTATTTGGTTAACCAGTTGTTTCTGGCCTGAATTTCATGGTTTTTTTTATTTAAAAAAACCCCTTTAAACCATACTTTTTAAATGCTGACTAGGGAAAGGCGTGCCAAATTGCATCTCAGTTAATTATGTGAATTATTTAGCAGCAATAAAATCTAGATGACTGATATAAAAAGAGGGTCATTCCAGAAATGGCTCCCATTAGGGTAATTGGCCAGGAACCTGGTAGTAGATTCCTGTCACTTGAGTGGGATTGGCTTGTTTTCTTGTGTTGTGTCTTGGGAGCACAATGGCCTCTGCAAATCAGTTTTGAGAATATAAAACATTGTCTAGGTAATACAGCATTTTATTTCCACCAACATATAGCCTGATGCCTCTGGTTTGTTTGCAAGCATGGCATGAAAGCGTTGGTACTTCCGGTCTTTGTATTGATATTTGTTTGTTGGAAGTATACTGCCTTCAAACATGGAAGTTGTGCTTGGGTGTAATGACTAATACAGAATCACAGAATCATAGAGTTGGAAGGGGCCATACAGGCCATCTAGTCCAACCCCCTGCTCAACGCAGGATCTGTGCTGCTCAGCACAATATCTCTGACCCTCTACTGGATGAATTTGCTTAATCCTTTTGAAATAGATAAACTTGTAGCCATTACTACGCAGTGTTGAAAATGTCATAATCTAAGTGTCGCATGAAGAGGAATGTCCTTTTATCCATCTTGCACATGCTGCTCTCCACTCTAATATTGTGAGAGGCAAGGATTTGCTTTCTCAACAAGGCTCATTGTTTTGTAGTCCCTATCACACTTGAGAAGACAAGATTCATTGGGAAAGACAACAGTGCTAGGAAAAGTTATAGGCAGAAGGAAATGAGGAAGGCCCAACATGAGATGGATTGACCCAATAAAGAAAGCCATGGGTTCTAGTTTGCAAAACCTGAACAAGGCAGTCAGTGATAGGACAATTTAAAAGTTATTAATTCATAGGGTCAGAAGCAGTTTCTGACCTTGCCCATGTCATTTCTGTACAGTGCGTGGATATTGTCAGTGCAATGAGCTTTCCATTAAAATCTCAAGACCTCTTTCTTAGATAGTCATAGTTAGTTATCAGTGTGTTTTTGAACTTAGGGCTGATGTGGGGTGGGGATATTCCAGATATTTGCTTTGCTTTTTGTATGTGTATGTGATTTTTTATTGAGCAGTCTGTTTGGATCTTCAGTCTTCTTGTGGATCATCTGCTGATCTACAGATGAAGTTCCCTCCCACCCCAAGTAAGATACATCAGGGGTGGTCAACCCGTGGTCCTCCTGTGAGCTCAAATGCGAGCTCGACTGAACTCAACGGAATTGTAGTCCATGGACATCTGGAGGACCACAGGTTGACTACCCCTGAGATACAGTACATCCAGTGGCTCTTGTAATGGGATCAGACTATTATGAAGTTGCTGTTATCTGCTTCTGCAATGGACAAGCACGTACTCAAATGCTGCTTCTCCAGTTGTGAAGTGGACATACCTGTGAAGGAACAGGCTGTTTTGGAAAGGGCCAGGTGCTCAATCCTGACATCTCCTCAATTAAGTTGTTGTGTGATTGTGTTTGAAAATGTCATTGGAGAGAGAACACTCCCATCCCCAGTTCCCAGAATGGAGACTAGAAGTTACAAAGTTCTGCTGATAACTGCTGTGGTTTTGGTAGTGAAGGAGGGAAATGTAAAGCCAAGAAGACTTAATTTTTAAAGAAGCCCTCCTGTTCCTTGTAAGCATTTCTACTCCTGTAGGTGTTGTCAGATTTTACTTGTTTTCAGAGTAATTCCCACTCAGATCAGCTAGGAGCTGAGGATGACGTGGGCATACAATAGGTTTCTAACAGCAAGGAACTTGATGTTTACTGATGCTGCTTGCATGAGGGATACAACAGGTCAACACTCTCATTTACTTGGAAATCTCTGCCCCCCCCCCACCCCATCTACATACCTGCCAACCCTGCAGAATGCTAATTGCCTGTCACTTTAAGTGCTGATGTCTGGGTTGGAGGCATTTGGCCGTCCCAATGAGCTTGTGGGTAGATACGGGAAATGGAGAATTTGCCATCCGGACTTTGTTTGGGAGATCTCTTCACCTCCAAAAGAAATCAGCAAGGATGAGTTTAGTAGAAATCTTATCATCAATTAGGCGGGGCAGAAGGATGTACTGCTTTTCAGAGAAGGGCAGCTAGGATGGCTGTGGGGTTGCAATCCAGACCTTACGAGGAGAGGTTGAGAGAGCTGGGTATGTGTTGTTTGAGAAGATGAGGGCAAGGAGTGATGCCATAGCAGTATTTAGCAATATTATAGGTAGACATGTTGAAGAGGAGGCCAACTTGTTTCCTGTAGCTTTAGAGACAAGGACTAGGAGCAGTGGGTTCAAATTACGGGAAAGGAGTTTCTACTTAAATATTAGAAAGCATTTTCTGACAGAGGGCTGTTTGCAGATGGAATATGCTGCCTCGGAGGGTGGTGGAGTCTCCTTTGTTGGAAGATTTTAGGAGATTGGATAAGCACCTGTCAGGAGTGTGTTTCTTAAGTCCCTGAGAAGAGGGAGGGCCCTCAGTTGTCTCTTCCAGCATTGTGTAATTCTGATTCTCCTTATTCCCCTCCCCACCTAATGAAAACCAGAATAGAACATCACTTGGTAAAGGAGGTAGGGTGGAGTCAGAATGAAGATACACAGAATCTGAAAGCAACCAAATGGCGCAGAGGCCTTGTGCTGACAGCAGGCTGCATTGCAGGATTTGGCATCAGTTGCCACACTGTACAAAGAACGAATAGATGTTGGGCCCTGTGAAGAACTGAAGTGTCTGGTTGGCAAAAAGGTGGAAGGGGGGAGGCTGGGAACCTGCCATCGAGGATGCCTGTCCATATCTGAAAATGAGTCCTTAGTTGGATGTAGTGCTTAGGAACGTCAGACTGCTTACAAGCCTGGCGGGCCAAAAAAAGAAAGAAAAGAAAAGGCCTTTGAGTTAACAAGTGCAATGATGAAGCATCCTTCAGGAGAGCTCGACTGAACTCAACGGCTTGTGTGCAGCAAAGGAAATCGATCCAATACGGGAGACTCTCTTCGTTACTTTTTGTAGTTTATTACAGGGGTAGTCAACTTGTGGTCCTCCAGATGTTCGTGGACTACAATTCCCATGAGCCCCTGCCAGCATTTGCTGGCAGAGGCTCATGGGAATTGTAGTCCATTAATATCTGGAGGACCACAGGTTGACTATCCCTGGTTTATCACACTGAAGACCTGACATGGCAACAAAAGCATAGGGCTTGTGTTAACTGCTTGATTTTTGTTTTTGTTTGTTTGTGATTCCCTGTAACGTTTACAAGCTGCTTCCCTTGTGATGATGTGCATTTTCCAGTGATGTCTGAGATCTTTTAGACTTAACGACAACCCTTAAAAGAAATGACCGGGTAGACAAAATGTGTGGGAAGTTAACAGACTGCCAAATATTCTTCTAATCTGAGACAAAGAGGGGAATTTGCAAAGGTTCTTGAGGGGGGAAAAAACTCTATCTTCCTATTCCATGTGTTTGGGTAGAGCTGAAGTCAGTGGAAGACCCTTTGTTTCATGTGCAGAAGGTCCCTGGTTCAGTCCTTGACACACATTCACACCCCTGGCACCTCCATTTTAAAAGATCATATAGGAGACCCTCTGAAAGATCTCTGCCTGGGATTCTGGAGAGCCACTGCTAGTTGAAGCTGATCTTGATGAACCAGTGTCTTGACTCAGTGTAATGCACCTTCATGTGTCTACACCAGGGGTAGTCAAACTGCGGCCCTCCAGATGTCCATGGACTACAATTCCCATGAGCCCCTGCCAGCGAATGGTGAACAAGAGGATGATTGGGAATTCATGGGAATTGTAGTCTATGGACATCTGGAGGGCCACAGTTTGACTACCCCTGGTCTACACCATTCTGGATTCTGTTGTAGTGATGCATGACCATGAAGCTGCATGGGGGCAGGGGAGTAAAATGAATACTGCAACAAGGATCTTCATGTTATTCTCTCTGGTAAATTTCTTTTCCAGCAGTACATTTAAAATAGATAGGAGAGCAAGATTATTATTTCTCTCTTCTTAGCCCTGAGAGTCAATTAGGGAAAATGGCCTAATCGAACCTTTCTGTGCTATATCGTAAAATGGGTACAAAGACTTGACGGGGTCTGATGGGTGTAGCACTCAATTGGCCGAATACCGGTTGTATGAGAAGACGTCTCCCTTCCTTTATGGCGATATGCCTCTGGGCTGTTTCACACGACTGAGCCTGGCCTCACCACCACCCTGTCAGCAGGAAACTGATTCTGGTTCTCAAATGAACAGAACAAGACTGGCATGCCTGCTTGCAAACAAGCGTGTTGCCTTTGCGCTTAAAATCTCCTGAGTGCATGCTTGAAATCTGTAAAGCCTAGAGCTTTTTTCTCTAGTAAATGTTTCACTTCATTCTGTGTTGTAAGCCTTGTTACATTTTGTGCATTCTCTGTTCAGTGCGGCTCCCACTTAATCTGCCTGGAATTAAGGGTGACACATCCCATAAATGTGAAATGCATTTGTAATAATGGGGACAGAGATGTTTACTGGGGTTGCTTTAGCGATGCAGCAAATCATCAGTCCCTTCTGCTTTAGGTTCTTTGGCTTCAGAATTGCCTGTAGGAAGACAGGCCTAATGGCATTATGGGAACTCCCATTATATTGAGCCATATATTTTTGGTTATTTCTCTGTGTTAAATCCATAAGGAAGCCATTCCGCTCTTCAGTTGTTCAACAAAAAGTATATTTTAAATATTGTATTTGAATATTGAATGGTCAGCATGCATTTATTTTTGCTCATATCCTATTGAGTTCTTTCCAGCAATAAATTGTAATTTGTCATCAGTTATGGAGAGGGAACAGGATTTTTGGAGGAGGTAGGTAAGAGAGCTTGCTCCGTCTCTGTTGCTTTCCCCAGGTAGTCGAATGCTAGTTGCCATGTCAGTGGACTTTAGCCCTTAATATGCTGTTGTTTGATATCAGATTGGCTCAGGTGGGATGTCTTCTTCCACTGGCTAGATGTAGATTGGTTCTCTCTCATGCTAAGGAATGGGTGTGTTGTGAGTAAAGCAATTTGGTCAACTAAAGGGTGCATAGAAACAGAGTTCAACGAGATCTGAACACAATGGAAAAATGGGCAAATGAGAACAAGATGCAATTTAATAAAGATAAGTGTAAAGTTCTGCATCTGGGTCAGAAAAATGAAAAGCATGCCTACTGGATGGGGGATACGCTTCTAGGTAACACTGTGTGTGAACGAGACCTTTGGGGTACTTGTGGATTGTAAGCTAAACATGAGCAGGCAGTGTGATGCAGCGGTAAAAAAGGCAAATGCCATTTTGGGCTGTATCAATAGGGGCATCACATCAAAATCACAAGATGTCATAGTCCCATTGTAGACGGCACTGGTCAGACCACACCTGGAGTACTGTTTGCAGTTCTGGAGGCCTCACTTCAAGAAGGACGTAGATAACATTGAAAGGGTACAGAGGAGAGCGACCAGGATGATCTGGGGCCAAGGGACCAAGCCCTATGAAGATAGGTTGAGGGACTTGGGAATGTTCAGCCTGGAGAAAAGGAGGTTGAGAGGGGACATGATAGCCCTCTTTAAGTATTTGAAAGGTTGTCACTTGGAGGAGGGCAGGATGCTGTTTCCGTTGGCTGCAGAGGAGAGGACGCACAGTAATGGATTTAAACTACAAGTACAACGATATAGGCTAGATATCAGGAAAAAATGTTCACAGTCAGAGTAGTTCAGCAGTGGAATAGGCTCCTAAGGAGGTGGTGAGCTCCCCCTCACTGGCAACTTACAAACACCCACCCATTCTTCTCCTCAAAGTAGACACCCTGTGAGGCAGGTGGGGCTGAGACAGTTCTCAGAGAACTGCTCTGCTAGAACAGATACAATATGATGCTGAGGAAGTGTGCATGCCCATGAAAGCTCATACCTTTGAATAACACTTTGCTGGTCTTAAAGATGCTACTGAACTAAAAATTTGTTCTGTTGCTTCAGACCAACAAGGCAACCTGCTTGAATCTGTTTTCAGAATAGAGTCAGTCACTCTTAGCCACTACTCCATGCTGGCTCTCAAGTTAGCAGGCCTTCTCAGAGGTGATAATGGTAAAGAAGAAAAGCTGCTTCTCTGCCACTGTTGTGTATGCCCGGTACATTCCTGATGGTGAAGGTGACCATACATTTCTGTTGGCAGGTTGTTGGCATCCCCCTTTTGGGCAAGATGCTCAAGCAGGTCGTGGTGGTCTACCTCAAGTCATTTTTGAGTGATGCAAATTATCTAGCCCTATTTCAGCTTGCCTTTCACCCCTGTTCTGGATTGGAACTGCCTTGGTCTCCCTGGTAAACAATGTACCAGGAGACAGAGGGCAAACACAAGCCTGCTGATTCTCCTGAACTCTTATCAGTTTTTTGTATTAGAGAGAAAAGAAGAGAAGCAACTATCAACAGTGGCTTTCTTTTCAATCACCTGGGCAAGCGTTTCGGGTACTGTACTCCAGCGATTCTGATCCTCCCTGCTAGGGGTCCTTTTGGTCTGGATCATGGCCTTTATGTTATAAGGATCCAGAGTGGTGTGCTGTTGTTGTTTTGACCCTCAGTGTTCATGTGAAGCTCTTAGGAGAAGTTGTCTGGAGATGTGGAGAATAGTTGGTTTGGTGATGATCACTCATTCTGTTTAACTTTTTAAATATAATACAGGTGAGGCCAAGAATGTTTGGAGTAGAGTATAGCATGAAGGATGAAGAAGGACTGATAAACTGAACCAAGACAGGACAAACGTGCTGTTGGGTAGATTGTCAGGCACGGAGGTGATGCTCAGCTTGCATTATGTGGGCTTGCATTTTCCCTTAGTGCTGTGAGATCCTGTGCTGCTTAAAGGTAAAGGTATCCCCTGTGCAAGCACTGGGTCATGTCTGATCCTTGGGGTGACGCCCTCTAGAGTTTCCTTGGCAGACTCAATGCTGGGCGGTTTGCCAGTGCCTTCCCCAGTCATTACTGTTTACCCCCCAGCAAGCTGGGTACTCATTTTACCGACCTCGGAAGGATGGAAGAAGAAGAAGAGTTGGTTCTTATATGCCGCTTTTCCCTACCCAAAGGAGGCTCAAAGCGGCTGACAGTCGCCTTCCCATTCCTCTCCCCCCAACAGACACCCTGTGGGGTGGGTGAGGCTGAGAGAGCCCTGATATTACTGCCCGGTCAGAACAGTTTTATCAGCACCGTGGCGAGCCCAAAGTCACCCAGCTGGTTGCATGTGGGGGAGCGCAGAATCAAACCTGGCATGCCAGATTAGAAGTCCGCACTCCTAACCACTACACCAAACTGGCTCTCCATGAGCTGGCTGCCGGGATTGAACTCCCAGCCTCATGGGCAGAGCTTCCAGACTGCATGTCTGCTGCCTTACCACTCTGCGCACAAGAGGCTCTCCCGTGCTGCTTATGGGCCCACAAATGGCCATACTTTTTATAAACTTGGTTGGTGTGGCATTTGTAGCCTCTTCCTGGAAATGGGTGATCTCACCAGCGTTACCCATGCTTTGCTGCATTATTGTAATGAGTCGCTCACATGCCTGCTTTTGAAAACCATACATAAACGTCACTGGATCCTCAGTGCAGTGACCGGTTTATGGATTGTTTGTAAGGACCATGTAGCTCTGGTGCTCCCAGTCTGTTTCCAGACAAAATTTAGGTTCTGATTTTTAAAAGCCCTAAACAATCTTTGGTCTACCTAAAAGGTTGATTGCTCCTACATGAACCTGCACATCAGTGGAGAATAAGACTGAATGTTCTCATTTAGGTTGCCCCTACTCCCCACCCCAAAGCTACAAGCTTCCAAGAGGTTGGGGGATCAGTACGTGTGAGAAGCACTTTTAGGGGACCCTCCTTGTCCCTCAGCCTCTTGTAAGTTGTGCCACTAGCTAGACTAGCCCCTGCCAAAAAAAAGCTCTCAGTGGCTGCCTCTCTGAAAGTGGTGTGTTAAATCTGTGCGTGCATATGGAGTAATTATTCCCTTCCTTCCCTGCCTGCTAGCCCTGTAGCTCAGCCAGGTGTTTGATCTTTGCATGGCTGAACAGCTGGGCCTGTGGGTGAGCAGTTTAGTCACAGTCTGAGATCTTTAAAAGGCAAAACAGGTCTTTATTTAACTAGAAACCGGGATCACAAAGGCAATGGGAACACATAGCAGAACAAGGCTGCAGGTGTTACGAGGACCAAGAAAAGAACCCAGATCAACCACTATAACTAGGTTTTTTCCAGTACATGATTTTACCTTGGCATTTTTTCCTGAGAAATGGGTACAAGACACCTGGCAGGACAAAAACAGAGGCAAGTTGTTACAGATTTCACCCCTATTTTCTGACAATTCCCAGCTACTTCCTTATGCAGTTTGCACAGAGCAAGTGGAATGTTTTAATCCTTCCCTCTCCATGGGGGAGGAAACGTGTGTCTGTTTGGCCTATTCTGAAATGGGGACTGAATCCCCACATTCCCTGCCAGGTGGCATTGAAGCAGTTATCTCATGATGTGCAGTCCTGGCCAGGATATTAAAAAAGTAATATTAAAAGTAATCAGTCTTGCTTCTTTCTGGCAGCATGGCTAATGGTCCCTCTGTCAATCAAGGCAAATGGGATGCTTTTCTCCCTGTGTGTAAGGAGAGGCTTTGATGGCCTCTTTTTATGGTCATGTGTTCCCATATGTTCCCATATGACCTAAAACAAGATCATGTGTGTTATTTCAGATCATCCCATGTTCCCTTGTCTAAACAGCCCCCACTTCCAGAATTTAGGCATGTCTCTTGAGGGGGCAATGTATGTATGAAACTTTCCTAAGTGATATTTGCTTGGTGTCATTTTCCTGCCAAGCTGTGTGATTTGAGTTTTAGATAGTTGTCCGTTCCCCCTTTCAATGACAGGGTTTTAGTGCATGTTATTGGGTATAATAGGGTATTTTAATAGGGTATTGGGTAAAATATGATAAAATACCCTATTTTATTGTATAGGGTCTAATAGGGTATTTTAATAGGGTATTGGGTAAAATAGGGTGTTTTATCATAAAATACCCTATTTTATTGTATTGGGTATAATAGGGTATTGGGTAAAATAAGGTATTTTATCATGTGCTCTGGTTTTTAAAGTTACTTCTTTTTTAAATTTCTGCAGCAATTCATTGGAGAAGAAGAGAAGAGCTGGTTTTTATACCCGACTTTTCACTATCTGAAGGAGTCCCCAAATGGCTTACAAACACCTTTCCCTTCCTCTCCCCTGTGAGTTAGGTGGGGATGAGAGAGCTCTGGAAGAACTGTTCTACAATAACAGCCCTAAAATGACTGTGGCAGGACCAAGGTCAGCTGGCTGCAAAGTGGAGGAGTGGAGAATCAAACCCAGTTCTCCAGAATCAAACCCAGCTCTCCAGATTAAAGGACAGGGCTCTTATCCACTACATCACACTGGTTTACAAACAAAAATTAGGTTGTCTATGTTAACATTTTGAGTTATTTGTAAGTGCTTTTGAAGAGTGTCATTCCTAAAAGCAAAAAATCACTGTATCTGTAACATTTTGTTCTTTTCTGATACTCCTTACATGTCACTCCTCTAAAGGAACCTCTAGTTGCTTCTGATTTATGGCAATCCAGTGAATTAATCACATCCAAAATGTCGTATTGGTAACAGCCTTGCTCAGGTCTTGCAGACTGAGAGCCAGTTCATCTCTTCCTCTTTTCCTGACGCCTTCCAACTTTTCCTAGCTTTATTGTCTTTTCCGGTGACTCTTGTCTTCTCATAATGTGATCAAAGTCCATTGAGTCATTTTAGGTTCTAGGAAGAATTCAGGGAAGATATTTACTGAAATTAAAGAGACATAGTAATCAATGGTCCCACTTAAAAATATGTTCTGCTCTCCCAGTGGTGCTTCACAGAAGTTTTCTGATAGTGCTGTTTGGCCAGCTTTGTAGTTTTCCGGTCCTGGTGATTCAGGTAAGCATTCCGTATGGGCTTGATTCATCCAAGTGACAAATTAAATTTTACTTCAAGTGCTCTGAGAAAGATGAATTCCATTTTGGCCCAAGCTTGTGCTTTCGCAAAGGCCACTGAACCTGATTTAACTTCTACTCTTGTAGGTCTGTCAGTTACAGGGTCTCTGTTAACAGAAATGTTTGTTGATCAAGTCCTGGCATCTAGTGGTGCAGCTGTATCCAGAATAAGTGCCAACAATCTTAATTTGATGATTCCAGATACTTACCAACACTTACTTAGCCAGAAAGAAGGGGAAATGACACAGAGAGACAATAATCATCTTCACTTTCTATTTCGTATCCCTTTCCCCCCTCATATATTGGTTTCTAAGAAACAATCTATCTACTTATTAAACAAAAACTTAATTCCCACTCCATAATAATTCCCCATTGTACAATTGGCGCCTGGCTGAAAGTTAGAATAAACTCTGGAAGCCATGATCCAGAGCTCCTCCCCTTGCACATGGAATGATCTGGCCGGCCTTAACTAGGCTTTGTTATTCCCGCTTTCACAATAATCAGGGATGCAGTGAAACTAAACTGGATTTGAAAGGAACATCTGGGCTAGCAGAGAATTCAAATTAATGTAGGTACAAACATACCAGACATGGTTAAGGATAGCAAGAAGATTACATGTGCCAGCGGGGGTGTACATCGTTCTAGGGCAACACTGCATCTACTGTAAAGGTATCCCCTGTGCAAGCACCGAGTCATGTCTGACCCTTGGGGTGACGCCCTCCAGCGTTTTCAAGGCAGGCTCAATACGGGGTGGTTTGCCGGTGCCTTCCCCAGTCATGACCGTTTACCCCCCAGCAGCAAGCTGGGTACTCATTTTACCGACCTTGGAAGGATGGAAGGCTGAGTCAACCTTGAGCCGGCTGCTGGGATTGAACTCCCAGCCTCATGGGCAGAGCTTCAGACAGCATTTCTGCTGCCTTACCACCCTGCGCCACAAGAGGCTCTACATCTACTGAACCTGGATAAAAGTAACTCCATCCAATCTGGGCATTCTTAGAACTCACGCAGTTTTCACTGTGAGGGAACACTGCTAAATTGTGAATTCACAAATGATGCTTCTTTCAATGAAATGCAAAGGAATTAATTAATGAATTGTCAAAGGCTTTCACAAGTCAACTGGCTGCTGTGTGGCCATGGGCTGGTAATTTTTAACATATTCCCTTCTTTCTTATTTTGGAGTCTCCCAGGAGATGAACTGGAACTTGGAAGCTTCGTTCTTGTTTTTGGTTGGAGTTCATTTAGGAAATATTTTTCCCATGCCTGGGTGGAGTTCATTAGTAGCATAGCGATTGTTCTGGTTTAGAGAGAAGGGAAAGTCTCTAACTTTCACAACAGAGCCAGAAAAGAGAGTGCTTCAGTCAATTCCGCACAGTCCTGAGATGCCTAGTAATAGAATTAGCAGAGATCAAAAGGCTGTTTCAGTGTTGTTCCCACCTCTTTGTGTATCAAGTATCCAGTGGACCTCTTCGCTGCCAGCCCTACCTAAGCAGGAACTGCAGTGGCTATAGATAGGCTATCTCAGACCTCCATTTGAAATGTTGGGGTGGAAAGAAAGAGAAGGAAAGCTGTGAACATCTCTGGAGATGTAAGATAGCCTCTGTCCTTGGTTTGCCACCTTAGGCACACCACCAAAGCAGATGTTTGGAAGGAGGTGGTGAGATGCTCATATGAATCCCACACTCGTGCACACATGCACTTGATGTTCGTGAAACCCTAGAACAGGGGTAGTCAAACTGCGGCCCTCCAGATGTCCATGGACTACAATTCCCAGTAGCCCCTGCCAGCAAATGCTGGCAGGGGCTCCTGGGAATTGTAGTTCATGGACATCTGGAGGGCCGCAGTTTGACTACCCCTGCCCTAGAACAACAAGGGGGGGGCTTAAAGAATGTTGCTGCTATTAGTGATATCATTGTCCACCCCACCTCCCCAACTGAAAATGCAGCCAGCTTTCAGAGGCTTTTGGAGTACCAGCCAGGGCGGGGCGGTGGTCTCATAGCCTGTCCATACAGTAGACCTTGCAACACTAATGCACTCGATGAATATTTCATTTGCCATTCTTGGTTCAGAACACATCTTGCATTGTTGGTTTTTTTTCTTCCAGAGAATCTCACCAGTGCGTCTCAAGTTTCATCCTGTTGGAACTTCTTCAGAGAATAAGAGCTTTCCATTTCCTGGTGTTCTAGCATCTGCTTAGTAGTTTACGTGCTTTTTCCTGATTGTTCTCTTTATACAGAAGGCTGAAATGTAGAAGTTATAAATGCCTTAGTTTTGTACAAGCAAAACAGAACCATCTCCTAATACTTGTAAGAAAATTGCAAGCTGATATGCCTTAATTTTTGCTATGTGGTTAGAGAGAGCTCAGATCTCAATGAAACTTTCATTTCTTCCTCTAAATCAGAAGGACATCTATGTGGGTGTTTCCCACCCTTTGGTGAGGGAGGCAGGACAAATTCTTCACTCCCTGTCTCCTGTGATGGGAGGCACCCATCTTCAGTCTTCTTCCTACCTGGAGTTATTCCTGGCAATAACTCCATTATTCATTATTCATTCTGCCATTATTCATTCTGCCTTCTTCTATATTCTATTAACGAAATCCTTCGATTTCTCCTCCTTTTTTCTTGTCTTTGCACATTATATGGGAATTTTATTGGGTATTCTTTTATTGCTAGCCACCATGAGCCTTCTGGGAGCAGTGGGAAGAAGGGGGGGGGGTTATTAGTGATGTGGAACAACCAACAGACAAATTAATAGTGAAGATTATCAACTTTTATTGTGCAAGGCAAGTTCCATTCTCGATCTCCTTTTGAGGCTGCTACTTCAGAGTTTGATCCTTGGGGGGGGGGGGATTCCCCAAGGTTTGAATATACCCAAAGGAATTTTCCCTTGCCAGAATTCTTTGAAAGGAAAATTAGGGCAGAGTAGGAGAACCCTTTTGTTACTAAGCAATTTCCATCCGTTATTAGAAAGATGTGTACCTTATACTTTACCAGAGTATGCAGAGTCTATGTTGCAGGTCCCTATGGTTGACACCCCTCTAATGTTGTTGCAATGGATTTCATGCATTAGAGAGGCAGTCCTTGAACTAATCCTTTGTCAGCTATGGCGCCCCTGTCCTTGGTCTACCACATTAATTTTTCTAATATCTGCTACCTGCAGAATAGGAAGATGCCCCAGGGATTAGACCTGAAACCTCCTGCCTGAGGACAAATCAGGTTTTTCGTCCTGAGCCACAGCTCTAGTCCCCACTTTCCAATTTAAAGGGTTTTCTGTTTTAATGACTTCATCTTGTGGTAGGCCACGGGGCACAGAATAAAACATTCGGCGTTGTAACCAACTGGGCAAGGAATAAGAACTGTAGAAAGAAGTTGTTTTTCAATCCTCCCTTAAAATGTTGGTTGCTTTGTTTGAAGTTTCAGCTAGTCCTTTTATCTGAGAGTGGATTTCAAAGGGTGCTTGGTGACTTACCGTAATTCTGAAAGCATTGATTGTTGACTTATTTGTAGACATTAATAGCAAAGCATTTCCTCACTTGGTGCCTTGAATGTCCATTAAGGTTTTGGCGTTGGGCCAGTATAGGTTTGCAGTCCTGCAGTTTATAATGCAAGTTGTCTATCCACCCAAGAGCACTAATGTGGGTTTAATTTTAAAAGCAGATGAAGCCTGCAGTTTCTTTTGTCTTTAATATTTATTATTCTGCCTATAGTAGAAGGAAAGGTTATTTAATGTATATTATGGAGGTTGGCTTTTGAAAAAAGGGGGTGGCAGGCAGAAGACATGAACATTATTTTATGGTATGTCTATGGCCCCATAAAGCCTATTTATTTATTTTGCTCAGTCTAAGCCACATCTTGCTTCTTTGGCATTTGCAGGCTGAATCTGTGTTATTTACTGAAACGTTTGCCATTTTATCATGCCGCCTTTATTTTTGTGGGGTTGGTGAAGGCTCTTGAATTATTTTGATGAATGGGACAATTAAAAAAAGAAGAAAAGCTGGGTTTTTGTACCCTGCTTTTCACTACCCAAAGGAGTGTCAAAGTGGCTTACAATTGCCTTCCCTTCCTCTCCCCACAACAGACACCCTGTGAGGTTGGTGAGGCTGAGAGGGCTCTGAGAACTGTGACTGACCCAAGGTCACCCAGCTGGCTGCCGATGGAGGAGGAGTGGGGAATCAAACCAGGATGTTCCAGATTAGAGTTCACTGTTCTTTAACGATCTGGCTCTCAAACTTCTATACTAAGAACTGTTTTTTTTTTCTTTTTGACAATTTATATTCCACTAGATGGGGGGCAGGGGAGGTAAGCATCCGTGCACCATCCTGTTTGAGATTTGATCTCCATCCTGTTAATGTGTTCAGGCCATCTTTCAAAATATGATCCTCTGCCTTCTACCCTTCAGTATATGAGATCTAAAAAGATATATTGACAAAACCTTCCTGCGTCACAACTGAGCACCCAAATAAAGACCTGGGTATGCTTTTCTGAGAATGTTGGTATCGTGGATGGGGTAAATCACTTATTGGGATTAGGAAAAAGAAATTCCCAGACATACATTTGGGAACCTTGGTAAACATTTGAGTGTGTGTTTTCCCAGTGATTCCTGGCAAGGGATCGAAGATGGAATTTGTGGCATTTAAATCTCCACCAATGACTGGGGGTGGAAACTAGACCAAGGGAAGAAACCGTAGGTTGACTATAATCTTGGTCAGACTGCTCATTGGAATTACATAGTGTGGGTTTTAATCCAGTGCTTTGATGAGGTGCTTTGATCACAAATTTGAGAGCAGAATGCAATCACATCAGTCCATTGTGCTGAACAATAAGATTCTCTAGTTTTATTTTATTCAAATTTTTAAAGCTATTAGGGTGGAGTTAGGGCATATGGAGGCTTTAAAGAGAAGAGCAACGCAGCTAGATGCCTTGCCAAATTAGGCAAATATTCTAAATTCTAGTAAAATATTGGCTATTTGCCAAATTACATATTTAAAGAATTTCACATTCAGAATTATTTAGGAAGGCCGACAAAATGCCATCTGCCTCTCTTCTGACTCTCTCATGTTCTTCATTTGGAGGCTGTTGAGATAAGACGCAGGTAACTACTAGTATTGACCAGGGCAGTGATATAGAAATATCCAGTATATCTTTAATACAGTGTGTCAGATGTGTAGATCACTGCTTTCCTCTTTAAAATACATGAGATCAGTGAGCAGAAAGTGACAAGACTTCTGCTGCCTCCCTTTCTAAGATACATTTTTTACACATGTGGATTCTTGACCTCTAATGCAATGTGCGTGCCTTTTTTCACTTGTGCATTCTCACACAATTATCAGCCATTGTGCAAGAAGCTACCCCTCAGTGTATGGGATGAAAAAATGGATCAAAGGTGAGAAAGAATTGCAAAACACAGAATGAAAGTACTCACTGATGGCTTCTAAGCGCTTTACAGATACAATGATGAAGGGGCACACAGATTCAAGTGTCTGAAGCAGCACAACAAAACAAAATCAGAGTCCAGTGGCACCTTTAAGACCAACAAAGCACTCGAAAGCTCACGCCTTGAATAAATCTTTGTTGGTCTTAAAGGTGCCACTGAACTCTGATTTTGTTTTGAAGGGGCACACAGATATAGTATTGCTGTCTCAAGCCCAGGTTTCATACGATTAGCCTACCTTTACTTTATTCTGCTGCTTCAGAGCCTCTTGTGGCGCAGGGTGGTAAGGCAGTCGACATGCTATCTGAAGCTCTGTCCATGAGGCTGGGAGTTCAATCCCAGCAGTCAGCTCAAGGTTGACTCAGCCTTCCATCCTTCCAAGGCCGGTAAAATGGGGGGGGGGGGTAAAACGGTAATTACTGGGGAAGGGAATAGCAAACCGCCCCGTATTGAGTCTGCCAAGAAAACACTAGAGGGCGTCACCCCAAGGGTCAGACATGACTCGGTGCTTGCACAGGGGATACCTTAACTCAACAGTTTTGTTGCTTTCAGTTGGACCTCGTACAGATTTTGAGTCTCAATTTGTCACATTCCATTTTGGAGGGTTCTGTCTGGGGAAATGAATGCTGAAAACATACAAAAGTTTTTCTAAATTTCGTCTTTCAGTTTCTTCACTTTTAGTGTAGGGATTTAAATTTGAGAACAGCATGATCAGCATCTGCCTCACCGTGCTAAGCAAATATTCTGAAATATGATAGAATATATTTAACACGTTTATAGGCTTAAGTTTTTAAAAAGACAGTTTTAAAAAACAGGCACATGTGAAGTGTTTAAAGGATGAGTCCTTCTCATGAAACTGTTTTTATAGCATACATATTTTTTAAAGAGTAAATATTTTGAGAAGGAGAAAGAAGTTTGAGTCCAGTGGCACCTTTAAGACCAAAAAAGTTTTATTCTGGATAGAAACTGTTGTGTGCAAGCACACCTCTTCTGTATCTCATACCCAGAAAAAAACGTTGGTCTTAAAGGTGCCATTGGACTTCGTTCTGCTGCTTCAGACCCCTTGAATCTATCTTAGGAAGGCTGATTGATTGAGCTTTTTAAATGAGTGGGTGGTTGTTGGAGAATATTCTGCACATGATAGATAATGCACTTTCAGTGCACTTTAGAAGTAGATTTTCCTGTTCTGCACAGGAAAATCCAGCTGCCAAACCACATTGAAAGTGCATTAACCTACATGTGTAGTATGGGCCCTGGTTAAAATCAGTATTCTGATCTATTTTCTGGATTAAGTATGCAAAGACTTGTTTTAAAAAATATTCCCCCCCCCATCCCTTCTCCCCTTTTGTTTGGAGGGAGAAGTGCTGTCCTACAGCTCTGTGTGGGTAAAGCCCACAGGCAAATTTCTGGCAGGTCCAGGAGTCCAGTTTTAAGCCCCGTCTGTGCCATTTGATGAGAGAACATGACGAGATAGTGCGGGTAGAATAGTACACAGTAACTTTGTGGAGAATCTGTCACCACTTTCCGCCAAGCAGTAAGGATATATTTCTTTCTTTTGGCTGTTTTGTAACTTTTTCTTTTGCACTCAGTATTTACCGAGACATGTGTAAACCGATTGTTCAGGTAGTAAGCAGACTCTTTCCTTTAATAAAGCCTATAAATTTGAAACACCATTGCTTTTATTGTAGTGTGTTATGCACTGATGTATTTTAGCCCAGCTTGGTTTTTCGAGATGTAGGAAAAAAGAGGGCATTACCATAAAGCATTTTAATTTATACAGTGACAATGGCTATTTATAGGCTTAAATAATTACAATGCCGATTTGGGTCACCCTGCTCTACTTCTTTAGATACTCACTGTTGCAAGAGATAATAAACTATCTGCAGGAGGGTGAATTAATAGGTGTCTTGATAGACCTGAAAGGGCAAGGATTTGATTGCATTTCTCAAATCCTTTTTCTAATTGAAAAGGTTGTCTGTTGCACAGGTGAGCATTCTGTCCCAACTCTTGAGCATGAAAAACTCTGTATTGAATGGGAACGGGCCGTATTTAGTATGAATCATGTGATCTCGCTTTGATGAAGATGATAGTTTCATCTTTTCATCAGAGATGCAGTGGCTAGGGTTAAAAAGCAAGCAGACAACCTTGAATCAGGACTGGTCTTGGGTCATGGAAGGTTTTATCCGTTTTTAGGCTTGGAATCTCAAGGTCAATGGCTAGATCTGGAAGAGTAGCAAGCAGGCCAGGCTCCAGTTATTTATGTCAGGGTTAGTCTAGTCAATCCAGATGTCTGCTATTTCTTGGTGGTCACAGGGACTGATGTTGCCAAATCCCTATTCCATTTTGTGCCTGAGGAGGAATCTGAAGCACAGCCCGAGTTGCATGCTTGGCTCAGTCCAGAGTCCCCATTACATGGGTAAAAGGTAAAGGTAAAGGTATCCCCTGTGCAAGCACCGAGTCATGTCTGACCCTTGGGGTGACGCCCTCTAGCGTTTTCATGGCAGACTCAATATGGGGTGGTTTGCCAGTGCCTTCCCCAGTCATTACCGTTTACCCCCCAGCAAGCTGCGTACTCATTTTACCGACCTCGGAAGGATGGAAGGCTGAGCCAACCTTGAGCCGGCTACTGGGATTGAACTCCCAGTCTCATGGGCAGAGCTTTCAGACAGCTGCCTTTACCACCCTGCGCCACAATAGGCTCTTATTACATGGGTACAGATGTCTAAAATGTATGTGCACTGGGTCTGTTTTAAAAGTGCATGTAGATTCTGTTTGCCACTTGGCTCTTTGAAGTATCTTTCCTAGCTTCCTCCTCTGTGTTTTATTAAAGAGGCCAGTCACAAATAAGGAACATAAACTCTTCACTGTTGACAGTGTTTGTGTGTTGTGTTCATATATGTGCACTGTTGTGAGTGAAGTTTCCTTGACTCATGTGAGGAGTGAAATGGATTTCTTTTGATACCTGTTGTTTCTGAGGCTTCATAGTACCGGTGGGGTCTGCAGTAGCAGTAGTAACTCACCAAGAACTAGAGGGAAGGTAACTCAGTGAAAATATTATGCACATGCTCCTCTGTTTGCTGAGATCCATTGATAGACATTTTTGTCTTTGCAAATGTTGCAACCCTAGGAAGAAACAGATGCCTCATATTGCCACTGAGAGGCTGACCTGAGGCCACCATGTGAATTTGTGACCCCAAAAAGATTTGAGCTGAAGATTCCTCAGGTCACTCTATTAGCAGCTATACATAATTCATGGGAGGTTCACGTCAATAATTTTTAGTGATGTCTGCTAATTTAGATGGCTTTAAAACAAACCTAGACAGAGGATGTTTCCATCAGTGGCTATCATGTTAAGAGGAAATGTACCTGAACACTTGTTGGGAGGCCACACAACAAAGGAAGGTTATTGAGTCCTGCTTGTAGCTTTTCCAGGGCATCTTGCTGGCCTTATTCAGCAGGGCTGTTCTTATACAAGCTGGTTTATTTATACGGAATGTTTTAATGCTGCCTTTCCAATCAAATAGACTCCCCAAGTTACTCCTGTTCTTATTCGGAGCTTCTGCACTATATCAGTGTGGAATCTTCCAGCCATACAAGTCAAAACTTAAGGAGATGAACCTGCAAATTCTCCTGAAAGGGCAAAGCATTCTGAAATGGCCTGGAAGAGGATTTCACAAGCCTTCAATTTGTATATATTATTTATAATCTGTGATGGAAACGTTGCGGATATTGACAGGTTCACAGGAATTATTTTAGATGGTAGTCCCACAAGATGTGCCTAAGTATCCACATAATATCGTCTTCTAGAAAGTACATATGTGAATAGTCGCACACATTAAGATCTCAAATGGCTGTGTGCATTTCTGGTAACTACAGAATTTATTATATGAAACTTATTTTTGCAAGAGCATCCGGTCCCTTGTCGGGAGACTCTTTGTGGTGACCCTTTCTTTGGATCATTTCAGAGGTAAATTTGGGGTCACTTAGTGAAGTTGATGGACAAAAGGAAGGTTTTCTAAAACCTCAATGGGTGATTAAAAACATTCACTGCCAGAGAATGTAATGATAGTCACTATCATTGATGGCTTTTTAAAAAGTTGGAGAAATTCACGGAGGATAGGTGCATTAGTGGGTGCTAGCCATGGTGCTAGAGGGAACCTGTACTATCAGAGACAGAAAACCTCTGAGTAACAATACTAGGAGGCAACACTGGGCAAAGGCCTCTGTGCCCTGTTGTTAGCCTTCCGTAGTAACTGGTGGTCCACTTGTGAGACAGGATGCTGGATTAGATGGACCACTGATCTGATCCAGCAGGGTTTTTCTTATGTTATTTTGGATCTAAGTGAAGAAGGATGATGAATGGCAGGATTTAATTGCCTTCTGCACCGTCATTGAGAAAGACTACAATTACTGGTAGCTTGAAGCCTTGTTCCCGTTTATGTCGTTGCATTGTTGGACCATGTTAGAGAGATTCTTCTCAATCCCCTCTGGTGGTGGATTAAGAACATTATCAAGTTGCTACTATGAGTCAGAAGAATGGCACTTAGATGCTCATTATGTTGCCAGCTGCTTTGTGTGGACTGTGCCTAGCAAGTAATTTATGGTCAATGTAGAGAGTTCTTTATAACCCTGCTTATGAGTTCATCTCTCTGCTTCTCTACGTTAATCAGCATGCGGCTTTTGACTGCCATGTTCCTTTCAGTTGAGTTTTATACTTTTTAAAAGCGTGAGAAAAGGGGGAAGAAGCTGATACAAATTTTAGCCTGGTGAAAACAACCCATGAGAAATAATTTCTAAAACTAAATCAAGCTAGCCATCTGAAAGCATTACAATCTCTCATTAAAAGGAAGTCTGTTAATAAAATAGTGTCACCTGAATTTTGTGCAGTCTTGTTCGTCATATGGGACTAGGGGCCAATCCCGTTGCATTAAGGAGTACAATGGGCGCTAGATTGGGTGGGGTGGGAGAACTCCACAGATAGCCTCCCCCCAGGACCTGGAAAGGCTGCAGGCAGCTGTTAGGGAACTCACCAGCAGGGGCAGCTCTCATGCAGCAAGGATCTGCAGCCTCCGAGCCTCAGATAGAAATGAAAGGAGGAGGGGGTGGTCAGGTGTGAGGGATGGAAGGCGATTGGCTAGCTGCTAAACAGGCAGGCAATCTGGTTGGAGGAGGAGGCACTCAGGGGCAGGACAGCCACCCTGATTAGGTGTTGAGCACTGAGTGGCACTTAAGCCATAAGACATGCTCCTCCTCCAAGGCCTTACCAGAAATGTGGAATAAATGAGGGCAGTAGTTCCATTTTCTTCTTTTCAACGGAGCAGATATCTTTGGTAGAGGTGGAAAGTCCTGTCAAGTCGAAGCCAACGTATGGCGACTATGTAGGGTTTCCAAGGCAAGGGACCAACAGAGGTGGTTCACCATTGCCTTCCTCTTTATAGCAGCCACATATTCATTGGTTGCCTTCTTTCCAAGTACTAACCAGAGCAAGGCCTCCTTAGCTTCTGAAATCTTTTGCGACTGAGCTATCCTGGGACACCCAAGTCTGGACAAATGTGGTTAAGTTATGTTTAAAATGGTGAATTAGAGGGAAGGTAGCATGGTATATGAAACTCAAATACTTTGGCCACCTCATCAGAAGGAACGACTCCCTGGAGAAGAGCCTGATGCTGGGAGCGATTGAGGGCAAAAGAAGAAGGGGACAACAGAGTATGAGGTGGCTGGATGGAGTCACTGAAGCAATCGGTGCGAGCTTAAATGGACTCTGGGGAATGGTAGAGGACAGGAAGGCCTGGAGGGTCATTGGCCATGGGGTTGCGATGGGTTGGACATGAAGTCGCAACAACAATAACAAAGCATGGTATAGCCCAATCTTGGAATCTAAAAAGGATGGGAGACCATCAAGGAAGCCTCTGCAGATGAAGGCAATGGCAAACCACCTCCGCTTCTCCCTTGCCTTGAAACCCCCTTGCTTGGGTCACCGTAAGTTGGTTGCAACTTGGCATCACATACGTATGTAAAATAATGAATGCTTAAAATTAGAAGCTGAAATTGCGTACTTGGGAGGCTGAAACTTCGGAAGAAGCTGATTGATGCCAATTTCACAGTTTGCACTAAAAGGAACACAGAATGCTGGAGATTTTGGAACTGGTTTTTCAGTTTGCCTTTCACCCTATGTCTGCTTTAGCGGTGGGTGTCATAAGCAGAGGTTACTGTGTTCTGATCTGGGACATTTGCTGATATCAGGCTATAACTGTGTTGTCTCTGCTAGTGTTTGCATGATAAGCCTCTTAGGTGTTCACTCATCTTGGGATTTGTTTTTAAAATTAGGTGCTTATAGCAAAAAGGGGTGTGTTTGTGTATGTGAGAGGGGGGGGAGAGAGAGGGGGGGGGAGGAGAGAGAGAAGCTTGTTGGCTCATCCTTGGTGGCATGCAAAAGCCTCTCCAGTATACTTGAACAGTCCTACTGAGAGCCATTTTAATGCAGCTTTTCGTCTGATTTCTGTAGGGAAGCACCATAGGCTTGCAGTGAGGCTGCACTTTTTACAAGAGAAATTCCAGTTTGGCTTCATTTGCCCTTGCAGTTGTCTGAGAAAAGGCATTTTGCCGGGTTAACATCTGAATTAAAAACACACACCAACACCACCAACACCAGAGGTGCGACTGCATAATTATAGATTTGCAGTGTGCATTGCGGAAGGATTAAACGAGTGGTGCAAAATGTGAGGCTTTCAGCTTGCTTCCCCCCCGCTTGCCGGTAGCTGTTGCAGCACAAACGGAGGCTGTTAATGCCACAGCAGTTCCTGCAGCATCCGGCGTGTAGGGAGGGTGGGCAGGCTTAGAGAGAAATCCACCTTTCTGAAAGGAAGAGAAAATATCTTTTGTTTTACTCCAAGCAAGTATTGAGAGATGGTAGATACTGGGGCACAAAGAATTCCTCTGCCATTGAGACAGAAGCAGCAGCTACTTGGGGGAGGGGGGCATTCACCTCTCAGCATTAGAGCAAAGCTTGCACTAGGGCAGGGGGTAGTCAAATTGCGGCCCTCCAGATGTCCATGGACTACAATTCCCATGAGCCCCTGCCAGCATTCGCTGCACTAGGCAGCATTTGCATATCCCTGCACTAGGGAAAAGATGCTTGGTATCCAATTCTGAGCACTGCACAACAGAGCACAGGATTAAGCTGCTCTTTTCAAAATAAGCATAATTTCAGGCGCTCTCAGAATTCTTTAAGCCAGTTTTTCGTTTGAGGCTGGTGTTTATAAGCAGTTTGCTCTTTCTGTGCCAAGGTTTTGAATCTTCAGAGTTCCGGTTAATTTGGAGGGGAACACCCCCCCCCTCCAGTGTACTAGTAGACCATACCTGTAACAGTAATGCTTTTTGGATAACAGAACTTGTTACTCTTTGATTATATCTCAATTATCACTTGATGGCGGGAATGCAATTAATACCCTGGGTTGTTGGTTTAAAAGGCTCCTAATTAAAGCCAGTCCCTGCGATTGCCTCGTGTGCGTACAGAAAGCAGGCATTCTGTCAGGCCGCTGTACTGTGAGTGAGTTCTCCATTCAGCTTGGCAAAATGACGCTGTTAATTGGCGAGTGGGGTTTTCATGGCACATTCTCAGCAGCCCAGGCTGGTGCCAACCTTCGCGGCTACTTAAAGAAGGAAATTCCACCCTTGCTGCCACCATGCCAACACGGGGAAGGGTACTGCTTCCTTCTCCGTGGGCTCTGCCTCCACTGCAGTCCGTTGTGCCACAAACTTTGCAAACATGTTGATTTGCAGAACTGTCATCATCAGCTTCAGACTTGATTGCCAGTCATCTCTTGTAAACTTCTGCCAAATCTGAAGAGAGAGTGCTCCATTCTGCTTATGCAGCAGCAACGAAATTGGTGCCAAAACCCGGCTCTAGCGGTTGATACTGTTCATTGATATTGGTGTTAATATTCACCTCCCCCTGCCCCCGTTTGCTTCTCCTTTATTTTGTTTGTTTGTTTATACTTTAATTTGCATACAGCCCCTCTTGGACTTGCAATCTTGGGGCAGTTAATAACAGATTCAAATACCACATTACATTAAAATTAATGCAATAAAACAGGAAAAGTGATACAATAACGCATTAGAATAATGTAACATTTTAAAAGATTGTAAATAAATGCAGATTCTCAGCATCAATGATGGAAACATTTTAAGAGAAATTCTTCTTCCCTTTCTGCCTTCTCTTGAAAGAGATTCTGGACAATTTTTTCTTGCAATGACAGTTAGTTGGATTTCCCTTTTGAAGAACATCTGGGCAAGAGCAGAGATCTCAGGGTCACCTCTGAGACTGTTGGGTCAAACCTTCGTCTAGAGAGTGCAGCTTCTGTTTGATCTGAAACAAGGAGGGTTGGCTTCTCGTGGTGAGGAAGGAGTCTCTTCCCTTGGATTGTTTCCTGTTGCCCTCAAGTGGGCTGATGCTCAGGTGGTGCTAATTTCAAAGGAAGACCACCCCGAAGCCTTTAGAGGTGATCTCCAAAGCTGTACTTCCCTTGGCCTTTGAAGTTGATACGCCAGAGTAACAAAGCGTGTCCAGCAACACTGTTGAGACTAGGATCACGTCTTTAACATTTTATACTATGCTTTTATTATGTTTTGTTTCACTCTCAAAAGCTTACCCACAGCTGAAATTCACTCCAAGTGTCTTGTCCAATGTGGAACTGGTGTGCAGCGTGAATCCGATATGTACTTTCTTTAGTCATTAGTCCTGTTTATTCTTCTCCTGTTCCTCACATATACATGAAAACAAATTGTCCAAG
Organism: Paroedura picta; assembly: GCF_049243985.1. NCBI lineage: Eukaryota > Metazoa > Chordata > Lepidosauria > Squamata > Gekkonidae > Paroedura > Paroedura picta. The sequence continues at coordinate 23,689,153 of NC_135382.1, read as the reverse complement.
GCTCTTACCGCATAGTTCCCCCGCATCAAGGTTATTATCAACTGCCATATTCCGTAAATGCAAGTAGCACTTGTATAAATGATAGCCGTACATTGTTTGTTGTGGAGTATGACTGCTGTGTGTCGGACAAAAGACAAATAGCTGCTCACCGTAGGTGATTAAATTGTGCTGGCTTGTATCTTTGAGGTATGATGCCAATTAATATCATTTGTATAATAGTACTGAAAGTAAAGACGCAATCGGTGCGAGCTTAAATGGACTCCGGGGAATGGTAGAGGACAGGAAGGCCTGGAGGATCATTGTCCATGGGGTCGCGATGGGTCGGACACGACTTCGCACCTAACAACAACTGAAAGTAATGAATTAACCCAAGGAACAGTAACCTCTTGACTATCATCAGTGACATAGGGTGGGGAAACCTTCCCAGCATCCAGCTTGGTTTCTGTGGCCCAGGGCACTGGGTTGTAGAAGCAGCTTGGTCTGCAAAGTGATCCTTCATCCCAGGAGTAGTTGGAAGGTGGAGGAAAGGAGAGAGACTTCCATCTCACGGGGAAATAATAGATGCAGGCATCTGTTAGCCACTCACAGCCATTGGCATATTTAACTAGTCTGCTAGGTGTGGAGGGTACTTGGGATGTACATTAGGGTAGAACACTTTGGCAAGTAATTCTCTAGAATGTGAGTGAATTTATGCATACCTGGGAGGACCAGTGTTTTAGTCCTGTTTTGGACCTGTCACATCTAGCTGTTTAGGAGTCTTTCTGGTTACTGTAATGTGTTCTCCATAATGTAGCTTCTTCCCATTGTTGTTCTGTTCACCTTACACTGAATGCGGCATCCTGCATCCCAATGGGGACTGATAGCAGATAGCACATTACACTGCTGATCTGCAGTCATTTTCTGTTATTTTTTGGGTGTACTGAAAGTGCTGCATTGGACCCATTAAGCCCATTAAGCCCTCACAGGCCTCAAGTCCCATACTGGCATCCAATGTAGTGATCTCTTTCAGCATGAGGCCCAGAGGAGCTCTTTCCTTTGGCAGCAGGTATGAAAAGATCACATTATTTAGGATATTGGGTTCTCATGCAGTATTTGTTTGGCCTGTGGCCAGGTAAGTAGGTGTGGGGTGATGAATCCAGTAAATGAAAATCAAAACTTGTTGATCGCAAAAGCCAGTTTGCAATGGATCAGCGTTACAATTGTTTTTTAATGGAATTTTTTAAAAAAAGCTTTTTAGTCTTGTTTATGAAGTTCACTGTCTGGTTATCAAAGGGGTGAGGAATCTGAATCTCTGTTGGGCTTTGAAAGGTGGGCGTGGATCCATTTTCTGCATTTCTGCAAACTGCTTCTTTGTTGCCCCTTCAGCCTGAAGACTTGGCTGTTCCATCTGCTAATACTTGGGTGTTCCTTATTTTTCTTTTATGTTTGAGGGTGGGGAGAAACAGGGCGGTGGTAGGGAACACCCACTTCTCGATCTTTCTCGGGTTTTCTGCACTGTAATGATGGCACCATCGCCTGATTTCCGGAAAAGACTGGCCTGAGTTGAATCATTGGGTGACTGGCTACCTTAGTATGCTTTCATCTCTACTCCCCCTACCCACCCGTTTTAATTGCGTAGCTGCTGCGGGATTGAATTCCGGTTAGCGACAATGACTGGCATATGTTGGTATATTATATTGTAGACATCATTTCAGCTGGCAGCTTTTGAAACCCTTTTCCAACACAGGATCTATATCTCTATATAAGACCTATCTAGCGATATAAGAGCTCGCCTGATCGTATTCATATCCACCTATAAATGCCAAGCAGCTGTTCAGCTTAAAATACATGCTGCGTAACAATAATAATTGTTTCATAAAATGCCATTGTGTCAGGATGTGTATAGACTTTGCAGTGCTTGTGCTTGAAATGCCGGGGTTCACGTATGTGTATGTTGTTTCACTGGATAGTGAATTCCGTCAGAATCGAAAAGCCAAATTGTCCACAAAATTTTCAAACCTCACAGATAATACAAGTGTGACTGACTTAAATGAACAAAGAGGCCAATTGGTAACCCCAGTCCACACTGTATAAATGTTAATAATGTAAACTTAAGAGGGGGTTCTTTTTTTTGGGGGGGGGTCTTCCGTGAGTCTGCAAATGGCACAGTCGTTCCTATATATAATAACCCAGTTTATACCCCCTCCCCTCCCCGGTCTCAAGCAATGTGCATATTCATGCCTCTCAGTTGAGAGAATAGCTTCACAAACTGGTGTTCCAGTCTGTGGCCGTAGCCCTGCATCTCCAGTGCAGCAAATGCATTTTCCACATTAACCAAACATGACAGCCGAAATGATTATTAACCATGCAAGATGTCGGAAGTCATCAAAAATTCACATCAGAGTAATTGCAGTGGCTGGGGGGGGGGAGGGTTGGCAGTGTTGGGGGGGTTGGGAATAAGTACAATCTTTTCTCTTTGCTTGCATCTCCTTTCTTCCTCTCCTTCTCCCCCCACTCCCCGCCCTCAAATCTTAGATGGTACATTCCGTTAACAATAAAATATCCTTCTGTAACCTATAAACACTCCCTTCAGTAACTGGTTTCACACCAGTGATGTCCTTGGTGTAGAACAGCCTTGAACAGAATGCCACTGATGCTTTGCTGGCAGGCATGCTCAGCTGTGGAGACAGCGGCGTTCTCATTGTCTTGCCGGACTCTTCTCTGTCTCCGCTTGCATTTTTTTTTCCTTGAGAGGAAATGCCGTGAGCGCTGCTGCAGAAGAGCGCAGCTGCCTGTGAGCCCAAATGCTAGACATTAGCAAAGTATTGCAGCTGCAGCTAACCCTAAAAGGTTTGTAACTTTTCCATTGTGTGATCCACAGGTTATGCTTTCTTGAATCTATATCGATATATAGATAATATAATATATATATGTATATTTTCCTATTGATCTGAAACAGCTTAGCTTCTTTTTGCCATAAATAAGACACAGATGAGTAAGTTTGTAAGAAGGAAATTAATTCAGAATAGCTATCTGTTTTTTTGGGGGGGGGGGAGGTTTGCCTTCGCTGTTCCCTCCCCCTTCTAAACAGACAAAAGGGTGGGGCATCTGGTGTCTGCTTTAAAGGCTCTCTGCTTACTTGCCTCTTATAAGAATCCTGGCTGCTGCTTATTTTCTTAGAATTTAAGCAAAAGTCAGGCAAGTCAGGTTTCTGAGCTTTAGCCTGCTGACCTGATTAAATGCATGCCCTTTCCTTGGTTGCTATATATTTAAAAGGTAAATATTGATGAAATGAATTTGTGCCTGTCATTGTGCCAGTAATGCGTATGTGTAGATATGACTATTTTAAAGAAGCCAGTGCTGTACTCTCAGAAACACAGGTATGACTTGTGACAGGAGAAGCTTTTGATTTAGACTAAGGGCTACAGCAGCAAGAGAGTCCATGCTTTTTTCTGAAATCGTTTTTCATAAGTAAATTTAGTTGTCTTTATTAACTGGAAAAATGCATTGCAATAAGTCACGATCACTTTTGTATTGGATTCAAGCCATTATTCTGAGCCTACAATTTCCTAGCTGCTGTGAGGGGGGAAATAGATTTTGTGTGTGTGTGCATGTATGTGTGTGTGAGCTTTTCCGTTGCTATTGGGTTCTCTGCACATCCTTAATCTTGTTTTCTCTGTAAGGTAGCATTCCAGCTAGGGAAATTGGGTTGATGAAGTATTTAGATCTCTTCTTATGTGGCGAAGGTTAGCTGATAAGTATTAGTCCACTTTGAAGATTCTAAACCAGCATCGTGAAGGTGCATACTTGAGCATCTCCTCTAGCTCTAGTCCCTTGTTCCAAGGGAAATGCAAGAAGTTTAGCAGAGAAGTACTGTTGAGTGGTGACATTGCTAGAGAGAGAGAAAGAGAGAGAAGGGCCATTGCCACAGAGAGAGCATGGAAAGGACCCTTGAATTCCTGAAGATAACAATGAAATGTATGTGTAAAGATGGGGAGACTCCTTGCCACTGACAGCATCTAGAAGGTGCTTAAATTATTCTTTCGTTTTGGCACAGTAGTATTGCAAATTATTTTCCTTTGTCTGGAGAGAATGGAAGCCAGAGTTCAAAAGCATGTATGGGAAACTGGTTAAATCTCACTAACCACCAGTTCTGGCTCATATAAAACCAAATCCTGATTATCTCTGAGTTACAGATTTCATGCTTGTGTGTGTAAATTCTTTAGGTTCATGTATTTTTTTCTCTCTCTCTCTTTTTTTTACTGTATCATGTATGGGTAAGGCATTTTTTTTTAAAGGAAGGGTGTGGAGATGCAGGCTGTTGAAAGGGAAAAATGGAAACCTTTTGTCTTCAGTGTGTCTTTATCATATCAGTCTTGCGGCTGAAGTGTGAAAAGTTTAAACCAGAGATTTCATTGTGGTAGATGCCATGTCTTCATATATTTTTGATAAAAATTTTCTTCTGTTATGGCAGGAATGGCTAAAATGTGCAGTTATTACTAGACAGTTATGCTGAACGGTTTCTAAAGTTCTGCTGTAGTGTGTTAAATTTTCTGTATTAATTTAATGAATGAATGATTTGTATTTTGAAATTAAGTCTTTTTAAGGAAATATCACTATAAACTATAAAGAAGCCGGGTCCATAAAAAAAACAGATTTACACATAGCTATGTCCTCTTTCTTAACTTTTGGTTAAAAGTGATTTTAGAAATAGTATTTGTTTTACAGAATGGCCTCTTAATAAAACTAATGTTTCATTCCCAACATTCTTGCTACTGTAATGAACTGCATTGTTCAGTTATAATTTTTTCTGGATTATTTTGTTAATGCAAAAGATAACATTTTGATATAAGAGCTACTTGGAGTTCTGTATCTGTTGATTCTTTTACAAGACCTTATATTTCCAGTGCAAGTGCAGCATTTCCGATCCCTGCCTTTTCCTTTGTTATATTCCAGCATGCATCGATTGTACCAGCCTAATGAAATAGATCTTTAGCTTTGAAAGTTTGACTGTAGCAACAGCAAAAATCCCTGCAACCCTTGAGTCACGAAGAACAGTACAGTAAATGGCATTGTCCAAAGTGCCGCAGTGAGTGAGCCCATCCGTGTCTTGTTTTTCAGCATTTTGCATCTTCGTTTAACTTATTTATCATACTTCAACGCTAACAATATATTGAGGAAGATTCTTGGAACCAGGCGTTGCCTGGTCAGTGGGCGTTGGTGTGTGCAGATGCAGAGTACTTGAAATGTGGACATGGGTGGTGGTGGTGGTTTACAACTCTTCAATTTCCATAGAAGCTGCAGGATCTTTAGTGTGTCCAAGAAGGGAACCTCAAGCAGGTACATGGAATTGTCTTGGGGCAGGAGAAACACAGCATTTAAAAAACCATTCAGTTTTAGCTCTGGGGAAGCGTCAAGAAGCAGAGCTGTTCTGAATCAAAGGGTGTGAAATGTGAATCCTCTTACATTTTTCATCTGTTTGCAGGTACACGCAGCACGTTTTAATCTAGAGGATGTGAAAAACGGTGGCATCACATAAAATGGTACAAGACTGTGTAGGTCTGTAAAATCTCAGCTGAGAAAAATGCTTCTGAAAAGCTGCAAATAAGCTGTTCTTCTTGAGAGACAGAGAATCCAGATGTTAAGAGGGAGATATATGAATGGGAATGAAAATGGTTGAGAGAGGCATGGTGCTTCCAGTGTAAGAAATTGAGTAGGCGGATAGGGGATCTGCTATAGTGCTAATTGCTTCTTGGTTTCCTCTGTAAGTAATATATGGGGGGAGTCGACAGTATTCTGGGAGATCTGTGTAATAATCAAGGGGGGAGGGGCAATTCATTGATATAGTTGCATTGAAACCAATGGATCTGCCTATACCAGTGATTGGATCAATCATGCATAATGATTTTTATCAGTTAATTTCTAAGGCTAGTTAGCATTTGCAATATGATGACTGTAGAAATTAGGTTTTTCTGCAGTTGCAAAAGAACAGTGTTGGCTCCAGCTTTGTCAATAGAGAAGAGGCATTATAAAAATATCAGCACGCTAAACTATTTGTCTGTGTGTTTGTCTGAAAATTACTTAACAAATTTACTTTTTGCTGAGTTTTTTTTAAAAACAAAACAACATTCAGTAATGGATCCTTTATCTGTCCTTCTGTTGGAAAAGATGAACTCTGTCATTTAGTATTCTGCAACGCTGAGATATTTCCGGCAATTTTTGCAAAAATTCCTAACTCACATTTGGGTGCAGTGAATTAAGGCGGGGTCTCTGGGTAACAGAGTGGTGCCCCCCCTTTTTTTCCTGCCCTTTGGACCCCAAAGCACTGCATGAGCAGCAACATGCCCATAATAATTTTAAAATAATCTAGATTACTTGTATGATACCGGAAGAAGAGAGCATTTATTTCTGTTGTGTTGAGGGGAGCAAATGCATATGTGTAACTACAGTACTAAAATGGCAGAAGAAGCAATAAAATGGCGTCATGAGGGGAAATTAGTTAAATAGCCCGGTTTAGGGCGTTCCCTCCTGCTCATTCTGAGGAAGATGCTTCTCTTCAGTCATTAGTGTTGCTAGTTATGACTTTGATATAAGACCCATCCTGGAACCCAAATTAATTTTAATTCTTCCCCTCCCTAAATCTGTGTAATTGATTTGGATAACAGTATCCGGGAGCACCGGGAATATAATCTGTGAAACTGTTCTTTCTGCTTTATAACGGTATTTCCCTATTCTGATTAAAATTACTTGATTCCCATTGCTCTCAGAAGGCATGCTAGCTTTCTTTCAGCTGTCTTCAGTGCTTAGGTGTCTAGAAGCCTGGCTGTATCTCCTACTAGTTAATTTTACAAGGGAGAAGAAATCTGAAGAAAAAGAAATCTCATGAGTTATAGTCCACTTGTGCTGCCATACTTGGTAGTATATGTTGAACTGACAGTATAACATTGTGCTAGTTCTCAAGATACTTGCTGCCATTTATGTGGCATGATGGGACCGGGTGCCCAATTACAGAGAGCCAGTGTGGCCATTATGAGCAGGGGGTCAGACTAGTATATGGAAGACCTGGGTTCCAATCCACATTCTACCATGGAAGCTTGCTGGGTGACCTTGGACCAGTCACACACCCTGATTCAAACCTACCTCACAGGGTTGCTCAAAGGAGAAGAGAATGATATAAGCCACATTTGGGTCCCCGATGGAGGAAAAGGTGGGATATAAATGAAGCAAATAAATTATAGCTATATGGCTTTGTTATTCACTTGTCTCTGTGTAGACCACAGATTTTATAATGAATATATTGTCTAGTGTTGGGACCATGAGCTTCCAAGGGGAAAGCCAAATATTCTCTTTAATCTGTAAATTATTCTTCTGAATATGATTTTTGCATCATCATCTTCCAAGCCATTGGATACAACAGTTTCTGAGCAAAGCATTGCAGTAAGGATTAGCACCATGCAGACTGATTACATTACTGGCCTGAACCTTCTAGCACAGCTTGACAGCAATGTCTGCGAGCAGTCCAGTTTTTTGGTAACATCATTTTTCTTTGCCTAGTATGAAATATTCAGGATCCTGTTGAATTGACTAGAAGTTTAACTTGAGACCATGAAATGGGACAAAAATACTGAGGTCTGTTGTCTGCACAATAATGGGCTGCTAGTTGGTAGAGGGAGAATTTCCCTACCACCCTTTATGAAATTTCAAAACTTCAACTTGTGCAGTTTTTAAAATTTTGCATGCAATAGCCGCCATGAACTGCGGTGTATTTCTGTCCCACCTTATCTCCCAAGACTCAAGGGGACTAACTTTATTTCCCCCTCCGTTGTATTTTCTGGCTTTATCACATATTTATGTAGCTCAATCCTTGAAATAATTTTATTTTTAATTTTATGTCTAAGCTGTGTGCTTAGTGCAAGTATGTTTATTGAACAGGAGGGAGAGAGAGAGGGTTTTAAATAGAATCTTGAGCATGTACTTGTGCACCCCATTAATTTACCCATTTTTTAAAAAATAGCCCAAAGATATCTATTGGTGCAGGAAATACTTTTATTTCTTTCAGTAGAACTAACTGGGAAGTAGAATTGAGTAGGATTGTCTTCATATACCTATACCAAACTCTTGAGATGAGTGAGTTCAGAAATACTATTGAACAGATAAAAAATAAATAAAAATAAATAAATCTATGAGCTTGCTTTGCCAAGGTGAAGAAAAATGGCTGCCCAGACCATTGCTGCTCCTTTCCTCATAAAAATGGAAAATGATGACTTTGAGGTCCTTTATGAAATCCCCAGACGATTATGAGCATTTTGCCAATGTAATACTATGATTACTACTATGACAGTATATTGGAAGAGCAACCACTGACGAAGATAGAACAGAAAGCGGGTTACTTAACCTAGGATCCCGTTTTGGTTGACTGTTTATGTTTGATCATATGTTTGACCATTTAGACTTTATGTTATAACCTTTTCACTTATAAACATAGAGAAGACTGCTACATCATGATTTCCTTTTTTCTTCTGAGTCGACTTTGATGTCCTGCCTATCTTTTCCGATTCATGTTTTCTACCATGTTTGGTCCTTCCTACCGCAGATGACATTTTTTGTCTCTTGTCTCTTGTGCCAAACCGATTGAGGGCAGCTTGCTCCATATGCTTAGGACAATCCAAACTCTTTGTCTGCTTCAAGACGTTTAAACCGGTGCTAGATGAAGAGCCCTAATTATGTTTCCAGTAGTGGCAAAAGCTGTTGTGGTACACACTGCATATTGGGTGTGATCTTCAAGTACTCTCGCCACGTAGCTTCCATTCATTTCAGTGTGGATCTCGAATTGATCTCATGAGGAGCCCTGATGGAACAAATGGAAACAGCTCAGCAATAATGCTTGGTGGGTGGCACCTGCAAGAAGGAGGCTGTTCGAAGCACTTCTGCATAGAGTGGGAGTCTCCTTTCTACCTGTACATTCTAACGTTCAGTTTTATTAATTATTATTATTATTAAATGCCATCAGATTGCAACCCACTCACGGCAAACCCCATGGGGGGTTTCAAGGCAAAAGATTAGTAGAGATGGGTTTGCCGTTGCCTTCCTCTGCAGGTTTTTCTTGACGGCTTTTCATCCCAATACTGACACTGCTTAGCTTCTGAGTTTTAACTAGCTCAGGCTAGATTAAATCCTGAGGCATATTTGCCTTTGACCTTCGTTTTGAATTGTTGATTTTAAATCCACTCCCTACTCCCATTTCGCACGCCATTTTTAAAACAAAAGAAGCCACCACATTTATTGAAGAAATTGACTAATGACTGTGAAGGTAGGTTTCACCAAACAAGGAACATCGCTGTCATATATGTGTATTAAATATATTATACACAAAATTGTTCTTACAGTTTGTATCTTCTGAAGGCTTACGAGCACATGGCTATGTGAAGCCATGTGTTTAACATCCCACAATACTGTTAAAATCTATCTCGGGGGAGCCCTGGGAACAGTCTTCAGTGATATGGGAAGAACAGGTCTAGTCCTTGATATTTCACCATCCCAGCCAGCTTGGTCTGCATAATTCACGAGATACACCCCAGAATCCTCTGCAAGATTTAGTAAATTCTGAGGTCCACTTTTTAGTTTATTCATAATCCTAAAAAATATTGCTGTCCCAGGCATCTGCTTCTGTCACTTGAGCAGTTGGGTTTTCGGGGGACGGGGGTCCGGCCTCTTGCTTGCCCTACCTGCCTTGGCATTCCACTTGGATCCTACCATTAGTTCGTGCTCTCCCTCTCCCTTCCTGTACAGAGTCATCATTATACACGACTTCTCCCCACTTGCCAAACTGTTCCGAATCCTGCAAGAACCTATAGTTGTACAAGACTGTCATCCAAGTGCAGCAGTGCCTGCGTAACACTTAAGATACTTACCCCGAAACCGTGTTTGAGTACTTCACAAGTGCCTGTCCTTGAATGCAGGGGCCTTAACAAATGGCTGTAATGTGGAAATTGGAATGTGATTTACCGTGCATGTATTGTTTGCATTTCAGCTGCCATCATTGGCTAAGAATCCCTTAACTAGACATCTTTTAGCCAGCTCCCTGCAGAAGATGAAGCGAGCTGACAATAATTTAAATGTTGGGAGCCAGAAAGGAAGGTGAGCAAAGCAAAACAGAGCCCCACTTGATTTATGGCTCATTTCTTTGTGCGAACAGAGCCTTGTGCACCACTAGGCAGGAGCAGTCCCATTTAGGGTAGATGTTTTCTGAGGCTGGCCTACTTATTTGAACATCTTAATCCTGCCTTTCCCCACTGGGGACAAAAGCCACAAGTGTTCAACTACAGCATATCAAAAGCTGCACAGGCATTTCTTAGGGAAAGGTACTGTGTGTACTGCCTTTGCTTCTGATGGGATAATGTCAGAACATGGCTTGCGTTGTGTTCTTTCCAAGAGCCACTTCTTTAAACAGAAGCTTGTTCTCATTTTAGTAAGTATGTGGATGTAACGTTAGAGGGTCTGGACTCTCATCCCATGAACATTAATATTTTATGTGAACTAGATAGATAGATGTGTTCCTTCAAGCCTACGCTGAAACGCTGGAAAAGAGCTCCACCCTGCAGCCCCCTGAGAAAAAACAAAACAAAAAACACATAACTATGATGGCCACTTGTCATATGCCAAGCATAGATGTCAAGCCCCCCACAGAGAGGTATTCGGAACAAAATGAAGTTCGGAGCCAAGAAGAGGCTGGTCATAAGCCCCAGTGTCTTCCAGGAAAGATGTAAAACTTGGTTTTTCAGGCAGTTATTTTTAGGAGGACAATCAAAAAGCACTTCTAGGCATACACACTTTTGGCGACAAACCCACTGTAGAAATGCACTTACACCACTAGTGATGCAAATTCAGTTTTTACCCACTGTCAACTCCAGAGTAACCGGAAATGCCATATTTGCATAGCAGGGATTGGCCACTTGTTTACATTAATTACAAAGGTCTCTTTGTAGAGCCAGCATGGTATAGTGGTTAAGAGTGGCACACTCTAACCTGGAGAACTGGACTCGATTCCCCACTCTTCCTTTACCTGCTGGGTGACCTTGGGCCAGTCACAATTATCTCGAAAACCTCTCAGCCCCACCTACCTCACATGATACCTGTTGTGGGGAGAGGAAAATTTATTGCAAACTGCTTTGAGACTTCTTAGCGTAGAGAAAAAGGTAAAGGTAAAGGTGCAAGCACTGGGTCATGTCTTACCCTTGGGGTGATGCCCTCCAGCGTTTTCATGGCAGACTCAATATGGGGTGTTTGCCATTCCCTTCCCCAGTCATTACTGTTTACCCCCCAGCAAGCTGGGTACTCATTTTACCAACCTCGGAAGGATGGAAGGCTGAGTAAACCTTGAGCCGGCTGCTGGGATTGAACTCCCAACCTCATGGGCAGAGCTTTCAGACTGCATGTCTGCTGCCTTACCACTCTGCGCCACAAGAGGCTTTCAGGGTAGAGAAAAGCAGAGTATAAAAAAAACAGCTCTTGGCATGTATGTGTGTGTATATAAACAGTTTGACAAAACACTATCATGTAAACAAAATGGGAAGGAGGGTAAGAATCCTTGAAGTCAGGGTAGGATAAAAAATGTAGTAAATAGCCAATATAAAGTGGAAGGTAATGTGTAGGTATCTTGCAGGCTCATTTGTAGAGGTGTACAGTCAGATCTACCCAAGCTGAAAATTTACCCCAAGGTACCTTATGTGGTACAGTGGTTAAGAGCAGCGGCTTTTAATCTGGCAAGTCATGTTTGATTCCCCCACTCCTCCATATGCAGCCAGCTTGGTGACCTTGGGCCTGCCACAGCACTGATAAAGCTGTTCAGTCCTTTCAGAGCTGTCCCAGCCTCACCTACCTCACAGGGGAGAGGAAGGGAAGGCGATTGTAAACTGCTTTGAGACTCCTTCAGGTAGTAAAAAGCAGGGTGTAAAAAAGAACTTTTATTATTAGTAGTGGTATTTTTCTGGTATAGTCATCTTCCCAAATGTATCTGGGATTTCTTGGTGAAACTGGGGGTGGGAGGAATTCCCATTCCAGATATTTTAAAGAATTATCAGTAGACCTGAATAGTGGAAATCCGGGAGCAGATTGCTCCCACCTCTCAGATGTTTTAGGCTTCTACTGCAGACCTTTTAAAATTTAAAGGTACTGCAGAAAACAGCCCAAGGATCAGCTTTGCCAGGGGAAGCAGGCTGTTTCCTCTGGCTCAGCTTGGAGCTGGCTTCTTGTAGAGCCGGGTTGAAACCGGCTTGCAGGAGAAGCCATCTCCAGAAGCTGCTGTGCCGCAGGGAACAATCTGCTAGCTGCAGATCACCAGATCATGGGGCCAGCTTCTCTTTGGTGAATTCTGTTGGGCAGTCTGGTTTAAACCAGGCTATCCAGCAAAGCCCCAGCTGTGCTTGGAGAGAGAACTTTTCTCACAGGATCGGATCCTGGCTGGGTTTTGTTGGGCAGTCAATTATTTTGTCAAGTGAAGTAAGGATTGGGATGTGGGGGGGGGGGGGGGGAGAAAAAGAAACTGCCAATTCAAATTCCCCCAGTGGGGTCTGCAAGGGTAGTTCTCCCCTCAAGATTTGCAGTTTGGCCAGCTCTTTTGTGCAGTCCAGTTTAAAGGAACCATCCAGAAAAGCCCCAGCTGAGTGCCTTTAGAAGTCTTGTTGTTGTTTATTTTTCTCAGCATTTTTTTTTCTTTAGATCTAGTGGACTTCAAAGAAATCAGGATTTCTGAAAAATTCCAGATCAAAATATTCTACTGGTATTGGGATGTGATTTCTTTTGGGGAATCCTAATTTTTTTTAGGATCCAAAAGATGTGAACTGAAGAATACCACCCCCTAAAATTGCACACCTGCACTCATTTGTTTAGAAGCAAACCACATTTTCCCATTAGTGTGAGCTAAACCATCCTCTTTTTCCTTGTGAATACTTTTTTATTAAATTATCTAACGCTTCCTCCTGAACCTGGAGAAGAAAAGCACCTGCAGTAATCTGCTAATGAGCACATTTATTAAAATTTAATTGATTAATCATCTGGCCTTTTACCAGCTCATCAATTAAAATTCTTTTGTTGGTTGATGTCCCTGGTTATTTGTCTGTTTCTAAACATTGAGCCTTTGTAACAAATGACGTGTTCTAATTGACATATTGAGTTACGTTGCCTATCCATCATAAGATTTGCTTGCATCTCATAAGGAACAAATATAACAAGGTCTTTAGAAAAAAGAAGATGGAAGCAACCCTCATTCCTTTTACAGTCTCTATGCAGCAAACCTTGTGTTATACTATTCACACAGTGATGCAGAATGATACAATTACAATTATACAATTTGATTATTTGAAGACAGAATTGTGGCCTATTGGAAGGAAAGTCTAAAATCCCAAGACTCTGGACAGATATTGTTAAGATCTGCAGCCAGGTAGTCCTGAACTGTTTATGTCATTCCCAGAGATCTTTAACCTTCATCCCAGCCTTGGCATATGGTCTGTCCTGCTTGTTTGCTTTGTGAACCGATTATAAGAGATTTGATGTAAATTCTGCAAAGGAAAAGACCTTCATGTGAGATTTAATCATTCTCAGCCTGTCTTATTTTGTTCCTAATACTCTCATATCTCTTGTGTATAAAACTATTTAGGAACCAAGCCCATTTTCCATTTATCGTTTCGGCTTTTTTCCTTGAGATTTTGTCTCCAGATCACTTCATGTAGATTGTTTTGGGACTTCCACATGGCACCACATGACAAGTGTTCAGGCACACTCACTCCCCCTATAGTATACGAATCTCAGGGGCATTTGAATTTTAGACAGCTTCTTTTCCCCACTTCCAGTGACTTCTGCCAACCAGCAGAGCAGGTTTGCTTTAATCTGCTCGACCTTCCCGTGCCCTTCTAAAAGTGGCAGCCAGCAAATAGGAATCAAGGCTAATGTTAAGATGGAAGCGTTTTTTATTTCACAAACACCTTCCCTTTCTCTCCCATCAACAGACACTCTGTGAAGTAGTTGGGACCTAGAGAGCTCTAAGAGAACTGCGCTGTGAGATTGTTCACGTTAAAAAAAAGTTAGTCCCCAGGGTCTTCTGTTGCAGAGCTGTGCCTTTCCCTGTACATTTCTGCAACGGAAGGAGATTGACACTTTAAAAAAAAACGGCATCATATTGATATAATGGGATTCTAGTATCTGCTTCTGGAGAGGGCAGGAATTTAAAGCCTCCCCCCTTCACCCAGCAGCAGGAGGAAATGGCTGCTGCAGAGAGAGACGGAGGAAATGGCTGCCGTGCGGGCAGGACAGCGGGTTTGAGAAAGATTGGAGAAAAGCCAGGGAAACCTCAGGAGGTGTGCAAATGCATCACGATGCTGTGGGGAAGCAGGAAAGAAACCTGCTTCCCAAAGGCATTGAACCAGGGGGAGATAACCCTTGTGGAGATGGCCAGAATGTTTGCCCTTGAAACAAGCAAACTGCTGCATGCATTACTTCTATATCCTCCAACATAGTGAGCAGCCACAAAGTCGAGGGACTTGCATTAAAATGCTAAAAACCTGGAAAATCTGATTTAGATGCTGAACTGGGCCTGAGAGGTAAACTCCTGGTACAGAATTCCACTAGTGTAGACTCTGAAAAAGTAAGCATAAGGAATCACCAAATATTGGGAGAGTTGTTGAAACCTAGCAAAAGTGCTGTTACCAGGAAAGTGTATATGGTGGGAGGGCTTGGGTATGGCAAGGATTTGAGGGAGTGCAGTGAATGTCGGAATGCACCACTCAGAGATCCATAGTGCTTTTCTGCAGTCTGTTGGGTAGGTCCAGGCCACCCACCGTCAAAGGTGGAGGACAATAGTATCCCTAGGAATAACATTGGGGAAGGCACTGGCAAACCACCCTGTATTGAGTCTGCCATGAAAACGCTGGAGGGCGTCACCCCAAGGGTCAGACATGACTCGGTGCTTGCACAGGGGATACCTTTACCTTTACCTTTAGGAATAACATAAAGGTAAAGGTAACCCCTGTGCAAGCACCAGGTCATGTCTGACCCTTGAGGTGACGCCCTCTAGCGTTTTCATGGCAGACTCAATACGGGGTTGTTTGCCAGTGCCTTCTCCAGTCATTACCGTTTACCCCCCAGCAAGCTGGGTACTCATTTTACCAACCTCGGAAGGATGGAAGGCTGAGTCAACCTTGAGCCGGCTGCAGAGCTTTCAGACTGCATGTCTGCTGCCTTACCACTCTGCGCCACAAAAGGCTCTGCTTTTTAAATCAATAGCATGGACTCCCAAGAGAAAAGGTGAAGGAGTAATTAAGGGCCATCATTGGGGTCCAAGGTAAATTTACATCCTGGCCATAGAGAATCAAGCCTTCTGTCTGCATAGCTCTGTATGAGCTCTGTCTATTGGTCGTCCTACTTGGAATAAACCACGCAGGGAGGAATCAGCAGTTTTCTTAGTGGCCTACACTGTGTTCTTCCTTTTGTGCAAACTGTGGAAACGTTAGATTAGGAATTTTGATTCCCAGTTATATCCATGTTCAGGGTGCTTACAGGCACTTTTGGTTGGCACATGGGGTTTGTCCCTCCTCCCTCCAGCTGTAAGTCTCCTTGAAATGCTGTACTTCTGGAGGGCCCAGAACAGTGTCACCAGAGACTTAGGGGTCTGCAGTGGGAAATGGAAATCAGCAACAATGCTTCCCCTTCCATTGGCTGAAATCATTGTCAGGATTAGGGTTGTGCGATTCGGCTGGTTCGGCGGCCGTTCCCTCCGGGCGCAGCCAGCGCCGCACCGCAGGGGGGGGAGGGCGGTGCCGGCAGCGGCGTGACAGCGGGCGCAACCACGCAGGCGTGCCTGTGTGGTTGCGCCCGCTGTCACGCCGCTGCCGGCACCGCCCTCCCCCCCGCGCGGAGTGGCGCTGGCTGCGCCTGGAGGGAACGGCTGCCGAACCAGCCGAATCGCACAACCCTAGTCAGGATACAACCCTTAACGTCAACCCTCCCAAAATAACAAAAACCGGTAGTTTAATGGTTGTTATTTCATGAGCTGTTCTGGTAAAGTAAAGTTTTTAAGGGTGTGCTAATCATGAATGCCTTCACGATCCTTGGTCAGAATTTAGGGAGGTAAGGGCAGGTTTATTACTTTCTGAGAAAATCTGTAGTATCCTACTTGCCTTGTTTTTCTCAGGGTCTCTGCCCTTTTCTTTCTCTTCACACTGTCTTTCCTGCAAGCCTGTGTTTTTTTCTTCCTCGCCCCATTTTAGAAGAGAGAACCAGGAGGATAGCTTTCTGAGCCTCGTATTATCAGCTAGAGAAAGGGGAGGCAGAAAGCTAGTCTGAGCTTTCTGAGCCAGGCAAATACGGTACAGCACAAAAATTCCTACACCAATTGGTATGGAAAGATCATGGGCTGGTCAGCGCAGGATGAAGAAAAATGAGGAAAGTTAAGCATTTTAAAAGCAATGAATTGTGTCTCATCTTAATTTACTTATAGTAATGTTGCTATACAGTGAAAATATATGTCCTAATCGTATTGTGTGTAATTTTTTTTTATTGTGTGTAATTTTTTAAAAAAATTCTAAGCCGAATCCAAATCTCATTGGAAACCTCAAGGTAAAAATAAGTCCCGTGGTTTTCATCTTAATTCCTACTTCGGAGGTCATGTGCTTTTCATTCGACTGTGATCCCCCCACAGCAATCTTTCTCTTCCTTTACACTCTTCATAGTATTGTCTAATTTTGGACATCTGAACTTCTCCAGTCCTGACCCTCTGTAGTCAAGGAGTCTACTGTCAGACTCCTCACTGTTTGATTCCCTTTCTTAAAACCCTACCTACTAAAATGTCAACTCAGTATGTGCAACTGGGTTCTAAAAGTAGTCTGTTAAGATTTCTACACATGTCTGGAAGAAAAAACGAAAAGGAGAGAAGTGTGTGAAGTAGAGATTCAATCTTGCTCTCTGAACCATGATTAAATAGTGATTTTCCAGAGGAGTCCCCCATCCCTTTCCCATTTCCACTTTGGGTCAGAATAGTAACATCTGAACTTGGATCTGGGGAGCTGCGGTTGAATGGACTGTTGTGGGCTGGAATGAGTCTTTGTAACACAGCTTCAGCTCTCCTTTCATGGCGCTCTATTTCCTAATGGGATCTCCCTTCTTAACCCAAGAATCTGGGCATGAGCTTTTGTCTGGACAAGGAAGGGGAATTAGCTGCTCACCACTGCCTTTAAACCTCCCTCCCTTTATTCCTGCTTGCCTTCGTTATGCCAAATCTTTTCCTTCCAGAGTCGGGGGAAATTGCACAGTGCTTGAACCCTCTTTGTAAAACAGCATCTCCTGTTTTAGCATTTAGACAGCTTCAGTAAATGTATTGATACATGGTCTGATCAAGCATATTTGGAATCAAACTGGAGCAGAACTCAAGGTGTGTGTATATATTTCTTTAAATCATTAACCACCACCGATGTATTCTGAATTATGCAATAGATTATTTTTCCTGGAATTTTTAAAAATTAGGCAAAGTAAATAATGCATAAGATTGTACACGGTCTAGAAACTTCATCTCCTAGTGGTCAATACGCAGCGTCCCATTTTCCACAAATATACTTTATTTTCCTTTCCTTCTCTTTTATAATCATTCTGTTCAGGTAACATTGCTCCCTTCCAAATCCACTCATGCCAATCTATGAGAGATGATGCTTTCTTAGTTTTCCATCCTTCTTCCTCTACCTGCAATCACCAAAGCCGTAACCAATTCTATATCACTGGGCCCTGTATGGGTCCTTTACAAAATCCCAATACTTCAGTTGGTATCTCATACTCTGTGATATTTTTAATTAACACCCAGGTCTATTCCAAGAAGGGAATGATTTGTGGACAGTTCCCAAATATGGGGAAAGGCTGTGGCTCCGTGGAAGAGCATCTTCTTGGCCCTTAGAAGATCTGCTCACCTGAGTAGATGATACTGACTTTGTTGGACAATAGTGTAATTCCGTATAAGGCGGCTTCATGTGTTCATATGTAGCTTCACTGCATGGTTGACAGCATCAGTAGTTTGCTGTGTCTAGTTTGTAAATATATTTCAGTCTTGAAGGTATTAGATACCATCTCTACTAGAATTTTTAATAACATTATTTTATATAGGCATTAATTAATTAATGTTCGTAATACAGCTCCCCAACCACTCTCATTCTTGTTGTAGGATAGTGCATCCAATATTCTGTGGATTTAATGCACAAACTAATTAGAAGGGCAATTTTGAAAAAAATGGCACTAAATTGTTACAGTAGCTGCAGTTGAAGACCTATTTATTTTTACTGTTTTTCAGAGTTCAATTAAAAAAAAACTTGAATTATTTCATTTGTAAGCTGAGCCCATGCTCTCTGTTCCGTTCATACCAAAGGAACAGAATCGGCAAAAGCATCACTAATTGGAGCAACAAATGTCATAATGTACTATTCAGATTTATAGGCGTGCTGAGAAAGTTGGGACTAGTGGTGCCCCCCATCTTGTGCTTCCTCCATTTCCCTGGTTGGGAATCTTTGCTGCAGAGGTTAATCTGCTTGCAAGTTGAGAGTTATTTCCCCCCAGAAGTCTGCCTGGCTCTTGACGAATAGAGTAGCTATATGAGAAATATTTTCACTTGCTTTTTTAAAAAGTTGGTATCACTGTGCTGTTTGCCCCACTTTCCTTTCTTTCAGTGGGATCAGAAAGGGATTGTGCGTGAGCTCATCTTATTGTATCTTCGAACAATCCTCAAAAACTGGGTTATGACTGAGAGAGAAGGTGAAGGCCCAGTGCAGATGAAACCATATCCAGAGTTAAGGGATTGAGACAAGGACTTCACGTACTGTCCCCTGCCCCTGGATTTGTTGCTACGTCTGACCCTTGTGAACCTTGGCTGCTATGAAACTAGGACTGTGCTTATGCTCACCATCTGAATCCAGATTGCCTCTAAATCCTGAAAGGGTTCCTTCCCTCCTTCCCTCCTTCCCTCCTTCCCTCCTTCCCTCCTTCCCTCCTTCCTTCCTTCCTTCCTTCCTTCCTTCCTTCCTTCCTTCCTTCCTTCCTTCCTTCCTTCCTTCCTTCCTTCCTTCCCCCTCTCTCATTTTGGGGGGCTGTTCCCTGCCTTGGGACCAGGGCTGGTTATCAATCGAAAACAAAGAATTTTTTTTTTAAAACGAAAGTCTGTGGCAAGCAGAAATGAACAAATGCATTTTGGTACCTCCACAAGGCAGATGGGCTACCTGCCTGAGTTAAGGGCCTTTTGTGAATAAATAGAGCAGGGAGAGCAGGCTGTGTAAAATAAATGAGAGGTTGTAAGGCCTTGCCCAGACAATTGGCTGGCGGCTCAGGCTGCATTAAAGTCTTCCACAAATAATGTGATACATAAAAATACAGAGCAAACGGAAATAAATAGCTTTGGAATCAAGGCCTTTCCCACATGCTGGGAGGATAAGAGACTGTGGGCAGTTGCTTCCCAAGCGCTTTCAGCCATCCGGCCTCCTTGTGCCTTTGGGAATATCTGCCTGCTTTCAGGGCTGTGGCCGTCCACAATTTGGGTCTTGGCTGTGCCTTTGCTGAATCATCGCTTTCCGCCTTTTTAAAAATGGACAGGCACGCTTAATCGCTTCTCATCTATCTGAAAAAGTTTTCATCCAATTCCGCTCGGAGCGAGAGAGGAAGCCGACGCTGCGTGCCGGAGATAAGCGAGTGCAGAAGCAGGACACTCGGCTGGGAATTCGTGCACTTAAGGGGGGGGGGGGGGAGCAATTAACATTTTCCTATGAAACTTTATGGCATCTCCATCCTCAGTTGAAACAACCTTTCACTTGACATAGACTGGTGACCAAATTGGGTTGCATTTCAGCGGAGTTTGAAGTGGCCTCGTAGGAACTAGCATGTCTGGATTTTACATGGTAAATGGACTTCCAGCTGCAACGGTGTTCTTCTTTCTCTAGGGATTCCTCAAAAATGAAAAAGATAATGCTCTGCTGTCTGCCATTGAAGAGTCCAGGAAACGGGTAAGTTGGGGAGGGGGGTCTGGCAGACGTCTCAGTTGATGTCCCATAAATGTCATGCATACATACGTAAGTGCCATCAATTCACAACTGACTTACAGCAGCCCCAGGAAAGGAGATTTCATGGCAAATGAGAAACAGTCATCGTGTACCTCTGCAGAGCCTTCCTTGGTAGTCTCCCACCCAAGTACCACCCTGCTTAGATTCAAAGGTTTTTGCAAGATCAGGCTATACCATGTTGCCTTTTCACAGTGTAGAATATCTTATTGATTGATTGATTTTAAAAAATTATACCACCTTTCCCAGAGGCTCGGTGGTTTCCAGTAGGGAGGTCAGGTCTCGAAAATACTGGTCGTAGCCAGCTTTAGAATTCAAAGAATGGCTACGCCTCACTTCACAGTTGCTGGAGGTAGCATCTTTAAAATCCAGATGCTCAGCAATGCCTTGTGCCCTGTCAGGCCCATCCATCCTTGCAAAGACATAACTTGTTTTTTAAGGACCTCTTTGTGCCCGTGTATCAGTGCAGATAAGCCTTTCTCAGCCTTTTGACTGTGGAGGCACACCTGAACATTTTTTTAGGCTTCAAGGCATACTGGAAGTGCTGTCAGCTGGCCGCACCTCCCTGCCACATCCTCCAGAAGTGACACGTCCCCTAAAGTGACATCAC
Organism: Paroedura picta; assembly: GCF_049243985.1. NCBI lineage: Eukaryota > Metazoa > Chordata > Lepidosauria > Squamata > Gekkonidae > Paroedura > Paroedura picta. The sequence goes on along the minus strand of NC_135382.1, from coordinate 23,668,492 downwards.
TCTGGTGGAACCATTGCTTCGTTAGCAAGTTTTCTTCCACGCATGAGGCACAATGGAATAGGACACCTGGGACCACCAGTCTATATGAAACCTATGGATAAGTAGCTTTCACTGCTAAGATGGGCTTTTTTGGAGTTGCAGAAGGTTCCTCTCCCCGCTACCCATGGCTCAGAGATCACCATGGTGGGCACTAGGCTGCAGAAAGCCCCTCTGCTTGTCACCCAAAGCCCAGAGCTCCCAGGGAGCTGTCTGCAATGGGCAACGGCTAGACCAGGGGTAGTCAACCTGTGGTCCTCCAGATGTTCATGGAATACAATTCCCATGAGCCCCTTCCAGAAAACATTGGCAAGGGTTCATGGGAATTGTAGTCCATGGACATCTGGAGGACCACAGGTTGACTACCCCTGCGCTAGACCACAGAAGGCTCCTCTCCATGTCACCCCAGGCCCAGAGCTTGCGGAAGGTCCCTCTGCCACCTTCTGTGTTCAGACAAACAAACAAACAAACAAACAAACAAACAAAACAAAGCCACCCCCAAGGAAGGACTCAACTCACTTGACTCTAGCAGCCACCAACTAGCAAAGGTTTGAATGACTGGAGGCCCTCCCCTTCCCAGGCCCACTTTGGGAAGGGGGTGAGTCAACCTGCCCATATAAGGGAATGTTGGGGGAAAAAATTAATAATTCTTTTTTTAATCCCAACATGCCAGGGCATACCTCAGGTGCAACAACAGCACGCCAATGTCCCCCGGCACACTGGTTGAGAATACCTGGTGTAGACCATACCACTGACTGCCTCTTGCTAATGTGTCTCCATGGGGTCATTTTTACCCCAGATCAAAGAGCAGCTGTGGTGTGGGCAGACCTTGCCTTTCATGCAACTCTGCAGCTCGCTTTCATTTGCCTTGCTCAGGAGAAAGAGCGATTGAAGTGCCTGGGGGGCTGTGGGAGCCCACGTTCCAGTTCAAGAGCGCTCTTGGCTGTGTCTCAGTTTCGGAAAAAGCAGCTGGGGACACAGTACTGAGAAAGCATTAAGACAGCAGGGCTAGATGCCATTCCCTAGCTTAGATTGCTGCCAGAATCCCAAGAAATCTAATGCTAATTTTCGTTTCCAGGTTCGTTTTTTCAGCCCCATGGCTGAGGAGGCTTTATTTATCACTTTATTTAACTTCTGTCCTAGCTTTCTCCATAATGGAGGCTCAAAGCCGCCTACATTGTTCCCCTCTTTTCTATTCTACCTTCACAACAACTCTGCGAGGTGGGTTAACCTGACCGCATTTGCCCGGCTCAGACCTCTGTGGCAGAGTGAGAATACGGGCCTTGTCTCCCAGGTCTCTGCCCAACAACCACTCTGGCTGAAGTTTAAATATGTGCCAGCGAATGTTTTTGATTCGCTCTTGGGTGCTCAATAATCCACTGACCAAGCTTTTTTCAACCTTTTGTGACCGTAAAGGTACATCTGAAATGTTTTTCAAACTTGGAAGTACCACGGAAGTAATGTCGGTTGGCCACACCTCCATACATAAATAAAAAATAAAAATAAAAAGCAGCCCCCCATAAAAAATTTAAATGAAATAAAATAGCCCTGTTGCCCAACAGAAGACTCACTGAGCCAACTTACCTGGTCATTGTGGAAGGAGCAGCACTGCTGTGGTGGTGGTTGCTGGCTCTGTGCGGCCGCCATCTTGGAATTCCCCTGCTGCGATACATCTGAGGGGCTCTCGAAGTATGCTGTTGTACCCTAGTACACTAACCTTTACAGTTCCCTTCTTACTCTGATCACTGTTTAGCATTGCCTTTGTTATTCTGAAAAGTCTTTGCACTCAGGAGCAGTCAGGGGCAACCAGTGATGTTTGCTCTTGAAGTCTGGGTGTATCTTGGGTTCCCTTGGTTTTCTGCACGTATTTGTTTTTTGTCTTAGACCTTTGCCATGGCTGAGGAGTATCATCGGGAATCAATGCTGGTCGAGTGGGAACAGGTGAAGCAACGGATCCTTCATACGCTTCTGGCTTCAGGAGAAGATGCCCTGGATTTTACACAGGAAAATGAGGTAACTGGGGGAGGGGGGGGGAATCTTGTGCAATTTTGTCGCCAGAAATACTGATTTGAATTCTTTGGCAGCCTGTTTCTCAAATAAGCAAGCTATGATCACGGTTGCGAGTCTTTCCACGCTTTTAAAAACCGTATGTATTTATATTAATTCTGTCCCAAATCCTACATTGAGGGCAGCTGAGTTCTGTAGTGTGGAGCAGTTAGTGACAATTGAACAAAAGTATAAGAACTCTCTTATTTTGCAAGGAACTACTGTTATGTTACTGTCACTAGATTTCTATGTATATATTCATGATGTTTGATGTAAACCGCCATGAGCGTTATGGGAGGGCAGCATAGAAATCAGATGGATGGATGGATGGATGGATGGATGGATGGATGGATGGATGGATGGATGGGTGGGTGGGTGGATGGGTGGGTGGGTGGATGGATGGATGGATGGATGGATGGATGGATGGATGGATGGATGGATGGATGGATGGATGGATGGATGGATGGATGGATGGATGGATGGATGGATGAAAGAGGCTAGCTCTGCCTCTGGTGACTGGAAATCTCGCTGCATTATCCCTCTGTCTTCTGTGATCCCAGCGGGCATTTACCCACCACTCTTTTTCAGTCAGGAAGCCGAGTCCCGTGCCCATTGCCATGTTATGCTCTTTTTTCCTCTACATCCATAATCTCAGTGTATACAATTCCTTGGGGTCCTTCCCCCTTTGTGATTTCCTTAAAAGTATTTTGGCTGCTGCTGTTGTTAGACAAATTCACAGAGCCCTTTTACATCAGCCGCATTTATCGGCTAGGATGGATATCGAGATTCGGAAATAACAGAGGGTCTTCAGTGGGTTGCAAGAAACCCTGAAGTCTCTGAGAATCACAGATGTGTTTTCTTTGTGGCGCTTTTCCCCTTTGGGGGAGGGCGTTTTGCCGGCAATTTACTGTTGAAGTCCCAGCGGGTAACCTGGTTTTCCAGTAAGGGGAGGATGTAGACGAAATCCCCTTGAATCTAGCAAAATTCCAGAGAGCTTTATTGACTTGGCAGCCAGTTGTGGGGGGCTTTGGACTACTTCTGGGGTTTATATGAAAGGCAGTTTAACCTTTCTCCGGAACATCAAACACCATGGTCTCTTTGGAGCTGATAGTTGAGGCTTGCCGTCCCGCGTTAATTAGTGTGCTGGCCTGATCACAGGCAACAGAATGTTATCAAAAGAGTGGGGGAGGGAAGTCCAGAAGGTTTGCTCAGGTTCCAAGAACGGGTTAAAAGACGGAACGTGGCCTGTCATCTTGCAGTCTCTGTTCTCTGCTTCAGAGCTTGCATAATGCCGGTGTGACACCGCGAGAGCATTAGAAATCCTTGATATGTTCTGTTCCCAGCTTTGAAAGTCAAAAGGCCTGGGAAGTTTGAAGTGCATCCGCTGTGTTCAAAGCTGCTTGCTTTGCTCTCCCTTCCTGGGTTGCTCTTAAGCTTATTAGAGTGAAACACTCTGTGCGTGTGTGTGCAAGTGAGCGAGAGGGAGAGATGCTCTCAGAGACAGTCACTCAGCCTGGACAAACATAGTAAAGGTTTTAACTGATACTTCTCAATATACCGAATCAGCCAACGGGCTGAGATCCAAACCCAGCAGGATGCCGGTCAGCCGGAGAGCCAGTTTGCAAGCATTAGACTAGTGGCAATACCAACCCGTTGCTTACAGACGCAAGGCCAATTAGCAGGAGATGCTTTATGGCTCAAAGAAGCCAGCAAACAGATTTGCTCTTTGTGGAGGTTTCTACAGCTCCCAGCCCCTTAAAGCAGGGGTAGGCAACCTGTGGTCCTCCAGATGTCCATGGCCTACAATTCCCATGAGCCCCTGCCAGCAAATGCTGGCAGGGGCTCATAGGAATTGTAGTCCATGGACATCTGGAGGACCACAGGTTGACTAGCCCTGCCTTATTAGCAGGAGATTAGGGGTAGGCAACCTGTGGTCCTCCAGATGTCCATGGACTACAATTCCTATGAGCCCCTGCCAGCATTTGCTGGCAGGGGCTCATGGGAATTGTAGTCCATGGACATCTGGAGGACCACAGGTTGACTAGCCCTGCCTTAAAGGATGTGCTGTCTGGTACAAAGGTCAAAGTACACTCAGGTGCATACTTCGGGGTGTTCAGGTCTAGAGGCTAATTCAGAGTATATCCATCGCTCTGGGATTGTTCTCCCCCCTCCCTTGACCTTCTGCCTGCAGTTTGCTTAATCTCTCTGTTTTATTATAAAGTTCCATGGTCATACAGTTTGCATGTGTGGCAACAATTCAGCAGGGCGGCTCCACCACCATCTCGTTCTCCCCAGGACTCTTTGCATCTCCCATGTAACTCCCAGACTTCTAGTTGCGCTCAAGCCACAAGGCTGAGCCAGAATGACAAGCAGGCTGGCAGCTTTCCGCTTTCCCCCCCGCCCTTCGCAAAACGCTGCTGGCCAAACTCTTTGGAGAGTTGCCAAAATGTCTGTTGACTGGAGGTGGTTTCTTTTTTTGTTGTTGTTGTTTAGGAATGTTTGCAGGAATTTTGTGCTTGATGCACAAATAATGCAACTTCTGTCACCCACTGTGGCTAGCGAGGATAAATGCTCGCCCGTGAAAGGGGGTGCAGGTACATCTGCACAGTCACTTTCTGGGCTGTCACTTTGTCACGAAAGCTGCCCTGCCCAAGGAAACTAAAGAAGCATTTCTTCCATGCTTAGAAGTCAGGAAGCAGACCACGCGGGCAGCATGCACCACAAATAGGCTGGTGCTTCTGAATCTCTTAAAGGTTTATTCAGGGCGTGAGCTTTCGAGTGCATGCACTCTTCGTCAGTGCCTGCACTCAAAAGCTCACGCCCTGAATATATCTTTGTTGGTCTTAAAGGTGCTACTGGACTCTGATTTTATTGTGCTGCTTCAGACCAACACGGCTACTCATTTGAATCTATCCTTAAAGATTTGTTCGGGGTTGTATGCATGGTAGAAAAAACAGTTGAGCTTTTATTAAATCATATATGTGATCGTTTCAACCTGTCCCTGTCCCAAAATGGCCAATGATGGGCCTGAAGGGGTGGGCAGGGGAGGGGCCTTGGGTGGGAATGTCCACAGCTCTGCTTCCCAGCCATATTCTGCACAATTGTGCCATTTCTGGGGTTTCTCGAAACCTGAAGACTGCCTCAGGGGTTTCTCAATGGCAAAAAAGTTGAGGGAGGCTGTGTGAGACCTTCTGACCACATTTACATAATCTCCCAACAGCCCAGTTACGTTGCTGAGTTGGGGCCGCCTGGCCGCAGTTCCTTGGACAACATAGAAATGGGGTACGCCCGACAAGTGAGTAAACTGGAATCTTTTCTGTCCCCACTGGATTATCTTAAAGTCACGAGTTGGAGGCTCTTTGTTAGGAAAGGATCTTGAGGTCTCTGTCGATATCAGGGGTCAGTTTATATTTCTGAATTCCTCCCATCCAGGTGATCCAACCTCCCAGATTTCAAAGACATTTGAAATGTCTTCAAGTCATTTTCCTGTTACGTATCGGGGTGTTCTTCATTTCAGGATGCACCACCATTTGGACAGTGTTAGTTAATGGCCCTTCCACACATACAAGGAGGGTGCCAGACAGGAGAGCTCGACTGCTGGTGTGTCTAGTGGAGCATTTACTGTGACTGGCACTGAAAGATCTTGACCAAAACCCAGTTTCCTTTTTAAATGCAAAGAGGTCAGGAGTTGACCCTTATACCTTCTGCAAGCGAAGCAGATGATTTGCCATTGAGACCCAGCCTCTCTTGCCTCTGTGTAGGGCTTGGGTGTCTGCCAGTGCTTGGTTCCCTGTGCTCTACTATTAGATCACTTTAGGATTTGTCATGCAGAGCAGCATGAAATACTATATTGCTTCTGACCCTGGGGCCTGCCTGGAGCTGTGGAATAAATGTGAAGGCACAATTTTGCATTACTCTCCATCCCCTGATGCGTCACTGCTGCAAGGCAGTGGAATCAGGAAGCTTATGCTGGCTGGAGAACTCCCCCAAGGCCATTTGATCTGGAGGCTTGTTCGGATTTCGCTGCAGCCAGCAGTTAAGGGGAGAGAGTTGATAGGGAAGAAGAGGGGGCTGGGGGACTGCTTGCAGTTGGTGGTGGAAAGCTACTTACTCCAAATATATTTCAGATTTATGTTTATAACGAGAAGATTGTGAACGGCTATCTGCAGCCCAACTTGGTGGACCTTTGTGCTACTGTGGCAGAACTGGATGATAAGGTACAACCCACCAGTTAGCATACAGAGGCGGTGCTGCTTCAGAATTCATCTGAGATTAGCAGGTTGCTGACACAGGCTAAAATGAACTGCTTTTTATATTTGCGCACATGTACACCTGTGCACTTTGGTTTTGTTTACAGAAGCACCAGGGTTTTTTTTTTGGGGGGGGGGGCGAACGGATGACTCATCACGATGAGCAGCTGCCTTAAGTGTATCTGTACCTATCTGGGGCATTCCAAGGCTGCATGGCCCTGTTTTGCCAACAGAGATGTGATTTATTAACTGACTAGGGGTCAAGCCCATTGCATTCAGGAATACAATGGGCACTAGATTAGAGGGGTGGAGTGGATTAGGGGGAGATGAAGAACTCTACGGACGGCCTCTCCCTCCCCCCAGGACCTGGAAAGCCTGCAGGTAGCTGTTAGGGAACTCACTGGCAGGGGCAGCTCTCACGCAGCAGGGATCTGCAGCCTCCAAGCCTCAGAAGGAAGTGGAAGGAGGAGGGGGTGGTGAGGGGAGGAGGGTGGAAGGCGATTAGCTGGCCGCTGGACAGACAGGCCAGCCGGTTGGAGAAGGAGGCACTCAGGGGCAGGACAGCCGTTTTGAGTGGGTGTTAAGCGCTGAGTGGCACATAAGCCATGAGACATGCTCCTCCTCCAAGGTCTTACAGAACAGAAGTTCCAGAAGTTCCATTTGTAACAGAAGTTCCATTTGTAAATTGGGGGTGCTGCAAATTCTGGAGCATTGGGTAGCCCTGGAAAGTCGTCCCTTAAGTCCAAAATCAAGAAGCCGATTAATCAAATGAGGCTGCTGTGGCTCTCTGGCCCTCTCACTTGATGTGCTCCCAGGCTTCGAGGAACTCTCTCCAGCTCTTGGCAACTGGAGAAGATGCCAAGACAGATTTCAGCGTGGCGCTGTGTAATGTTATCGTGCTGTCAGGCTTTCCTCCAAAGAAAGCCAACGATTCTAGTGTTACAAATTGATGGAAGGAGCTCTAATAGGATTTTCAATAACCTTGCAAATCTGCACAACTTGGGATTCCCGACATGTGGCAGGCATGGTGGTGGCGGGGCAATCAAACTGAGTTTGCAATGCATTTGTTCCCTAAAAGTAATCCGTCCACTGAATGTGCAATGGTCATCAATGAGCAGGAACAGTTAGAAGAGGCGGCAAGACTGTGCGAGTTCAGGACAGAATGCAATGGAAACTATTGTCTGTCGTATCACAACCGGGTTTCTTTCCTAGAACATTTCTGACCTGTGGGTTATGGTGAAGCAAATGACCGACGTCCTGCTGGTTCCTGCTAGCGATGCGCTGAAAGTCCGGATGAGCATGGAAGTGCAGATGGAGTTTGTAAGGCAGGCTCTGCGCTACCTGGAGCAAAGGTACGAGGCTGCCTCCTGTGTGCCTGTTGAGTAACTGGCAGCCAGGAACTTCGGTTGGCTGTATCTGCAGCACGTATGCTGCAAACTGGGCTCTCCCGTCCATTTTGCCTTACCCTTAGGCACAGACCTACTTTCCATGCCAAGAATGATTTGTGCAACTCCCTTGAGCCTTTGAAACTGATGGAAGCCCCTAATCGTTTTTGATCTGTTCTGTGTACCTCGTCCCTTCAGACCCTGGAGCTGCATTTGCTTGAGCAACGCTGGGTCGTTAGTTCAATACCGTGGAAAATCAGCCTTCAGAGCAGTTGTGACAATGTGAAAATGCCTGCAGTGGGGAATGGGGGGGGGGGGAATCCTTTAGCATGGTGAGAAAAGGAATCCAGAACCACCCTCAAGCTCCCATCCTGAAGTCTGTGCCTTCACTTGTCATGGAACTGAAATAGGAAGTATCCCCCAGAATTTCTCCTTAAAGTAGAAAAGGGGGCAGAAAAAACATAAGACCAGGTGTGTGTGTGTGTTATATGGTCTCATGTTCCTTCCCTTTTCCTGCTGTGACTTAGACAGAATAGATGTTGAATGCTCCTGGCCTAATATATCTAGCAGTTTTCTTTTGGAGGCTTCTGGGTGGGTTTTCCTTCTGAGAAGTGGATGGTTTCAGCTGCCTGTTTAGGGTGCAGGAAGGAAACCTCTTCCTCTGCTTTCTCTACCACTTTGTTGATCTTGATTCCTCCCCTCCCTAATTTAGATTATGAAGAGCTACGAATCCTCAGACATGCTAATAATCCTCAGACATGCCGGTGTTTTCTGGCAGGGGCTCATGGGAATTGTAGTCCATGGACATCTGGAGGACCACAGGTTGACTATCCCTGCCCTAGACAACCATCCATCTTGACTGGTGGCTGGGTTTCAGTTTTGTCTTGGAGGAAGTGTTCCCTGACTAGCCTTTCATCGTGCAGCAAGATGGTAACTGCTGTTGTGACCGAATGTGCAAGACTCGTTATTGATCCACAATGGTCGGTGTCTTGCAGCTACAAGAATTACACCTTGGTGACCGTCTTCGGAAATCTGCATCAAGCTCAGCTGGGAGGGGTCCCTGGAACCTACCAGTTAGTCCGCAGTTTCCTGAACATCAAACTCCCAGTGTCTGTCCCAGGACTCCAGGTACGTGCAGCCGGAACACCCCCGCCATCAGTGCTTTGTGTGTGTCGAATGTTCCAGAGATTTGTTTGGCTTCCTGTGCTGCAGTGGGAGTGGTGTGCGTGTGGGAAACCAGAGCTTGACGAGGAGGATTTATTTGAAGCCATTGGGGTAGCTCCTCCTAGACAGCACCGGACATGGTCTTGAAGTTTTAAAAGATTTGTTCTTGTTAGGTGCGAAGTCGTGTCTGACCCCATGGACAATGATCCTCCAGGCCTTCCTGTCCTCTACCATTCCCCGGAGTCCATTTAAGTTCACACCGACTGCTTCAGTGACTCCATCCAGCCACCTCATTCTCTGTCGTCCCCTTCTTCTTTTGCCCTCGATCGCTCCCAGCATTAGGCTCTTCTCCAGGGAGTCCTTCCTTCTCATGAGGTGGCCAAAGTACTTGAGTTTCATCTTCAGGATCTGGCCTTCTAAAGAGCAGTCCGGGCTGATCTCCTCTAGGACTGACCAGTTTGTTCGCCTTGTGGTCCAAGGGACTCGCAAGAGTCTTCTCCAGCAGTACTGTGCTAGGGCTCCATGATTCCTTAAACTGGCCCTGGTGCTATGGGTCCCGCAAGTCCTTAAAGCACTCCTGCCAAAATGGTAGAATGAAAACTGTTTTAGATTGAATAATCTTTCTCTGCCTTTTTTAAAGGCTTTTTTTTGGGGGGGGGGTACTCTGTTTTGTGGCGGGTACCTTAACATGGATAACCTAATATGAATAAGAAAAGTTGTTTTTATACTCCACTTTTCCCTACCTGAAGGAGTCTCAAAGCAGCTTACAAACACCTTTCCCTTCCTCTCCTGTGAGGTTGGTGAAGCTGAGAGAGCTCTAACAGGACTGCTTTGCAAGATCAGCCCTAAGCCAACTGACTGGCCCAAAGTCAGTCAGACTGGCTGTATATGAAGGAGGAGGAGGAAATCAATTTGCGCTAAGTGCATAATTACATTTCCTTTTTCTTTGCTCCAGCCTTTTTGGTTACCTTTACCGACCTCCTGATGCCACCTGGATTTTGCCCACTGTGTGACACAGAGTGTTGGACTGGATGGCCATTGGACTGATCCAACATGGCTTCTCTTATGCCCTTATGATTATACAAAGAAAGTTCTGTCCATGTGAAAAGCCAGCATGTAGAAGGCTACATTCACTTCTCTTTCCTGTCTGCTTGTTTTCCACAGGACTTCTTTTTTTTTTTAATGGAAGAGCAATCATGTCAGCCCTTCCCTACAGTTTGAAGCGTTAGAGTCCAGATGGTGGTTAACCACTGCAGTAAAAAACTGGATGGTGGTGCTAGAAAAGCTCGGTTTTTCTTTCCCCTCCTGCCGGTGCACCTCCAGCGTTAATCTTTTGCCTGCTTTTCAGGATGGAGAGGTGGAAGGCCATCCAGTCTGGGCACTCATTTACTACTGCATGCGATGCGGGGACTTAATGGCAGCCTTACAGGTGGTGAATCGTGCACAGCATCAGCTGGGAGAGTTCAAGACCTGGTTTCAGGAATACATGCACAGCAAAGACAAAAGGTACCAGGCAGTCGGAGACCGAGGCTCGGAGGCTCGGAGCCCGAGGGAAGGGAAGGGAAGGGAAGGGAAGGGAAGGGAAGGAGGGAGGGAGAACAACTGGCCACAGGAAACAACAGCTTTGCTGAGAACATGCAATTTTCTCATTGTATACCTCATTGTATGCTCTCATGAAAGCAGAGACTGACCTTGGCCTTGCACGTGTTTTAAATTCTATTGCAATATATTGAATTCAGAATGCCTTGAGTCTTCCACAGAAGAAGAGCCTACTGGAGACATGCAAAACTTTCATCAGACCTGTCCTGCTGAGGCCACATGCTGAGGAGGCTTTGCTGGGTTTTATCAGGAAGGAGACAGTGTTGGCACGGGGAATACTTTGCACCAAAGGCTTTTGGCTTCATTGCACCCTGGAGACAGAGAGAATAGAGAGGGGGCAATGAAGTATAACAAGTAAGAGAGCAAGGCAAGCACAAGAGGATGCATTAGGAAGAAGAAGCAGAGGAAAGCAGATTGCTGTGCTCTGTGGCACCCTGAAAGAGCCCCTAATCTTGCAGATGCGATTTCAGGGGCTGGTGTGCCTTCCTGCTTCCAATGCTGGCCATGACTTGGCTGCCTTCTCACCACCCTGCCAACACGTCCCGTGCTGTACTAGTAGTGCCTTCTGAACTCGTGGCTTGTGCCTGTTTGCAGATTTGGCTAAGGCTGTGCGCCTTTTGCATTTAACCTGGGGTGGAGAGGTGCATCTATTGCCTTGTTCACTAGAGACTCCTACAGGCGCTGGGCCCTCTGCAACGAGGAGCGTCAGGGGAGACCAGCACAGGGGCATCTGGAAATAGGAGTGCCTCCACGTGTCAGGGAAGCTGCTTGTGCTCGGCCAGGACCGGGCTGGGTGGGACAGGCCGGGGGAGCATAGTGCTGGCAGTGAGATCCCTGCAGCTCCAAAGTGTGTTGTTCCCCAGACCTTCCGTTTCATAGCATGGCTTCCTCTGATTGCAGGCTGTCTCCTGCCACTGAGAACAAAGTTCGCCTCCATTACAGACGGGCCTTGAGAAACAACACCGACCCTTACAAAAGAGCTGTTTACTGCATCATAGGCCGGTGCGACGTTGCCGATAACCACAGCGAAGTTGCTGATAAAACGGAGGATTATCTTTGGCTAAAGGTAATTCCGCTTGTCTTTCCAAACTTTTAGAGCTGGCGCGTCTAATTGCTTTCTCTTCTTCCTTCAGCTGCAGTTTTAAACTTCTGCGGGCACGGTCCTGATTGGCGTGCGCTTTAAACCCCCCACTCCACCCCTAACATTTTTACTGGATAGGATCAGCCAAGAGCAATCATACCTCACAGGGTCCTTGCTGTGATCTGGAAAATAGAAGGCACTGGAGCCATTCCAGCGTCTAGACCAGGGGTAGTCAAACTGCGGCCCTCCAGATGTCCATGGACTACAATTCCCAGGAGCCCCTGCCAGCATTTGCTGGCAGGGGCTCCTGGGAATTGTAGTCCATGGACATCTGGAGGGCTGCAGTTTGACTACCCCTGATCTAGACGGAGATCGGGGCCTTCTGGTTTCCAGCCAAGGGCACGGGCGTCAGAGGGGTCTAATTCAAACTAACACATGCATCTGTAGCAACCGCCAAACACTCGTGAAGAGCAGCAGTAGAAGCATCTAACAGTTTCCACTTCTGCGAGCCCAAACTTCCTTTTTTACTTCCTCCTGCACTTGGTTTGCATCATTACTTGAATAAAATCGCTCTGTAGATTTTTGATAGAATTGCTCTAATTTTCCCCGGTCGAGTTGTCTGTTTCAGAACAAACTGAGAAGCCAAGAAATATGCCTTTCTCAAATAACACGCCTGCAAAATGGGTCGGAGTTATTCTCTAAGAGAACTGTGACTGGCCCAAAGTCACCCAGCTTGGCCATATGTGGAGGAGTGGGAAATCAAATGCCAGCATGGTGTACGAGTTAAGACTGGCCGCCTCTAATCTGGAGAGCTGGGTTTTATTCTCCATCCCTCCACTTGCAGCCAGCTGGGTGACCTTGGACTAGTCTCAGTTCTGTCAGAGCTGTTCTCACAGAGCAGTCCTGTCAGAGCTCTCTCGGCCTCACCTACCTCACAGGGTGTCTGTTGTGGGGAGAGGAAAGGGAAAGTGATAGTAAGCCGCTTTGAGACTCCTTCAGGGAGTGAAACGCAGGGCTTCAAAACCAACTCTTCTTCTGCTTCTCCAGTATAGAGGCTGTTTCTCTTAACCACTATGCCAAGCTGGCTGTCAGGCTAAGATCTGGGGGACCCGAGTTTGAATCCTTGCTCTGCCATGGAACGTTGCTGGGTGATCTTTGGCTGGCTGCGCACTCTTAACCTGATCTTCCTCACAGGGTTGTTGTGAGGATAACACAGAGAACAGTGTGAGCTGCTTTGGGTCCCAGCTGGGGAGAAAGGAGGGGTATAAATGAAATAAATGTGGCATCAGTCAAAGGATATGGTGTTACAAGCTGTCATTGGGAAGGGAAAGAGTTATTTCTAAATGTTGCTTTCTCCACCTTGTGTCTCTATGTTTGTATATATACAGCTGAACCAGGTGTGTTTTGATGCTGACGGCACCAGTTCACCGCAGGACAGACTCACTCTGTCTCACTTCCAGAAGCAGCTGCTTGAAGACTACGGTGAGTCGACCAGGGTGCCTTTGTGAGGACTGTTCTGGGTTTCGTAGACCTGTGCGACCCGGTGGCTTCTGTGAAGTGCAGCCAGTGCCAAGCCTTGGCCCAGCGCATTGCAAACACATTATAATTTTAAAGAAATCCACCTACCAGACTTGGTACACCATATCAAAAGCAATGTTTCTTTAGCACAATCAGCTGGGGTTTTGGTGACTCTCGTGCAGCTGTGTGAACCACTGCAAATCCAATAATTTCACTGGCATATTTTTTTCAGATTTGCCTTTTTATGATGTGTGCAGGGAGGTTTGCTCGGGAATCAAACATCCCTGTTTAAATTACTTTAATTTATTATGATTAGCAGTAGTAGTAGTGTAGTACAGGGGTAGTCAACGTGTGGTCCTCCAGATGTCCATGGACTACAATTCCCATGAGCCCCTGCCAGCGTTTACATCCCCCAAAGAGCACTGCAGTCACCAGACCAAAATCCCCGAGAGGTGGACCTGGCCTCAACCAGGGCCAGGGCCTTGTCCAGCCCTGGCCTTGGCCTTGTGGAATGCTCTGTTGACCAAGATCAGGGCTCTGCAGGGTGTGTCAGACAGAGCTATTCTGCCAGGCCTGTGCTTAAGACCAGGAATATAACGCCTTATACACCTAGTGGCTGGGCTTCCCAATGAAACCCCTGTTGAAACACCAAAGAGTAGATGCACTCATCCAAGGAATGAAAGCCATCTTCAGTATCCAATCCGAACTGGTAGATGTATTGGAAAGGCGGCAAGATGCTTTAATAGTTTTAGTGTTATTCTAATTGACGTTTATGACTGTATTTTATCGTTTGATGTTCCTCGCCCTGAGCCTCACGGGAAGGGTGGGTAATAAGAATAAAGTTTGTTTTTACCGTGGGGGTGGTGTGTTTTCTTCAGGGGAGTCCCATTTTGCGGTGAACCAGCAGCCGTTCCTCTACTTCCAAGTGTTGTTCCTGACGGCCCAGTTTGAGGCCGCCATCGCTTTCCTCTTCCGCACGGAGCGCCTGCGCTGCCACGCCATCCACGTCGCCTTGGTCCTGTTTGAGCTCAAGCTGCTCCTGAAATCTTCCGGGCAAAGCGCGCAACTTTGTGAGTCCCGCATGCCTTTCCCAACTCTGACCTGATTTGCCTCTCGCATCAGAGCTGCTGGAGCAGCACAGACTTGCAGCTCAGGGCTTTGAAATCACCCCTTAATGAGTTTGGCTGATGGATGGATTGCAGGCAAGGCGAGAGAGCCGTCACTGCAAGTCCGCCAAATCTCCTTCAATTCTGCATCAATTCTGTGTTTCAGTCTTGTGGATGTTTTGGTGCACCTACGGGAGTGTGTCAGGGTCACTACACCTCCCGGCTCGACTCCTGGTTTGGAATTTAATTATTAAAAAGGTAAAGGTAAAGGTATCCCCTGTGCAAGCACTGGGTCATGTCTGACCCTTGGGGTGACGCCCTCTAGCGTTTTCATGGCAGACTCAATACGGGGTGGTTTGCCAGTGCCTTCCCCAGTCATGACCGTTTACCCCCCAGCAAGCTGGGTACTCATTTCACCAACCTCAGAAGGATGGAAGGCTGAGTCAACCTTGAGCCGACTGCTGGGATCGAACTCCCAATATCATAGTCAGAGCTTCAGACTGCATGTCTGCTGCCTTACCACTCTGCGTCACAAGAGGCATTATTATTGCACACCAAAACTAACAACATAAACAAAATACAAAAAACACATAAGTCTTTTCTCTTATACATAGCTTCCCTTTGCCTTTTCTCCACCTTTTCCCTCCAACCCATTCTCTGTGCAGCTAAGTAGTCCAGATATGTCTTCCATTGTTTCAGAAATTCGTCTTCTGCTCTACCGTTGACTAGGGCTGTAAGTCTTGCCAGTTTTGCAAAGTCTGCCAGTTTGGAATTTTTGTCTGAGAGGTGGTCAGCGGTGCATGTTTGGAAGGAGGGTGGGACACATGCATCAATCTGCAGTGGCTAGTTATCACATCACACGGTTTTGCAAATGCGCTGCATTATATGTGGTATAAATATGCAGTTGACTAACTGCTGTAACTGTCTTGTTCGGTCTGACCAGGGGTAGTCAAACTGCGGCCCTCCAGATGTCCATGGACTACAATTCCCATGAGCCCCTGCCAGCATTTGCAGTTTGACTACCCCTGGGTCAGACCCACAACACACCTACTTCAGTTTTCTGTCTTCAGCAGTGCCCAGTCAGGTACTCTTCAGGAGCACCTGTTGAGAATGTCTGGCACATAGGTGTATCATACCTTTAAGCATGGAAGTTCCATTATGGCCGGCTGTCGCTAAAAGCAATTCATAGAGCTGTCCGTTTTTGGGGTTTTTTTGGGGGGGGGGGAGTCAGCTAGTGCTTGTCATCGCATCACAACAAATAGGTCAGCAAGTAAGGAACAAGGGTGGGGGTGTCACACAGTGACTTTCCTGTCCATTTGATTTAACTTGCATGAGATAACAGGGAAAAGCAAGATCCCTAGAGTCTAAGGCTTCTCAGATCTTATGAGACTCTCTAGAGCTCTGGAAGAAAAAAAAGCTTCTTGCAGTTCCTTCAGTCTAATACCTTCTTTTGTTTCCCAGCAGCTAGGGATTGCATTTGATCTGAATCTTAAGGTGAACAAGAAGGGGGGAAACAAGTAATTATTTCCTTGGAAACCACAAAAAACGGCGTGGTGGCGTATTGACGGCCATCCACACAGTCACACTATTACAGCCATACCTGGGTTGTCGTATTTATAACTCACATGTCCAAGTCTGCACTGGGAGATGTGAACTGTGGAAGTGCCATTCGGAGCCCAAGCAATGGTTTTTCTTATTGTTTTTGCTTGTATGTTTGTTTCCTTTTCTGTAATGGCCAGTCCATGTGGCCCAGGTAGTAGCGCCCTCCTCCCGCCCCCTCCGGATCCAGAAAAATCCTGTTTTTGAATAGGGCAGAATGCTTCTGGTCACAAATAGGTATGCCTTTAGGCAATCTTTATATAAGGCCCAATGTATAAAAGCTCTTCAGAGGTCCGTGCTGCTGTTCACACAAATGTCTTTGATGTGTGAAAGAACTCCGAGGGTTTTGGAGACCTTAAAGCCAAAGATTTTGTCTCTTGCATTTCAGTGAGCCACGAGCCTGGTGACCCTCCTGGCATCAGGCGCCTGAATTTTGTCCGCCTTCTGATGCTTTACACCCGCAAGTTTGAGTCCACGGACCCCAGAGAAGCCCTGCAGTACTTCTATTTTCTCAGGTAAGCGCCTGCAGCCGCTACCAAGTTGCACATATTTTTTTTTGCTTTTGTTCAAATGACCACAGAGTGCAAGCCTGAAATCTGCCATGCCTTTCTCTCTCTCTCTCCTCCCCCCCCCATCCATTTTTCCAGGAATGAGAAGGACAGCCAGGGGGAGAACATGTTCCTGCGCTGTGTCAGCGAGCTGGTGATCGAGAGTCGAGAGGTAACTCTGGCGTTGTGCCTGCCTTCTTTCCTTCAACAAGACGCAATTCGGTTTTCTTTGGAAGAGCTTGCTGAAGCACAGGTGTCCCTTGCCCCCAAAGCTGTGTGCAGGGGAACCATCCCTAGCATCCTCATAAGCTTCCCAGTAAAAAAAAAAAATCAGTGATGGTGAACTGGCTTCCCTCAAAGATGCCAGTTCTCATCCAGATTTGCAGTGTACAGCTTCCGGGGGAAGGGGGGTGGATATAGAGTGTGCCCGAGGAGTCACCCGAGGTGAACGTGGGCCGGAAAAGTCAACAGGGCCGTTTCAAACCGTTCTGTCACCCCAAGCGAGATATGATTTTGCTCCCCACCCCCACGCTGATTTCCGAACGGTGCAGAACGGGTTCGTGAAAAATAACCTAGTTTCCTAGGACACCAGGCAAGCCATTATGTCCCTGATCTTGCAGGTGCAAGAAGGCCAACCCATGATGAATGCCTGGGGGACATGAGTTTTACTTCTTCATTTTAAAATTAACTCTACAAACATCTTATGTTGCAATGAATCTTAAAAAGGAAGATATTTTTAATCCAAAAGTGGGAGCAAAACTGTCTTGCAGGACCTTGGAATGTATAATGTGTGCTCTTCTTAATTTTGTTTCCTTTTTATTTACATGGATAGTTTGATATGATTCTTGGGAAACTGGAAAACGATGGCAGTAGGAAAGTAAGTTTATATCTGACACATATCTGTTCACCTACCTATCTATCTCTATCTCTGTCAGTCTGTTTGTGTATCTATCTTTGGATGCTATTTAGGTAATTCTCTTAATTCTTGTGTTTTGGAGCCTTTTTTCTTTTGTTTTCCAGTATAAAGGTTAATACCTGGTGTGCTGCCATTGCTAATTTCAGCTGGGTTTCGGTGTCTTGCCTGCATGTGCTGCTCAAAGGGAGTGATTCACCCAGTGCACGGCAGGCTCCCTGTGTCTAATGGGAGACCGGCTCTCTGGGGCTGCTTGCTGTAAAGTTATGTCTGTACAGGGATTCCTGAAACTTTTGAGTTTCAGTTTAAAATGAACATGGTGAATAGTGGGAGATGTTTAGAAATGCACTGGCAGCATCAGTAAAGAGTATGGACAGCAGCCGGTCTGTTCCTCCCCGTGGTCTTTGTTGCTCCCTTGTGGCCTCTTAGTCATGTTCTTGCATCCAGACCCTTTTTTCTCTTTCTGCTGGCTTTACTGCTTTTTGCTATTAAAAACATTCCAACATGTCAGCTGCAAAATAAATTAAATTGCAAGTTTCAAAATAAAACAAAGAAACTAAGCGTATTTGCCCCCATTCCCATGAATACTGTAGACTTTAATCATTGTACATTGTTGAATTGCTGTACCTTGAGCTGGGTAGCTCAGAGTAGCCCATTCTCATCAGATCTCAGAAGCTAAGCAGGGTCCTTCCCACCTAGTAAATGGATGGGAGACCTCCAAGGAATGCCAGGTTTGTGGCACAGAGGCAGGCCGTGGCAGACTGCCTCTGAATGTCTCTTGCTTTGAACACCCTATATCAATCAGCTGTGACTTCATGGTGCTTCCCATCACCACACATAGTTGTTGCACCGTATGATAACATCTTTGTGCTTTTTTAAAATGGTAAACATTTGTGTTACAGGGTGAGGTTGTTTCCCCCACCCCAATATTATGCATATTTAATAAAAATTTGGGATGGAGGAGGAGTAATGCCTTTCCTCTTGGGCCAGCGCAGACAGAGAATGGCTCTGATAGCTTTTAACTGCTTTTAAGAGATCAGGAGTCAGCTGCAGGAGTCAGCACCATCCTGAATCATGCTGAAGTCCAACCAGGAGTTCTTCTTAACCCAGATTGTCAAAACACTTTGCAATAGCTTCTCCCGGACCTTGTCAAATGGGAATGCTGATTAGCCTCCAGG
Organism: Paroedura picta; assembly: GCF_049243985.1. Lineage (NCBI taxonomy): Eukaryota > Metazoa > Chordata > Lepidosauria > Squamata > Gekkonidae > Paroedura > Paroedura picta. The sequence goes on along the minus strand of NC_135382.1, from coordinate 23,650,069 downwards.
TGTGTGCCAATATGCTCCCTAACCATGCTCTTCACCTTGGCAGGAACAGTGCCATTTAATGTTTTGAGAGAGAAAGACTTTGGTTGCCTATGTTGAAATGTGAAAAAGTGCTTTATGTGACGGAGGACCAGGAAAGAGGCATTTAGACTGAAATCAATGGGTGGTTCCATACAGTACCAGTATTTTTGTGCTGCAAGGGGGTCCCTCTTCCACATTAAGAGGCAAGGAAAAGTAAGGGTGCCATAAAGGTAAAGGTATCCCCTGTGCAAGCACCGGGTCATGTCTGACCCTTGGGGTGACGCCCTCTAGCGTTTTCCTGGCAGGCTCAATACAGGGTGGTTTGCCATTCCCTTCCCCACTCATTACTGTTTACCCCCCAGCAAGCTGGGTACTCATTTTACCGACCTCGGAAGGATGGAAGGCTGAGCCAACCTTGAGCTGGCTGCTGGGATCGAACTCCGAGCCTCATGGGCAGAGCTTCAGACAGCATGTCGGCTGCTTTACCACTCTGCGTCACAAGAGGCTCTTAGGGTATCATACTGCCCTTAATAAAACGCTGTTTTTGCTTTAAAAATGTGGTAGGACCTCCCTCACCAAGAGTGAAGACTCCAAGACATGTATGTTTAGAAATCGTCTTCAGCAAAAGTCACAAGTCAGGTCTGAAAACACACAGAAAAACAATATAGAAAACACTGAAGAAGAGCAGGTTAACCACACTGGAATTCTCTGTTAAAGATGTCTTTTAAGAAAAGAAAAAACAACAAATTTATGCTAATTCCAAGCTGCACAACTAGGGTGGAACCAGACTGTGTCAAAAATCTGATAGGAAAACACATAGTAGTTAAGTACTACAATAATGGGCTGAAACATCCAGAAAGCTTTTTGGCAAAGGCCAGCAATAAACATTAATCACACTTAAGATTCAAATCTTATCTGGTTTTTCTCTTGACACATTGAGAAAACATGTAGATTGTAGATACTTAATCCCTGTTTTGCAATAAAGCAAGGTAACGTGTAGAGGGGTATTCCCTTTTAACCTTGCCATTTTTTTGTAACAGGAAGAAAGCATGCTTGTGCCGTATCAACATTTATTACAATTAAAGATCAGCCGGGTTTTTTTTCTTTTTTCTTTTTGTTACATTCAACATTTGATGTATACATAAATTAAACGGAAGAGGTTAGTCATTTTATTTGAGCAAAGATCATCTTACTGAGCAACTGGAGACTGTCAGCTGGAGATGTCAGCCATATTTTAATGTCAATTATAATGCTTTGACATGTCATAAGTTGTTTTGTTCTTTAGGACTGACACCAACTTAATCGTGTGGTGAAATGTTCAGATCTTTAAAAAAAAATTGTAAAAAATCTTGCAAGATTAGATCCATTATTATATCTGAACAAGCTTATAGGATCTTGTATTTTTCCCCATGAGATTGCATGCAAAGCCAGTCATAGTTTTGAATGCAGTCTGTTTTATTTCATCTTAGAAGATTATTACAGGGATACGTGTCCGTTCTGTCGCCCCTACGTTTCATCCCACCGTTCCTATTTTTATTTCCTTCCTCAGCCTGGAGTGATTGATAAGTTTACTAGAGACACCAAACCCATTATTAACAAAGTTGCTTCAGTGGCAGAAAGCAAAGGGCTGTTTGAAGAAGCTGCCAAACTTTACGACCTCGCCAAGGTAAGCAGGTTTCGATCGCTGCTCCAAGGAGCTGTCTTTGATTTTTTAGGTTAGCCTGGATTAGTTAAAAGGCAACACAATCTTCTTGAATTTGAATTTGCAGTTCTGCAGCCAAGACCAGTGTCTCGATCAAGCTCTGCTTAAGCTATTGTTAGCCGTTGTCATAGAGTTGGAAGGGACCCCCAGGGTTATCTAGTCCAACCCCCTGCACAGTGCAGGAACTCACAACTACCTGCCTACCCACAGTGACCCCGATTTCATGCCCAAGAGATCCCCCTCCACCAAAAATCTCCAGAATCCAGCCTGGCCTGGAGGAAATTCACCTACCATCCCATTTTCATTCTCAGTCCTATGCAGCTCTGCCCAGAAGTCAGCTTCATTGCAGTCAGTGGGCATTACTCCCAGGAAAGTGTTTTTAGGAAGATGACCTTTAGTGTTCCTTCTCTATGGTGGCTTAAGTTTGTGGCAATGCTTGCAGCAGCAGGCCAACAAATGGATATACACACCCAGGCTGCGATTCAGAGACACACACTTTTATTTGTATGAAGGGGGGGGGGGGTGGCAGACAGGGAGAGGAGGAAATTAAACACTTTTTTTCTCCCCATGGGATACAAGAATGGAACAGATCCTTGATAAAGATAAGGTTGCTTGGTGATCAGCAGGCCAAGGAAGGGATTTACAGTGGCAGGGTGTTTGGGGAGGAATATAACATACTTAAAATCTATCGAGCCAACATTGGTTCACAATTTAGAAGCCATCATAAGGATTGCCGTCTTCCTTAACAGCGTAACTTTCAGGATTCATATAACAGGTGGGAATAAACTCTCTTTCCTCTCCAAACACCCACTCACTCACGTACACACACACACAAAGGCAGGCCACTGTTTTGTAATAACTCTGTTTTGCACATTCCACAGAACCCAGACAAAGTGCTGGAGCTGATGAACAAGCTGCTGAGCCCCCTAGTCCCACAGGTCACCGCCCCCCAGTCTAACAAGGAGAGGCTGAAGAACATGGCACTCTCTATTGCTGAGAGGTGAGTGAAAGGTTAAGGGTCGCCAGCTCAGCCAAGGGGGAAGGTCCCCAGCCTTTTCCATGCTGGCTTGAGAAAGACCTTTGGGGGATGTAATTAGCAAAAAGACACAAGGTGGCTTTTGTTGCCACGCATTTTCAGAAGCCGTCAGTCCACTGAGCACGCCGGAGGCAAGAGATGTTAACAAAGCTGGAAAGAAGGAAATATGCAAGATATAATCTAGCTAGTTTACATTGGTGCCAGCTAAGTGTGCCACGAGAAACGAATGTTCCCCAAGTGCCTAATGTCCACTACACATTTGCATGATTCACTGTTTTGGCCTTGCCTCCTTCTAATCAGCCAGGGGAGAGGGCGGCCTGCCACATCTCTAAACTGGCAGTGTCCAGATCAGGGGTAGTCAAACTGCGGCCCTCCAGATGTCCATGGACTACAATTCCCACGAGCCCCTGCCAGCGACTATTCCCCTTTTGAAGAAGTTACCCACGGTAACCCTACCAGAGTCGCTGTTCTGGGGTTGACTTCTTCCAGCCATGAGGCGTGCTTCTAATGCAGAAGGACAGAGAGTGGAGTTTAATGTCAGGCAATTCTTTCTTGTATATCTCTGCAAAAAGGCCTATTTAGGTGTAAACGTCACGTTTGGCCTCTTTTCTTAAAAAACACATGTCTCAGAGAACAGAAATTTGCTAAACCCTGACTTAGTAGGCAGACACAGTGCCTGTGTCCCTACCTAGAGTCTCATCAGCCAGTTAAGCCATAGAGTGAGCGTGGTAGGCTGGGGCAGGCACAAAATCTATTTGTTTTGTGACGTGGTTTGAATGAAGAGGAAAGGCCATGGAAATGACCTTGACCTTGAAACTTTTCTGTCCCTTCATGCAGAACTCTGAATGTGGGCAAATGACCATGGGCAAATAACATTAAGTTCCCTCTTCCAAATCTGACTCTCTCTCTGCATCATTGCCCCATCCCTGCAACGAAATCCCAAATGACCTAAGAGCAAGTGTAGCAGACTTACTAAGAGAATCCGTAAAAGCAAAGAATCTGTCCTGCACAGCTTACTTCAGCCAGGGACGCACTAGAGGCCATCTCAAAACCTCAAGTTATTCCCCGTTACAATCAGGGAATAATTAAACTGGGGGGGAGGGGTAGAAGAACTCTGCAGACGGCTTCCCCCTCCCCCTCCTCCCAGGGCCTGTAAAGGCTGCAGGCAACTTTTATGGAACTTGTCAGCTGGAGCAGCTCTCACATGGCAGGGATCTTCAGACTCTGAGCCTCAGAGGGAAGTGGAAGGAGGAGGGGGTGGTCAGAGGTGGGGGATGGAAGGCGATTGGCTGGCCGCTGGACAGACAGGCGAGCCGGTTGGAGGAGGAGGAGGCACTCAGAGGCGGGACAGCCACCCTGAGTGGGTGTTAAGCACTGAGTGGCACTTAAGCCATGAGACATGCTCCTCCTCCAAGACCTTACCAGAAATATTATATGTGGAACAGATATAATACACAATAAACACCATCTGGAAAGATGGGGATTTCCAATAAATGGTAACTCTTCATTAAAATCAGACGCCCTTTGAAGTGATGCATGAAGCCGAAGCTGCCTTATTGATTTACTGTATTTACTTAATTTGTACCCCGCCTTTCTCCCCAAGGAGAACTCAAGGTGGCTGACATAATTCTCCATCATTTCCTCCTCACAACAACCCTTTGAGGTAGGTTAGGCTGAAAGCATACAACTAGCCCAAAGTCATCCAGCAAGCTTCCATGGGCAGAGTGGGGATTTGAACATGGGTCTCCCAGATCTTAGCCCAACTCTCTAAACCCTTACACCACTCTGTCTGTTATGTATTTTCCGGGCTGCAGTTTTTCTGGCCACGGAGCTACCCAGCAATGCCACGTTGCATATGCACATTCACCACAGTTGTGGCCTGTCTGGCCCCTCTTGTTTCTTCCAGGTACAAAGCTCAGGGGATAAGCGCCAAGAAGCCCATCAACTCCACCTTCTACCTTCTGTTAGACCTGATCACCTTTTTCGATGAATATCACGCTGGTCACATTGACAAGGCCTTTGATGTAAGTTTCGGATTTCCCCCTTGCAAGTTGCCTTGCTTCACCTGTCTTAGCACTCCTGCAGAGCAAGTTCTCTGGGATCATTTGCAACCGAGACACGAAGAAGGTAATCCCATGTTGAATGGTGGTCCCCATTGTGATGCTGGGTTTGGGGTTGCCTGGGGCCCGAACCTCTTAACTGGGGTTACGCAAGTCTGGGTCAGGGCTTATCATTTTAGAGGGGACATGATAGCCCTCTTTAAGTATTTGAGAGGTTGTCACTTGGAGGAGGGCAGGATGCTGTTCCCGTTGGCTGCAGAGGAAAGGACACACAGTAATGGGTTTAAACTACAAGTACAACGATATAGGCTAGATATCAGGAAAAACATTTTCACAGTCAGAGTAGTTCAGCAGTGGAATAGGCTGCCTAAGGAGGTGGTGAGCTCCCCCTCACTGGCAGTCTTCAAGCAAAGGTTGGATACACACTTTTCTTGGATGCTTTAGGATGCTTAGGGCTGATCCTGCATTGAGCAGGGGGTTGGACTAGATCGCCTGTATGCTCCCTTCCAACTCTATGATTCTATGATTCTATGATTTTGCATATGAGGCAGAGAGAGACAGAGAGAGGCAGTGAACATATAAAACAGCATATGAACAAAATTAGAGTTCAGCAACACCTTAGAAACCCACGCAATTTTTTTAGGGCATACACTTTTGTGAGTCAAAGCTCACTTCATCAAACACAGATAGGAATGATGGTCTCTCACTCCTTATGCCCAGGACAGATGGGGTGTGTGGAGGGAGGGGGGGTGTTACTAAGAAGGGCCAGCTGGAGTCAGAATGCAAAGATACAATGCAAAATGGAATCAGAGCAAGGTACAGCATAATAGACATGTTATTCAGGAGTGGCCAAACTGTGGCTTCCCGGATGTCCATGGACTAATATTACCATGGCCATGTTGGCAGAAGCTCATGGTAATTGTAGTCTGTGGACATCTGGAGAGCCACAGTTTGGCCACCCTTGTATAGCTACAAAGACTGTTCTTTCCTCTGTATCTCACTCCCTCTGTATATGTAAAATGTACGTCCCTGCAAGTCACAACTTCTGTTGACCCCAGCAAGGAGCTTTCCAGGCAGGTGAGAAGCCGAGGTCCTATCTCTGTGGGATCTTCCTAGGTGGTTCCCCCATCCAACTCCTGATCCTTCTGCGCTTTTGTGATCTGACGAGATCAGACTGTACCGAACCACTGCACATCCTGCTCAAGAATATGGGGCTTTCTCGAATCAGTGCAGCTCTGTTCTGTCTCGACTTGACCTCATCTGCTCGTCTTCATGCATCTTTCATCCTAGATCATTGAACGGCTCAAGCTGGTCCCTCTGAGTCAGGACTACGTGGAGGAAAGAGTAGCCGCCTTCAGGAACTTCAGCGACGAGGTAAGCAGCCACGGTGCTGGCCATCGTCCTTCCCTCACATCTAAGGCACAGCCATGAAGGTGCTGATGGTAGGGGCTCCCCTTCACCATGCCCTCTGTGCTGAGGAGGGGCCATAGCTTAGCAGCAGAGCATCTGTTTGGCAGCCTGCACTGCAGCCCCAGCATCTCCCGTTACCAGGGGAGCAAGTGGGGAAAAAAGCTGTTCCTGAGTCCCTGGAGAGCCACTGCCACTCTGGATGGACAGCACTGACCTTGCAAGACCCAAGGGTCTCACTCGGTTACACGGCCACTCCATGTGCATGAGCATGTTTCTGCCTGCGCCAGTCCACCTTCTTAGCCGGCACTACAGACAGGGAGACTGGTTAGGACAAGCATAAGGCATGTACTCTTCACAGGCAGAGGTGTATTATATCAGCTTCTCTGTTTGGTCTCACTCCATTGTCATCCTCACTGTTGCCTCCGTCCCACGTGGCTTTTGTTGACGCAGATCCCACGGTCGTTAGCATAGCTTGTTTCAGTGGCCCAAAGGGGCCTTCCTTCCCACTACTGACAGCAGGATCCAGCCCGTAGTCGGCGAAGAAGCACCTCCTGTTCCTTCGTCAGTGGCAAAGGACTCCTTTGAGCTTGCTCCTGCCCCACCGGAAGCGTAGATTGCTCTGTGCATTGCAGCTTGGCGTATTCCGTTGGGGGTGTTTGTATGCTTTATTTATTTATACCCTGCTTGTCCCGCTGAGACTCGCGGCAGGTCACCGAATAAAAACAAAGTACTCACGCCGCAAAGCAACCCAGCGGACCATGCATTAGTACAGAATGAAAAGGCCACACAAAGAGCAAAGGTAATATTGTGGACAAAGCAGGGAGTGGGGGCTCCAGAGGATGTGCAGTGAAGACCGTTCGGTAGTAGCTGGAGCACACCTAGAATGTTCACTGCCGTTGACTACAGTCCTGTGCCTCCATGAAGGTGCCCTCTTGGCCACTCAGCCACCTGCCTCGATTCTGTTTTTATAACCTCCCCCTTGAACGTTTACCACTTTGCACACTACGCAGAATGGCAGAAGTACCAGAGACTTTCTGACCTTCCTCAGGGACGCCATTAAGCTCTATTAGAGAGACTGGACTGGATCCAGGCAAAATTTTCCATCAGCAGGCTGGAACTTTCCTGACTCACCTCTCCCGATGCAGCTCCATGAAACGCTGCTCATGATGGATCGGGAACCCCGAGGAATACGGGGGGGGGGGGGGCGTGATCTGTAGCCGGAGGGGGAAATCTGTGGAAATTGCCGGTTTAGTTTAAATCCAGCTCACTGTGTTACTCCTGGGGGAAGGTGGCGACATTTCTGCCTCTCGTAAAAGCTATTGCCCCTAAGCGGCTTCCTCTCTTGACACACACGATCATTCTTCAGGGCTCCTCAAGGCTTTTGGTGTGCCCACAAATCTCCATAGGCACCTGTGGTGCCCAGTTACTTGCAGCACTATAGAATGGTTGTGCTCATTCCCATTGTGCATATGAAATACTGCCCTGCATTCTAGAGAACGGGGCTCTGGAGTATTTTGTGCCCAACGGAGATTCTATTCACACAGCAGGCCAAAAATGCACAAGATCAAGCACTTCACTTTGTCACAAAGGGCAGGGTCTGGCCAATACTGTGAAGCTGTGGGACTGAGAAGAGAAAAAAGGTTTGTTGAGTTCCATTGTTCATGGGTTTCTTTGGAAAAGTCAGCCTCTCGGGAAATTATAAACATTCATTAATTATTTTTCTCCGGAGACCACGCTGACACTTCCAGTTGCTCCTGATTTGTAACTCATCTTCATCCACCGTTTGGACTTCCTCTGCTGATAAAGGAATCCCGTGCAGCCAAGTGCTGAATAGTCAGGAATATGAGAGATGCTGCTTTGAACATAATGTGTGAAGTCAGCATCTTGAAAACTTCCAACTGAAACCTGAGCACTCCTCCCCCCCCTCCGTCTTGTGCAGATGTTGTTTTCATCTGAATTGCATGTCAAGTTGTTTTCATAAAAGTATTAAAATTTTCATGGGCTAATTTTGCAGGAAGCTAAGAGGACAGAAATGGAGCCTCTTGTGGCGCAGAGTGGTAAGGCAGCTGACATGCTGTCTGAAGCTCTGCCCATGAGGCTGGGAGTTCAATCCCAGCAGCCAGTTCAAGGTTGACTCAGCTTTCCATCCTTCCGAGGCCGGTAAAATGAGTACCCAGCTTGCTGGGGGGGTAAACGGTAATGACTGGGGAAGGGAATGGCAAACCACCCTGTATTGAGTCTGCCATGAAAACGCTGGAGGGCGTCACCCCAAGGGTCAGACATGACCCGGTGCTTGCACAGGGGATACCTTTACCTTTAAGAGGACAGAGAAGAGTCTGTGCAAGGCTTCCAGTGCAGAAGGAGTGACTCTGGCATTCCACTTTCAACAGTGCCCTGTGTGTTCTGTGTTACCCTTTGCCCTCTTTCCTCTCATTTCCTTTCCGCATTCACTGCCCACTGCAAGGCAGTTGCCCACCGCCACCAATCTCCCCTTGCAGTGCTCAGTCTCAGGCGTCCCCAGTTGCCTTCTGCAATGAATAGAGGTTTCCTCCCCAGGCTCTGAAAGAGCTACTTAAGGATAGAACACTGGAAAAACTGCTGACCTCTGGTCAGCATGTTCTTGTGTACGTAATATGGCTCAATCTTGGACATCTTGGTGTATTGATTACAAATAGCGGCTTCTGATCTAGAGAGCCAGGTTTGATTCCCTGCTCCTCCACATGCAGCCAGCTGGGTGACCTTGGGCTAATCACAGTCCTGTCAGAGCTATTCTCACAGAGCAGTCCTGTCAGGGCTCTCTCAGCCTCCCCTCCCTCCCAGAGCGTCTGTTGTGGGGAGAGGAAGGGAAGGCTTTGAGACTCCTTCAGGTAGTGAAAAGTGAGGAATGAAAACCAACTCTTCTTTTTCATCTTGACTCTCTCTGGTCAGATAATTTTGGCATACTGGCAGAGAATGAGGCACCTGGGTGGGGAACCAAAATGGGCCCTGGACGCCACCTGCCTTCTAAGTGTTTGTACGTCTCTTTCCTGCCTACAGATCAGACACAACTTGTCAGAGGTTCTCCTTGCAACAATGAACATTTTGTTTACCCAGTACAAGAGGTTGAAAGGTACCAGCCCAGCCACCCCTGCCAGGCCTCAGCGGGTTATCGAGGATCGAGATTCGGTAAGGTTTTCTTTCTTTCTTTCTTTCTTTCTTTCTTTCTTTCTTTCTTTCTTTCTTTCTTTCTTTCTTTCTTTCTTTCTTTCTTTCTTTCTTTCTTTCTTTCTTTCTTTCTTTCTTTCTTTCTTTCTTTCTTTCTTTCTTTCTTTGACTTACATATAAAATAAAATAAAATAGTGTCCAGATTGGGTGGTGGGGACATACAGTTAAGATCAAATGAACCCCCCCTCCCCCAAGAAAAAATTCTACTGCGGTAGCTTCAGCCACATGTCTGCACAAATAGTTGATTTATTTGGAGATTTTCACTGGTGCTGAAGGACATTCTTTCACTGGCTAAAAGAGGAAGCAGAAAACAATTGTCATTGAAATAGGTGGTGTAGTGTTCCTGGTGTTTTTTGTGTGTTTTTTTTTAATGTAGTTGCCTAAATAATTATTGTGAATGGAACACCCGCACCTCCAGGCTTCCTTTAACCTCTGCAGAGGGACCCACAGGGATTGTTTTAAAATGGGGGCGGGGGTGCTCATTAGACACGCCAGAAGGCAAATGCTCCGTCCTGTGGTGTTTAAATGCCCCCCCCCTTTTCTCCAGGAACAAAATAACGAGGTTGTGTTTTATTTGACTGGGTATTCAAATATTAAAGCCTTAGCTAAAAATACACAATCCACAGTCAACCAGCATAGCAACCTAAAGGTACACTGGAAGAAAGTGTGAGTCTCGTGACACCTTTAAGAGTAACAAGGTTTTATTCCAGGTGTAAGATTTCATTTGCAAGCACACTTCATCAGATACAGTGAAACAGAATATTCCCAGCCATTACTGAGAGAGGGCAGCAGGGTGTGAGTGTGGGTGGGTTAATTTTCAGGAAGGGCTGGCTAGAGTAAAGATGCATAACAGACTTTGTGATAATAGCTTAGATTGGATTAGTACACCGTATTTTGTTATGTACTGAGACTCTCAATACAACATTGCCCTTAGCCGGCAAATCAAAAGCTGAATGGAAGAGCTGCCTTTGGGCATCGGCTATAAGGGGCCCGTTTCTAACCATGCTGGATCTTTGATAAAGTTGGAACACAGAGTAGGGCCTGAATTTAATGTCATTGGCATGATAACAAAGCCCCAGGTGACAATGGACTTCAAAGGCTAATGCCTGCATATTTAAATCCCGGAACCATAGATAGCAAATAGAGGTGGTTTAATCTAGGCTGGATACCGAATTTGAGTTCCAGCTCATGAAATTTCATGCTGGAATGAATGAATGCTGTTAGTTTTTTAAGCTGCCATAGGACTTCTGTTTCATTTTGCTTTGATAGACTAACTTGGCTGCCATGCTAGAATTTACAAATTACAGCCTCTGGCATTTTGTATGGTTTGTTTGTTTTTTTTATTATTGTTATAATAGCTAAATTGGAGGTTAGACAGATCTCTGGAAGTGGTTCCAAGAGAATAAAGTATATGTGTGTATTTCATGTCTTAAATTGCACTGCATCCTTTATTGGAGAAGCACAGGCAACTACCTGAGGGGATTATCATATTTCCCAACAACCATGTGAGAGGATTCAGGCTGATCAAAAGAGAACCAGAGTTAGACCATGTCAAGGCTGCTTCTCAAGAACTTGAGACCTCCTCTGTCATCTGCACCAGGCTGCCTTCTCCACATTCTGTCTGCTGTTGATGATAGCAGTGCTCATAACAAGGCAGTTCAAGACAGTCAGCGTCTTTTTGGTTGCCTTTAGCCTCGCCGGGGCAAGTCAGAGCCTACCTACTGTGGCCACCCTGCCAGCCTCTCTGCATTGGAACAGCAGTAGCTTTACTTGTTTAGATAGTTTCTTTGCCACTTCTCCAGGAACTCACAAAATAAAAACAATAATTCATAAGAACAAGAAGGAAAGTTGGTTTTATACCCCGCTTTTTACTACCCAAAGGAGTCTCAATGGCCTACAATCATCTTCACTTCCCCCCCCCCACAACAGACACAGGTAAGTGAGGCTGAGAAAGTTCTGAGAGAATTGTGATTGGTCCAAGGTCACCCAGCTGGCCACATGTGGAAGAGGAGTGAGGAATCAAACCTGGTTCTCCAGATTAGAGACTGCTACCCTCAGCCTCTACACCACCACCAATTGCATTAAGGTCTGGCCCTACTTTGTGTTCCAGCTTTATCAAAGATCCAGCAATAATAAAGAAACCATAAACACATCCAGCAGCCTGAAAGACAGTGTAGTATAGAGGTTGGATTAGGATCTGGAAGACCCAAGCTTGGATCACCACTTTGCCCTGGAACATCATTGCTATTATTCATTGTATGGCTTGTGTGTAATGAAGCCAGTGGATTCTGTGACTGTATAATCGTCCGGCAGCATCCGAGATCTGATGAGATCACGCGTACCTGGGCTATCCTAGCACGAGAAGCCCATTGGTCTGTCTGAGAAAGCAGATAACTTAAAGGTAAAGGTAAAGGTATCCCCTGTGCAAGCACCGGGTCATGTCTGACCCATGGGGTGACGCCCTCTAGTGTTTTCATGGCAGACTCAATACGGGGTGGTTTGCCAGTGCCTTCCCCAGTCATTACCGTTTACCCCCCAGCAAGCTGGGTACTCATTTTACTGACCTCGGAAGGATGGAAGGCTGAGTCAACCTTGAACTGGCTGCTGGGATTGAACTCCCAGCCTCATGGGCAGAGCTTTCAGACTGCATGTCTGCTGCCTTACCACTCTACCCCACAAGAGACTGTGCAGATAACTTATCTATTTATAAATTAGTTTACTTCCTGCAAATCAGATTTCTCTGCTCTTGCTTCCTGTCCAGAGAAGACCGTGCCCTAGCCAATAAGTCAAAGTAACAGCCTTTTGTTCTGCTTCTCTGTTTTTCAGCAACTCCGGTCTCAGGCTCGGGCACTGATCACATTTGCCGGGATGATCCCCTACAGAACATCCGGGGATACAAACGCAAGATTGGTTCAGATGGAGGTCCTCATGAATTAGATGCTTTAAGACTCCTGCCACCTGCCGTTTCATGCGCTCTGCGGACGGGTCCAATTTGAATTTTTTTGTTTGTTTGTTTGTTTTGCTTTTCGGGGTTTTTTTGTGGGGGGTATTATGTATTTTTGTCAACCACAATAAATTTCTTTGGTTTATATTTGCTTTTGACATTTTATTTTACGTTCACCAATGTTTATGTTTTCTTATCTGTTAATTTCCCTTTACCCCACAACATTTATTTCCCTGGGGGAGTGGGAGTGGGGAGTGGGAAAAGAACATTAATTGGCAAGCTGGAGCTATGGAGGCAGGTATTGTATCTTTATTTTCTTTGCTAAGCATTTTGTTAAGCTGCTTACTGTTCAGTTCTGTAACTCCTAAGTTCTAGAGCAGGGGTAGTCAAACTGCGGCCCTCCAGATGTCCATGGACTACAATTTCCAGGAGCCCCCTGCCAGCAAACGCTGGCAGGGGTCTCCTGGGAATTGTAGTCCATGGACATCTGGAGGGCCGCAGTTTGACTACCCCTGTTCTAGAGCATAACCAGCCTAGACTGAATAAGGGAAACAGGAAACCTCTTTTTATGCTGTTTTTTTTTAAGTTCAACAGCATTCCATTTTTTCCAGTTTTTTTATGCTCTCAGGAAAGTGCCCTTTTTCAGATCATGGAGTCATCCTCTCTGAAGGAGACTGAGGAGGTTTCAGGGTAAGATACAGTGTCATTCTTGACTCTTCTCAGCTGAGGTTTTGGGTCTTGTCATTCCAGAAACACGGAGCGCTATTTTAGGGGAGAATGGGAATGGCATGTTAGGGTGGCATGCTATAAGAAGCACGCCACTTAAAAACAGTAGCTGTTTGTCACGTTTTCCCCCTTCACAATATATAGAACAATTCATTTGTGTCATCAAGCCAAACGTTTCTTTGCCAGTGACGTGGAATAGGGATAAAGAGGTGCATGTACATAAGGTAAGTCGCACTTTGTATGATGCCAGAGGAGGAAGAATTTGATGCAAAGCTACCTTTCTGGGCAGGAGCTCTGGTTTTCGTGTCTCTTTGAGTTTTGCATTTGGAGCCCCCGATGTTTGTAGTTGGACACTCTAAATTCTGCAATCCAGAATGTAGTAAATAGCCTTCTTCCTGCCTGTTCGGTCCTAATTTATTCCAAGAGAACTTTCTCAGGTTCAAAGGATATGGAACGGAAAAAGCATGAGAATAGGGGATGCTGGTCATGGGTGAAAGAGGAGGGCTTGTAAAGTCCGCCCACCCCAGTCCTGTGCTCAGTTATAAAAAGTGACTCAACTGCATCAGCAACCCCAAGTCAGGAGCCATATTTTAGGAATGCCCATGAAAGAGACATTCACTGCAGTATTACATAAAATGCTAGGAGGAGGCTCTTGAATGATTAGGTGTAGCTGTGGGCACAAAATACCTTGTGTCAGCCCTGCATGTAACATTGTACATGCAGGGCTGTACATGCAGGGCTCCATTGTACGGCAAAGAGTTTTGGCTCCTTAAAGTTTAAAAATAATGTTCTCTGGGATGAAGCCCGTTTCAGCAGGTATGTGGTGCAGAAGATATTGAAGAGAAGGAGGGGGTCACCAGTTTTTGTACCTGAGCCATCTAGTTCTCACCTCTGCCCCCTACCCCACATGGGCTTTGGCTATATTGGCCAGTCATCTCCCATTACTCGAAAACCTTGGATGATCTAATGCAGGGGTAGTCAAACTGCGGCCCTCCAGATGTCCACGGACTACAATTCCCAAAAGCCCCTGCCAGCAAATGGGAATTGTAGTCCATGGACATCTGGAGGGCCGCAGTTTGACTACCCCTGATCTAATGCAAAGGTTGGGTCCCACCTCTTGTGTCTCTGTCAGTGTTTTGAAGATGTCAAGATTCTTTCCTCTCCATATCTGTAACTTCCCCCAAACTATCCTGTACCTGTTCGTTGATAATATTGAGGTTAAAAGCCTTAGACCCGTCAAGGTATAGCAGGTATGCAATACAAAATTAATAACGGGGGACCCACAGTCAAATTTTCTTCTGTATGTGAATATAAGATTAAGAAAAATAAGTCTCAACATAGCTTGCAAAAATGAGATTGCTAAAATATGTAGGATTTTAGGGAAATCTCAATCGGTATTTAAGAATCTGGGAGCAACAAGATACTATTTCTATCATGGAAGTCAATCATCTAAAAACTTACTAGGAAATTAAAAAATGAAAGGGCATTTTGGAAAACACTTCATCTCTGGTGGGTGCAGTAGACTTGCTGCATTAAGGGTGACTTTATTACCAAGGATCTTGTTTTTATTTAGTTACCTTTCTTGATGAAACCCTCGATTCATTAAATGTGGAAGAAATTGTTTAAGAAATGTACTTCCCTGGGAAACATCCCGGTGTTACCCATTCTAAACCATTGTTGGGGGGAATTATATAAAAAATTATATTAAAAAATTATATAAAAAAGCTAGAATGCCAGAAGTAACAGTTAAGGAAAATTCTGTATTAGAAACTTCATAATTTAAAGTTAAGAGATCTGGTTTGGTACCAGTTGGGGGGAAATCCGTGTATTATTTATTTATTTATAGGCTGCCTTTATTGCTGAGACACAAGGTGAATTACACCGCATAGTACAATGCAATCAAACGATATGAGACATCCAACAACAATACAATAGGAGTAAGATTTTAAAAATTAGAAATGGTGCAAAGAAATTATCAGACAGGACATAAACAATGCAAAAAGTGGAATGACAGATGAAAAAAGCAAAGTACAATAAATAAACCATGGAATTGACCAATATCCTGTTCAAAGCTCCCTCCCCCTTCCATTATATTATAGCCTTATTTCTTATTTCTGAAAGCCTCCATTTTACTGATATTTCCAGATTAGATTTGTTTGTTTGTTTTTAAAATATGCATAAGAAGCAAAACAGCATTTTTAACATGCCACCTGACACCATTAGGAACCATACCACATTTTACCAACTTGTCAACATGATATTCTTGTTGACAAGCTGGTAAAATGTGGTATGGATCCTAATTCCATAAAATGGATCAGTAATTGGTTAACAGATCGTACCCAAAGGGTACTTGTAAATGGTTCAGCATCCTCTTGGAGAAGAGTGACAAGTGGAGTGCCCCGGGGATCTGTCCTGGGGCCTGTGCTGTTCAACATATTTATAAATGATTTGGATGAGGGATTAGAGGGGATACTTATTAAATTTGCAGACGATACTAAACTGGGAGGGGTAGCAAACACAACTGAACACAGCAACAGAATACAGGATGATCTTGATAGTTTCGAGAAGTAGACTAATGAAATCCAATAGGGACAAATACACCAATATAGGATGGGGGAGACTTCTCTTGGCAGAAGAATGTGTGAAAAAGATCTAGGAGTCTTCATAGACCATACATTGAACATGAGTCAGCAATGTGACTCGGTGGCTAAAAAGGCAAATGGGATTTGGGGCTGTATCAAACGAAGTATCGTGTCCAGATCACGGGAGGTGATGGTACCACTTTGCTCTGTTCTGGTTCAGCCTCACTTGGAGTACTGTGTTCAGTTTTGGGCACCCCAGTTGAAGAGGAATGTAGACAAACTGGAGCGTGTCCAGAGGAGGGCAACAAAGATGGTGAGGGGTTTGGAGACCAAGACGTATGAGGAAAGGTTGGGGGAGCTTGGTCTGTTTAGCCTGGAGAAGAGATGACTGAGAGGGGATCTGATAGCCATCTTCAAGTATTTAAAAGGTGCCGTATAGAGGATGGACCAGAACCAATAGGATGAAATTAATTCAAAAGAAATTCCGTCTAAACATCCGGAAGAAGTTCCTGATCGTTAGAGCGGTTTCTCAGTGGAACAGGCTTCCTCGGGAGATGGTGGGTTCTCCATCTCTGGAAATTTTTAAACAGAGGTGGAGAGGCTGATTCTGTGAAGGTTCAAGGGGGTGGCAGGTTGCAGTGGATGAGCGATAGGGTTGTGAGTGTCCTGCATAGTGCAGAGGGTTGGACTGGATGACCCAGGAGGTCCCTTCCAACTCTATGATTCTATGATTGTTATGCTCCTGCTCTCTTTGGCCAGAACCCAGGAAGGCGCAGCATGTTTGTTCCTTTCTGTGCTCTTAGCATGACAGCTGCCAGCACATTACCTTATACCTACCAAAGATAAAAAAGCAAGAAAAGGAGGCCTAGAAGATCACTGCGGGGAGGTGTCAGCTCTCTGCCCTCGTGCTAATACCGTTTCTCAGGCACTCGACATACAACTTCCAAATTCTCCTGGAGGATACAGACTTGGGGCAATGCTTGGACAGTAACCAAGCACAGGTATTTTTGCCATTTGCTGACTCTCCAGGTAACTTATAAACAGCCGTACTTGTACACACCTGTTTCTTCACCTGTGCATTGTTGTTGTTAGGTGCGAAGTCATGTCCGACCCATCGCGACCCCATGGACAATGATCCTCCAGGCCTTCCTGTCCTCTACCATTCCCCGGAGTCCATTTAAGTTTGCACCTACTGCTTCAGTGACTCCATCCATCCACCTCATTCTCTGTCATCCCCTTCTTCTTTTGCCCTCGATCGCTCCCAGCATTAGGCTCTTCTCCAGAGAGTCCTTCCTTCTCATGAGGTGGCCAAAGTATTTGGTCAAATACTTTGGTCACCTGTGCATGTGCACACACAAATTTGCAATTCTAGGAATCTGAGCCTGGTGGCCAGGCGGCTTTGGTGAGCGATGTGGGCCAAGTCTCCTCAGATAGCTAGTTTCTCTCTCCTCCATACTGCCTCATAGACTGCAAGGAATAGGGAAGAGAAAGAGACATGCACAAAGTAGTAATAAGGCTCCTCCTTGATCCTCCCCTTTTGGCATTCAGGCCCCCTCCGTGAGCAGCGGAGAAGTAAAGGGAACAGATGACCCAGCGCTAATTGCCAAATTTTGTACTGGGTTTTTTTTATCCGCTTCAGATGTTTTCAAGGCCTTTGTGCAGCAAACGTGGCCAATCTTTGGATACAGTCCAACTAAACTTATGCACTTTTAAGTCACATTGATTTTGATAGGTCAAATTAAAGATGTATGTAAATCACTCCCATTCAAACCATGATGACACAGAAGTGCTTACTTCTGGGGATGTTGTACCTTTGCTTTGAAATATCCCATTTCACTCATTGGGTCTTCTGAATAAGCGTCATTGGATCAGCTACATGTTGATCTGTCAGTGAGAGCTAATTTTTATGGATGGTTTTTGACTTAGGATCACGCTCAGATTTTTTTTTTTTTATAAGCCATCTGAATCATGATGGTCCCCCTCCCCCAGACGGATAGCTTCCTTTGCAATTTCAAAAAAGGTTCCTATGTTGCAATCTTGTATTATGCAATTTTATTTACATGTACATCCAAGGGTTAAAGGGCAATTGGTCAAAAATCTAAGTATTGTATGTTGATAGTCGTAAATATTACCTTGTTCTATCAGAGATGACTTCTGTATGTCATATAGATGCAGATTTTTGCCTGTGGGTTCTTATGGGTGATGATTCCCCTACCTAGGCTTGGGACGAAGCATGGGGACCTACAGGGTGGTTGAGCTGCTGAATAAAATGACCCTGAAGAAGAAGAGTTTTTAGTTGGAAAATGCATCTCTGCAGTACAACACGCTTTGGAAGGGAGGAATCCGAGAAGCCGTGCTCCAAAGCGGAAAGAGGCCAAGCAGCCCCCTGGCCGAAGTCACGGTATCGTTGCTGCAGCTGGTGTTGTGAATCAGGCCGACAAAAAGCGCATCTTACTACCCGGCTATTTCACTACACCAGGGTTGCATCATACCACTTGCCTTCCCAGCGCATCCGGCTCCGGAGAGGCTGCAGATCTGGTGTCTCCGTGGCCTTTGTTTAATTGTGCTTTGTTTTGCTGTTGCCGTTGTTTCGTAAGCCTATTGGGATGTATGGTTCTGGAAATAAAACTGCGATTACTTTAGGCACGTGTGTGTCTACATTTCTTTTTAATGTGTACGTTATTCATCGTCCACCGGTCTCACTGAGACTCAAAGCGGATTACCCAGTGCAAGTCAATGCAGTCAATGGGAGGGGACATCTGATATTTCTGCCGTGAACGTGAAGAGGGTGGTCTCGTTCCCATCAAGAGTGCCAGACACAGGAAAAGATCTTTGGGCTTCTGATGCCCCCATTTGCTGGTGGCCTCTGCCCCGGTTTGCTGAAGGACCCTTGGACTCAGCAATGTATGCTGCGGAGAGCTGTTTAGCCTAAAAGTCTGCCTGCAACATCTTCTGACTCAAATCCCTATGCCTAGATTTGAGCTTGGCTGTGCCCTAATATTTCCCTGAAGAAGAGCTTTTGCAGAAAATGAGTGGTGGTTAATGGAGAGTGAGCTATCCCAAGGTGAGCCCAAATTGGTCAGCATTTTTTTTTTGCAAGCATCCTTCTAGACAGTCAAAAACATTCAGAATCATAGAATCCTAGAGTTGGAAGGGGCCATACAGGCCATCTAGTCCAACCCCCTGCTCAACACAGGATCAGCCCAAAGCACCGTAAAGCATCCAAGAAAAGTGTGTATCCAACCTTTGCTTGAAGACTGCCAGTGAGGGGGAGCTCACCACCTCCTTAGGCAGCCTATTCCACTGCTGAACTACTCTGACTGTGAAAATTTTTTCCTGATATCTAGCCTATATCGTTGTACTTGTAGTTTAAACCCATTACTGCGTGTCCTTTCCTCTGCAGCCAACAAGAACAGCAAGCATGTGGGATGTACTTAAAGTGAGCTGCTATACATGGGCATGAAATAGTAGGTGCCTGCTTCCCTTCTTGCTCATTTCCCCCTCCCCAATGGCAAACTTAACCTTTGATGGGGGAGGGAGGAGAAAAGGGGAGGAGAAAAGGGGATGGCTTTTTAGTTAAAGGATAGCTCCCAGCTGGACTCCTTTTACTCTTTCTAAAACCCTCCCTAGCATGATTCCATGTCAGCATTGATGGGAATTGTTCCTGTAGCCTTCCTGGATCAAAAAATAAAGAGAACTACAATTTTCTTCAGACCCTGTAATCCTGTAAAGTCTGAGCATGCACCACCTGCACCAACTAGCCAGTGGCCGACCAAAAAATGCAACCAGATAAGCAGATTAAACTATTCTCAAAATACATTATGAATCGTAAATAAACCATTGATGTGAAGTACGTGGGATGTTCAACTCAACTGGGCATCACAAGCAAGGTGATGAATTGTCAAAGGCATTCACAACCAGAGCCAACTGGCTGCTGTGGTTTTTCTGGGCTGTGAGGCCAGGGTCTGGTGATTTTAGTCCCTGTCATCAGACATGGCGTGATGGGAAAGTGACATTTTGGCATGGAGAGAATCCCATCTTGCTATGTCCTAACTCAAGATGCCAAGCCAAGTGAAACATCAGGGACTAAAATTCCCAGACCATGTTCACACAGCCTGAAAAACCCACAACAGCCAGATCACATCAACACTGGTTGAGAATGGCACTTTCCTGATAAATGCTTCAACAGTCCATCTCCTCTAGAGCTAGCTGGCTCACATAGTTGGATTTCTTTTACATGTAAACATTCCCAGCACTTCCCTGGCCATTTGAGTGTCCACAGAACCTTGAACAGGCCTTTAGACCATCACAGCATTTCCCATGATGGTGGTGGGGATATCTGTTCCACATAATATATTTCTGGTAAGGCCTTGGAGGAGGAGCGTGTCTCATGTCTTAAGTGCCACTCAACACCCACTAAGAGTGGCTTTCCCACCCCTGAGTGCCTCCTCCTCCAACCGGCTTGCCTGTCTGTCCAGCAGCCATCCAATCACCTTCTGTCCCCCACCACTGACCACCCCTCCTCTTTCCACTTCCCTTCAAGGTTCAGAGGCTGCAGATCCCTGCTGCATGAGAGCTGCCCCTGACGATGAGTTCCCTAACAGCTGTCTGCAGCCTTTCCAGGTCCTGGGGGGAGGGGGGAGGCCATCTGCAGAGTTCTTCCACTCCAGCCCCCCCCTAATATATCACCTATTGTATTCCTGTATGCAATGAGCTTGGTCCCTAGTATTTGAATAAATTGGGCTGTGCTAACATTTTCACATTCAGTTCTGAGCTTACCTGTTGTTGAGGAGGGAATGTGATAGCCACATATATCAGGGACTGTATGCAAAACTCGAGTTATTTTGTGAGCACCAAGAGCATGGTGGATATATGGGAAAGGTGAGATGGGAATGGTAAGTCTATGAAGGATGAAAAACTGAGAGTAGTGTAACACGAGATTTCAATTTAAAAAATTTAAAGGACTAAAATGTTGAAGCTCCTGAGAAGTAACCAAAATAGCTGAGAGAAGGAGTTTGACATATTGAGAGGTGCAGAGTCGTATTTACTGTCAGTTTTTTAAAAGTGATACCACTGAAGGGTGCCTTTATTCAGCAGCATGAGTTCGCCCTACAGCTGAACTCTACATGGCCAAAACTCTAGGCTACAAAGAACCCGTGTAGGCAGCAGGAACGTAAATCTTCAAAGCAGATGAGTGAACAAAATAGCTTTAATCATTCAGCTTCCTAAAAATCAGAAGTCAAAACAGAAGGGGAACTTGGGCACATTGGAACAGGAGGGCAGTGAGAGCTGTCCAGGCAGGCAGTAAGAGGGAAGAGCAGGTGGATGGGAGACTTGGAGGAGGAGTGTAAAACACAGAACAAAGCCCTAAAGAGCTAACAAGGTAGCACAGTTAAATCCTCGCAAATATAGCTGTTGGAGGCCTCCATGAATATCTAAGGACATGGTCTGTAATGGATCTAAGGGGGTTGGGTGGGGGGGAGGAACAAAGCTGCAGTTAAAACTTAATCCTATTCAGCAGACGCCCCAGAGGCACTGCAAAAAAAACAGACCTGTTTTCCCATTAACCCAACTAAAATGGGCTGTTGTACTGAATTTCAAATGGCTGTTCCTGACTTGTACCTGAATTTTATGACTGGGCTTCAACTCACTGTCTCTCAAGATTGCTATCTGTCACTGCTTTTAAACTGGCATGTGGTTTTCGGAGCACCAGGCCCCCAGTGAGACAGGAAAACAAGCCCTCGATGTTTTGGTGTGGTTTGTTTCTCCCAGTAGTGAAGTCTGTTCCGTACTGAGCTCACAACAGATTTCCTTGTTCTGGGTGCAGCAGTTATGTCTGCACCAGGGAGAAAGTCCAGGGTTATTTCATTTATTATTTCATTTATTTATATTTATTTTTTAACTTTTGTCCCACCCTTCCCCAGGGACTCATTGTGGGTTGCAACAACAGTCGTTAAGCAAAGTAACTTGTCCTGAGCCCACCTGTGGGTGGAAAAGGTGAGGTAAAAATCTGAAGTATAAATACATAAATTAAATGAATTAAAAAGGCCATAATTTCAACCTCAGTTTAAATCATGTCAAAATTGGCTGAAAATTGGCATGTACGGCAGAAAGACTCAGGGTGTGGGTGGAGGTAAAGCAGAAAGAAATGTATTTCCAAAGATCCTCTACGAATTTCTCCATTGTGGAGCTCAATGTCAAATGCACTTTAAATACCACTTCAAATACTTGATTGTTCACTGAATACTTCATCTCTGGAATTGCCATTCGGTTCTGTCAGACAGTATTTGAAAGGGGAGGCAGGTGATCATTCTTCAAAGGCCTCAACCATAAACATGGTGGAAGAACTTCATTTTGCATGCTTGGTGGAGCTTGGTCAGGGCCCTGATCCCATCTTCCCGGGGAGCTCATTCCACCAGGTGGGAGCCAAGGCTGAGAAAGCCCTGGCTCTAGTTGAGGCCAGATGAACTTCCTTGGAGCCAGGGATCCTCAGCTGGTTGGCATTGGCTGGCTGAAGTACCCTCTGGGGAACATATCAGAGATGCTGTCCCTCAGATACATGGAGTCTAGACCGCATAAGGCCTTGAAGGTTAATACCAGAACCATGAATCAGATCTGGAATCTGCCTTCCTCTAAAATGGAGGTTCCACTGCTAACTACTTTGTTACAAGAACATAAATAGCCCAGCAGAATCAGACCAGGGATGTATTTCCTTACTAGAGTTGGCAACCTCCAGGTTATGGTTGGATATCTCCCAGGATTACAAATGATCAGACAACAGAGATCAATTCACTTGGAGAAAATGACCACTTTGGAAATGGACTCTTATACCTCATTGCTCTCCCCTCCCCAAACCCTGCCCTTTTCAGGCTCCACCCCCAAAATCTCCAGTTTTGCTGACAACTCTATTTCTTACCCAAAATGGCCAACCACTGAACTTCTAGAAAACTCCAAGATAGGGGCAAAGTGCCAAGAGTCCCTGCTGTTATTACCCCTCCCCTCAGCAGCATATCTCATATCTGATTTTGGTAATGATATTCAAAATTGATAAGTAATGGTATTTACTAGCTAATGAAACTGAAAGAGATGGTGAGTCTGAGAGTGGCAGTATAGAAATCAAACTACACACACACACACACACACACACAGATGCAGTCTGTCTCTGGGTACCAGCTATTGGGAACAAACAGCAGAAAAGGTCTATGGCTTTTTTGAAATCCTTTTGGGTTTGGGGGGCATCTCTTTAGGCATCATAGGAAACAAGATTCCAGACTACCTGGCTCTTTGGTCAGACACAACAAAGATATATTTCTGTTATAAGAACAGAAGAAAGTTTTATTCAAGGTACGAGCGTTCCTGTGTACACATTGTACCTGAGGAAGTGAGCGTACACACAGAAGCTCACACCTTGAATAAAACGTTGATGGTCTTAAACGTGCCACTGGACTCAAAATTTGTTCCCTTAAGTTTAGGCAGTTGAAAGGCAAAAACGACCCCAATTACTAAAGCGTTTTCAAAGGACCTGCCTCAACCATGAATCATCTCCTTCCCAGCAAGGCCATGGTTTGTTTTTGTTGTACCTAATGAATCCACAGAAGAAACTGAATGTACCCACACAAAATGAATCAGAGAAATTCTTCCGCCCCAATTTCCTATCAGCCTTGTGTTTTTTAGCTGGTCTGTCCCGAGGACTTAATACCAAATCTGTTATCATACGCTTGATCTAGAACTAGAAGCTGGTGAGTAAGTATTTAGATATTCCTCCAGGCTATTCTTTCCTACAACCAGCTCAAGATGGTTCCAACCAATTTGTTCCCTCTGCTGGGAGTTAATTGAGTAGAGGGTCAGTCAGTTCTTTCTGGTTTTGCAGGGTATAAAGTTCCCATGACCCTTGGTATGTCGTGCTACATGCCCCGAACCTACACTATTCCATACCTGTCTGAAGAGCGTAAGCTTGTGAGAAAGTTGCAAACAACATCCAAGGAAATGAAATGGCTGAATTGCCGGCGTTGGAACGGAACACGGATCCAATGCACTCCAACGGGAGATTCACTATCAACACATTGATCAGCACTGAGGACAGCGGCATGATGCATTATGGACAGACAGATACAGCCCCCTATGACACAAGCCAAGCCAACCACCTCACCACCAACAGCACTTTCTACATGCGGACCTTTGGCTACAATACAATTGATGTTGTGCCAGCTTACGAACACTATGCTAACACAAAGATCACCAGCGAAGCCAAGAATCCTAGACCTACCCTTGCTGATCTGCACTCGTTCCTCAAGGTAAAGACACATCGGGGGGTTTTCTCTGATGCTGTGGTGCCAAAACTGTGTTGCTTTCCCTTAATCTCTCCTCCAAACTTGAGCCAGCAGCCAGCAATGACTGTTCTCCATCTCCTATCCCAGCAAGAAGAAGTCAAAGTTTTATTTATACCCTTGTATCCTTTGGCAAATGTTTGGAAGCAACCTCTGTTTCGCTTGGCCAGGGATATTCCTTCAGGGTCTTTAGCCCCACTGCTTTCCTCTCTTCTCACGATTTCTAACATAAAGGACAATGCAGGAGTGCAGGTTTTGAATCACAGAGCTGTTCTTCATCCCTTGCTTGCATTTGGAGAAGGCAGTGGGGGAAGTGGCTCCAAACTGACCCGGTTACCAATTTCTTTGGTGATGCCAGAATGTTCAGACTGAGTAGGGGACAGCTGAACTGCACTGAGGGTCTTTGGAACTTTGTAGGTTCCCCTCTCATATATGAGTCCGAGCCAATATTTGCTTGAGATAGGGCTCATAAGGGAACCGTTCCTGTGTTTTCCACGCCAGGTTTGATTCCCATTGAACTTGAGAGGTAATGATAAAAGAACACATGTGGAGAGCATTCTATCCCCATTAACGAATCATAGTCAACAATCTCAGGTTCCATCTTCTGAGAGCTCAGAGGATGCACCAAACTTTCCTATCTTAAGGAACTACTAGAACAGGGGTAGTCAACCTGTGGTCCTCCAGATGTCCATGGACTACAATTCCCATGAGCCCCTGCCAGCATTTGCTGGCAGGAGCTCATGGGTATTGTAGTCCATGAACATCTGGAGGACCACAGGTTGACTACCCCTGCACTAGAACACTTAGATTTTATTATACTGACAAAGTAAAACTGTCTGAAGGTGCAGGGATATGTTACTTTTTAAAACTTTGCCTTATACATTTGCTTCATTTCTCCACACTTGCATCCCAAGCAGTTGTGTCTAAAGCTCCAGACTGCCTTCAGATCCGCTCACCCTGTCTTGGTGTAGTACTAAATGCTGCTAAATTTTGTTCTCAATCAGTATCTTGTCCTGACTTCCTTCTTTCTTTGTTATCTTTTTTGCCGCTGGCTCTCCCCGTCCCAGCAAGAAAATATCCACCTCCATCCTCCAGCATATGAACTTCACCCAAACGATGGCCTTTCTGAAGGAGAGACCGAAGAAGGGGCCAGTGAGGGGGCCGAGAACCCCCAGGGGGAGCCTGTCCGTTTTGGGTGGGTTAAAGGGGTCATGGTAAGTTGCAGCACGGCACAGCAATTGTAGACCTGCTTATGAATCTTCTATTTATTCACAATGGGGAAACTCAAATTCTGCAAACTGGATGTTTTGTTCTGGTTATATCTTAGTGATTCTTTCCAGTTATTACAGTTGCTTTCCCTTCTAGATTCGGTGCATGCTTAACATTTGGGGTGTCATTCTTTACCTGCGACTGCCTTGGATCACTGCACAAGCAGGGATAGGTAATGTACCTTTAAATACCTCATTTAGTCATATACACCTTTTACAGAACAGTGAAATCAGGAAGGCACTGATCCCAGTGGATATTATTCTAGGGTCATAAATGCAATCCCTTACATACACTGCTAGTTTTAATATGCCAGGGAAAACCAGGACGGTAAATGGCCCCCCCAGGCAAAGATACCCTCAATATGCCTTACAAGCAGAATTGCAAAAGACTTTTTTTTAAATTCCAAATTATGTGCCATGGGAAAACTATTAATTTTCCATGAGAAAACAAATTAATTACAAATTTAGACCAAATTGCATATTCACAGAGAAGAATGCCTCCTGCATCTCTGTTTAATTTACTGCCCTGTATTTGCCTTGTTCTAATCAGTCTCCTTTAAGGGATAGGAAACGCTACTGGACAGGATCATTACCAGAATTACCACCTTTGGGGAGGATGCCTGTTGTATCTCTGTATGATTCACTAATCTAGTGTTGCCTTCCTTCCAATTAGCATATCCTGGGTGCAGGATGGATCTGATGCAGCAAAAGAGTGATTCATGCAGAAACACAGAGGACAGGCTGTTTTGAGGACGGGTGCTGTGTATTCTGAGATATTCTGCCTCTAAATATTTTCAGGCGCAAGAGTTAAGAGTATCTCCAATTTTAATTCTGGAAAAGTATGCCCCAGGTTTCAGATACATGGGAAACACCAGGCTGTTCTGAAAAGCCTCCTGCTCTGAGGATTGGCTTTTTGCTTTGGAGAAGATGAAGCTTTGGGGAAGGAATACATCAATGGGTGCCATAGTAGTGATGGGTATCACATGGGGAAAATTCAGAGTAGCGGTGTTTATCCTGTATCCTGCAGTATAATTTTCAAAAATTACCTTTTATCCACAGCACTGACATGGGTGATCATACTGATGTCTGTGACGGTGACCACCATCACTGGACTCTCAATCTCAGCGATTTCTACCAACGGCAAAGTCAAATCAGGTAGCATTTTATACCTTGGTAAAGTTCCACAGAATGTCTCTCTCTCACATGGCACGTCTTGCTTTATAGCCTGTCTTCCCATGGACGTTCAAGACATTCTAGGGCAGGAGTAGTCAAACTGCAGCCCTCCAGATGTGCATGGTCTACAATTCCCATGAGCCCCTGCCAGCATTTGCTGGCAGGGGCTCATGGGAATTGTAGTCCATGGACATCTGGAGGGCCGCAGTTTGATTACCCCTGTTCTAGGGTTTACTGTTATGGTGCTGTCTAAACCCACATCAGCTTCAACAAGGTGGTTTCATTCTATGTCTTCAGACAATGTTTTGGAACCACAAATGTTATTTATTTATTTAGGGATTTTTAAAAAAACAATCCTGCTTTCTTGTGACTACTCAAAACTAACAGTTTTGATATTCTCATCTGTTAGGTGGGACCTATTTCCTCATTTCCAGGAGCCTTGGGCCTGAGCTGGGAGGCTCTATCGGACTCATCTTTGCTTTTGCCAATGCCGTAGCCGTGGCCATGCACACAGTGGGTTTTGCCGAAACGGTGCGGGACCTTCTTCAGGTAAACACTGAACAACCAGGTGGGATGGTAGCTATACCTTCCCTTGTCAAAAAATTGTGAAGTGAGCTGTAATTCTGGGGGATCCCAAGCTCCCACCTGGAGGCTGGCACCTCTATTGGGGGCCACATGGAAAAGCAGAGTTACGGTTGAGCTTTTATGCATGTGGAGTCTTTCCCCATAAGGTTCTGCCATCCTTTCCTGCTGATTTTTAATAGGTGTAGTTTCAGCCAGCTTCTCTTCAGACAACCACAGGTCAGCTCAGGTCCAATGGTACTACCCTGGCAAACTCTCCCGCACCCTATAGCTATTCCTCTGCTTCCCAATCTCTTTACTCTGAGGGAACCAGCCAGCTGGGTCTCCCTCTGCCCTGTTGCTAAGCAACAGCTCTCCGTCTCTCTCTCACAGACACACCTCCTTAAAGGTTGTGCATATTATCACTTATGGCTTCAAATTAAATAAATGCATGTTACCAAAACCTCAGAATAGGAGTCTCTTGAGACTCAGGGAAGGATGAGGAAGCTAAAAGAAGGAGGGGGACCCAGTCCTGTTGTATTAACATACTGGAGCCAAAGTAGTATAATTCGTAAACACCCACCGATGTTAAAATATGCTTCCACCAATTAACCAACTAACAGATATACTCAGAATCAGTGCAGTTTTATTCACCAGGCTGTACTACCAAGAAAGTGTTCCTTGGATTGCAGCCTGTAATTTTGTCAGATTACTATAGCAGTTAAATGGATCAGTGCCTGAGGCCCTAATATTTATACATAATATATACAGATAAACTAGATTATTCATGGAAAGGAAGTGGCTACTTTTTGCCTAATGAAATAGTTAAGGTGAGAAGCTATGAAAGCCATGTTTAAGTAGTTGGGGGGGGGGAGAGATGCAACTCAAGATGTATGAATACGTATATTTTCATGTTTTGGATCACTTTTGTCCATGATGGGGAAGTGCATTTTTGTCCTACTTATGGAGGATGGGGGGGGAGGGAGGAGTTTCCCATTTTGTTTGTTTCTTTTGTTAGTTTTGTTTGTTCTTACGACATTTTTGTATGGTTTGTCACTTATACACAGGATGTGGTTGTATTTGATTGATTGATTGATTGATTGATTGATTGATTGATTGATTGATTATACCACCCTCCCCTGAGGCTCAGGGCAGTTCACACGAAACACAGGGAACAAGAACAATACAGCAAACTCAGTACGTAGTTATGTCAAATGGATCATAACAATAATAGCAGCGACAAACAGAAAGAAACGTTCTAACAGAATTGTTCTGAACATAGTGGGGAAAAACATGAGCTTCCCAACTTGAACCAGAGTTGCCACAAAATTCAGTAACCTCCTTAGGCATAATTGTCCTTTAATTCACCTGAGGATGAAATTATGAATATAAGGAAGACATTCCCATCTATGAGAAGGATTCAGCAATGAGAGGGACACTGGGAGAAATTTTTGGACAAGTGGCAAAAAAAGAAAAGAGTTAAATGAATAACAGTTTTCGGGACACAGGCCACTGAGTTAAGGAAGGGATAGTAAAATTTGTCTTTCCTCAGTGGTATGCAAGGATCCCCTAAACTAACTGACCTTGTTTTTTTTTTCCTGTGGATTTATTTCCTGAAGTTGTTCCAGGTTGCACATTCTGCATTCATTCTGATAGCAGGCTCACTAAATACTCAAGATTGAATTTCTTTTTTTTAGGAATACAGTTCTCCTATCGTAGACCCCACAAATGATATCCGCATTATTGGGGTTATCACCGTCACCGTGTTGCTTGGCATTTCCTTGGCTGGAATGGAATGGGAAGCTAAGGTGAGGTCCTTTTTTATACCTATAAAATGGAGAAGAAGACAAAGCTGATATGGTTGGGAAGGCTTACAATCGCCTTCCCTTCCTCTCCCCTGTGAGGTAGGTGGGGCTGAGAGAGCTCTGATAGAACTGATCTATGAGACAAGCTCTAACAGGACTGTGAGTACCCCAAGAGTACCCCAAGATCACCCAGTGGGCTGCATGTGGAAGAGCAGGGAATCAAACTGCTGCCGCTCCTAACCACTACACCAAGCTGGCTCTCCAAAATTCCCAGTCAAGGTATTTCACATCATCTACATTATTTGAAATCAAAATTCTGGGAATTGAGCCTAGGACCTTCAGATTACAATGCAGATATTCTACCACTGAGCCATAGCTCTTCCCCTGGACCAATAAAGTTCTCACAATATTTTTGTTTGGTTTTGCAGGCCCAGGTTCTTTTCTTCATAGTCATCATGATCTCCTTTGTAAATTATGTCATTGGGACAATAATTCCAGCAAGCATGGAGAAGCAAGCAAAAGGATTTTTCAATTACAGAGGTAAGCAGCTACTGGCATGGATGCTTGGTACAGAAGGGAATCTTTCTGAATTGTAGGCCCCCAGAAGAAGTAATATGACAAGCAAGAGAAACTCATAGGCCTCACAGGAGGGAGGTAGTTGATGAGACTGTCAAATCAACAAGAAAGAAACTGAACCGCAAAATGCTTCAGCTGTCTTACAACAGTCCCCATTTGCTTCTCTCTTTAACAAAATCTAAACTAATTTTGTTCACATGGACACTTGCCTGCTTCATCCCTTCAATCACTTCCTCCAAGTTTTGGTGGGTTCTTGGACCATTTCATGTCCCAACCTGTGTTCTTGGTTTAGAGATAAAGAGGAAGGGTGGTGGTGAAGCCTTGCTAGTACATGAAGGAAAAGGCCATGAAAAAAGTATCGTTAGCCAGAACTCACTACAAGAATGAACCCTTTCTTCTGTTGCAGCGGATATATTTGCTCAGAACTTTGTGCCCCACTGGCGTGGACCTGACGGCAGCTTTTTTGGTTTGTTTTCAATCTTTTTCCCATCTGCTACTGGCATCTTGGCAGGAGCCAACATTTCAGGTGATTTGAAGGTAGGAGTTGCTGGCAGGGGCTCCCAGGGAAAGGAGGGGTGGTGTACACAAATGGGGTCTTCTAGGTCTCCCCGTGCAATGAACTGGGTGACCTTGGGCTCATCACAGCCCTGATAAAGCTGTTCTGATTGAACAGTAATATCAGGGCTCTCTCAGCCTCACCTACCTCTGAGGGTGTCTGTTGTGGGGAGAGGAAAAAGAAGGTGACTGTAAGCCAGGAAACAGAAAAGTGGCATATAAGAACCAACTCTTCTCCTCCTCCTCCTCCTCCTCCTCCTTCTTTTCTCCTTTCCACCCACCCACCCTGGAGGGAACTGGCCATGGAAAAATTGGCCATGGAGGGCCTGGAGGAAATTGGCCATGGCTTGGCTTTCTAGGTGCCTTGGCTTTCTAGGTGGCCTTGAAGTACCTGAACTCTTTGCGGGTACATTCTGAATCCCCTAACTTAAGGGAATCTATTCCATTTTCATATTTTCCAGTATTTTAGTCCCTTAGACTGTGTGTATACCAAATCTGCGAACTTCTTTTCACCAGGGAGTGCCTACATGAGTTTTATTCCTCCTCACTTCAAGTGAACCACTTAGCTGGTGTGGCCTGTATACTGTGATGCCTGAGGAATTGATCTTTCTAAATATCACTTGTTCCTTTGGGCAGGATCCTGCTATAGCTATTCCTAAAGGTACCCTCATGGCTATTTTCTGGACAACGATATCATATCTGGTTATTTCTGCTACAATTGGTAAGCAACAGATTTAATTTATGTTCTTAGAGTCTTGAAGTCAGTGTTTTGATTGGTGAAATGCTCTTTATCTCTCCAGGCAGACTGCAAACAAAAATTCTTCTTTGCTGTCTCTGCCCTTCCTTCCAGTGATCCATGCTCTTTCTGTTACCCCTCCTTTTCTCTCTCCCTGAATCTCCTGCTTCTTACAAGCACCCCTGGGAAGAGAGGTGTATTTACTTTCACTCAACTTGTACTCTGCCCAGGAGTGGAAAGAAACAGGAAGTTTCCATAAATCACCCCCCTCCCCTCATAGTCATGATAATAGCAATAATTTGCATTTGTATGGCACTTTTAGCTTTCAAAGAGCTTTAGATGTGTTATCGTTGTGACAATAACCCTGTAAGGTAGACCAGTATACTGCACACTTGGCATGAAGAAGGTTCTAGGTTCAATGAGATGACATCTCTAGTGAAAAGAATCAGATACAGGGTGATGTAGCAGACCTCAATTCTGACACAGGAGTGGGTGCAAATGCAAAATGGCTGCCACAGGAGGTGGAGCCATACACACAGCCTAAATCCAGGGGAGAAGAGTGATAATTTTAAGAAACACGCAGGGACAGAGAATAAAACCAACACTATGGCAGCAGCTGCTGCTGAAACAGCATTATCTACTTCAGTAGCTAGTCAGACAACTTTCTCAACAAATGCCCCACCTGTCCTCACCCATTTCCTAAAAACACTTGGTGGGCACCAAGAAAGGTATCAGCAGATGCCATGTTGCCTGTGGGCACGTGCTCTAGAGCAGGGGTAGTCAACCTGTGGTCCTCCAGATGTTCATGAACTACAATCCCCATGAGCCCCTGCCAGCGTTTGCTGGCACGGGATCATAGGGATTGTAGTCCATGAACATTTGGATGACCATAGGTTGACTACCCCTGCTCTAGAGAGCCACTGCCCGGCTAAGTAGACAATACTGACCTTGATTCATAATAAGACAGCTGCTGAAGTTGCTTTTAAGGGAAAAAATGAGGTGTGTGTGGAGGGGTCTTCTCCACTTTCCATTTTCTTTCTGTAAAGACCCACTGGAGAGCTGCGGTTCCTCCAGTGGGGAATGGTATTTCACACTGCATTCTGTCAGGAGCTGTCTTGGGTGCTGAACCTTTAAGATTCTCTAAGGGTGTTTATACCATTTTTAAAACAATATTTGATTTTTATACTGTCATTCCTTGAAAGAACTATAGCATAAAGTATTTCCACCCCCTTTGGGTTAAAACAACAGCCCTGGAAGGTAGGTTTGCTGCCACTTATTACGTTCTGTGCCTGAATGGGTGTTTGTATCCCAGTCTCCTTGGTTTATGTCCAACACTTTAACCACAGCACCATACTGACTGACATGCTATTTTGTGCCCTGCATCTGAGAGTTTCTTGCTGCATGCACTTCACCTATGCACATTCAAAAGTTGTACATATATACATAGGATTTGTTCCAGCCTTTAGATCAGGGGTAGTCAAACTGCGGCCCTCCAGATGTCCATGGACTACAATTCCCAGAAGTCCCTGCCAGCATTCGCTGGCAGGGGCTTCTGGGAATTGTGGTCCATGGACATCTGGAGGGCCGCAGTTTGACTACCCCTGCTTTAGATGGACTTGGGGCATTTGGGGGACAGGGCTAGGAGGCTGAACCCTACTTCCACATACATTTCTTCAGCCATGAACCTAAGATGATAGAGAGCACCCACACTTCTTTGCAAACAAATTTCAAACACAAAAACTTCATGTTGTACCTTTCATTAGAATCAATCAAAATATCACAAAATGGCAGCATAAGTTTTAAAAGGTTTTTCTTAGAGTTCTGTTTTGATAAATTTGGCCTTGTCCTGATATATAGTATTGCACACAACTTTTGCTTTGGGATTGTGTGCGTGAGAAAACACAGATACTTGCAATTTTTGGAAAACAAAAAGAGAACAACATTTCAGTTTGAAGAAGATAGATGGGACAAAGATGGGACTTGGCATCCAGGTGCTGCCTCCATCCACTGGTTATTATTGCCGTATTTTGTTAGGTCAACACCTTAGAGTATTCTTCAACTTTGTTAATGAAAGGACCACCTTTATTTGGATGTTATCACTTAGATTCACAAAAGGAGAATACCACTTTTGTCCCATCTTGAAAACTGCGTTGCACCCAATAGCATCTAATGCCACTACACCTGCAGCTTCTCCTGCATGTTCTTTTAAGACCATTCCAAACATGGGGCTTTCTCACCACGCCCAAGGACAACATCTTTCAGATTGATGAAGAGTTCTAGAGAACTTAAAAGCTTGCATAATGTTCTGAGATTTTTATTTGTTTCAATAAAAGACATTATACCTTTTTTTTAAATTCCAAATTGTTTATTGTGAAACACAGAGTGTAGGACGAACAAGAAAGAAGGAGGAGATGGTCTTAAATTGTTTCTTTCTAGGTGCTTGTGTGGTCCGGGATGCATCTGGAAATGTGAATGATACTCTCATCGTTGGATCTCTGGGCTGTGAAGGAATTGCTTGTGATTATGGATGGAACTTCACAGAGTGTGCCCAAAGCCACACCTGTCGCTATGGTCTCATTAACCATTACCAGGTATCAGCCAGATGGAATTGGGTCAGAACAGTATTTCTATTGAGAGCTCTAGGCTTGGGGAGTAGAAGGACAAAGTTAGCGTTCTTTCTAATTAAAATGACTGTAACCAAGGATCTGAGCCTATGAGATTTGCATTGGAATCCCTTATGAATTATGCACACTTTTTGGAACCATGGATTATCTCAGAGAATCACAGTCTTCAGGAAGAAATGGGAGGGCAAAACCAGCCCCCTTTAATGCCAAAAGAAGAGGCGTTAGTATAGGCTGTCTAGCAAACTGAGTATTTGGTTAATTCTTTTTCTGATATGTATATAGAAAGTCACATTACACTGTAGCAAATTAATTATCTAGTGTTGTTAAGTCAGACAAGCAGCAGCTCTCTAAACTCACAGACCAAGTTCTTTTGCAGTCCTGCTTCCTGAGATCCCTTTAACTGGAGACACCAGGGACTGAGTTTGGCACTTCCTGCATGTGTTGTTCCACTGAGCTACAGCCCAACAGGCAGAAATAAATAGTCTCCTTTAAGCACATAGGGGACAGTATAGACCTGCAATGAAGGATGCTATTTTGATGGAAACAAGACTTTCCCCTAGATGTCCTGGCCTCCATTGACAGAGATGCATGTGGCTCATGGGTCCTCATGCAATTCTATCCACATTGTACATCTTGCAGATGTTGGTTGCTTTCCCCCATAGAGCATGAGCATGGTGTCTGGCTTTGCACCTTTGATCACAGCTGGAATCTTCGGGGCCACCCTCTCTTCTGCTTTGGCCTGCCTTGTTTCAGCACCCAAAGTCTTCCAGGTGAGATTGTTTATTATATTTATTTATTTATATTTCAGATTTTTATGCCACCCTTCTCTGGCAGCTCAGGGCAGCTCACAGCACGTTAAAACAGCAAAGCAAATATTAAAACTATGAACATTAAAATCCAGTTCATGCACAATTCTCTTTCTCTCTTAAATGTGTCCCTCTTAGCAAATGATACTGAATTTGCAACTTGGTGGCTGTTCTTCAGATCCTAGCAGAGCCGCACATCCATTTATGCTTGCCTTCCCTTGGCTTCATTGAGCTGGGGCTCAGATTACTAGCCAATGACATAATGAGTGACAAAATTATCTTCTCTCCAACAGTGCCTGTGCAAGGATCAACTCTATCCTGTCATTGGCTTTTTTGGGAAAGGATATGGAAAAAACAATGAGCCAATCAGGGGATACATGCTGACCTACATTATTGCAGTTGGGTTTATTCTCATTGGTAAGTTCTTAAGGATAGTAGAACACTTGGTAGAATTCAGTCTAGGTATGGTGAATTCCTGAATGATGGAGGATTTTTAAATTTGGCACTAAACCCTTCTATGTCCTCCACATTCATTTTTATTCTGTGCTTTGGATAACAGCCATCTTTCTCTTCTTAATCCCTGCAGCGGAACTGAATGCTATTGCCCCCATCATCTCCAATTTCTTCTTGTGTTCCTATGCACTCATTAACTTCAGCTGCTTCCACGCATCCATTACAAACTCGCCAGGTAAGAACTTGCATAGCAGTGCTTAATAGCTGAGCTGAACCTACCAGATTAGACTCAGGGCAGTTTCAAGGATTGTAGTTTGACAAACCAGATAATACCTACTGAATTTGGCTTATTGGCCATGGGTTGGATCCAGGGATGCACAAACAGAAACAGGTTTTCCTTACAACAATGTTTTAAAAGATAATGCATATAAAATGCCTTTAAAACTCTATAATGCTATAAAATGCTTTGTCTTTGTCATCTTCATTGTCTTCATCTTATTGTTATTATTAGTCATTTCTCATGTTTTGTCCATACAGGTTGGAGGCCATCGTTCCGATATTACAGCAAATGGGCAGCTCTGTTTGGTGCCGTTGTGTCTGTAGTCATCATGTTTTTGCTGACCTGGTGGGCAGCCCTCATCGCCATTGGAATTGTGGTTTTCCTGCTGGGATATGTTCTGTACAAGAAACCCGGTATGTAACTGGTAGCAGCAGATCAGGCATTTGGTTTGGGGAGATGGCAAATACTGCCCAAGAGTGATGGGTTCCTTTCATGGGCACCAGAACGGATGGTGGAGAACGGATGGCATAAATCATTCAGGGACTGATTTTAGAGGGAAAGGGTGAGACTGAAATAAATGTTCTCTAAATAAACAGATCATTCCATTGATTGGTTATGATTCCATTGCTTGGGAACTGCTCTTGCAGAAACTTCATCCATGTAATCCAGGGGCTCAATGGCAGAGCATCTGCTTTGCATGCAGGAGGTCCCGGGTTCCATCCGTAGTATCTCCAACTGGAAGGATCAGATAGGAGGTGATATGAAAGATCACTGCTTCAAATCCTAGAGAGTTGCTGTCAACCAGAATAAGCAATCCTGAGTCTGATAGACCCAAGGTCTGACTGAGTGTATAGATGCTTTGTATGTCCATGGGTAGTCTTCCACTAATAATTTTTGCATTTCTCTAACAATCTTTTATGTGGATTTGGAATGATTCCCATGGAAATGTAAACTTGGAAAAAACGTTACACTAGAAATAAAATCCTCATTCATTTTTAACGGAAGGACTGTGAGCAACAATCAACAATAATTTTTTGGGTAGACCTGATTGGGCAGACCCAATGGAAAGATTTTGGCCCACAATATCTTCCAATAGCTTGTCAGGCAAAGTGCTCAGTTAGATCCACATTCAAGACTCATGTCCCTAACGCATTCTCAATTATACTCCTAGATTGTAATGTTAGATCATGAATGTGTAAGGGCATTGCAGAATATTCATACCAGTATTATATACCATGTATTATATGCATGACTGCCGCAAACAACATGATCCAAATATATATATGAAGTATGTGAAGTCCATAGGCCCAAATCATTGTATCCTACCCAACTGATTCGCATGCACGCTTAGTGCTACTTAGCAATCAGTAAGACAAAAATGTTTGAAAGGATCTCTATGGTCTGTCTTTCTGCAGAGGTGAACTGGGGTTCCTCAGTCCAAGCAGGTTCCTACAACATGGCCTTGAATTATTCTGTAGGACTCAATGAGGTTGATGAGCACATAAAAAATTACAGGTAGGTAAGTCTAAAGCTCCAAAATTCTCTAAACCAGGGACTCTTCAAGGGGGTCCAGTTCCTGTGCTGCCACGAGACCTTGCAAAACTGAAGAAACTGCTGGCCTGATGACAGAAGCATTTAAGCAACATCACTGCTAAACAGGAGCTAATTGGTCATGGTCATGTCTTGTACTGGGTAAAATAAGCCTGGTGGGTAAAGCTGGCAACTGAAGCTTGAACAATTCCAGATAGATTTAGAGGCAGAGCCTGAGGATCATGAAGTTCAAGGAGGGACCTTAGTAAGGATGTGACGCTGTAGAATCCACCCTCCAGAGCTGCCATTTCCTCTAGGAAAACTGGTCTCTGTACTTTAGAAATCAGCTGTAATTCTGGGGGAACTCCAGGTCCCACCTACAGGTTGGAAATCCTGGGCCTCTACCCTGAACTCCACCCACCCTGGTTTGGGGCTGATAGAGGGAAACAAGATGTCACCTGATTTTGCCATGGCAGCCTAGACCCAGCTTTGGTCCACAAGGAAGAACACGGGTATGGCACCACCTAGATTCAGTTGCCCTAAAGATGTCCCCTGGGGTGGCTATCTCACTTTGCCTTATGGTAGGGCTGACTCTGTTGCAAATGAAACATTTGAAGCTGCTGATTTGTTTCTTTGCCAGGCCTCAATGCTTGGTCCTCACTGGCCCTCCCAAATTCCGGCCAGCACTTGTGGATTTTGTGGGCACCTTCACCAAAAACCTGGGCCTGATGATTTGTGGGGATGTGTTAATTGTGAGTATTAATTGCCCATCTGTCATTGCAGCAAATGCTAGCTCAGGGTACCGAATACTCATTTAGGGGCAAGCTAGAAAATGGGATGAATGCAATTGGCTTTTCTGCGGATGAGAAAGGGAGGACAGTTTTCCTTTGACCATCCCAAGAGGCTATGCTGGGGTCTTGCATGGGCAGAAGCCATAAGCTGCAGAGACTATAGTAAGGAGTGGGGGGAGATAGAAGGAAAAGTTGGTTGGACCCACCCCAATATGCATGTAAACATTTCCCAACAGGTTTTGTTGTTTTTATGAAAACCCAGCATCCAATGCTAATTTGTTTTGGTTTTTTTTTTTTAACATTACCTTGTGCTTCTATACATATATAATAATTGTTCTTGGAGATCTCATAGTAGATGTAAGCAGACGGCTTTGAGTTCTTCCAGCATGTGGGAAGGATCCTAACGACTTATACAGTATTTATGTTTCCTAAGGCTTAGCTGTAATACTGAAATGGGGTCTCAGGCTGGGCCTTGTTGAACCTTATCTTCTCTTTAACCCATAAGACTAGCTCAGGGAATGGAAATGTCATGTTAATGTTTGGCTCTGTATCAGTCCAAGGACTGCATTTTTGTCAATTCTGGGGGGAAAGAGAGAAATCCCGGTTCCTCCTAGTGTACTTAAGAGTCTTCACACAAGAGAAAAGTCACTAGGGTTGCAAGCCTCCAAATTAGCCCTGAAGAGCAACCAGAATTACAACTGATCTCCTACACAAGGAGGACGTGAATTTGTGAAGCATTCCATATTTTTATACTCTCTAAATCTTGCTGGTCTGCAAGGGGCTACTGAATTCAAATCTAACTTATCTCCAGACTACCTAGATCAGTTCTGCTGGGAAAAACAGCAGATTTGGAGGGTGGACTCTATGGTATATCATAGAGTCTAGGAGAAACAGAAGCCTCTCCCCGAGCTCTGCCTCTAAATCTTCAGGAATTTCCCAAGTCAAGCTAAGTGAATCTTGGTACATGTGCTGCATTGGTTTCACCCTGGAGGTATCCTTAAAGCTTTGCTAAAACCAAAGCTTTAAAAATGTGTTATTTGTCCACGGTTAAAGGATGAGCCCATGGAAGCATCCCTTTGCTCTTGCTCTGACTGACCTAGTAGCTCTTGATGTGTTCTCTGGCCACCAGTTCCATTGAACATGAGCTTGATAAGGTAGTGCCAATTCCCCCTGAGTGGTTTCCTTCCTCCAGCAAGCACATAGCACCATGTTGCAAGTTGGGTCGATTAGATCAGTGCAAATGAGCGGTCAGGGACCTGATGCAAGAACATAGCATGTTTCGGAATGCCTGAGGATAGTTTCCTAAATGGTTATCCTCATCTTGAGCCCTCTCCACTATGTTTACAGAAGTGAGTGGCAAGGACAGACATAATGCAAAAACTGGGTTACAGTTGGAAACAAGAAAGACATGCAATAAATAGTGCTATCAACTACAACCTGTGCCCCTTTGTAAAAGCAGCTGGAGTTTGAGGTAGAGGTGGGAGATACACAAAGTTTGGAATCCTACGATTCCCCATTCTTATATCTGGGCAGGAACAAGATCCTGGTCCAAGCTGGGTAACTCCAGGAAGACGTAAATCTAGAAACGCCCAAATGCCAAAGCCACCCTCTTGCGTCTTCTTCCTGCTTTGTCACAGGGGCCTTGGAAACAGAAGTTGTCTGAGCTCAGGCTCACGTCGAGAGACCATACCAAGTGGCTCACCAAGCGGAAAATCAAGGCTTTCTATACTGATGTCTTAGCTGAGGACTTGAGAACTGGGGCACAGATACTCATGCAGGTAAAACTGTAAAAAAAACAGGACACTGTAATATCAAGGATGTGCAGGTGGCTTAAATCTGTAACTGCTGGTTTGGAAGTCCTGAAAGGATTCGTGCAAATATTCAGCATTCTCCTTGGAAATGATTAAATTCCAGATGCTGGTGAAGGGGGCAGCTATAACCCTGAGGTGAGGCTGCTCAGTACTAGTTCTAATCTGTATTCACATACTGTTAGATATTGTGCTGTCATGGTACAAGAGCAGTTATTTGCAAGTGAGCTTTCCTGTATGGAAAAGACAAGCTAGTTGCAAATGATCACAAGGCTTGGCAATAACTTGCCCATGTGAGGATTCAGCCCTATACTTTCTATGTACTTTCTATACATAGAGCAGGGGTAGTCAAACTGCGGCCCTCCAGATGTCCATGGACTACAATTCCCATGAGCCCTTACCAGTGATTTGTAGTCCATGGACATCTGGAGGGCTGCAGTTTGACTACCCCTGCTCTATGTATACTCAGCCCGTGAGTACTCTGTGTTACCGTAGTAACCTAGACCAGCCATTCTCAATCTTTTTTTTTTGCCACGCCCCTTTTAGGAGCTCTTCTCCAGCTCCAGGGGCCCCTGCAATGAGCTGTGAACTAGGCTGAAAAAGGCCTAAGATTGAACTAACTACACGCAACATACCTTGTCTTATATATACGCAAGACAGATTTTGAGAACATTTGACCAGGAGAAGCACGTGCATTTGTTTTTTTTTTCCCCTTGAATGAACACACAAATGAATGGATTACCCGACTTCTTTTTCTTTCCCTTGACGAAAGTCAAACGTTCGATCTGTTAACAACATTATATGTGATGAAAACAATTTTTTTTATCAGTTCAGTTACCAGGGCCCTCCATAAACCCTTTGGGCTCTCCTTTGCACATTTGATAATGGATGGTCTAGACCAGGGGTAGTCAACCTGTGGTCCTCCAGATGTCCATGGACTACAATTCTCATGGGAATTGTAGTCCATGAAAATCTGGAGGACCACAGGTTGACTACCCCTGGTCTAGACAACATATCTGATTTGAGAAGCCATTTTTATCACCCCAGTATTCTAGATGAGGGAGGAGGATTGCAAAGGCACACTGAATTCCTTGTGAATGCACGAGATTAAAAAGTCTTTATACCTGAAGCACTACATTCTTAGATCCAGCTCATCTTGGTAGACTGCTGCCACCTGGAGAAAAGTAATGATATGTGACATGAATGACTTGTGCCAGGCTAAACAAATTTAGAGTCTAGTGGCATCTTTAAGGCCAACAAAGTTTTATTCAAGGCATGAGCATTCATGTGCACGCATACTTCCTCAAATGCAGTGTCATGTACCACGCTAGTACTAGACTCTGATGCCAGAGCATACATGTGTGTGTGAGAGAATGTGTGTGTAGGAAAGAAGAAGGACCTTTCTGGCCCAAGAAGAATGCCCAGCAAATTTACTGCCTCCATAATAGCAAATGTCTCCCCGACACTTGGATTCTTGGAAGAGCAAACCAAAATTTGAGGACAGATGAATGCAGAACATCTCTCAGAATACTCCTCCAGTTCTGAAAGGTTTATTCTAAGCAGCCAACAGGGGAAAGGGAAAAATCAGAGGACAGAGACAAAAACTTACTTTCTAGCTAACTTCAAAACTACAATGTTTTTCCATTGTTTTTTTTTTTATTTCCTCATGAGACTTTCCAGGTATTGCAAGATAGAAAGATGACAGAGCTAACCAAATGTAGGTAGAAGCTGACTGAACTCCCTCCCCTCTTGCTAGGCAATATTACAAGGGTTCATGTGCTCCAAATCCCTATTCCATACCAACAATCAATTTCATTTAAGCTGAGATGAAGCCAGTACAATCCTTGGTCTTTATCATATAGTTTAAATATTTGATATTTTAAGAAAAGCTTCATCGAGTGCTCATCTGAAACCCTTTATCTACCATTATGGTGGCTCTCTGCCATCCATTGTTCCAAACAAACAAAAGTAATCCGATTATTAGGTGTAAAAAAATGTGTTTGCTTTAAATAAGTCCTTCTGTTGTTTTTTTATAAAGGCCACCGGTCTTGGGAAAATGAAACCCAATGTCTTAGTGATCGGATACAAGAAGAATTGGCAGGTGGCTCATCCCCAGACCGTTGAGGACTACATTGGGATTCTGCAGTAAGTTGGCATCATGATAGTTCAGCTAATGGCGATGAACAGGAAGAATAGGAAGACAAATCATTCTGAGGTTCACCAAGCACTACCGCTTTGCAGTGTGTGTTTATTTAAATGTAAGCTATAGAATAGCTTGTCTTCGTCTCTTTTCTGGAAACTATATTTTCAGCATCTTCTACTGCTATCTGAGAGAGCCAGCCCACCTGTGGGGGTAGTTAAATGGATCCAGGGGTTCAGACTTTGGCAAACATCATGTTTAGTCTCCTTCCTGCCTAGTGTAGAATGTTGAGCTTCTGCAATGTTTTCCACATCCATGGATCTATCTTTTTATACTTTGCCATGCCCCCCTTTCCTTCCAGTGATGCTTTTGACTTCAATTATGGTGTGTGCATGATGAGGATGAAAGAAGGGCTAAATATTTCCAGACTGATGCAAGCTCATAGTAAGTACTACTTGGGATCCATTTCTCCTGGAGCAGGGCTGTGATTGGATTCAGATTGGCAAATGGTCTATTTTCTTGAGCGGCCAAAGAAGAAAGAAGGCCTTGGGGAAACAAGTGGCCTACAAAACAATAAAAAGAGGCAGTTTCCATGGCAAATATGCATATACTTTGTACCCATTCCTGGCCAGGACTGCCAGAGGCCAATCAGAAGAATCTTTAAAGGGCTATTCTGTTTATCCAATAGCTCAGTGATCTAAATGACAGCTAGAAAGAAAGCTGAACTGGGAAAGATCTCTGCCCGGGGGTGATTTTCAATCAGTAGGTCCTGGGAAGATGAATCACTGGTCTGACCTGATATAACATGGGTGCATAAAACCCTTTTACTTACTATCCCTTAGTACTGAGGCACAATCAAATACAGAAATTCAGTAAGTTGTCACCACTTCCTCCAATAGTTAAAGTATAAATAAGTCCCGTGTGTATGTGGAATCAGCTTGCTTATTAATTGCAAAGTGTCATATCTCTCTTTCACATACCCTTCTCTTTTCCTCTTTTCCAGTTAACCCAGTTTTTGACCCAGTAGAAGATCCCCAGAAGAACAGCGATGCCCCTGCAGCCATAAGCACGTGTCAGTTCTAAGCAGGTTCCCCTATGTGGAGCACAAATGTTCATCTTTCAATTAATTGTGCAATTAGCAGAGCCTCCTCCATGGAGCAGCTGACTGAGGGTCACATGAGAGATCTGAGACCAGCATCTCCTACGTTTTATCTTTAAAGATACAAGTGGCAAGGGATATGGATTGGGGTATTGAAATCAGATTGGAGTTATAACTTTCCCCCTACACCACTATGTTGATTTAAATTGTGCCCTCATCACAGACACACTCTTTACTGTTTGCTCTGCAGGAGAAAACATACGTGTATTTGTCTCCTAGGGGTCAATAGCTCAATAACAGAGTATGTGTTTTTCATGCACAAGATTCCAAGTTCAGTCCATTCATACCGTCTGTTACAGGATCTCAGAAGGTGAATCCTTTAAAGCAGGGGTATTCAACCTGTGGTCCTCCAGATGTTCATTGACTACAATCCCCATGAGCCCCTGCCAGTGTTTGCTGGCAGGGGCTCATGGGGATTGTAGTCAATGAACATCTGGAGGACCAAAGGATCTTGGTAGGCAGAAAGCAGCGAAACTTTGATCCAAGGGCACATCTATATTATAAATTGCTTTGTCATATGCCAGTTTAAGTGTGCCAGTGTTCTGAAATGAACACAGACAGAGCATACCTGTGTAAGCTCATTTGAAATTTTGCTGTGTAGGTTGCTTTTGAACTGTTGAGTGTGGTGTCTATATCATGCAGCAAGTTTTTTTTTCATGTTTCTAGTGGATCCTGATGCTCTGGTAGCAGAACAGCAAGCAAGCACTGTCTTCCAGGTGGAACAGGGCAAGAAAACCATTGACATCTACTGGCTATTCGATGATGGAGGTAATTTTGGATCCTGCTAAAAACCTGGAACTTTCCCCACTTCTGTGATGGCATTCAAGCATCTCAAATGTATACATACCCAATATTTACCCTGTTTACATATAGGACTTAGAACTAGAGATGGGCACAATCCAACCCACTGGTCTCCGCAAACCCACAAAATTGGGAAGTTCATGGCTTATGAATTAGGCTTGTATGGCCACGCCTCTAACAACCACACATGACCACATATGGGTCTTATCCCTCTGTGTGCGTTTGTGGGCTTTTTTGGGGGTGGAGTTTCCTCTCTTGGCGCACACACGTTGAGCATGTAAAGTGCGTGAAAATCTCTCTTCCAGCAAAGACAGGGCTTGAAAGGGTTGCTTTTGGTTTCTGTGGCAACTCCAATGATTACCCATTAAGCTTGATGTGGAGGGGCTAGAGGGATAAGAGTGTATTGCTGACTCACTGAGGAATTGGTTGGGATATTTTCATGCTTTATTGCTTCATCCTAAATGTTTATCAACAGGTGCACAACATTAGCAATCAAGAATGCTACCTTTAACCCATTTGAGGTACAACTCTTGCCCGCTTCTTTGGAAGACTCTTACAGGATTCCCTTTCGAAACTTCTAATAGTTACTTAGTTGTTGTTTTAGATCTTTTTAAAAATCACCCCATGCTTTCCCATCTGGCAGGTCTGACGCTCTTGATCCCATACCTCCTTGGCCGCAAGAAGAGATGGGGGA
The DNA here is from genome assembly GCF_049243985.1 of Paroedura picta. Classification (NCBI taxonomy): domain Eukaryota; kingdom Metazoa; phylum Chordata; class Lepidosauria; order Squamata; family Gekkonidae; genus Paroedura; species Paroedura picta. The sequence continues at coordinate 23,606,300 of NC_135382.1, read as the reverse complement.
AATGCAAGGTCCGTGTGTTTGTTGGTGGGCAGATCAACAGGATGGATGATGAGAGGAAGGCGTAAGTTTTTTTGCAAGCTGGAATTCTGGGATAATTCAAAGTCATTTCTGTTCTGTAGAAATGGAAAGGGGGAAAGGCTTGATTCAGTCAAGTTGTGTGTTTGGGAGGAATCTTTCCATCGATTTTCAGACAGTTTGGGGCAAGATCCAAAACAGGGAAATTTGGGATCTCATGAAACACAGGAAATCCTTTTCTCCCTCTTTACAGGATAATTTCCCTGTTAAGCAAGTTCCGACTTGGATTCCATGAAGTGCACATCCTTCCAGATATCAATCAGAAACCTCGACCAGAACAGTAAATATGACTGCAATAGCTCTTCTGCTCACCCATTTGGTCTCTAGGCTTGGCTCTTTCTACATGTGTATTAATTGAAAAGTCAAGTACAATTGTGACCCAAAATAGAAGAGGGCTTTACAAGTATGGGTATAATGTGGGCAGGCAGAGGGTGTCTGGGAAGTTGTGAAGTCTTAATTGGACAAGTGCCATCTTTGGTTCTTGAGCAGACAAATCAGGTTCTCTTCTTCTCTGGTTATTCCAATCAATTCTGTGCTTACAACACTCTACTGAGGCAGGTTAGGATGCTATTAGTGAATTGATGGCTGAAACCAATGCAATTACTTCCTGATTAATTCCCAGAGTGCTCTCTTAAATTCTCTCAGGAAACAGAAGTAGTTGACATAACAACTGGAACAGCCCTCTGGGGAGGGTGACAGACAGACAGACAGACAGACAGACAGACAGACAGACAGACAGACAGAGCATCTTAGCAAGAGTAAAGGACCGAATGAAGTTCTTCTGGGCCTATAAGGCCCAGGGAGAGGGGTTCTTATGGCCCCACATGGCTGATTGGGATCCATAAAGAATCAGTGGTACAACTTTACAGTAAATACAGGAATCTCTAGGGGGAATAACCTTGGGCCGGTCTTTATTTGCAAGCAGATGTGGTTGCTCACATGGGCTCAATGGCTTTGTCCACAGCGTGAAGAGATTTGATGACTTGATCGCCCCATTCAGACTTCATGATGGCTTCAAAGATGAGGCCGTGGTGAATGAGATGAGACACGACTGTCCATGGAAGATTTCTGATGAGGAGGTCACCAAAAACAAAGCTAAGGTTGGGGAGCACTACTGCTTGCCATCATGGATTTCAGATGTAGCTGCTGCCGCCGCAGGAACTCAGGAGAAGGGGACCTTCTGAGCCGTCCCAGGGCCCCTGTGTCTTTAAGGCTTCCACAGGAAATGCTGAAGTCCTGAAGAGCAAATATGCTAAATCAGGGGTGGACGAAACATACCACGAGTCTAGCTTCATGTTATGAAACAGTGCATGGTACAGTCTGTCTAGTGCCTGGGACTGGTTTTACCTTGACTCTGTTGAGCCAAGAACAGAAAACAGCAAGCAGCAGGAGAGGGAGACAAGTTTATAGACCCGATTCCTGGCCATGGTTTGGCTCATGGGCTCATGGGCTCCTGTCTAGGCCTGCCAAAAAGGCTTTCTGCTTCTGAACTTTGTATGAAAGGTTGCCCCCCCCCCGTGTTCTGTCACTGAGTCTGTGCTGAGCCTAAAACAGCCATAAAATGAGCTAGTTGTAAAAACCTGAGGTCTTAGCAAGGCACTATCCTTGCATGGAAAGTAGTAAAAGGCTAAAGCACATGGATATGAGGTTTCCCCAGTAGCTCCTGACAAACTGTAGAGGAGGATATGGTCACTTCTTCTGGGTTGGGAAATTCTTGGAAATGCAGGGGATGGAGCGTGCAAAGAGAAGGACCTCAGCTGGATACAATGCCATACAGTGCCCTCCAAATTGACCCATTTCTGCAGGAGAACTGATCTATGCTGCCTGGAAATTAGTTATAATTCTGGGAACCCTGGAGGCTGGCAGCCCTAGAAGGAAAACTAATCAATTTAAGGCTCTGCCAGCCACAGCTTGTTATGTTGGGGGAGAGTTTTACAGATAGCATGGACTGCCAAGGAGACAAATAAGTGTGTTCTAGATCAAATTAAGCCTGGATTTTCCCCTAGGAGCTAAAACAACTAAACTGAGGCTATTGTACTTTGACCACATTATGAAAAGACAAGAAGCGCTGGAAAAAGTAATAATACTAGGAAAAGAAGGCAGTAGGAAAAGAGGAACATGAGATTTATTGACTCAATAAAGGAAACCACAGTTGTTAGTTTGTAAGTCCTGAGCAAGGCTCTTAATAGGATATTTTAGAGAATGTTAATTCCTCCAGTCACCATAAATGGAAAGTGACTTGAGAGCACAAGGGCAGTCCTAGCATGGAGCGGCTTCTCATTTCATCCCACAGACTGTGTCTGTGTGGAATTATTTGTTTATGTTTTGCTTTTTATTCCACCCTTTCTCGAAAAGACTCAGGGCAGGTGACCTGAGAGTCGATAATTCCTTCTCCCCCAGAGGCACTTGAACGAAAACATATATGCCAACTATACTCAATGGTAGTTTCTGTTGTGCATGGGGATCTTCCGAGGACCGAGCTTGAGGTCCGAGGCAGGATCCAGGCGGATGCGGAACCAGCCCACACATGGCAAGGATCCCATCTGCTGGATCCAATCAATTCAAATCAATCAAATGTGATCTAGCCAACTGTGTGCATCCGTGGGAGGTTCCTTCGTTTACCACATGTATATATGCTGGATTTTTCTGGCGGGTTCTTTGGTCTTGTTGTCACCTGCTACAACATGTACTCACTGCTGAAAGCACTAAGAAAGAGCTGTTCATTTGCCCAGTAGCCTGGCGTTCTTCCGTGAACCCACGGATTTAATAGTTTCTGTCGTCTTTCCTTCCCTCAGTCCCTTCGGCAAGTGAGGATGAACGAAATCTTGCTGGATTACTCACGGGATGCAGCCCTCATATTCATGTAAGTAAAAGATATTATGATTGGACTCATTAGAATGCCTTCCAGGAGGATAATTCCAGCTTTTTCAACAAAAATAAACAGGGGTCTAGAGCAGTCTCGCAGGGCCAGACTACAGCCCTCGCTTTTGCAGACTAGGGCCCACTTCTTCAAATGCAATCTCCTGTTTATTTTAACCAGCTGAAGTTTCACACGGTCCTTTGGGAAGTTTCCGTCAGCCTTCAAAGAGAAGCCCGTTTTGGAAAAGTAATGCTCGGCTCATGCCTGTGTAAGACCGTTTATGCACTGGAGGTTTCATGCCAGGCTGCAGACTGGAGTTTTAGTCGTGGCAGGTTGCCCCACCTCTTCCTGCACCCACACGGGGGAGTATTTGGCCCAGTGCACCTCATCTGCCCCCGATCTGTGCTCCTGACAGGGGGGTGGGGCAGTGAAGTTCCCAGTGCATAAACGGTCTAATTGGTGACTCACCGTGCTGAAAGCAGCAGCTGACCAGCCACATCAGGAGCTTTGCCAGGAATCTCCTGCCTTTTGCAGTTGCAGATGGAGAGTAGAAACAACATGTTCAGCAAACTCATGAGGCAGGGTCCCACATGTGGCCTGTGGTGGGGAGGGGACTGCCTTTCGCGTGGCAGGGAATAATGGATATTTATGTTTATGATGCACCGTATTTCATGGGGGCAGCAAGTTAAATATGGATACAACAATATTCCCAGGACAAGGATGAAGGAAAAGGGATGACAGGCTGCTTGCTTGCCCATGATCCCTCTGATACATGGAAGGCTTATGCTTGCCCTCTGTCCTCATATTTCCAGATTCCAGAGTAGCAGGAGATAGGCATGCATGTGCCATCCTATGCATCTTCTGCATAGTCTCACACAAGGACTCAAAATATTAGGGTGTTACTATGCCCTGGCCTAGATTTCCTGCTGGGGTTGTTTTTTCATTTCTGCATGTCTCAGGACACTATCCTTACGGTATTGTTTCCAGATTCTTTTAACATGGCTGAATACTATACCTTGGACATGAGGCATGGTTTGTCCATTAAGGACCCAATTCTGCTTCATATTAGTCATTCAAGTCCCAGGAAGATGATGATGATGATGATGATGATGATGATTTGGATTTATAGCCCGCCACTCCCTTAAGTCTCGTGGCGGGTAACAGCATATAAAACCCTTATTAAGCGTCCTCCTAAACCTCCTTGTGGTTTGGTACATGCTGTCATCTTCTTGAGAGGAACCTCCACAGGGTACAATGCCACAGAATGGACTCCTCAAAGCAGCCATTTTCTTCAAGGGAACTAATCACTGTAGTAGGACAATCCATTAAAGTTCTGGGAGATCTCCAGGAGATTGGTAGTCCTAGTTACTTTGTTATTCAATAGAATGATGGCTTTTATCCCTGACAAGATCATAGCTTAATTCTACACTTGTAGTCACTGATCATGATCAGATCAATTTTCACTGGAGAAGAAGATGGAGGAGAAAATGTCTCCCTGAAAGCTAACCTGGCCAGAAGAAGGAACGGTGAAAAAACTGGTCGTTGTATATCTAACCATTCCGCTTTTAGGTCACAGGTCTTTCAGGGGACAGTTTTACTGGGAAGAACATATTTCTAGCTGCCACTCCCTGCTAAATTTGTTAACAGTCTTGATTCCAGTACTCTTGTCCTCTTACTCTGTCTAGTGGCCTAGTCAGAGAATTGCAGGTTTTCACTCTGTGATTCAGGAAAGATTTAGAGCAAAACATTTGCCGCTACAGCTGCTCTCTTTTCCCCACAACCTTAATTTCAAACTAACAAATACGAGCCACGCTCCCTATCCTATTCCTTGTCTCCTTTGCAGAACCCTGCCAATAGGCAGAAAGGGAAGATGCCCCAGCAGCCTCTACATGGCCTGGCTGGAAACCCTGTCACAAGACCTGAGACCTCCTGTCATCTTGGCCCGAGGCAATCAAGAAAACGTCTTGACATTTTACTGCCAGTAATTGTTGGACCAGCAAGAGTTTGTTGGACCCTGGATCGAGACTAAAATGATTTTTGGACTGAGATGGATCCTGTCTTTGGACTGATCTTAACGGGGTTCTGTTTCAGCTCGTGGAAGCCTCCAATAAAAGACTAGTACCAGACGATTCTTGAACAATAAGTACTTCCTTCTTTAGTGGTATATGAGTCACAGAAGGGCCGCCTGGGACATTTCTCGAAATGTGGCCTAATGAGTAGACTTTTTAAGCGGAGAGAAGAAGCTTTACAAAATAAGATATATCAGAATACAGCAGTATTTCCAAAGCTGACAAAATCTCATGCAAAATCCAAAACCAAAACCATTTAATATATTTTATTAAGGCCACCTAAAATAACACATCACAGTTTGCTAGCTGTTACATTCTCTAGACCCCTTTATAAGGCTGGATGTTCAAAAACAGACAAAAGTGGAGTTGGGGATCTTCAAAGTCATGATGTTGATGCCTACTTGTCTTCCTCTTTGGGAAGAACCCCCAGCTGACTTCATTGACTGCATGGCATTCTGTGGAAAAGGAGAAATGCAAAATAGCTACTAACAAATGAGGGTCAGGGGGTATGCGTCTATTCTTGGCCTTCTTAAGGGCTGTTTTGAGCACAGTTTGACCCAGTGTAGAAAACAGCCACAGGGGGTGGTTGTTGCAGTGAAGAAAGGAATCAGAAGAGATGAAGCAGGAAAGCTGTCAGGATAAAAGGAATGGTCTATCCATCATCCAAGCCTCCCTGTTGTTTTTGATCTTTGGGAGTAATTCTACACACTGTTTGGCATATGACATTATAAAACTGAGATGGTACTCCACCTAGTGGATAAATTAAAGGATTGGTTGGCTAATGAGTAGTTGCCAACTCTGGATTGGGAAATATCTGAAGCTTTTTTTGGGGGGGTGGAACCTGAGGAGGGCATGTTGGGGAGGGGAGGGATACAGTGCCATTCTGTTCGCCTTCCATTTCCTCCAAGGAACTAGAGAACAGTTTTCATTCTGGAAGATCTCCAGGCCCCACCTGGAGGCTGGCAACCCTATTTAACTAGTGTACTCCAACCTGGATTCTCTCCATCCACTGACAAAGGCCCTTTGCAATAAATTCTGATATATAGCTTTGCTTTCAGTCCCTTAATATTCCCTAAAATAGAATTTTTCTTTTTTTTACTGCTTCTACATGCTCAATTTGCCATGACCCCAAAATCTACTTCCTGGTCAATCACCACCAGAACTTTTGATTCAATTTATATATAAAGTTACAATCTTTCCCCCCTCTCATTGTGTGTTACTTTATACTCAGAAATGTAGAAATTCATTTGCCAAGTTGTTACCTATGTGCCAGTTTGGAAGCTTTTCACAATCTCTTGCCGTTTTCACCCCCCCCCCCCTGAATAGTGTCTGGAAGACCACTTCAAAGTGACTGTGCAGCAACTACCTAGCAAGCCAACAAACTGCAAGGAACAAAGTTAGGGTGGAAGCCATATATGATGGTTAATGAGTCTGGTTCAAGTCATTTCCCCACAACCACATAGCAGCTGCAGGGAGTGGCTTTTTCAAAATCTGTGTGAGGGAGTCTTGGAAAACCACTGCCTTCCTGTCATTGTAGGCAAGATCTGACATTCATGAATATTCTTTTTCAAGTCCTAAGGGATTTTAAGAAGCTGATCTCTTCTTCTTCTTCTTCTTCTTCTTCTTCTTCTTCTTCTTCTTCTTCTTCTTCGCCTTTCAGCTTGTCCTCAGCCCTGAGGTTAGGTGTTGGGTTGTGCCAAAGCCCTCTGTCCCTCTGCCCCAATGGGGTTCTTCACTTGCTGGCCCTGCAAAGCACACTCAGTCTGCAGGACAATGTAGAGTGAGACACCTCCCACATACATACAAACCCAGGAATACTTGCTTTACATCTCCCTCTCCACCATTAATAAACCAGGGACAGAAATCAGGCTTCATACTTGATGACCTGCAAGTGGTCAGTGGTGTGAGCTGGTGTTCCACATTCTGGTGACATTGAGCCTCCTTCGGGTAGAGAAAAGTGGCATATAAGTACCAACTCTTCTTCTTCTACAGGCACCACATGGGTAAGCTACACTGTGCAAATCCTTGGTTTTACTAAGCCTGGGCTTTTTCAAAACTGTAAGACAGTAATGCTGCAACATTGCCTCTTACAGAGTCTGCGCTGACCAAAATTCTAGCTATAGCATAAGAGCCTTCTACAAGGATTGATTCTCCAGGAGATGTGAAGGCCAAAACTAATGCTAGCAAATAGGAATTGTAGTTAGGATACAACATAGAGGCAGGGGAGTGCCTTGTGCCCTGTGGAAATAAACAGTTTATGGCTCCAGGCTTTTGTTTTCAAACACCATTCTAATGGGGCACGTATGATCTAATCCTAAATCTGCAAGTATATTATCCATTTAATTTATTTACTTGATTTTTATACCACCCTCCCAGTAGCCTGGCTGCAGTAAACAATCATGTGTGTATGTGTGTGTGTTTTACAGTATAGGGAAAGGAGGAAAGGTCATTGCAGCATACGTTACAGGGTTGTAAATAGCTTCAAGCTTGCATCAGCCATTTAACCTGAAAAAGCACTTCCTTTCCATGTGCTCTGTGAAACAAACATCTGTTTCTACATTCAAATGCCAGGGATACCTCTACGAGTTTCAGAGGGAATGTTGATTTAGGGGTTGTTGGTGACAAGCTGCACTTTCACATACAGATAAGGATGCCTTGACTTTATCAACCAGTTGTACCTGTTTAATAGGCACAGTAGCTATTTCTAGCATTGGGAGAATGTACAGACTGTACCATTTCACACAATGCTGACCCTGGTGTGTCCAGTTCTTGGGTTTGCAGCCCTTTTCAAGGTTTGCCTGAGAACAGCAATTTGAAGCAAGCAACTGTGACAACAGTTGCTGTAGGGATGTTTGTGATGCAAAGACCTTACTAAGTAATGCTTGCGTGATGTCACTTCTCCTAATCTCTCCCAGGCTTGGCTGTCATCATTTTGTACAACCAGGAATCTCACATGGAATCGTCTTTTTCACCTTCATTCACCTCCTTGGAAACTCTGTGCATGGCACAGGATGCAATCCCCCCCCCCAAAAAAAACCTTGGAAACCAACTAGACTTTTAAGAAGCCAGCAAGGAATCATGGGGGTATAGGGGCACAATCAGATTGAGACAAGAAATCATTCTTCCTGATGTGGTATGATCCATTTCTTTCCAGCTACTGTCCTTCTGTTCCAAGCAAAGCACACCCTACAGCTGTAGCTTACCTAGAAGTCTCAGCCCTCCCGTCTTTATGTATTTCCTCCTGTTACACATAAAGTGCCCTGAGCCAAAAGGGAGGGCAGTATAGACATATTAATTAATAAATATGAAATCCCTTCAGTCCTTACCTGGGAATGACTGCTGTTGGGGGTTTTTTTAATGTGGTTTTTATTATAAGTAGTTTATGGGAACATTTAAAATCACCTCCTTGGCTGAATTGCCTTTTACAAGTGTCTCTCTGAAAACTAGATCGCCGATCCAAAATGCTGCTGCATGAAACCGGGCTGAATGGGGGGCCGCAAATTCCTTCCAGGGTGCTCTGGTCTTGCACTGTATGAAGGGCCATCTGCTGTGACGACACATTACTGCACCAAATATTCCCAGTGCAAGCATTTTTTGGTGTTAAAAATAGCGCTCTTGGACAGCAGCAATGTTTCCTCTTCCCCCCCCCCCACTATAACTGCAATTTCAGCACTGTTCAGTGACCAGGTGACAGCTGCTTCTGCATTAATATTATTATTTAGCCTTCCAGCCAACTGGTAACTGAGTCATTTCTGGATCAAAGAACCAGTGTGATCACTTTCCACTATATCAACACTAGCCAGCCCCTGTTACAAATGTTTGATGAGTTGTATTTTTATTCTACAGTGTCAATCTTTATAGTATGTGAAAGCCAGCCCAGTGCAAAGATGAAAGATATTGCACTGGGATCTGGAAGACTCAGGTTCAAGTTCCCACTCAACCACTCAAAGAATGATCTGGGGCCCATTACGCTTATATTGTCCTACCTATTTTACAGGATGACAATGATAAAATAGGGGAGGGAGATCTATGTATCCTGTCTATGATAGTGGTATTCTTGGGTGGTGGTGGTGGGGAGAAATGATTAGCATATTGGATCTATGTGTTAGTTAACACAACAAAATGGCATAGTCACAGACATGTGGCATCATGTGCAGAAAATAAACTCCAAATAGGTATATTTGCAAAAAGGTAAAAGTTACATTTATTGAGGCAGATTCAATTCACACTCTTGTTGCAGTGGAAAAGGAGACAGAAGGCAAAGGAAACTAATCTATAAAGAACATTGTATTTTCATTACCCCACCCTAGACACCCACAAAATACTTTAATTAACCCACAATGTCTCTATGCTTTTGTTTTCTCCAGTGGGCCCATTTTATCATAAATCCCTAACTTGTTCTGTTTCACCATCATATTGCAATATTGCAATAGCAAATATTTTGCATCATCTATTATAAATTTTATAAGCATTTTCCTCTTAACAGTCCTCCTTCTTTCATAAGTTGTTCTTCCAATGTTTAGAGTATTTGATAATAAATTAACCAGAGTATATTATTTCCTTATTTCTTGACAGTTTGGCATTCTTTTATTTTCTCTTGTTTATTCACCATACTCTCGCAAGTTAAATTGTTTGTTTTCTTTTTTAAAAGGTCAGTGGTGAAACTAGTGGACACATTTTTTGCTAAAACCGGGGGGGGGGGGGGAGAAGCTGCCTGCACTAGTACTGATGAAAAGGCCATCTCTCTGGAGATGAGCTAATTTGAAAAAGGATTTTAAATATGAATTGTGGGAGTTTTTCTTCTTTTGCATTAAAGGTAGAAGTATCAAGATGTGTGTCTTATGGGGATTGAGAGTTTAAATAGACAAGGATTGAGTATTTGATTGAGTTAGGGGGAGAAATCCTCATGTCTAGCTCTTTTACATAACTGAGTAGGGGGAGAAATCTTTCTTTCCAGCACTTAAGATAAGGAAGAAAGGACTGGGGCTGGTCCATTTTACATAACTGAGTCTGGGAGAGCAATCCTCCTGTCCAGCATTTAAGATTAAGGAAGAAAGGTCAGATTATCATGGGAGGTACTTCTCATGTCCTTGAGGGAAAATGCCTCTTGGTTGACTCCTACCCTGATGTGGCTTTTGCAGGATTAATGCAGGAGTTAGTTCATATTCCTTGCATGCTCTCAAGAGTGACTCACTGTCATCTTGGTATAGTGAGACCATAGAAGCAGATTTAGTAAAATTGCTTAATAAGTTTTAATATCAGGAGGCTTGAGCAAGGTTTTCTAGAGGCCCAAGGAGATGTCACAGTTTGTCTGGATTCCATGTGTGTGATAGTAAACAAAGGAAATCTATTGCAGATGAGGCCCTGTAGCCCTCAAGTTGAAAATTTGCAGGTTAGGAAGGTGCAAATGTATAGAGGAGTACTCTGAGAAGAGGCTGTTCCCAGGACATTGCTCAGACTGCAATCTTTACAATACCATCTTGGGAGAGAAGTAACTGTGCCTAGTTGGCTGAGTTACTACAATTGCCCTGAGAATTCAGGCATTCCAATGGTGAAGTTACTTGATAGACCAATGAGAATGTGTAAGCTATAGTGTAACAAGAAAAGGAATATTGTTTAATTGTTGTGTCAGCTTTGCTGAAATTGAAGATCTGTGTATTTGGATCTTCCTGCTTATTTATTTGTTATATTTATATAACAGCCTTTCCTGAGACTCAGGGTGGTTTACATTAAACTTAGCAGAATAGGAAACAGTATTTGCAAATATATATCTTTTTACTTTTGCTTCATCATCTGGGACTCTTGTCTGATTCTTTGGATTTTTCATTTTAATTGGTTCTCACATCCAGAACCAGGCTTATCAACAGCAGTTTGATCCAGACTCCATTTTTCATGGCTAGGCCTATGCTAAGATGTGCATATGTACAGAGATCAAAATGGAGGTCCCCTGTGACCCACAGTATCACAACAAACAGGGCACAGAGGCCAAGGCCTTCTCTCAATGTTGCCTCTTAGTACTGGTATTCAGAGGTTTTCCTGTCTCTGAATTTTGAAGTTTCTTTTAGACACCTTTGGTAAAAAAAGAACTTCCCTTTGTTCATCCAGAAATCTGTTGCCCATGAACTTCATTGGGTTCTTCCAAGTTCTGTATTTTGGTAAGAGGGAGAATTCTCTAGATTCACTTTGGATGTCCCATGCATAATTTTATGAATCTCTAGGCTTTACCCTATTTAGAGATCCTGTAGTCTAATCTCGATGAAATTGCTGGGTTTCAATTGCAGCAACTCTGCACAGGATTGCAATGTGATTCACGTAGATTCTGAGGTGCTATGATCTGTCCTGTTAAAATGTAATTTTTCCCAAATGGAAGGTCTTGCAGCCCTAAACACATGCATTTGCTTATGTTCTTTATCTTTCCCCCATTCTACAATCCCAGCCCAACTGCACTCCTAGAAATATTTTTGTTAGGGTCAAACATTACCATACCTTACAATGAATTTCGTAATCTGCATGCTAATGATCTGAAAAGGTTTCATCATGCTTGTAATCCACCCTGATTCCCAGAGAGAAAGGCAGACAATAAATACTAATAAGCGTGATGTGATTTCATTACCACCAGTAATTAAGGCATTTCTCCATCTCAAAGGAACTGTGTTAATTCCCAACCTTACTCCAATGGCACAACCAGCAGCTTGGTAAAGCTGTTTCTGGTCTGAAAAAGAACCAGAGGAGGAGGGGAAGTTTAAATCCCTTCTGCCCTCACAAACAGCTTTTTTTTTTTAAGGGATGGAGCTGACAGCTTGGTGCAGTGTTTCAGAGCTGCAGCCTCTAATCTGGCAAACTGGTTTGATTCCCCAATCGTCCTCCATGTACAGCCAGCTGGGTGATCTTGGGCTCATCATAGCCCTGATAGTGCTGTTCTCACTGAACATTTCTGTCACTCAGCCTCACTCACCTCACAGCGTGTCTGTTGTGAGGAGATGAAGGTAAGGTGATTGGAAGCTGCTTTGAGTCTCCTTCACGTAGGAAAAGCATGGCATAAAACCCAACACTGCTGTGTCTTTGTTCCTGGAGCTTGTTCTGTTTCAAACACACGTGCATTTCATGAGCCCTTCCAAAGCAAACATTATTAACAATGCTCTGCAAGACAAACTGAAAGGCACATTCAGTTAGGGGTATGGTTGACAGAATGGGGACCCATATATTTATTTTTTATTGTATTGCATTTATATACCGGGGTATATACCAGTGGGGTTACACTGAAACATTCATCATACACTGCAATGTAGTAAACCTCATGATTTGAACGTGTAACATTGTAACAGTAGCAACTTGTATCAAAGGGAACAACTTGTAGTCCATCCCATCCGATTTCTTGCTTCTGGAGGGAAGCGGTGAACGGAAGTCCACTCAGGAAGGACTCCTTCCCTGCCCAAGATCAATAGAGTCAAGCCCATGTTCTATGTAATTTTTTTTGCAACGTTCCATGCAAACCGCCCAGAGCCGTAGGGAAGGGCGGCATAAAAATCCAAATAAATAAATTTAAAAACAAACAAACAAAATAAATGGGTGCAGGAAAGTGACGCGGCCCCCTTTTCCAAAGGGTGCCCCCTGGCTTGACCCCTGGCTCCAGATCCCAGCGTCCCAGGCTGCACCCCTCGCTCAGCTGTTCCTCCTCGCCCCGCGGGAGCGTGACAGCTCCTTAGCCCCGCCCCAGGAGAGCGAGGCATGCGGATCCCGATAGGCCCACGAGAGCACACGGGAGCCTCACGCCGGCCAATCAGCCGAAGCCACAGCGACGCCTCGCGGCGGAAGAGAGGCGGGACCAGGCGTCGGCGAGCCTATAAAAGGAGCCGTCGGCTGAGGCGCGGCTGTTGCGAGTCTCGGTCCCTGAGGGGAGGTTCGGACGCGAGCGAGAGGGGTGCGAAGGGCTTCGGGGGTCGCGATGGAGGCCGCCGGCCGGGAGCAAGGCGACGTCACGCTCATCGTCAAGAGCCCCGCGCAGCGGCACCCGGATCTGCTCCTGCCCGCTCGGCGATCCTGGAGAGTGCGGCGCCTCAAGGCGGAGCTCCGGCGCCTCCACCCGGACGGGCCGGTGAGCCTCTCTTTCTGGGGGCTGAGCTGATTGGACGGGGGGGCGGGCGGTGGCTCTCCCGAGGGTCGGGCACTACGACCGCCCGGCGCCCCGTGGTAGAGCGTCCCGCTTCAGGCGCAGTCTACTTTGGGTTATCACGGGAGGGGGGGGAGCGCCGCAGTTGGGCGGGTGTGTTTGGCTGCCTCCGTGTTTCGGTTGGGCGTTGCGATGCTGAAGTTTGGCCCTCTCGGGGCGCCGTCCTCTCCTCTCGGCCCCCCCCCTTTCCAGGAAGGAATCGTGGCAAGTGTGGGGGCGGAGCCTACAGGCCGCGGGGTTGGGGATTGGACACGGAGGGGGCCGCCCTGGGGGCGGAGCCTGAGGGGGGCCCCGCTTGTCTTTCCTGCCAGCTGAACTGGGGTGGGAGATGGAGGCCGCCCACTAGGCGCATTGACTGAGCCAGGGCTTCGGCGCTTGCTTTGCTTCCAGGAACAGGACCAATTTAGAGGCCAAGGACACCTTTAAGACAAACAAAAGTTTTATTCAAGGTATATGAGCTTCCACATGAAAGCCCATACCTTAAATTACTTTTGTTGGTTTTAAGGGTGTCCCGGGACTAGAAATTGGTTCTGCTGCTTCAGATTGACGCAACTATCCACTTGAATCTTTGTTTTTGAATGTTGTAGTCTTGTCTTCCTTTGTTCTCTGCCCAGAAAAAGGGTTTTCTGTAAACAATAAGATTGTATTAATTTAGAAAAGGAAAGGGGGGTGTAATCTGCCATTTCTTCCCCGAAGATTAGGTTGCTGGTCACAATGCCTTCTGTATAAGGTTGCCAATTTGGTTTGAAGTCCTCCTTGGGAGTTCAGTTGGTGCCAGCTTTGCTCCTCACGACTCCTTAATGGGTTGCTGTTCATGTTTTGCAATTTTGCAGCACCTGTGCCTCATGTGAGAGGTGAGGGAACGTTTGTGTCACTGAGCAGTGACTCAGAGTCTGGATAGCCTCCAAGCGCCAGCTGTCCGGTTCTTAGAGGTTAAGCTGTTTTGGACAGTTTGTGTCCAAACAGAGTGATGCAATAGTGTGTTGGCTTTTTTTGTTTTGTGTTGTAGATCTTTGTATATGGGTGGTGGAAAGTGCTGTCAAGTCACAGCTCAATTAACTGGGGGATGCTGGGTTTTCAAGGCAAAAAATGATCAGAGGTGGTTTGCTGTTGCTCACCTGTGTAGCAGTCTTGGATTTTCTTGGTGGTCTCCCATCCGAATACTAAATAGAGCCAGCCTGGCTTAGTTTCCAAGACCTGATGCAATCAGACTAGTTGGGGTCACCCAGGTGAGGGCCTAGATTGGCAGATAGTGCTCTGTGGTTATCTTCTAAGCTGGGTTTGATTCTCCACTCCTCCACATGCAGCCAGCTGGGTGACCTTGGGCTCACCATGGCACTGATAAAACTGTTCTGACCAAGCAGTAATATCAGGGCTCTCTCAGCCTCACCTACCTCGCAGGGTGTCTGTTGTGGGGAGAGGAAAGGGAATGCGATTGTAAGTCGCTTTGAGACTCCTAGTAGAGCAAAGTGGCATGTAAGCACCAACTACTACTTCTTTCTCCCTAGGTCTGCTCTAAAAAGGGCAATTTCTTAAGAAATGATGCCTAGATATACATTTATGTGTCATAGGTTTTTGTAATAAGCTTTAAAACATATATAGGGCTGGATAGAAATCCCACAAGCAGGCATTGGATTGCATGAATGTTCTGTGGAGAAAGTCCAGCAGCAGTTGGAAATGAGATAGTTGAATGTTTTGTGCAAGAGTTGAGCGGTATTTGGGTATCTTCTGCAAGGGAAGAGAAATGGAAAGTTTTGGCAAACCCTTTAGTAATCAAAGGTAATATAATGTCTATATCCTGTTTTCCCAGTCTGTCGCAATTTAAAGATTGCTTTGTGAAGCTGTTAAAATTAATGTAACTGTTTGAGACCAGAACGGAGTTACTAAGAGGGTAGCCATGTTGGTCTGAAGCAGCAGAACCAGTTTCTAGTCCCATGGTACCTTTAGGGCCAACAAAGTTTTATTCAAGGTATGAGCTTTCGTGTGCACGCATATTTTCTCAGATACAGTATGATGGTTGGTAGGTAGGTAGTAGTTTATTAATATGGTCAATCACCAACAATATATAAGTGTGTGTGTGTATATGTACATACACACACAATTAATCACCAAATACAAAACAGACTTTGCTGACATAAATTAGTGCAAAATGCTATTAAAACTGCCAAATTTGATTAGCTAAAACTTTCCTTTTCCTGTTTTGCTATATCACTTGAAACTGACTTAATCCTATCTCCTAGTAAAAACGTCACAAGGTGCCCCTCTGCATGATCCAAATAACTTTCCAAGGGCTTAAAGTGAGACAGTGGGGATTAAAGTATATCCATCTTTGCTTTGGAGAAGGCTCATCTATGATTGGGATTATTGATGTTTACCAGATTAGGGGCTGTGGCCATATTAGTCCATGATTTTAACCTCGAGTAGGGGGCAGGTAATAAAGAAGTTTCCTTCTGGAGGGTACAGTATGATGGCATGGAAATGATTACTTCCATCCCATCATACCTGAAGTAAAACAGCTCCAAAATTTTTGCTAGACAACTGAAACATTATTTGAAACATGTTGCCATCTAGAGGTAGACATGTGACAATATCTTGACTGTCACATCAGAACCTCATTTTAGAAATCCGAATCAAATTATAAATTGTCATTATGCATATCTGCCTATATAAACATCAAGAGTAGATGGAGAAAGTGTAAAACACAAAAGCATCCATTTAATAAGCCATCCAAAAGACACAATTCCTTTTTCTTGAGTAAAGATAATTTCATCTTTAAGAGGAAATATTCAAATGGCCATGTTTAAAATGGAACTTGACCACTATGATTTCTGTCTTTTCTTTTTTTTTCAGCCTGAAGATTCTCAGCGGTTGATTTATTCTGGGAAGCTGTTGCCTGACCATCTATGCTTGCAAGAGGTGCTTGCCAAGGTACATAATGCAATGTAATAATACTGCTTCTAATAAGTAGGCTATCACACTCATAAAATTAAGTAATTATGAGCTGCATTCACATTGCATAGGACAATGCACTGGATTGGCTTGTCTGCACAGGACAATCTAGTTGTGAATGATTGCCTAATTGCCATAATGTGTAGATACAGCTGTAGTCAACATTTTAATCTTATTTGCTGATTTTGTGTTTCAGCATGAGATGGTGCATGCTGTCCACCTGGTGTGCAACTCAAAGAATGTGCCACATGTACAAGAAACTGCTGGAAAGGTATGATATTAACAGATAATTTCTGTTTAGATTTCTAAACTGCCTTTTAAAATAATGTTGGAGGCATTGTCCACTTTAGCAGTTACAGTTCTCCTTCCCACCCTTCTTGTTTGAGAATGGGCAGCCAGGCACAGTCTAAAAAGTATTTTCGTGTTTAGGTTGCTGAGGACAAGAAAGAGTCAGCAGCATGTAACCAAGATCCTCCTGTGCCTCCGGCAACCCATGCTGGGAGTCGAAGGGAGAATTCCAGTAACCAGCCAGTTACAACAGGGGAAGCTGGTAATAGGTATGTATAGTACAGATACAGAAAACCTTGAAAGAGCGCTGCAGTTCTTACACCTGGCCATACGCACATTTTAGCTTCAGGAAGTTTCCTCCCAATGGAACCTTAGCTTGCAGCTCCATTAAATTCCTATTCTTGCAGCATAGAATGTAGTGGATCTAACAGTAAGGTATATAGGGGCTAGGGGCATTCCGGAATACAATGGGTGCTAGATTTGGGTGGTGGTGGTGGAAGAACTCTGCCTATGGCCTCTGCCTCCCCCCAGGACCTGGAAAGGCTGCAGGCAGCTGTTAGGGAACTCACTGCTCGGGGAAGCTGTCATACAGCAGGGATTTGCAGACTCTGAGCCTCAGAGAGAAGTGGAAGGAGGAGCAGGTGGCCAGGGGTGGGAGATGGCAAGCGATTGGCTGGCCGATGGACAGACAGGCAAGCCAGTTGGAGGAGGAGGTACTCGGGGGCGGGACAACTGCCCTGAGTGGGTGTTAAACACTGAGTGGCACTTAAGCCATGAGACACGCTCCTCCAAGCCCTTACCAGAAATATATTATGTTGAACAGATTATTCAGGCTACAGCTTTTCAGAAATCTTTGTATCTCTTTGGGGATGGGGGGTGGTGGTGGCGGAGTAGCAGTACTTAAATATATTTTCTTCTCCTGAAATAAGGCCTCATGTGACACAGCATACCTTTCAAGGTGTGACTCCTGGCTATCATTCGTATACCACGTACCGCATGCTGCAGTTTTGGTTCCAGCAGTTTTATGCAAGGCAGTACTACATGCAATAGTAAGTCTTTGTTTCCTTGGTTTATCCTTATTGGAAATTAACTTGGGTGTTTCCAAGTTTCTTGACAAACTGCTTATACAATGTGGCTCTAAAGCATTTCCCCCTACTTTCCAATTTCTTGGAACTCATTGTAGAGATTAATAAGAAGGTTACATTAGTGTTTGGCCATTTGCTAAACTGAGCTCAGTCCTAGAAGATTGTACAGTGTACTGTAGGACTATCAAGAGTTTACTGAAATGCATTTCAATTCTCCTCTCCTTGCTAACCATGTGAAACAATGTGTATAGTTCCCACAGTCAGGGATTGGTTCTTTACCCCATTCTCTGCTGAGAATGGATTGTAACCTTGTAAATTTCAAGAGATTAATATGGAGTGGCGAAATTGATGCTGAAATTTAAGACATTGTATGGTTTATGTTGAAAGATACAGGCTTCAAAGGAGTTCATCACCACCTGGTGTACTGGCAGTAAAGTTTTAATGTGAAATGAAATCCAGCAAATGTTTGCTTTTCAAAGTAGTGCATTGCTTTTTTTCTTCTACCCAGTATGGCTGCCAGTGCTGCTTCAAATGAATTACCTCCTACACAAAGTACACAGGAAATCCCAGTGGCCCCCGTTGCTGCTCCAGCTCCTCTCCCTGGAGCATTTCCTGCTGGAAATCAGCCTGGAAACCCCAATGCTCCCCCTCCAGTGAACCCTGGAGTTAATCAAAATCTACAAATGAATGCACAGGGAGGTCCTCTGATGGAAGAGGATGAAGAAGGCAACCGGGATTGGCTGGACTGGCTGTATTCGGCGACCCTTTTCTATGTGTTTGTCAACATCGTGTACTTCTACTCCAGCATGAGCAGACTCCTCATGGTGATGGTGGGCACTCTTCTGATGTACCTGTAAGTATAGACAGCAATTCTGTCCGCGTTTCAGGCACTTAGGAGCGTGGATTGATGCCAACAACTTCTAAACTTTAATCAGTCAATAAATCATTAATGGCAAGATCCATAAAAGGATTAACCGTAATTAGAATAAAATGGCATGTTAATGAGGTACTAACATTTCCGAGGTCGGTAAAATGAGTACCCAGCTTGCTTGCTGGGGGGTAAACGGTAATGACTGGGGAAGGCACTGGCAAACCACCCCGTATTGAGTCTGCCATGAAAACGCTAGAGGGCGTCACCCCAAGGGTCAGACATGACTCGGTGCTTGCACAGGGGATACCTTTACCTTTACCTAACATTGGATAAAATGGATAAATGGGGTATCCAGTTCCGTGATGGGGAGAGGGCTTTGCATAGAAATCCAGCAACAGCTGTTGAAATTGCAGCGTCTGTCTTCTAGAACAGGGATAGTCAACCTGTGGTCCTCCAGATGTCTATGGACTATAATTCCCATGAGCCCCTGCCAGCATTTGCTGGCAGGGGCTCATGGGAATTGTAGTCCATGGGCATCTGGGAACCACAGGTTGACTACCCTTGTTCTAGAAGGTAGCACACCTGAGCTTCATCAGGGCAGCCCAATCTTCTGCTGAACCATGGCATGAGATGATGTACCCAGACAACTGCATGAATGGGACTGCATGAATGTTCATACTAGAGAT
This sequence comes from Paroedura picta, assembly GCF_049243985.1. Lineage (NCBI taxonomy): Eukaryota > Metazoa > Chordata > Lepidosauria > Squamata > Gekkonidae > Paroedura > Paroedura picta. The sequence goes on along the minus strand of NC_135382.1, from coordinate 23,587,247 downwards.
TCTGAGTGAGCGATACTGCTTTTGGGGAGCAGGAAGGGAGGCTTTTTGTAGCATTCTATCCAATACTTGGCTGACTTTCTATAATTCAGAAAATACATAGTAGACGAGAATTTGTTTTAAAGCATAAGACCAATAAATGCAAATACCTGTTCTTCTCAGGCATCAGATTGGATGGTTCCCTTTTAGGCGGAGGCCAGCTCAGAACAATGTTCCCCCACAAGCAGCTGTTAACCAAGACCAAAACAATAACTTGCAGGTAAGGTCCTGACCTGTCATATGTTCAGCCATTACGTCTGCAGAGCTCCTTTTGTCAAATGTTCAAAGCTCAAAGCAACCGATCTTTAAAGCTTCCAGCTAGACTTAAGTCACACAGAGCTTGCCAGAACTTCTTAAGTATGGTTAGGAATTGTAGGGTTGCTTTTTAAATGATCTAGTGCTTGGCATTAAGATCATGTAAATTGCTTGGTGTGACAGAGAAATTCAGGCTATATGGGCATAGTGCTTATATCAACTGTTCCCAACTGCTTGTCGTGGCTGGGAAACGGGGAAAGATTGCTCCAATACTCCTGATGTTGCACAAGAGGAGATTTTTCAGAATTTCTAAAAGAAAGCACTTTATTCTACTCTAATAAAAACCAGCACAACTGACCATTGTCGCGGTGCTGCTTATTGGACTTTTAAGGGCTAGGTAGCACTATAGATTTACAACTTGTGCCCAAGACCATTTGATTAAAAGGGTTTTGGTATGAAATGGATTTCATTTTGTGCCGTTTGCATGAATGTATGTGTCAAATTCATTTAAATCATTGGACACTGATGAATGCTGCAAATGTTTTACTTAAGGTAACAATTCAAAGTGCCCAGTTATGGAGAATAGTCATAATTGATGATATGAAGCATCTTGGGATTATTCTAAATCTTTCTCTCCATATCAGCAGGAGGAAAATGTTGATGGCCAAGATGAAATGGTGGAAGGCCCTGAAGCTGTACCAGAGAGTGAACCAGCAGCACCTTCGTTTGTGAGCACAGCTTGGCTCTTCTTCAAGGCTTTCTTTGTGTCTCTCTTACCAGAGGGTCCCCCAGCTGTGGTCAACTGAATAGCTGCCTGTTACTCAGACGGTAACCTAGCACTGCAGCTGTCGGCTCTGCTGGAGCAAGATGGGGTACCAGCTTGAACGTTCTGGTGGCCAGGTGTCAGATAAAAAGATATCTCTTCTGTATTCAGCAGCTGAAATCTGACATGTATTTGTAGACTCGAAACCATGGTGGCATTCCGGAGGGTCAGTGAATTGTATAATCAGATTTTGGATATAGAGCGTTTCCAGCAATACAGAACTTTCATGTAAGTAAGGCTGCTGCAGTGGGTGGAGATACAAGGAGAATTTGATTCCTGTTGGAATGTGTTTACTCTTTAAATTACACTGAGTGTAGTAACTTTTGCAACCAGTGAATTGCTTGGTATGTATGTATTATAATTTTACAAAGAAGATTTATGCAAAAAAAAAGGCCGTACTTGTTCAGAAGCAGTGGATTGTGCCCCACAACCGACTTCTACTAAGTCTTCCTCCCTTGGAGAAAATCTTTGCATCATAAGACGCCTTTCTGCATCAGAAAACCATCAGAAGACGTCTTGGTTGAAAGGATTCATAGGCTCCAGTTTTACAGAAGGAAATTGTACAGTCCAGTGCAATGAATACTCTTGTGTAAATAGTTTCCTGTGAAGGATACCACTTATCTAACAGAAAGAATTGAGATGGGAGTTTGTTTCTTATCAAGATAATTTTTCCTGCTATTCAGACTGCAGTGAAAAAGTGATACAAGCATTCTTTTCTTGGTATCTGTTACCTTGAGGTCCTGCATTGTATCTGATAAAGGAACTGTCACATTACAGACTCAAGAGCGTCAGAACCGGAGGTTTTGCAATAAGCTTGTGAAAACTGACTGGTGTCCTCATCATAGCGTGGCCTTAATTAATCTGTCTCCGTAAACTATCTTTGAACAGTTTTAGTGAATCCATTTAGTAAGAGGCTTTTAAAACCCTCTTTAAAATATTCTCACTAATAACGACTAGTGCTTTATCCTAAGTAATTAAAATGTGTGCAGTGGTTGCCTGTCTGAATCGGGTACTTAAATGTCATGGGTACACCTTAAAATCCTGAGCTTTTCACTGTACCCTGCTTAAAAGCAGCATATCCAAAGTGCCTTTGGGCTCTGCTTGAAGGAGCTGTCCATAATACATAGGTGTTTGATTCCTTGTTCTTTTGAAGGCATTCTGAACCTGACACTTCTGTGTTGGCCACCTCTCCAGTCTGCACCTCCTTCCAGAACTCCATGAGTTTGCAATGTGAATCTTTCAGATCAGAGATGAAAGTTTGCGTCTACATTAAAGAAACATTTTCTTGTGTGTAGGCAGTCTGACTTTTCAGGTGATGCTGAAATTCAAGTTTTCACTTGCTGCTAGTAAATGGTAAGCTTCAGGTTTTTTCATATATTGTAGATTCCAAACTTCTGTATAGTTGACTACATAACTGCTTGACCTTTTTCTTGTACATTGTCTATTAAACAGAGTTTAATGGCTGATGGTTTTGTTTTATTGTTTATTATTAGTTTTTTTTACCCTGCCACTCTCAGTAAACCAGCTCATGGCAGATAAAAGTTGATAAAATCCCATTAAAATACCAATAAAACATTCCAAAACATTACTTAAGAACATGTGACGGTAAAAATAATCAAAGATAATATCAAGAAGGTCCATATGAAAATATGTAGGAGGAACCTACGGGAAGAAGAATCCCATTGTACAATGAACTTATAATGGAGGAGGAAGAATCACTTTATGAATCAAGGAAGAATGTAAAAAACTGAAGTTCTTGGAAATTTAACAGTAAAAATTAAGCTACTGGTTCTGAAATATAGTGCCTGAGCCTCATTCACAACAGTCTTAATTATATTGCTGACCTTAGAGGTAGAATCAGAACGAAAGCCCGAATGTTGCCAAGTTGCTGCAGCACCTCTGCCCTGTAATCTTCTCTGTTAAGTATGATTGCTCCCCTTTATCAGCTGGCTTCACAATTTACGTATATCATCATCACCAAAGGATTGAATCAATTTTCTAACAGGGATACTAATCCGATGCACCTTGGAGAGATGACATTCTGCTAATTCAAGTATTCTTCAAGTATTTGAAAAACAATATTGGGGACACTCCAGGTGGAATGAGCGTGAAAAGTTGACTTGTGGGACATAACAGTCCCTAAAATGAGCTTCTAACTTTATCAAACAAAACAGTTCTACTCTAGTACAAAAAGGATCACAACTTGGTGGGAACAAGGAAAGCTACCGTCCAAAGTTTGCAATGAATCATCACTGGAATGTTTAGAAGAGGTGAATTACTACATTTTTTGTGGATCTCTGAAAAAACCTGCAACGTATTTCTATTTTGCTGCATAAATAGTCTAGTAAGAGGTCTTCTAAAAGTATCTTCCTCACCAGAGGAGGATCCTTCTGTAGAATCTAAATCAGAAACACTGCATTGTTGATACCAAGTTATTTTTTTTTTCAGAGCCAAGGTCAGACAACCAAAAGTAGACATTTGATCTCTTTGATCTCTATTAAACTTCTTTTGCTTATTTTCGTTAATCTGAGTCAAGGATTAAAATTTTTGCTCTAAAATTTTTAGTTTAGAGTCTTCAGTGTACCAATCCTGTTTAAAATTAGCCAAACATCATTCCATGCTGTCATCCGACACACATTCACTTAAGAGATTTCTCTATTATAAGCAGCAAGAGGTCATTAGACCACTTATTAAGAATAGCTAGCCACTTGGTTTTAAAAACCTCATGCTCCCTCAACAAAATAGGTGACTTCCTAACTACTCCAGTGGGCATTCATGACATTTAAAGGCAAATTAAAAAGTGTTAATTCTGCAAGGACATGTTGTCTGTCAGCATCAGTATAAGCAAAAGTGTTAGGTAATTCAACCATAACCCAAACATACTTTTGTTATTCCTGCATGATGTGTTCATCCTTGAATCTGTCCAAAATCATATGCAGTATCTGCTGAAGGGATCCATGGCAGCTGAATTCATGTGGAAATTGTTTCTGGGGAGCATGAGCTAGAAAACAGCTGTACATACAAAAGCTGCTTTCTTTAATGTGCGGAGTAACGGAGGTCCCTGATCCAGGTTCTTTTTTAGTTCCTTTAAAATCAGCAAAAATACCCCATAAACCGCCTCTGCTTCTGTTGTTTCCCTCAGTCCCTGTTTTACATGCAATCATAAGCAGACATGCACCCTTCTAAACCCATTGACTCCAGTGGTCTTGAAAGGTTAGAACTCTTGCTTAGATTGCATTCAGGAAAAAGCCCTTCGTCTGGTTTTAAAAACACTGCAGGAACAAGTCTTAACCACAAGATGGCAAGCTGAGCCATGGGATGGAGGCAGTGTTGCTGTGCAGTTTTGTGTGTTCTTGACATTCTACCTTCTAAGAACTTGGAAGGGAGAATAGGTGCTTCTTCCCAGCTTGGTGTAGTGGTTTAGAGCGCCAACTTCTAATCTGGTGAGCCAGTGTTGATTTCCTGCTCCTCCTCCACATGCAGCCAGTTGGGTGACCTTGGGCCAGTTACACTCCAGTTAGTGTTGTTCTGTCTCTCTCAGCTTCAGCTACCTCACAGGGTGTCGGTTGTGAGGAGAGGAAGGGAAGGTGCTCGAAAGCCGCTTTGAGGTTCTTTCAGTGGCCACTATCCAACTCCGCAGTCATTACTTTAAGTCTTTGTGAGGTCACTCCATTTATCTCTTTAATTCTTTCCATCCAGCTTATTCTTTGTCTACCTTTTGCTTTCTTCGGTGTTACCAAGTATAATTTTTTTCTTTTTCCTAATCCATCATTTGCACACAGGATGTGACCTTCAGGATGAGCGGCACTACCCGTGCAGTTGGCTTGACAAGGCCCATCCGGACATAAGGAGAGGGGTCATGAAGGTCTTGTAATGAATGAATGACAGTGAGCTCCATAGAGGAAACAGGGATAACAGTGTAATAAATAAAAAAGACTCAAAAGGATAATTATAGGTAGGCAGGGCTATGCGGACAAACCTAAGCTGTTACTTTGGGAGGTGACATTTTATGTTTTAATGAAACAGACCCATTGCCCACGAGTTCGATCTGCTCTCTTGAAATGTTGTTGCCCATTCTGGCCCATGGCACAAGAATGATTTCTTACCTTCCTTGGAGGGACTGCCAGGGATTCTGAGACGGCATCTCTTTGTACTCTTGTGTTGGCAAACGGCCTTCACCCAGATTTGTCTGGCCTCATATGTCCCCTCTGTGGCAAGATACAATACAGCTAAAGAAGAGCCTATTCTGCAGTATTTGGGGGAACTATCTCAGGAAACAGATGCTGGCAATGAAACATTGGCTTGGCTTTTAGGTTAATGCGTCTCACCAAAAATAGCTTACAACTGTCTCTGTACATTGAGGGAAATGAAGCTCTAGGGTTACCCTGGAAAAACAAACTGGATTTCTCATTCCAGTTACGGGTCTACAAGATTGCTCTTCTGTGTGCTTTGTGGACTTCCTTGGACTTGTTGGGACTTATTTTTAGGGATGCCATCCTCCAGGTGGGGTGAAACAATACAATGAGAAAAAGGGGGAGGGGAGGCTACACTAACGCGCTGGAATGAAGTGGGAATGAGTCCCATTGTACCAGAAAAACAAAGCCATAATGCAGTTTAATTACAGTCTTTACTGTTAATTCTAACAAACAAATAGTTTTAAGTGCTGGCTGCTTTTTAGCAGATTATGTCCTAGGATACAGGAACAATATCGACACCAGAGTGGCAGAACAAAAGGCGCAAGATGCCAATGGGTGCCGGCTGCAAACCACGTTTCATTGCTAGATGCTTTGACAAGGCGTCTGCTGATATTAGGTATAAATTGTTCTGGTACATTTTTATCTCAGCGTCTTTTTAAATGAATTACAAACATTTAGCTATGAATAGTAAACAAATCATTTGCAGGCATGGGCATTGTTTAAAATTCCTGCTTGCAATTTTCCCCCTCTACACACACACACACTTTTGCTTTTTAAAAGGATCCAGTAGTAAAAACTATTTGTTTGTTAGAAGTAACAGTACAGACTGCCATTATCCACCAGATGGGACCTGAGGAGCCCTTGGAATTACAGCTCATGTCCAGACTACAGAGATCGGTGTCCCCCTGGAGAACATGGATGATTTGGAGGGTAGACTCTGTAGGATTGTGCCCCACTGAGGTCCCTGTCCTCCCCAGGCCCCATTGCCAAATAGCCAGATTTTCTCAGCCTAGGTGTGGCAGCCCTACCTCATCCCCCTCCTTCTCTGGTATCCAGAGACATTGTATTATTGCCAGGTTTGGGTGGGGGTAAGAACCCGGGGAGGGTGGAGTTGGGGTATGGGAGGGACTTCAATGAGCATCATGCCATGCAGTACACCCTCATGCCATTTTTTTTCCAGGGGAACTGATCGCTCACCAGGAGATCAGTTCTAACTGGGAGTTTTCCAGGCCCTACCTGGAAGCCTAGCAATGCTATGGCCGGCCCAGGTAGGATTGCCCAGGGCTACATGCTACGTAGGTTGTAGAGTGGCATCCTTAGAGCCAGTTTGGTGTAGTGGTTAGGACTGCGGACTTCTAATCTGGCATGCCAGGTTCGATTCTGCGCTCCCCCACATGCAACCAGCTGGGTGGCCTTGGGCTCACCACGGCACTGATAAAACTGTTCTGACTGGGCAGTGATATCAGCGCTCTCCCAGCCTCACCCACCCCACAGGGTGTCTGTTGTGGGGAGAGGAAAGGGAAGGCGACTGTAAGCCGCTTTGAGACTCCTTCAAGTAGAGAAAAGCGGCATATAAGAACCAACTCTTCTTCTTCCTCAATAATCTCAGGGCTCTCTTAGCCTCACCCACCTCACAGGGTGTCTGTTGTGGGGAGAGGAATGGGAAGGCGACTAAGCCGCTTTGAGCCTCCTTAGGTAGGGAAAAGCGGCATATAAGAACCAACTCTTCTTCTTCTTACCTTCCCGCCATATATTCTGGTGTGATTAAGAGATCACCCAGCTGGCTTCTAATCCGGAGACCAGGATTTGATTCCCAACTCCTCCTCCACAGGCAGCCAGCTGGGTGATCTTGGGCTGGTCACAGTCCTGTTGGAGCTGTCTCACAGAGCAGCTGTCAGAGCTCTCTCAGCCTCACCTACCTCACAGGGGTATACCTTGTGGAGGAGAGGAGAGGAAGGGAAGCTGATTGTGAGCTGTTTTGAGACCCCTTCAGATAGTGAACAGCGGGGTATAAAAACCAACTCCTCTTCAAAACATAGCAGACCTTAAATCGATATGGAGTTTAGAGCATGGAAACATCCTTTTGCCTGGCCCTCGCTATCAGCTAAGGCAGGTCTGTTTGTCCTTTAAACCTTGCTCTGACTGCCAGACTCCTTGGAGAACAACAGCTTTGCAATTCCTGCCTCAGGAAGGCCAATGGCCAGCAGTACCCACCGCCTGAAGGGAGGAGGTTATTTCAGGTCCTTCACGGTTTCAACCCAGGAAGTCTAGTTGAGGAGAAAAAAAGTCACTGCAGAAAGCAGTTTATATAGACAGCTGTGCCCAGTACATTAAAGGCTTAAGCAATATTCACCAAGCATGCCTGTCTGGGTGTAAATTATTCTATGCTGCGGTGTTGCCGATTCCTGGTTCCCTCCTGGTTTGAATACAGAGGCTCTATGGGATGGTTGCAGGTAAGAGTGGCCATCTGGACCCACTCCTATCTCCTCTGTGGAACAGGAGGCAGAGCTGAGAGCCACATTCAAAACGGTGCTGGGGGTCTTCCGAAGCACCTGCTGCTCTAAGGAGGTAGATGAAAGTCAGCACAGGCTGTTTGCTTTGGCCAAGGAAGCAAACAGGCACCAGGAACCCCAAGAGCAAGAGCTGTTGGTACAATGCTTGGGATTGCTGCTGTAAGGTAAATCTAGGGTTGCCAACTGCAAGTTAGGAATTCCTGAAGATTTGGAGGCAGAGCCTGGGGAGGGGGCTCAGTGGGGGATGTGTCCACTTTCCTAAACAGCCATTTTCTCATGGGGAAAGATCTCTGAAGTCTGGAAATCAGCTGTAATTCTGCACCAACTGTAGCACTTACTGTATGCTAGTGACCTTAAGCAAGCTCGTGGCAGACACAAATCTCCGATCCTTAAGATCCAAGTCTCCAAATAACCGTGCTGGAACATTGTTAGCTCTGGGTTGGAAAATACCTGGAGACTTGGGAGGTAGAGCTGGGAGTGGATGGGACCTAGGGTGGGGAGGGGACCTCCATGGAGTATAATGCTGTGGAGTCCACCCTCCAAAGCAGCCATGTCTCCAGGTAATGAGCTATAATTCCAGGCGATCCCCATGTCCCACGTAGAAACTGGCATTCCTAATTCAAGATTTATCAGTAGATTGTGAAAGCCCAGGTCATATGATTTTTTTAAAAAGACTCACCAAACCGGGATTCAAGGAACGTTATGGTCAATCTTAAATTCAACAAGAGCTCCAGAGATCCTTGCTGGGCGGATGGCAGAGAGGATCACCAAGGAAGGGTTGTCCTAGGTCATTCACCTCTTTATCTCAGGATGTTGTGGCAGAAAACAATACAAAATGGATTGGATTAACTTTCAGGCTCTCACACCCTGGACACAAAAGACCGGAATGTCCCACCGGAAAGGTCTATCACATGTACAGCCATGCAGCAAGGAAAAGATGGAACTGGAGAATGGGTGAGTAGTCAGGAGGCCAGCGACGGCTTGGAAAAGGTTAGTGCTATTCTTTTCCCAGCATTTGCTTCTGGAATGAAAAGGGTCAGCATTCCATTTAATGGAGGGTTTGAAAATCTTGGAGTTTTTTTTTCCAAACTGGACTTTTTCATAAGTATTATTGTTAGGCCTTCTATGTGGTCTACTTCTGCAAACATGAGATTTTTTTTCAGGTTTGTAGCAAAATCAATCATATCTTTTCATGGTTCCCTTCTCTGGATTTAAGTATCCACAGATTTGGTCATGTTGAAAATTAGATATATTGATATGCTGTTTTAAACACTTCTCCCTGTACTTGCACACAGAATTCTGCATATGAAGAAGTGGTTCTTATCTGCTGTTTTTCTCTACCGAAGGCATCTCAAACTGGCTTACAATCACCTTCTCTTTCCTCTCCCCACAACAGACACCCTGGCAGGTGGGTGAGACTGAAAGAGCCCTGATATTACTGCTGCCAGAACAGCTTTATCAGCACTGTGGCGAGCCCAAGGTCACCCAGCTGGCTGCATGTGGGGGAGCGGGAATCGAACCTGATATGCCAGATTAGAAGTCCGCACTCGTCCTAACCACTACACCAAGCTCGCTCTCTTATGACTGTGTAAAAGGCACAGAGTCAAGTCTCCTTGCAATGATAAATGTTATTTTGAGTGAATCAATGAGGCAGGGTAGGAAATTTTTAATAAATAATGCCATGCCTAATTGGCTCCAAACCTTTCCTCCAATCTACAGAAAACCTTGTACAGCAGGAAATGAACCATTTTCCGCAAAGTACCTCCCCAAATGCTGATTTGCATAGATTTTAGTCCAAAACTGAGCATCCTGGGTCTGATAAAACACAAGGAAAAATGCAAAGGAAAACCAAGTGAGCAAAGGATGCTATGTGTAAGGGAGCAGAAAACTCATGTTGTTAAGAAGCCATGCTGGAGCCAAAACCGGCCCTAGACTGAAATCACATAGCGACCAAGGCAGCAGTTATGAATGGGTTAAGGAGGATGCAGAAAAGCTAGGAAGTGGGTCACGTCCTGCCAGGGATAGCGAGGCCATGGGGTGGAGAAGAAGCCAGGGCAGGAGGCAGCTGCTCTTTGGCTCTTGCCGGCTCTAGCTTTGGAGATCATTCCGGGATGATGCTGAGGGCCGTGGTGGTCTTCGCAGTGCTCAGCAGCTCCTCTTTGGCTTGCACCTTCGAGCCGTCTTCATTCAACAACACAGGAATAGTCGTCAGGTTAACAAAGCCGGCTGCAGTTGTGTGTAAGTCACAGCTTACTACCTGGAGGTGGCTTTCCCTTGTGATTGGGTTGGGGCGAATGGCAAAAGGTGTTTCTCCCTTCATTCTCCTCCCTTCTCTCCTATGAGCTGTTTATGAGGTGTCATTTTTGCAGGAGCTAGGAAAGCGCCAAATGCAAGGTGTGTAACAGACCAGATCCAGTGTGCTGCAGAGGTTAGGCTGCTGGAAGGAAGGAAGATCTGGGTGACTCCCGCTCAAGTCCCCACCATGCCTAGGGAGAAGCTTGCTGTTTGTGATTGTACACCACTTGCCCAATTTCACTCTAACCTACCTCGGAAGGTTGTTGTGAGAGGAGGACGATGTGAGCAGCTTTGGGTACCGGTTGGGGAGGAAGTCAGGTGGTCAAGGAGGTAACTAACTAGGAATAGAATCTCTGATTTCCCATGGAAAATAAAAGCAAGTTATGCTTGAAAGAGAGACCCAGTGGTGACAGGGCCGTACTAAGGCTGAGGGTACTATCCTGATGCATGCTTTTGTATCTCACTGACAGTAAATCAGCAAACCGCACAGGTGATTCAGGCAGCCTTTCGTCATGCAACATATCCTAATATCTCAGGGGAGAAGTCCATGAGTTTTTTTGGAAAAGTGGCTTACGGATTAACAAAGTAAGTGCCCCCTTCCCCCCAAAATCCCCTGCTGTGTCGGATTGGAAGACAGGCAATGTGTCCTGCATCTGTGGAAGCTGGTGGGCTTGGAAGAGTGCAGCATGCCTTACAATGGCACTGTCAGGATGCCTGATCTATGAGACGGAAGAGCAGATTCCTATTGGACACAGTGGGGTTTTTGGGGTGGTTTTTTTTTTTAATGCTTACTTGTATTTGATTGACACCAAACCACGCGCATCTGATTAGTCTTTCTCTGTGAGCAAAGCCAGGCATGGCGAGGTTTGCCAATCCATGGTTGGGAAAGTCCTGGAAATTGGGGAGGGGGGTCTCAGAAGGGAGGGGGTTTGGGACAAAGAGGGATCTCAGCAGGGATGTGTTACTATAGACTCAAAATTGCCCACTGAAGCTGCCAATTTCCTCCTCCTGGAAAACAGAGCCAGTACGGGATAGTGGTTAAAGAGCGGTGGCCTCTAATCTGGAGAACTGGGTTTGGTTCCTGACTCCTCCTCCTCCTCCACATGCAGCCAGCTGGGTGATCTTGGGCCAGTCACAGTTCTCTATGAGCTCTCTCAGCCTCATCTACCTCATAGGGGTGTCTGTTGTGGGAAGAGGAAGGGAAAGGTTTTGTAAGCTGCTTTGGAACTTCTTTGGGTAGTGAAAAATGGAGTATAAAAACATTTTTAAAACTTCTTCTTCGGTGATTCCACTTGGAGGTTGACAGACTGGCCATACGAAGAATAAGGAAAAAGAATGGCCTTTAATTCAGACCAATACATAAAGCCAAGACATGGCTAAGCCACCAGTCCTCAGTCCCTTACGAAAGATTTCCATTTTGCAAGTAATTTTCTGCTCATTAAAATTATTCTGGTTCAATTATTCTGGTTCTGATGGATGATTTGAGTCATCTGGCAAATCAGCATGAAAGCTGAATGTGAAACTTGTCATTAATTTAACTAAGCTGCTGAAGAAAGCTGTGAAAACCTGTCTTTTTTAACTGGCCCACGTTTTGGCTTTAAGTACGGATTTGAATGAAAAACTATTCTTCTTTATCCTTCCTCGTGGCCAGTCTGTCAGCTTCTTCGCTTCTTTACTCTGAGCTACTGACAGGTCACTTTTCCTGGGTATTCCTCACTTAAAGGTTGGCAGTCCAAGACATGACGTAGGCAGGGGTAGTCAAACTGCGGCCCTCCAGATGTCCATGGACTACAATTCCCATGAGCCCCTGCCAGCTGGCAGGGGCTCATGGGAATTGTAGTCCATGGACATCTGGAGGGCCGCAGTTTTGACTACCTCTGCATAGAGTATAACTTTCCCCTGTAAAAGATCAATAGTTCAGACGTGCAGCCCCAACTTTACTGAGGGCCACCTGAGAAAAGGGGGAGGGAATAACTCTCTGATCACTGATTTGTTCTACTTATCAAAACTGAGAGTTCTGCTCTCAGGTTCCAGGAGGAAGCCTTGGCCGAGGGGCAAAACATCTGCTTGGCAGGCAGGATTTCTCAAGGTCAATCTCTGCCCTCTCCTGTTAAGAGGAACAGGGGGCAGATGACATGAAAGACCTCCAACTCAGATTCTAGACAGCCGCTGTCAATCAGAGGAGTTAATGCTCAGCTTGATAGATCAGTGGTCTGATTCACTGCTAGACAGCTTCGTGGACTCACTCTGCCTAGCGTTAAAGAAGGGGGGGGGCGAAGACCTTGCATTCTTGCCTTCAAAAGGCAGTTTGCAAAACTCAGCAGAGGTTAAATGGCTATATCGCTTCTGACTTTCCCTAGCAGCCCTTGACCTGAATTGGCCCGTTCACTTTTTGCAAATGGAGGCAGAGATGTGATATTTTTCATGGGTGCTTCCGGTGGAGGAATGCACTGTGTAATATCCTACTGCCTCTTGCAATGTGTCATCTTTTGCTGCATTCTTATGCACTTCATGGACAGTGGGATGTCATGCCTTAGGCAGCTGGCATTGTTTACTATTTTGGCAATCCCAGGCCCATTGCACTGTTTATTGCACATATTCTGCTGCCTGCAAAATCATTTTTTATATTTTTAATCAGCCCTGGCTCTTAGTAAGGAAGAAAGACAGGGCATAACTAAATGTGGCAATACTTACTCCATTTTGATTTGCTGGGTTCAACATGGCATATATTGTTATCGGGGTTGTTTGTTTTAGCTTTAGCCAGCCCCCCCCTCCAGATGCAGAGTGCCCACAGCTGCCTTTCCCATTGCTCTGTTAAGATGTGATCCGTGCGCATCCTTCATCCAAACAGCCCAACAGGACTTAATCCAGCTTTCCATCCCTTCCTTAGCATCCATATTGATGACCTGTCCATAGAGAAGAGTGATGCTTTCTTCACGGACGATACCATTACTATTGAAATCCAAAACGTCTCGGCTTTCTTCAAAGGAACACTGAGCTATGGCTATGTAGGTGCCTGGTGGTAAGTGACTCTTCCAGAAATCAAGGTGTTTCAGGGAGAAATGGGAGGTGGGGAGTGATTTGGCTTTTCAGCTGGGTTGATATTTGGTTTGCTTGTATACTAGATTTTTTTTTTACAGCTCTTGATGTTTTTTACATCATCTTGAAGTTTTTAATTCAAATGGGAAGCCGTGTTGGTCTGAAGTCGCACAATAAAATCAGAGCCCAGTGGCACCTTTAAGACCAACAAAGATTTATTCAGGGCGTGAGCTTGCAAGTGCAAGCACTCTTCACTTGGTCTGTTGATCTATCTGTGTCGCTCTCTTTTTTACAGCTCTCCCATCTTTCTGCTCAATATCTATAGGGAGAGACCATGGTTTAGTGTTAATTTGCTTTGCATACATAAGGTCCCAGGTTAAAAAAAGATCAGACAATAGTAGGTGAGGTGAGCCCTTAGAAAATCACTGCCTGTCAGAGGAGAGGATTAATGCCCTGGCTTGATATGAAACAGCTGCTTCTTAAGTGCCATGGCATAGTAGAACACTGTCTGCTTTGCACAGAGGAATTCCTCAGTTCAGATCTCAGCTTCCCCCTTTAAAAGGATCATTACAGCTCTCGTACAAAGGAACTTAAAAGGGAGAATTCAGTGTGAAATAGCTAAACTGGATAATAATTCATCAACAAATTCAAGGTCATGAGTCCCCTAGGGACCTGGGATTCCTAACTCACTGTAAATTCTAGAATTGGTCCTTCCAATCCAATGTTGCTTAATTTCGTTGCCACTAACTCTGCTGGCTCAGCCAGGGTTCCATTCCCCAAGGTCTATTGGAGATAGTAGGGGATGAATCAGGAGTCATGTATGCAAGGCTTGTGCTTTTACTGCCTAGCAATGGGTCTTTGCAGAGCCTCTTGTGGCGCAGAGTGGTAAGGCAGCGATATGCTGTCTGAATCTGTCTGCCCATGAGGTTGGGAGTTCAATCCCAGCAGCCGGCTCAAGGTTGACTCAGCCTTCCATCCTTCCGAGGTCGGTAAAATGAGGACCCAGCTTGCTGGGGGGTAAACGGTAATGACTGGGGAAGGCACTGGCAAACCACCCCGTATTGAGTCTGCCATGAAAACGCTAGAGGGCGTCACCCCAAGGGTCAGACATGACTCGGTGCTTGCACAGGGGATACCTTTACCTTTACCTTTTTAATGGGTCTTTGCAGTTCTTCCTCTCCATGCTCTTTCCCAAGCCCAAGCAACCCTGATGGAGCTCAGCTTAAGAGCTTCTCTGTGCTGAACTAAACAACTGTGGCTTGGGAATTCTCTTTTGTGTTTCTCCTGGCAGGCTGAGACTCATTCATTTGATTGACTTTGAAATTGAATCTTCCATCGATCTCCAGATAAACACCAGACTGTGTAAGTACTCATGGAAAGGCTGTACAGTTGCTAACTAGGAATAATCCCTCTGCTGCTGCCAGCTATGGTAGGTAAGTCAAGGGTACTTTTTATCATGTGAGATGGTGTCCCTGCTACATCTATGAGAAAGAAGCTCAAAGGGGAAATTGCAACATGAGATTGCTGAACTTTCAGAATGATAGATCCCCCGGGGATGAATAGGGACATGGGATTCTCAACTTTTTTACCATTGAGAAATCCCTGAAACATTCTTCAGGCTTAGAGAAGCCCCAGAAAGGCACGAATGGGCAGAATCTGGTTAGGAAACATAGCCCTGTACCTGCCCACCCAGGGCCCCTCCCTTTCCCACCCCCTCCAGGCCCATCATTGGCCAATGGGGGGGCACTATGACCATATTGGGTCCTATCGCCCAATAAATGTTTAACAATTTAAAAAAACACATTTAAATTAATTAACTCCCTCTCATTTGGAAAACCCTTCCAGGGCTGTCAAGAGACCCCAGAGTTTCACAAATCCCCGACTGAGAAAGCCTGGATTACAGTATGCCTCACCCTCCCAGCTTCGGACTGGGATAAAAGGACTCAGATATCCATTCCTACTCATATCTGACAAGAAGAAGAAGAAGAGTTGGTTCTTATATGCCGCTTTTCCCTACCCGAAGGAGGCTCAAAGCGGCTTACAGTCGCCTTCCCATTCCTCTCCCCACAACAGACACCCTGTGGGGTGGGTGAGGCTGAGAGAGCCCTGATATCACTGCCCGGTCAGAACAGTTTTATCAGTGCCGTGGCGAGCCCAAGGTCACCCAGCTGGCTGCATGTGGGGGAGCGCAGAATCGAACCCGGCATGCCAGATTAGAAGTCCGCACTCCTAACCACTACACCAAACTGGCTCTCAAAGGGATCTTCCTAGCATCTAAGGTCTCAAGTCTCACTTGTTCTACAGCAGTCCGACACGGCTACTCTCGGAAACTGCCGAGCAAGGGTGATTGACACAGTATAACGTCTCTTGCTTTGAGAAGCAATAGAGAGAAGGGGACATCTAAGGTAAAGGTACACCCAGTGCAAGCACCGGGTCATGTCTGACCCTTGGGGTGACGCCCTCTAGCGTTTTCATGGCTTGCCAGTGCCTTCCCCAGTCATTACCGTTTACCCCCCAGCAGGCTGGGTACTCATTTTACTGACCTAAGAAGGATGGAAGGCTGAGTCAACTTGAGCCGGCTGCTGGGATTGAACTCCCAGCCTCATGGTCAGAGCTTTCAGACTGCATGTCCGCTGCCTTACCACTCTGCGCCACAAGAGGCTCTTGAAGGGGGCATCTAACAGGGTGCAATTCAGTTTGCCAAGACATGCTTCTTAAGTGTGACATGAAGTCATCGGCTCTGTGCCTTCCTGCCAAGTGGGTCCCTGAGCAAAGAGACTTCGCTTGAGCCACTCTCTGTAGAAAGACAGAAAGCCACCCCCAACTGAGCCAGGGTTAACTTTGGAGGCCTTTCTTTCCCTTCTGGGCAGCCTGCGAAAAGGAGAACGAGAAAGTGGCGGCAGACTCCTCGGATTGTTATCTGACCTTCCACAAGCTGATCCTGCACCTCCAGGGAGATAAAGAGTACGTTGTTTCTGCTGAAATGTGCCGCTGTGTTTGACATTGCCCAGTGAGGGGGAGGGTAGGCGGGTGGGTGGGTGAGGGAGGGAAGGAAGGGCTTCCATATTTGCTACAGGCTGCATTTTGGAATAGCTGCCTAACAAAAGAGAAAGAGATGGCAGAGTATATGGTGGAAGAGCTCCGTCTTGCAGGGCCTGCGAAATGTTGGAAGCTCCTGCAGGGCTCGTAGCTCCTCCGAGAGCTTAGTGGTAGACTGGTCCTGCCTTTCTGTTCCAACCCCTCTTGAGAGTCCTTTGTATCTCGCTGGATTAAAATCCAAGCCAATCTTTTCAAATGGGTAGCCATATTGGTCTGAAGTAGCACAATAAAATCAGAATCCAGTAGCACCTTTAAGACCAACAAAGATTTATTCAAGGTGTGAGCTTTCATGTGCAGGCACTCTTCCTCAGATTAGGAACTCCCTACATGACAGTGGCAAAAATTAGCAAAAATTAATTCTGTTACATTAGTAAACTATGTACAGTTTTATTTCTCCTAGGTTTTTATGAACTACAACTGATTTCTAGGGGATTGATTGGCTGTTTTGGCAAATAATTATCATATGGCTGTATGTGGATGTGTGACTAATGTGTAAACTAATTTAACAGAATTAATTCTTGCTATATATTCCCACTGTCATGTAGGGCAGTGGTCCCCAACCCACGGGCTGCGGCCCGGTGGCAGGCCACAGCTTCCTCTCCCCACCCCCCCTGCAGTAAGAAACTTCCCGGGCCGCTAGCTTGCGGCCCGGGAAGCTTCTTACTGCGGGAGAGGGGGGAGAGGGAATCAGGGCCACGCCTGTGCATCGCGCATCTGCGGCCCGGCCGCTCATGCGCGATGCACGGGCATGGCCGCGCATGCGCAGGCGGGCAGTTGCCCTGCCGGTCCCCAGCCTCGAAAAGGTTGGGGACCACTGATGTAGGGAGTTCTTAGTCTGAGGAAGAGTGCTTGCAACTGAAACCTCATGCCTTGAATAAATCTTTGTTGGCCTTAAAAGTGCTACTGGACTCTGATTTTATTAAGCAAGTCTTTTGTTTGCCTTTGGAGCCTTGCATCCCGCCTTTCTCTTTACAGCCCCGGATGGATAAAGCAGCTTTTTACAAACTTCATCTCCTTTACCTTGAAGCTGGTTCTCAAAAGCCAGGTAAGAAGCATGAACATATAAAGTTCAGACAGCTGGCAGTATTCATACCAAGCTCTGGAACAGCAAAGACAATACAACCCCTGACAGACTGAAGGCTGGACTCAGCGGGCAGCTTCTCCAGTTTTCCATTGTTTCTTTCTATATCCCAGGGCCTTGTAAGGCAGTAGAACAACATTCATTTATATGAACTGTTCCTGAGCTTATTCCGTTCAGTGAGAATTCCAATTGGATGCAATCAGCGTATGCCATTTGGTATAGTGGTTGCTGCAGTGTTAAGAATGGTGGCTTCTAATCTGGTGAGCCAGGTTTCATCCCCCGCTCCTCCACATGCAGCCAGCTGGGTGACCTTGGGCCAGTCACAGTCCTGATAGTGCTGTTCTCACAGAGCAGTCCTGTCAGCGATCTCTCAGCCCCATCCAACCCACAGTGTGTGGGGAGAGTAAGGGAAGGTGATCATAATCTGCTTTTGAGATTCCTCCAGGCAGAGAAAAGCAGTGTATAAAAACCAACTCTTTTTTTTTTAATAGGTTTTTCAGATGCCCCAATTTCCATAACGCTATGTTTTGATGGTGGCTTGTACCGTAGTTCCCTATTCATGTGGTAGTGGAAAGTGCCATCAAGTTATTTCTGAAAGGTTCTCAGGGCAAGAAACATTCAGAGCTGGTTTGCCACTGCTTGCCTCCACAGCATGACCAGGTATTCCAGGGAAGTCCCGCATCCAAATACTGACCCTGCTTATCTTCTGAGATGTGACAAGGCCAGGCTACCCTAGGCTATCTCAGCCAGGATATCTTAGCCAGAAAAAAAGTTTTGAACTCTTTACAAAACGGAAAATGTTGTACTTCCACAATGCTCCCTAAGTGACTGGCATCTTTGAAATATGCATTCCTGGCAGGGCCGGTCAAACAGGGATTGCAATTTTAAAGCCTGCAACTATGATCTCAAGGAAAAGATTGCCCTTCTAATGGCTAATACCCCAATAGAATTTGGTCTAGTTATTCTACAGGAGTTGTGGGTTCATGAAGAATTGTGGGGAAAATGGGTGAAGAATTGTTCTCAAGGTGCTTGTGTGCCATCAAGTCACTTCTGACTTCTGGCAGTCCTACAAGTTAATGGTCTCCCAAAAGCCTTAGCATTAACAGCCAGGCAGGGTAGTCAAACTGCGGCCCTCCAGATGTCCATGGACTACAATTCCCACGAGCCCATGCCAGCAAATGCTGGCAGGGGCTCGTGGGAATTGTAGTCCATGGACATCTGGAGGGCCGCAGTTTGACTACCCCTGCTGCAGACGGTGGTTTCCTTTATTGACTCTCATGTTGGGCCTTCCTCTTTTCCTAAACTGCATTCCAATCTCCCTTTTCCTCATGAACAATGTGCTACTCAATATTCTGAAGGCAATGTGCATGCGCAGTCATTTTTTGATTGGCCGGGTGTTTAAGTTAACAGTGTAACATTTTTCTCCGTATCTACACCACCCTCATGCCAGTACAGTGAAATCCTACCTGGTCTTCAGGTGGCACCAGTTCACGTCCAACTTACTTATGATTTAGAGGCAACAAGATTTAGGGGCCCATGAAGAATTACAGGGCCAGGCAAATAAAACACTTCAGGAATTTCTCCCCACCCCCAAATCTTCCCCTCCTCTGTAAACTCTCCGATGCAAGAAAAGACAAATTCTCCCTCCCATCTAGTCTCCCCACCCCTTCAGCCAGAGTCTCCAGGTCCCATCTGTGGTCACCAATGCGGGCTAGGGTTGCCAGATCCAGGCTGGTAGATTCCTGGAGACTTGTAGATGGAGGATAGGGTCCCCAGTGGGATACAGTGCCATTCATCCTACCCTAGAAAGCATTTTCTCCAGGAGAACTGACCTCTGTAGTCTGAAGATGAGTTTAACTTCCAAGGGATCTCCAGGTCCCCCCTGGAGGCTGGCAACCCTACTTTCAATTGACAGCTGCTTACAAAATCCCGTGACCCCCCCTCCCCCCTTGCATGGAAAGACTTAGTTCAGCTGCATTAAAACAAAAAAAAAAAAGGATAAGCAGCATTTTTTAAATTGTATTTTTGGTTAAGATGATAAAGACTCCCCTCCCTGGTCTGCAGGTAAGCCTGCTTTTAGGATCACCACAAGCCAGGCATATAGCAATGAATGGTGATTTATGGTTGCTGGGCTTTTCTGAATACAAGGCCCGCCTGAAGAGGTGCGCTTCGTGTCATCAAATGCCTGCAGGGGAGGCACAGAATTTGTAAATGTGAACTTCTCCTCTCCTCTCCTCTTTTTTTTTTTTTTTTAGGTGTGTAAGGAAATTAACTTCCTCACTCAAGTGTTGGCTGAATTTCTGCAAGGCGTAGGAGGTAAACAACAGCAAGGAAGCGGATGGGCTTGGTTTGCTGAGCCCCATGTACCGAGTGATCTTTCATTAGGGTTGCGGGTCCTCCCTGGCCCCCTGCAGGGGATGGGGGCGGGGCTCCATCCAGGTAGAGAAATTCCTGGAGATTTAGGGGTGGAGCCCGAGGAGGACCAGGAGCTCAGTGGGGCACAGTGCCCTAGAACAGGGGTAGTCAACCTGTGGTCCTCCAGATGTCCATGGACTACAATTCCCATGAGCCCCTGCCAGCATTTGCTGGCAGGGGCTCATGGGAATTGTAGTCCATGGACATCTGGAGGACCACAGGTTGACCACCCCTGGCCTAGAGCCCACCCTCCAAAGCAGCCATTTTCTCTAGGAGATAGGGTGCCACAGAGGCCGTGCTCTGAAGCTCTTGTTTTTCTCCCAGGGAGAACTGATCTCTGTAGTCGAGGGACCAGTTGTAATTCTGGAAGATCTCCCACCTGGAGGTTAGCAATCCTACAGAGAACAAATGTTTAAATAAGTCACCCAGAAAAAATGGTGCATGAGGGAGGGAGGGGCATGATTGCTCTCTTTAAGTATTTGAACGACTGTCATTTAGAGGAGGGCAGGGAGCGGTTCCTGTTGGCAGCAGAGGTTAGAACCCGCAGTAATGGGTTTAAACTACATGTAGAACGGTAGCAGCTAGATACCATGAACAAAACAATTCAAACAGAGTAGTTCAGCAGTGGAACTGACTGCCTAAGGAAGTGGTGAGCAGCAGCTGGACAGATCCACATCAAGGATGCTGTAGGCTGATCCTATATTGAGCAGGAGATTGGACTAGATGGCCCTATAGGGCCCCTTCCAACTCTGATTCTAGGACTGTCATTCAGACCATTTCAGACCAAAGTTTAAATACACAATTAAAATATCGGATGAATATAAAAGAGAAATATTTGAGTCCAAAAGGGGTGTCACAAATATAAAAGATGTCATGATTAAGGTAAGATATCCTTTTTTGGGCCGGGGTGGGGCCGGGGGGTACTTTTGTTATTGTAGTTTTAGATGACCTTAATGAGCTGATTGGTCAACACAATTTTTGAAAACATTTCCCGGCAGAAAGTTTTGTCCGGTACGGGAATATAGGAGTGGACGTTTCTCTGGCATCGCTTCCAGTAATACAAGCAAAATACATTGAAACACAACATAAGGTAAAGCACCATCCATAAGGAAGGCAAATCTCCAATTTCAGTGGGAAGGGGGGGCATGGGGCGCTCCTTAAGTCGGTGGGGCACCAATGAGCTTTCGCTGCACACTATTTCCAAAGCCAAGAACGGTGGGATGTGTAGCTCCTTAGGAGGGGTGCTGGTGTCCACACTTACTGAAAGTGCTGTCGATGTGCAACCAACTGATGGCAACCTCTCTTAAGGGGTTTTCAAGGCAAGTGATTAACAGAGGTGATTTGCCATTGCCTGCCTCTTCCTATCAAACCTGGGCTTCCTGGGTGGTCTCCCATCCGAGTACTAGCCATGGCTGACCCTGTTGAGCTTCCAAGAGCAGGCTGGCCTGGGCCATGTGGGTCAAGGCCACCACGGTTGAAAAAAGCTTTGAGGTTCAGGAGAGGTGTCGGGAAGGAGCACAGTGGCAGAAATGCTCGAATAGGGGTCCCCAACCTTCTCAAGCCTATGGAAACCTTTGGGATTTTGATACAGATGGGGTAGGTGCGGTCCCAAAAATGCTGCTTCCCTCAAAATGGCTGCGCAAGAGGGCGGAGCCAGTGAAGATCCTTGGCCTTGATGGCAGTGGCTGCTAAAGCGACATTTTAAAAGATATACACTGCAAATAAAATCTCCAGTGGTCAATAAGGAACCTTGCTGGGCAAAAACCTCACCTTGCCCTGCCCATTTTTTAAAAACGTTTCCAGGAAAAATGCTGGGGAACCCCTGTCTGCCTCGGAATGGAGCCGGCCCTTGCTCCCAGTGGCGGAAGGGGAAAAGTAGAGCACCGGATGGTGGCTGGGACTTAAATTGTGATCCTTCTGCATGGTGCAAGGGCGTGGATGGGGACCACTGCTGCTACGCCTAGACTGCCCTTTGCAGCCAATTCAGCAGAAGCAGCAGGGATCTCATCCTGATCCGTCTCCCCCAGGAAGGGGGGCTGAAACGCCCAAATCCAAATGGCTTGTGATTGTAATCTCCCCACCAGCAAAGGGATTGCATGATAGGTGCCATTATCCCATGAAAAACATGGCCCAACCGATTTGACTTCCACCAGTGAGAAGAGGCAAGTTCAGCACAGGCTGTGAATGCACTAGGAAAATAAAACCAGGTTCAGCAGGAAGGCAGGCTATGCATGGGGCAAACCGAACCTGATAGAAACTCCATAGCCACATTGCCCTCCATGTCTCTAGTCTCCCCCTGAACCAATGAGATTCCAGCCCTGTCACTGGATTTCCAAATGACAAACCATGCTGTGTGCTGTGCGTGGTTTTGGGAACTTTTCCCTGCTGGACAGAGACAACCTCTCAGCAGAATGAACAGGCCGGGAAGCAACTCTGTTACTGGGTTACTGTGTAAACAGGAGCTTCTGTTCTGGTAAATGAGTGTAATGCATTATCTTCTTTTGGAAGGGCCTCCTCATGTACAAGAACTACTCGGACAGCTTCCATGAGTCAGTGTTTGCACCATCTCTACTGTCTGAATCCAAAATGGTCTCTTTCTGGTTTTCGGAGCATGTCCTCAGCTCTGTGATCTGGGCAGCCTTCCTAGATGACCGTCTGATGTTGACCATCACAGGGGAAGAATTACAGGTAAGGACTGCAGGGAACCTATTTGACTGTTCTTCAGCTGAGGGCGAAGCGATGTGAAGGGGGAGGTGAAATGTGGAAAAGCTGGTTTGTAGCCAATAAGAAGCACCAAGCCTTAGCTCCAGAGAATTGTACCAGGCCTAGGGAGTGTATGACCTGGCTTCCTTCTTGATGTCGGTAGGGTTGCCAACCTACAGGAGGGACGTGGAGACCTCCTATAATTACAAATGTTCTCCAGACTACATAGATCAGTTCCTCTGGACAAATGGGCTGCTTTGGAAGATGGACTCCACTGGGGTCCCTCCCTTACCTGAACTCTCCCTTCCTCAGGTTGTAGGATCTGCAGGAACCCTAAAATAAAAATTCAATGGCAACTCAGACATGAACCTCCCAGATCTAGTTTCAACACACTAACTACATGCCAAAGCTGGCTCTCTACGTTCTACACAAAGAGAAGAAAATCCAAGTTGTTATAGTGTTCCTTGGGTTCAAAACAGTGTTTTGTTGTTAGGGTTTCCAGTTCATTAATCCCATATTAACACAGAATCCAACTTCCTTTTTTACAGGAAATGTTTAAAAATGAAGAGCTGGAATCTGACCAGGAGATTGTGCAAAAGGTAACTTTTAATCAGATCCCAGATTAGCATAGCAAACACACACACACACACACACACAACAAATATTACTGAAGCATGGATTGAAACTGAAGCATGGGTTGATGATGTTAATCCAATCGGAAAGTCATATGCGATAAGATTATTTAAGAAAGAATAAATTAGTTGTGTCTCTAAAATAAATCAGTATCTTGTGTTTTCTATTTTCATTTTCCTGGCTGACTAGAATAGTTTGGGTACAACGAAACAATGAATGTCTCTCTCTGTGCAGCTGATTTCTGTGCTTGGAAGTTACGTAGGCTAGGGCGGGCGGCCTGACTCCCAACACCGGCCCACTCTTGGGCAATTGAATGGTGGGAGAAAATGGGAGTGGATGGTGAGGTCATCAATGTAGGGATGGTACTTCAGGTCATGGGTATGCAATGCTCTAGGAATCCATCCAGTCTCTGTGACTACTTCCTGTTTGCATGCTCCAACCCTCCAAAATGCCTGCAGGTTGCTGGTAATCCTAATTTAGTGGACACCACACCTAATTCAGAAATTGCTGGTTTGGGCATACTTCTAAGGCATGCTTTTAAATGCAGAAAGCAGGCTGGAATTCCATATTCTGGAGCAACTCCATGTTTGGGCCATCATAACACTCATGTGCGGGGAGGGGAATATTTGTGGAGGAGAGCAACCCTTTCCTCACCACCAACTAGCACCCTCCACACACACACACACACCTGTACCACCTGCCTTCTCATCATGACATTCTTTTGATGGACTCCTAAACTTCAAGGTTGGCTGTGGGGTGAGGGAGAATATATTTGCAGGGAAGGAAGAACTGGTAAGTAAAGGAAGGGTAATGTTCCTCCCTTTCACATGCCAGTTTCCCAGTTTTAAAAAAATGCCTGTTTGTGCTGACATTGTGGCAAAACATGCCACTTATCCAGACCCTTCTTTATAGTTTTTTCTGGGAGCGGCAGTGGCTATCCTATGTCCTCTTCCTTTGCTGTGCAGATTTTCCAGGGTGCCTCCTACAATGATTCCCTGGCTAAAGTATGGAGTCTCAGTCCTCCCCAAATTATCCTCCAGCCCAAAGGGACTGTGGTGAAGTCATCCGTGGCTGTGGAGCTCAGTGTTTCTTCACATGATACAGAAACCCCACTGGTTATATACTTTGAAAAGGTTAGTTGATTTGTCATCCTGACCTGGATATCCCAGGCTAGCCCAATCTCAGTAGTTCCCAGTAGCTAAGCAGGCTGACCCTGGCCAATACTTTGACGGGAGACCTCCAAGGACTACCAGCGTCATGATGTGGAGGCCAGCAATGGCAAACCGCCTCTGAATGTCTGTTGCTTTGAAAACCCCAGAGGTCGCCGGAAGTCAGCTGTGACTTGACCATTCTTTCTACTACCTCCCTGGACATGGGGTTGGCCCACTTAGGGCTGATCCTGCGTTGAGCAGGGGGTTGGACAAGATGGCCTGTATGGCCCCTTCCAACTCTATGATTTTATGATTTCCCAATCACAAAGAAGCCAATGCTTTTGGCTCAATTGGACCCTATCGAAGCTGATTAGCATGCAAGAAATCATGACCAATGCACTGATGTATCCTTTACTTATGGCTCTGTTTCCCTCCACAGGATGTCACAGTTACAATCCAAACTTCATATGTGCAAAAGCAGCTGGTTTTGCATCCCACTGAGGCTGTGTATGTATTGCTGGTCCATTAGTTGAGTGCTGGCGTGTTCATTGTCATGCAAAGGGTGCAGGGGAGGGTTTGCCTTTGTACTTCTTTCCTTCCTTGCCCCATTGTTTTTCTATTTCCTTGCAGGATAGAGCCTAAAACAATGAGGTGCTCCTTCGATATAGCTGTGGTAAGTGTCCAGCATTCCTAATTTGAACCTGGAAAGTAGAAATTGAACCTTATTTTGCAAAACTGAACGCTTTTATTTTATTTAAAACACTTACTGGGCACCTCCGTTCCTTACAGAGCTCAATGCGGAATACAACAGTGATAAAAATTCATCATAAAAACATAAACCTTGAAATTAAAAGCAACAATTGCAGGCGGCTAGTAAAACTTCATAAAACGTGGCCTGAAATGCAGTTGCGATCTTGGTTGAGCAACATCTTTATTTATTTTAGAAAACATAATATGCCGTCTCAGAGACCTGCTGGCAAAGGAAAGTTGAAAACATAATAAAAAGAGCATAAAAATCATTAATGTAAAAAGGCATCAAAACAGTCAGCCATTGATATGTAGCTAAAGCCTAAAACTAATGCATTCTTTTAATGCGCTGATCATCAAGGAATGTTTGATACTCAGCATGTGCCTAGGGCAGGGGTAGTCAACCTGTGGTCCTCCAGATGTCCATGGACTACAATTCCCATGAACCCCTGCCAGCATTTGCTGGCAGGGGCTCATGGGAATTGTAGTCCATGAATATTTGAAGGACCACAGGTTGACTACCCCTGGCCTAGGGCATCCAAAAGGATTACTGTTGCATCAATTAATCCGCAGAGAACTTCTGCAGTTAATTCTGCTATTTAAAAATTTAATTTCAGAACGATGACGCTCTAAGTCACTTTTTGGAGAAAACCATCACTGTTGCCGGGATCCCACAAGTGATTTCAAGTGAGCTTTCTTTATCTTGTTGTATGGAGCAACTCTGAATCCTGCATGCTGGGGGGGGGGGGGAGTAGAAGATGATGCAATGCATCCATATGGATGCTCAACTGTTCTGACATTTTGGGCTGCAGGAGAGATTTGTGTTGCTAGATAGCTGAGGGATTAAGGAGGCAAGGAAGAAGGGGGAAAGTGGCAAGGGGTATTCTTCACCTTAGCAGAGATTCAACCAGTACATTTAGACTTCTGGATTTCAAATTGTACCAAAGGTGAGGTGTCTTGCCAAAAATATGATGAAATCCTTGTGAAATTTGGGTAACTTGCACTAACCTCTCAGGCAGTTTATTCAGTGAAATGAGGGAAATTGTGTATTATAACTGCCAGGTGACCACAGCTCTTCCTTGGCTATTTTCTTCTTGTTTGAAAATAAAATTATATAGACTTCTTTAGTAAGAATAAAAATGTTTAATTGGTAAAATGTCCAGACATGAAGCTTCAACAGTAACTTTCTTCTGAGGTAAAACTGGTTTTCAGAGATACATTTTTTTGTTGTTTACATGGGGTCACAATTGGCTCTGTTACACTGTTTCCTTTTTGACATTCCCAACATAAAACAGAGATTATTTTACATTTTCTGACTTTCCCTCTCAACACACAAACACAGTCATTCACTGTCAAAGCTAACAGAGATGGAATTCTCCCATCATGCATCACTTCAGTATCTGTGAGGGTGCATGCAAGGATGGACAAGCAAGAATTCCAACAAGGTGAATGTACAAAGATGCCTGATTTGGAGTAGACCGTCTAGGTCAGGGGTAGTCAAACTGCGGCCCTCCAGATGTCCATGGACTATAATTCCCAGAAGCCCCTGCCAGCATTCGCTGGCAGGGGCTCCTGGGAATTGTAGTCCATGGACATCTGGAGGGCCGCAGTTTGACTACCCCTGGTCTAGGTCAATGTTATCTGCTGTGATTGGTTGTAGTTCTGGGTGCAGCTGCACAGCTCACAGAGTTGTGGATAGAGGAAGATTATTTTCCCAGCCATGGCCAAGTTGCCTTCTCCCTACAACTTCGGTTATTGAGAATCTGTTGGTGGCCCATAATGGTGGAAGCGGAAGCTTAGATTTTAAAAAGCATTTCTGTAACGCATGAGTAGGGATGACGGACATGTACTGGGAAAATGTAGTTTGGTTCCTGGTTTTGTGGTGTGCCCCATTTGTGAACTACGAACTGTTAGGAACTTTTAGCAGTTTATGAACTGATTTGGTTTGTGAAGTTCCATTAGGCAGTAGAACAGCCCCATGGTATGCTAGAGACACCAAACTCACAGGGGATCTGCAACTGACTCTCCTCTACATGCCTGCCATGTTTGGTGAGGATGGGTGACCCCCATCATTTCCCCAGAAAGCCCTTAACTCAGACCCTGTAAATCCAATCCTCACCAAACTTGGAGGACACGTAGAGGGGAATCAGCCAGAGATACATTGTCACCTTTGTGAATGAAGGAAAAGGAACTTCAGTACATGAGCCAGTTCATGTCTATCCTTAACCGTGTGTACTGTGATTTCGCGTGAATCTGTTTTAATTCCACTCCATAGAAATTGAGCCAGCTCTAACATCCTTGATGAACAGCAGAGGACTTGACCTATTTGACATCATAGAACCTGAGATAATAACCAGAAATGCAAGTACACTTTATTTATTTTGGGCTTGTACATTCTCTACTCCATGGCAGTGCTTATGGATGTGTAACCATATTGTTCCTTGAACCATGGACAGTTCAGGGCAGCCTTTTCAAGGGTTAGATTTCTTTGGAAAGCAGAGCACTGAAGATTTTTGATAACTGTGAATGATGGTGGAAAATTCTGTCGAGTCACAGCCAACTTATGGCAACCACAAGGTAAGAGACAGAGAGAGATGGCTTTCCATAGCTTGCCTCTGCATTGCAACCCTGGCCTTACTTGGTGGTCTTCCTTTCTCAACCATCCTGGCTTCTTGACCATCCTGGAAAGGTTTCCTGAATGGTTGGGAGTGAATAAATTATATATATTTTAAATTTCTTGAACCTTTATTGGGCAATATGACCATATATTGCAAGCTTAAATGGACTCCGGGGAATGGTAGAGGACAGGAAGGCCTGGAGGATCATTGTTCATGGGGTCGCGATGGGTCGGACACGACTTCACAACTAACAACAACAACCATATATGGTCATGTTGACCTGTTCCCTCCCCCTCCCCAAATGGCCAGTGATAGGCCAGGAGGGGGGTGGGAAGGGGAGGGGCTCTGGGTGGGTGTGTCCACAGCTCTGCTTCCCAACACTATTCTGCACGATGGCACCACTTCTGGGGGTTCTTGAAGCCTGAAGAACATTTCAGGGGTTTCTCAATGGTAAAAAAAGTTGAGAAAGGCTGATATAAGTACTAACCAGGGCTAACTCTGCTTAGCTTCCAAGTTTGGGCTAACCTGGACCATCCAATACCCAGAACATATTTTATAGCAGTGTACAGAAGAAAGCTGCCTGCTAATGGTAGATCTGAAGCACCCTAGAATCACAGAAACCCACATTTGGAAGGACCTCCAAGGTCATTTAGTCCAACCTCCTGCACAATACAGGAAACCTCAATTGAGTTCTCCCCAATCTGATGTTACTGGCAGAAGTCACCTGAGATCTGCTTTTCTTGAGTTCCCATGTTGTGCCTAGTCTTCTAAAAACTTTCCATCCTCAACCCCTTTGGCATCCTCTGCCCAAACTGCTATGCCTAGGTGCCCATTGTTCTGCCTTAGCTGTGGCCTCTGACACCGCAGAACTCCATCTCGATCCAGCTGTATCATGCACTTCTTTTTCTTTGTAGGGATACTTCATTATACAGATGGACTTTGATTTCCCACATTATTTGCTCCATGGGTTTCTGAAGAGAATTCTATTGTAGGACCCTCCCAAGGAGAGCATGCAATGGCCAACTGCATGTAAAAGACAGAAGGTCCAAGACCAACAGAGACACATGGAACAGGCTGGATGGATCAGGAACAGTCAACTGAAACTCAACCCCTCCAAAACGGAGGTCCTGTGGCTGGGGAGAAGGGGGCAGGATCAGGAAGCACGCCTCCCCTGTTTGGATGGTGTGCAATTGACATCTGCACAATCCGCCAGAAATGTGGGGGTGATCTTTGATGTCTCTCTATCTCAGATCACAAAGGTAGCTCAGAAGGCATTTTTTCATCTCTGCCAAGTGCAGCTATTAGCAGCCTACCTGTGCTGGGGACACCTGGCCACAGGGATCCATGCAACGGTCACTTCCAGATTAGACTTTTGTAACTCACTCTACACAGGCCTACGCTGTCCTTGACCCAGAAATTGCAGCTGATACAGAATGCGGCGGCACAGGTCCTCACAAATTCATCTTAAACCGCCCTGAGCCTCCGGGGAGGGCGGTATATAAATATAATAAATAAATAATAATCTTGGAGAGCCCATGTTCAGCCTGTGCTGAAACAACTGCACTAGTTGCCAGTCTGCTTCTGGACCAAGTTCGAGGTATTGGTTTTGGCATTTAAGGCTATACATGGCTTAGGGCCTACTTATCTGCAGGACCGCTTACGTCCTTATGCCCCCCGCAAGGCTCTTTGCTCTGTGGGTATGAATCTGCTGATGGTTCCGGGCCACTGGGAGGCATGCCTGGACTGGGCCAGGGCCAGGGTCTTTTCAGTCCTGGCCCCTTATCTGGTGGAATGAGCTCCCAGAAGACCTGTGGGCCCTGACGGAGCTCTTGGGGTTCTGCAGGGCCTGCAAAACGGAGCTCTTCCACCAGACGTTTGTTTGAGGCCAGGTGGGAAACCCCCCCCCCCCAATGTTCCTAGGACCTGGCATTAGGCTAGGTCCGGGACATTTTGGTGATCTACCCCCTGCTTTCTATCACCAGTCTCTTTTATATACCTTACCGGCACCAACAGCTCCAGTGTTGGGGGAGGACTTTTTATTGTTGTTACCATCATTTTAGTTGTATGTTTTTTAGGGGATGTTAATTTTATCATATGGTGATGTTTTCAGGTTGTTGATTTGATGTTTTTATGCCATGTCATATGGTGAACTGCCGTGAGCCAGCAGTGCTGGGGGCGGTGGTATAAAAGTATAATAAATAAATAAATAAATAAATAATGCGGCTGTTTTGTTTCCTTTCCCTGTGATGTGCCGTGTCATTTTACATACTTTTCCGGAATAGTTAAAAGTTCATTTCCCCTTCCCCTACAAACGCTGAAGTGCTTTGTTTTGTGTTGTGAATGCCATGTGATTCTGATCTCCTAACAATAATTTTGTCCTCTATGCTTACTGGGAAAATGTCGAAACCTTCCGAGATTGCAAAAGAAAGCAGACAGGCATGATACTCCACACCACCCTGCTATCGTCCTGGGATGGGGGACGACACCCAAGAGCATTCAGGATTGTTGGGGGTGGGGGAGAGAGACAAGGAAGATTGACAGGTCATGAGAGGAGGATAAAGGGAGTGGGAGATTGTCATAGACAGGAGAGAAGGGAAAAAAATGTGTGTGGGGGAAGTGGATGCACCTGTCCCTCAAGTTTCTTGTAGGTTCCCACTTGTGTTGGCGGTCCCTGGCCCCAAAGAACTGTGTCTGGCCTCAACCAGCCCCCCCCCCCCCCCGTTGGAGGAATGACTCCCAGAACAGATGTGGGCCCTGCCAGAAATGGTTCAGTTCCGCAGGGTCTGCAGCTCTTCTGCCAAGCTTTTGGTGAAGCTGCCAGTGATTCTGTAATATCAGTCGCCCCCCCTCCCCCAAAAAAGCACCCTAAAACTGGACAAGACCTACTAATACGGGGAATGTGTCAGAAGTTAAGCATGCTGATTTTAAGAAGAGTTGGTTGTTATACCTTGCTTTTCACTACCTGAAGGAGTCTCAAAGCAGCTTACCATCGCCATCCCTTTCCTCCCCGACAAGAGACCCCCTGGGAGGCAGGTGAGGCTGAGAGAGCTCCTACAGAACTGCTCCTGGTTGGCCTGAAAGGCGCTCCTGGACTCAGATTTGTTTCTGGTGATATTCGGTCCCCATCTACTTGAGTTTAGAACGCTCTTTTCTTTCTTTCCTGCCCCATTCAGTTCTGCACAGACCTTCGCTCCCGAGTTGCAGGGGCAGAGCTGCCCACCCGGGTTTAGGGGAGTTTGGGGGTGGAGCCTGGGCAGCCGCGGGAGTTTTCTAAAACACATGATTTCCCGGCAGAGCCTGTCCGATGAATTCTGCTCCAGGCAAGCCGCTGAAGTTTCACTTTCGGGCCGCGCTGCCGGGGATGCGGGCCGGGCGCGCCGTGGAGCGCTGCAGCTGGCCAAGCCAGGGGCTAGCAGCGGGCAGAGACGGGCGACCGCGGCCGCCCCGAGAGGGGGTCTTCTCTCTGGCAGGTAAGCGCGGGGGACCGGTCGGCCAGCAGAGGGCTCGCTTGTCTGCCTGCCTTGTGCGCTTCCTTTCCCCGTTCAACCCGCCCAGAAGAGAATTTTAGCAACGCGCCTGGGCGTCCTGCCTCCGTTTGCGTAACGTGTGAAAGGAGAGGGGCAGTTCTGTCACGTGAAAGCCTTAACCCTCCCGATGCCCAAGTTTGAGAATTGTCTGGCGGCCTGCGACCCGGGGATTGCTAGTGACCGTCTGGCTCGTGAAGTGTAGCCCGGAGAAACTGGCATTGTCTGGCAGCCACGCAAGAGACCTTGGGAGGTGGCTTGCCACGGCCTCCCTCCGTGTCATGTGCTTCTAGTGTGCCTTGGAGGTCTCTCATCCAAATGCAAGCCAGGGTCGACCTTGCTTGGCTTTCCAGATTTGGGTCCGCCTGGCCTATCCTGGTCAGTACTGTACTTGGAGAAATAGCGTCCTTAAGAGGCTTTATGGGGGAATGGTATTTATCCTCTATGCCAGGGGTAATCAACCTGTGGTCCTCCAGATGTCCATGGACTACAATTCCCACGAGCCCCCGCCAGCGTTTCCCCTTTCCCACACATCAAACCTCTATGAAAGGAACTGAGAGATATTTCTCCAGGCCTGTTGGCAACCCTCGCTGAGTGGGGGTCATTTCTTGAAGGATATGCGAACTGCGTGTGCTTGAAAGGCCCAGCCTCTTGTTATGGGTGGCTCTTGTTATGGGTTTCAGAGCTCTGCTCTTCCTTGTCGGGAGTTATGCTGTAGGGCGGGGGTAGTCAACCTGTGGTCCTCCAGATGTCCATGGACTACAATTCCCATGAGCCCCTGCCAGCAAATGCTGGCAGGGGCTCATGGGAATTGTAGTCCATGGACATCCGGAAGACCACAGGTTTGACCACCCCTGCTTTTAGGGAGATCCAGTAACGGCCGTCCTGCTTTGGGAAAAGGTTATTAATTTGGTGTCGCCTCAAACAGAGTCTTGAACTGTGGATCTCATTCTTGGGTCTGGGCTTGACCCTATTCAGCATTCATATATGAGGGAATATTCCTCCCTTGAAGTGAGGGATTTTGTATATCGAAATCTAGATATCAAGGTGGGTGGGTTCTGTGAGGCCTACTTCCTGATGTGTTTCATGGTGCAAGAATACTTTTTCCTATGGAGAAAGTTTCAGCCATGTAATTGCTTCCGTCTGCAATCAGACGTAGTAAAAACATTTGGGAGGAGAAGCAGGGTTGGGTTTTATGCCCTGCTTTTCACTCCCCAGAGGTCGTGGGGTTTCTTTGTTTGTTTGTTTTTGCACAGAAGCCTCCAGAACAGATTCTTCAGTCCTTGCCACTATGAGAAAATGCTCCATTCCCCCACCCCTAAAGTCAGCCACAGATCTCTTGAGTTTTAAAAAATGATCTTCCATCCCACACCACAGTTGAGCTGCAGGCTTCATAATTTAGCGTATTTTGCAAAAATGTTATGGACCAGTTTAAGCATTGTAACCAAAGCAAATTTTGTTGTTGTTAGTTCCAAAGTCGTGTCCGACCCATCGCGACCCCATAGACAATGATCCTCCAGGCCTCCCTGTCCTCTACCACAGTGGTCCCCAACCTTTCTGAGGCTGGGGACCGGCAGGGCAACTGCCCCGCCCCTGCATGAGGACCCTGGAATTCCTTGGTGGTCTCCCATCAGTGTGCTAAGCAATGCTGACTTTACCTAGCTTCTGAAATCAGGCTAGCCTGGGCTATCGACACCAGGGCTATGTTGACCCACCAGAGACAAAATATCCGTTAGTCAAGGTTATTGTCGGTTCCTATTTGGATCCAGTGTGTTAAATCCATGGGTTTGAAGGAAGCCAAGTTGCTGGGAGCTCACACCTCTTTATTGTGATCTCAGCTTGATGGCATAAGAGGCAAAACTGAACTGAGACCATTCCGAAAACCTGCAAATTATATTGCAAACAATGGGGACATTTCTGCACATCACTAAAAATAGCGTTACGCCAGCTGAATGGTGTAGCGCTAAATATTATTGCGCCTCCCGGCCACTCCACACCTTTTTGCAGTCTCGCTCCAGTCTGCTGCCTTTTTGCGCTTCTCACCTTCCACAAGCGCTGCTGGAAATGGCGAAAGAGAGCAACCCAGTTTATACGCGATTCTTTTCCACTTGTCAATCAAGCCAGGCAGCCAATTCCCTTTCTCCTTTTTTTAAAGGTCCTGCAATGCCCGCCAATTTTTAAAAAATTAATTGTTCTCATTTAAATGCCTATCCATCAAATCATAGATGCATAGTGCTTTTTGAATGCCACCCTTTATGGAATCACTAGTCTTGAGTCTTTTAAAAATTAATCTCGATCCTGATTTTTTTTTGGGGGGGGGGTGACTTTAGAGAGGCATGCTTTGTGTTTTAACTTTTGGGGAAAATATTTTTGGTTTTGCCTGCATGCTTGTACGCCTATTCATTGCTCCAGGCAGTTCACCTTAAAAAAAATCCTGTCCCCGGGAGAGGAAGGTGGGTGCGAGGGAAGAACATTAGAGGCGGAGATAGCGCTTCTTCGCTTCCATACATTTCTTTTTCATGTAGTCTGCTGGTTCTCTTCTTGCAGGGGGGGGGAGTGCTTTTTAAGTTGGTGAATCAACTTGTGCTTTAAAACGGTGTATATCGCAAGTAGTTTACTGGCCAGATGTGGGAGGTTGGCAACACCATACGGAGTGCCCGGAATATAGCGTCTTCACAAGGTTAGCATTTCACTATATTTATTGTGTGCAGAAAAGCCATGGATCTTCCCACCAGGGTACACTATTGGTTAGTTTCAGGTTTAAACTGACTGGATCCAGGATCTAGCCATGTTGGTCAATTACATTGCTTGCTTTGGCCTCAGCAGATCTACTAACACAACACAGCTGGCTTTTTCTTTCCATTTTAATATTACAGCCTCTGCCCCATCTGACTTTTGCCCATGCACATTGCATTAATCCCCAGTGAAGCCTTTGTGAGGGGTCATGGGGGGACCCCCTTTTCCTTTTCCACCAGCAGGAAAACTGATTGGATCTAACCCATGGTCCTTCTGTGGTTACCTTGTGGTTTCTCCTTGTTTTCTCCAACCAACCTCAATCTGATTTTGAGAAAGCAATTTTGAGCAAAGATAAGCTCTGATTTTCTGTCATAAGATATCTGTTACCTCAGCTGAAGCAGCAAAAGGTGTGCATTTTGTAGAAAATGATTATTCCATCAGAGGGCAGCATTAGACTGCACACCATGCTCTCTCTGTAAAGTATCCTGTAATCAGGATACTTACAGGACTGTCAGCTCCCATCTGAGTCTGTTCAAGTACAGAGAGCATCCTGTGAGTGGCCATTTCACCTCTCCCTACACCTCCCTGCTGTAGGGGTGCCAGCCTTGATGTGGGACCAGGGGATCTGGAATTACATCTGATCTTCAGAGATGTTCCCCTTGAGAAAATGCCTGCTCTGGAGTGTGAACTTTATGGCATTATACCCCACTTAGGTCCTCCCCTCTCCTAGGCCCTCCATTCCTAAATCTCCAGGAAATTCCCAACCCAAAATTGGCAGCTCTCACTTTTTAGAGGTGAGACAGGTGGCCAAGACAGAAATTCCACTTGCATGTGGAATTCCCCTCCTCTGGCCCTTCGTTTGGCACCTAATTTTCAAATCTTCCAGTGCTGAACCTTTTTAATTCACTCATAGTTGTGGAACAAAGAATTAAATCCACCAGTTTTGGCCTTCTTAAGTCTCTTTGTCTGGCATCTTTTATTTCTGTGAAGTAACTGCTTGTTGTTCAGTTTGACGGTTGTTAACAAGAATGAGCTGGTGTGGTCGCTTAGTTGGATCAGGGATTTTGTGTAGGGTGACCATCTGGGCTCTGAATAAACACAGTTTGAATGTCTTATACTATTTAATAGTGGTTTTATTGTCTGATATTTTTATACTCCTGTCCTTTGGTTTTAAAATGTGTGATTCTATAAGTTTGTCGTTGACTTTGGTTTTAAAAAAAATTAAAATGTCTTCTAGAAACCTCAATGAGAATATTGGGGTGGAGGCACAGACATATATTTAAAATAAATTACTGACAGAACTTTGCGACAACAACTATCCCAGTCAGACATTTGACTGAATCTGTGGGCAAACCGAAAGACAGGCCAACTAGATGGCATTTCAAATAATAGATTTTCTTGCATTTTTCCTTTTTATTGAAAAAATACTATTTTAGTTTTTATTGAAAAAATGCTACTTTTTATTGAAAAATACTACTTTTTATTGAAAAAATACTACTATATAGGGGTCAAACCAAAACGGTATCTAGATAGCTTTTGCCATTTTCAAGGAATGAAGAGTTTGCTCAGTGGCTTTCCCCAAAAAACAGTGTTGTAGTGATCAGGATCCCCAGTAACTTTAGGCACCAGTGGCTGAATGATACTAAATACTACACTGATTTAGTTTTTTTAGGGAAAGCCACTGAGAAAAGGCTTGAGCCTTGAAAATGGCAAAAGTGATCTAGATACTGTTTCGGATTAACCCCTATATAGTATGAGAAAAAGTGGAAGAAAACTGATTATAAACAATTTATTATTTGAAACATCATCAGTCAGTCTTTCAATTTGAACTTCAGAGACTGATTTGCCTTCACCTTTTCACTTTGGATTTGTGGGTAAACAAAAAAAAAATCCACCAGCCGTACATTGTACTAATAATTATACCACATAAGAAGCTGTCTAGAGGAGCCTTCTACAGAGAGCGTAGCACGCTAGAACAAACTATGCGTCTTACTAACCACAAACAGAGAGACGTTACTCAAACTGACATCTGACTTAGAAGAAG
Organism: Paroedura picta; assembly: GCF_049243985.1. NCBI lineage: Eukaryota > Metazoa > Chordata > Lepidosauria > Squamata > Gekkonidae > Paroedura > Paroedura picta. The sequence continues at coordinate 23,551,339 of NC_135382.1, read as the reverse complement.
AGCTGTTTGTTTGTACCCTGCTTCTCTCTGCTTTCGGGAGCCTCAGAGCGGCTTAGAATCGCCTTCCCTTCCTCTCCCCCCGACAGGCATCTTGTGAGGTAGGTGAAGCTGAGAGAGCTTTGAAAGAACTGACTGGCCCAAGTTGACCCAGCTAGCTGCATGTGGAGGAATGGTAGATCAAACCCAGTTCTCTAGATTAGAAGCTACCATTCTTAACTATTACAGCAAGCTGGCTCTCAGAAAAGATACCTCTGCTTCTCAGCTGTAGGTTGCAACTCGTGAGCCAGTTTACACAAAGTGAACAGGGATTTTTTTATCAGCAGCTTCGAGTTAGAAGGGCCAGCCTCATCTTTGTCTGCTCTTTGGTATGCTTATGGCTGAGGTTGCACAATAAACAGGGAAGGCCCAGCCATATTGGTCAAGCTAGACGATGTGTTCTCCCAACTGGGATTTATTTAAAATTGCTAGATTCGGATGGCGCGGTGTAATGGGCAGTTTCCATGGGGCAAAGTTTCATGCGAAGACTGATTAGCATGCTTGATAGTTTTTCCTTTTATCGCAGGGGAATTCCTGGCCCTTTTACTTTCGTTTTACCATTCTGCCCAAATCTACTGCATTAAGAGGCAGAAAAGATTGCACTAGAGTGTTAGAAGTCACTAACATACGCAGAGATCAAAGAGTCTTCAATGTGAACCAGAAAACAGATGTTCTTCATTTAATTTCCTTTTTTTATAACATTACCTTTTGATGTCTACAAATCTGTGGTCGGTAAGTGAAAAACCCTTCAGAGTTGGAACGATTCAGCCACCACCAGGGAGCCAACTCTGGGCTGGAAAATATCTGGAGATTTGTGATAGAGCTTGGGAGGTCATGGTTTGGGAAGGGGAGAGGTTATATGCTCCCCAAGGAAACTGAAGTCTAGTTAATCATGGTTAGCGGTGCTCTTGGGCTGGGTTCAGCCTGGAGGTTCACATTGCGCTGGGGTCTGGGAGAGAGATTATCCTTAGCAAGATAATCAGACCCTATTCAACAGCTGCAAAAAGGCAAGGCGTTGAAAGGATAGCAGAGAATTACACAGAAAACAAGAGTTGTCACAGACATGCATTGGGTTAATTACCCTTTAGACAACATACGGCAGGTGAACAAGCAAAGAAATGTCAGAACAGCGTTCAGCCCAACAACCAAGAGAAGTTTTCCACATGTGCTTTAGCACAGCTGTCCCCAACCCCCGGTCCGGTGACCGGTATCGGTTCGTGGATCAGTCAGTACCGGGCTGCGGCTCCTCCTCGTCCTCCTCCTCAGCTGCTGCCTCGGGGGCTGCCCTGCCACTCTGCTGCCAGCTCACCTTTGGTGCCCTCCAGAGGCCACCATGGCTGGAGCTCCCCCTCGGTGTGGCACTGCGCAGCTACTACTGGCAGCGCCCCCCAGTGGGGGGCAGGAAGTCAGGGGTGCCAGCAGGAAAGCAAGGAGAAGGGGCTCAGTCCCTCGGTAAAAGACTACCCCCCACCCCGGGCCTCAGAAAAATTGTCAAGCATACCAGTGATAAAAAGGTTGGGGACCACTGCTTTAGCAGACTGAATGTGCATGTAAACAAACCCATCCATGATGGGTGACTTTGGGCAATATGATGCACAAAATAATGTACTTCTAGCTGTGGGCTTAGCAAAGTGGGTACCCAAACCTGTACCTTCAGCAGTTGTAAAATAGGCTCCTAAAACCACTCTGAGGTGTCTGCATTTGTCGAAATATCTCAAACATTTGTTTATGGATTTCATAGAGCCTGGACAATTTTTCCACCTCAAGCTACTGTGCTGCATGATACAAGCGGCCCATCCTGGAATCCCTTGCAGTGTTGCAGGGGACCGACCATTTCATACTGCACCCTGCTTCAGGGGGATATTATCATTATATATTATATAATAATATATTATATGTCTGTGCCACCTGAAGTGGATGTGAACTGCCAACAGTAAGTACAGCCCAGATGGACAGCCATGTTAGTCTGTCTGTAGCCAGTCCTAAATGGGTTGGTTGAAGACTTGCGGTGGAAAAGCAGATGGTCGAAGACTGCTTAAAGCAGGGGTAGTCAAACTGCGGCCCTCCAGATGTCCATGGACTACAATTCCCAGGAGCCCCCTGCCAGCGTTCGCTGGCAGGGGGCTCCTGGGAATTGTAGTCCATGGACATCTGGAGGGCCGCAGTTTGACTACCCCTGGCTTAAAGCATAAGTGAATTCCCAATTGTGAGAATTATCGGGATGGATCAGCAGAAAAGAGTAAGAGTCTAGTAGCACCTTAAGGATGAACAAAATTCGTTCAAAATTCAAAAGGGGTTTGCATGCTGTGTCAGGGGTGCATCTTTGCTTATCCAGGCCACACCTGCACCATTTCCCCATTCCTCAGTCTGTTCATACACACAATGCTGCCTTACACTGAATCAGATCCAAGGTCAGTATTGCCTACTCAGGCTGGCAGCAGCTCTCCAGGGTTTCAACAGAGGTCTTCCCCGCATCACTGACTACTCAGTTGTTCTACCTGGAGATGTTGGGAATTGAACCTGGGCCCTTTTGTGTGCCAAGCAGAGGCTCTTCCACTGAGCCACTGTCCCTTCCTCTCCATTTCCAGATGCCACCATATTGATTTTGGGGAACAGTCAGAGAAAAGCCCTCCAGTGGCACAGGGGAATAGCAGCCACAGGGGGCACAGGCAAGGGGACAGCAAGGAAAAATGGCGGCACGGATGCTCTGCTGCCACTGCAAAATGCCTATGTGTTCATCATGAAATCTGTGCAGAGAATTTTTCTTCTATGCAAGCAGCCAATGGCTGGGGGTGGGTGGGGCTGATTTGAGAACAGGCAAGTCTGGAGGCTGAAAAGCCCATTTCCCTGAATCAGCTGATCACACAGCAGGCAAACTCTGAACATCCACTGTTCAAATTCTGAGTAGAAATCTGTTTTCAGGAGCCAGGGAGCTCGCCTTGAGCACTGCAAGCTAAGTAAATACATCTCGGGAGCCCATTCTTTTCAAAGGTCAGCTGCATCTCTCGGGAATCCTGCAGACACAGATGAAGAGTTCTGAACTGCTGCCTACTCCCTCTCTTAGGTTTCTATTTGGTTCATTGGTTTGCATCCTTCCTTTTTCCCTAGAGGAGGAAATTCATCCCTTTCCCTCTACTGCTAGTGAAATCTTTTGCATCGAGGAGAAAAGCTCCAGTGAAATAAGCCTGTTTGTGATGAGATATTAGTACGGATCACTCAGAGAATGCTAGAAATTATCAATGTGGGAGCTGGAATGGGTGGCAGGAGGTAGGACCCACAGTGATGGGTTTAAACTACGTGGAGCATGATATTAGCTACATACCAGGAAAAATATTTCACCATCAGAGTCGTTCAGCAGTGGAATGGGCTGCCTAAGGAGGTGTTGAGCTCCCCCTCACTGGTGGCTTTCAAGCAGTGGCTGGACAGATACTTATCCTGGATGCTTTTGGCTGATCCTGCATTGAGTAGGGGGTTGGACTAGATTGCCTCTTCCAACTCTATGATTCTATGTCTCCACCACCCAAAGGGCTGTGCTGCATAAGGAGCCGCATCTCTTGAAATCCCATTGTTCTTCCTGGGTGAATGGATGGACAGAACTTGGTAGCTGTTCTCCATCCACTTCTTGAATTATGCCTCTCTCTCTCTCTTTGTTAGTAATTTTTTCTAGAGGTTGTGTCTGGGAAGATGAGAAATAGAGAAGGGACCATTAGCTACTCAGAGGTAAGCAACAGGTGAAAAAAAAAACAAAAAACAGCTCTGCCTTCCCTTCCTCCTCCTCCTGGTCCTGTTTCAGGAGATTTCTGAATTCTGGCTTTCGCCTGGCAACATTTAATGTTCAGAATGTACCATGAGCTAGTCACATCTTAGAGACCCACAAGATTTGTGGGGATAAGGTTTCTGAGTCAAAGTTCTCTTCAATGGATAGTAACATGCTCATTTTTTAACTGCCAAGTTCTTTTGGACTTATTAGGCCTTTTCAACCTTATTTACATGTTTTGTTCTTTTCTCTCTCTCTCTCTCTTTTTTAGGGGATGAACACCTACACCTCCGGCTTACCTGTGGACGTCTAAATGAATCAGTTGCTGAAGAGCATGGAGGGAGGGATGTTATTCCAGGATAACATTTGGCACAAATGCATGCCAAACCTCTCAATCTGCAATTTGACAACGTGATAGAACAGTTGTTCCAAGACAGAGTCCTCATGTTTGCTTTAAGTCTGAACATTGTCTACTAACAACATCATCTATGACATGACATACATGAAGTTCTGTTGGTAGACAAGGTCCCCAGAAGAAATTTCAAACTACAAAACTGTACCTTACTCTAGGACTCTGTTTTCATTACTCTTGGATATTGGCTGCTGAGGAAGTCCAACCAAAAAACAATTCAACTGCTATGGTTTTTGGCCATTGTTTTGAATAAACAGTTACATTTATCATCTTATTTGGGAGCCTCAACTCAGTGTTTTGTTCCTCGGTTTGATTATTCTACAACTGATTGGTCATCTGTTTGTTTAGTCTAAACATAGCAAATGGACAATTCATTCTGGCACTGCTCCTCAGACCTTGCAGCCATTTAGCTGCTTCTCCAATTCCACATATCCTTCCCAACCCTCACCCCAAATGGATGAAGAATCCCTCCAGAAGGCAGTCCACAGTGCTTGGCCACAGTTAGTTGAGTTCCTCAATCACAGCCCTGAATGGGTTCTCGAGAAAGCCAAGCGGTTTCTCCCACAGGAGAACTTGAGTCAACTTGAGGGAGTGTCTGACCTCAAAAAGAAGATCTCCTTAGTCTTGGACATATTTCTGAGAAGTGCGAGTACTGATCCTTCCCTCTTCAAATACTTTATGCAGAGTGTCTGCATGGAATGTGACTTGCCCTTGGACCTGGAGATAGTGTGCATGAGTGCATCAGGAGAAGGTAAGAACAGAGAGCATGGCGTTCTCTCAGTCATATGAAAACACTTAGTCAGGGGTGGCCAAACTGGCTTTCCATATGTCCATGGACTACAATTCCCTTGAGCCCCTGCCAGATTCTGGCAGGAGCTTATGGGAATTGTAGTCCATGGACATCCGATGAGCCACAATTTGGCAACCCCTGCAATTATACAAATTTCTCAGTAGGGCATTTTCTCAACTATTAGCAATCTAGATACAATATTTAGGGGTTAAAAATCTTAGGATACCATTTTTCCCATGGTCATTATGGCTCTAATTTTCCTGGCTGCAAGGGCAGAAAGAGCTAATCTGTTGGAAATATTATGGATCAATATCAGACAATAAAAATATCAATGTATCCTGCTTGAAACAATGTGGGTGCATCTGGAATTAGCCTTAAAATAAACTTATTCCTTGGTTCATCCTTGGATGGTCATATCACCTGATAAATGCTTGACAAATTAAAAAAATAGATTACAAATTAATTAACTCACACCCATTCAGAAAACCCTTTCAGGGCCATCAAGAAACTCCAGGGTTTCATAAAACCCTGGTTGAGAAAGCCTGATTTAGAACTTGAACTAAGTAAAACCTATAGTGGCATGGAAGTAACGTTAGCTAAATAATGCCCTTTCCCCCCCTTACAATGAGTAAACACTTGAGAGGGCATGGAATGATTTTCATGAGATAAATGGTTTTTAATGGGATGGCTTGAGCTCTTTCAGAATGCTTGAAAGCTTTAAATGGATTCCTTAGAAGATTTAGCTATTTTAGTATGTTTTAGATTTCATCCACGATAGAACTCATCTAGATATGGTATGTAGCTCAGATCCTTGTGCATACAAGTATACCTGCACAGGTGTACAGTGTATAATAAATGCATTTAAAGAGACCGACCAACATGCTGATTTAATCCTCTTAGGTCCTGTAGCTCCAGTGCCAGAAGTTTTTGATGAAACCAAGTTCCCATCAACATCCACAAGTGAGTGTTATTCTGTGAAATGAAATTCATGCTTTGGGGCAGGTGACTTTACATATGCAGAGTTAAATCAGCCACAGTAGAATAACGTCGTTTCCACCCACCTCATTTTACTGGAAATATAGGCTTCCCATTAAGGAAGCTGTCCTTTCATGCAAGTACCACTCCATACTATAGGCTGAATTCATTTCAGGCCAAGCAATGATCACATAATGTACTTCACTGCACTTAAGTGTTGCTCATGTAAATGTAATGTCTTTATGTAAGTAAATTTAAATGCAACGAGTAGAAAAATTTGCCGTCCTATGTTCAGATGTAACTGTAAGAACAGAGTGTTGTTGAGATGCCATGAGCTTTTGCAATCTGGAACTTATTTTTCTTCCCATCTCACATTTATAGAGCATACTTTCAAGCTCTTCACATGCATAGTAATTCTTATTAAACCTCCTATTGTAATGGACTCCGAAGATGTTGTTACACACACACTGTGCCCATCCATGAGGGTTATGCCCTTCCTCATGCCATTCTACTAAACCTCTTAAGATATATTGAAGCATTATTATCCCTATTTTGCAAATAGCACACAAGACAGAAGGTGAAATTAGAGGAGACTACAGGTCCCCAAGGCATTTCAGTTTGGGGAAAAGCCATAGTGGGGAAAAAGGCTTCTCTCCTTGTGGAGAGAAGAACTTAATTCTTGGAGACTTCAGGCCCTTATTTAAGGAGAGGAGGCTTAAGCCTGGAGCCTCTAGGAATTAAGTTATCAGCATGGAATTCCCACTAGATGGCTGTCGACAGGACCCATGGGGGAACATGAGGGCTTGGAACTGGCCTTCCATTTCAGCTGGAAATGTCCCCATTTAGTCACCCCATCCTTCAGTTAAGAGGCAGAGAAACAGATTGCCCTTCAGTGAGGGAAGCGACACAGGCTGTGTTCCGGATGACTTCCTGGCAGACTGTGCCTTCAGCGCATTGTCTAAGTGAACATGCTGTATTAATCGCTATGTTGCTTCTTCCCTCTCCAGGACCTGAACGACGTCGCCCTTGGGGCAGCCTTTCTCCCATCAACAATGGCAAGCAGTCCAAACAGCAACGGCTGGGCAAGTCATTCCTCTAACTCCACCTCCACCCCACCCCCAGCCCTGTACATTGGTCTTCAGGGTGCCCAGTGGTGCTTCTACAAGTGGCTTCACAGAGGCGTGTGTTCAGGCCACGGATCTTGAACTTCTACATTGGTTTACAAAGCAAGTTTAGAAATTCTGAGCCACCTGCCATGTTTACTGCTGATTGGGGGGGGGGGGGCTGTGGCTCAGCAGTAGCATCCCCTAGATCAGAGGTAGTCAACCTGTTGTCCTCCAGATGTCCATGGACTACAATTCCCATGAGCCCCTGTCAGCATTTGCTGGCAAGGGCTCATGGGAATTGTAGTCCATGGACATCTGGAGGACCACAGGTTGACTACCCCTGCCCTAGATCTCCAGTTAAAGGGATTAGTTAGCAGGTGATGAGAAAGAACTGAGCCTAAGACCCCGGAAAACCTCTACCAGTCAGAGGAAACTATACAGACCTTGGTGGACAAATCTAAGGCAGCTTCATGAGTTCATATAGGTATCTCCTGCCTGATTTTGACCCTCATTGCCCAACCAGGACTCCAGGTTGCCAATATATATATGTCTATATTCTGATTGCCATAATTTTGGCAGCGCTATTTATCATACAGGGATAAGGAAATGTACTCAGTCTTCTACACAGACATCGCTCCCTTTTTGCATCATATTGCAAAAGAGGGGAAACCAAACGTATATTACATGAGATTAAAAGTGGGACATCGGGGTTAAATACGAGGGACAGGACCGAAAACCGCTAATCTTGAGAATTGTCAGCATCATTCTTCAGAAAACAACAGTTTCCAAGGTCATTTGGGAGAAGACATAGTAATCCAATAGATTTCCTATTGATTCAAGTATGCCCATTACAGGGATTCTGATTCTGTCTTGCTTTCCTACCTCTGTTTAGATTCTTCTGAAAAGTACCGACAGCGTATCGTCACAGCCATGCTGCAAAGATACGGAATGAATAGATTAGCAGAGGCTTCAGGAGGTGAAATTCGGCAATCGGCTTTTAGCCAAGCTTTTGTCAACCTGGTGATTCGTCAGAGTAAAGCTTGTAAAGTAAAGAGTAAAGCCAAAGAAGAGCCCATCACTCTGCATGAGCACGGTGAGGCAACCATGAGATTGCCTGATCTCTTTGAAAACATGCCTTCTGGCTCCACCGAGGTCATTCTTCTGTTGGGCAAACCGGGCATGGGGAAAACGAGAGTCGTGAACAAAATCTGCCAGCAGTGGGCCGAGGGGGTCCTCAGGCAGTACAAACTGATATTCCTCTTTGAGTTTAGGCAGCTGAATCTGATCCGCAGAAAGCTTTCTCTGCAAGAGCTATTATTTGACTTCTTCCTGCATCCAGAAGATTGTCCCAGTGCAGTGTTGGAGCACCTCCTAGAAGACGCCCAGCATGTCCTGATGATCTTTGATGGACTGGATGAGTTTATGGGGGACATCAATCTGCCATCCTCTCCTGAGTCCTTGGGCCCTGATCCTCTCGGCCCTCTTTCTGTCTCAGAACTCTTTGCCAGTCTTTGCCATGGGTATCTCTTGCCCGGCTGCACTGTGCTCATCACAACCCGTCCAAAAATGCTCCCTAACACTGTGTTCAAAACCATCACGCTCCTGGCAGAAATCTGGGGATTTGACCATGAGAAGGTTGAGGAGTATGCCAGTTCTTTTTTCCACTGCAGCGCACTGAAGGACCGAGCCATCGCTTGCCTGAAAAGCGATGGCAAGCTTCTGAGCATGTGTTACATCCCTTCCTTGTGCAACGTTGTCTGCATCTGCCTGGAATATTTGCTCATGCGAGATGTAGGAAGGATCCAGCTGCCTCAAACCATGACCCAGTTTTACATCAAAATGGTGCTCATCTTCATCCACAAGCTGCAGAAGTGGAGTGACGCGAGCGAGGAAGCTGATTGGAGTCAACATCGAGGGACTCTTGCAAGCCTGGGTGAGCTGGCTTTCAAGGGTCTGGAAGAGAAGAAGATGCTGTTTTATGCCGGTGAAGTCCCAGTGCCTGTGAGAGATTTTGCATCTTTATGTGGCTTGCTTTTGGCCTTTGAGGTAAAGGCAAATAATGGCAGTGCCCAAGCTGGATACACTTTTGTCCACTTCAGTGTTCAAGAGTTCTTTGCGGCACTTTTCCTGTTGACGAGCAACACTATAGACGTCAGCTACCTGAAAGAGAAGTTCTTCTTGAGGTCAAAGTGGATTTTGAAGAAGGAAGCAAAGATGACATTCGCCGACAACTGTGACATCTTCCTGTCAGGCCTTTCCTCCCAAGGGTGCCGGCAATTTCTTAGCTCCTTAGCCGGGCGAAATGAAAGCTGGATACAGGAGCGACAAGCCATAATCACGCAGATTCTGAAGGACCTAGCGACGGCCAGTTTGACTGGGCCTAAGGTGGTTGACCTGTGCCACTGCGTGTATGAGACACAAGACCTTGACTTAGCACAGCACGTTGGGAAACTTTTAAACTTCCACTATCAGTTTAGAAATCTCAGGCTGATGCCACTGGATATGACAAGTCTGGCTTTTGTTTTCAGCAGCAGCCCTAATTTGGTGAGCGTAGTTTTTGTCGGATGTGTGGTGGAACGGGAGAATCTGGATGTCTTAGCCGGCTGTGAAAATATAAAGAGCCTGAGGTAAGGGTCAGAGACCACATTCTTCCTAAACTAGCAATAATGGCCTCCTTGTGTCCTCCCATTTTAAGTCATTTCATAGAATCATAGAAGGCACCTCCTGAGTAATCTAGTCCAACCCCCTGCACTATGCAGGACACTCACATCCCTCTCGCTCATCCACTGTAACCCTTGAGCCTTCACAGAATCAACCTCTCCATCGGATGGCTATCCAGCCTCTGTTTAAAAATTTCCAAAGATGGAGAACCCACCACCTCCTGAGTTAGCCTGTTCCACTGAGAAACCGCTCTAACTGTCAGGAACTTCTTCCAGATGTTTAAACAGAATTTCTTTTGAATTAATCTCATCCCATTGGTTCTGGTCTGTCCCTCAAGGGCCAATCATTACAACACTGATATTAATTTCAGTAGGTTTAGGTGTAATACTGGATGGAATTGTACTGTTAGAGTAAGTAGATTTGTGGATGGGGCTTGTTTTGTTTTTTTAAAAAAACCTGGCTTAATTACTTTTCTTCTCTTCATAGCTTTCAGAGCAGGAAGTATGGAAATGAATTTGCTGCTGACCTCTCCAAAAGCCTCCCAAAGATGAAACGCCTGACCACCTTCAAGTAAGGATTGCTTGAGCGCCATAGGTGATGATTTGGCGTGGGCACCATTTTGAATTCTGTGTAGGGCACCTACTTACTATAACACAGATTTGAACAAGGGAGGTAGGGACCCTCCAAATGCCACCCATTTGTATCCCCCACCCCCTAAAAACAGTCTATGGACAGATGGATTTCTAGTGTAAGGTTGGTTGTTTCTTAGCGTTTTTCAAATAAATTAAAAGCTGTGTAAGCTGTGGGAAAGTGTGAGAATGCAGTGAGATTTGCATTTCTGTTTAGGAAACAGAGTTCACACAGAACCTTTTTATTTTAGTAAACTAAGAGAAGTCTTTTATTATAAGGAACTCCATTCTACATGGGACGCGGAGTAAAGATAGCATTCCAAACTAACTATCCAAACTAGGATGGATGGAGAGGCAGAACAGCATGTCCTACAAGATGTAATAGAGAAAGAGTTCTTCTGTGGGGAAGAGCAATCTTTACCCCAGAGGGCAGTGGAAAGGAAAGAAACACGTGGTCCTGCCTCTGTAGCCCTCTATGAAATCGGAGGCTAAGAGACAAAGTCTTTCATTTCCAACAGCAGGATGGGCTACAGGGGGGGAGAATGAGAAAGGCTTGCCAAGTCTGCCCCTTCTCTGTTCTTTCCCCCTGCCCTCTCCCTCCCATCTTGGCTTCTTCTCTGTTTAAAGTGAAGGGGACACGTGGATTCCTTTCTTTAAAAAATGATTGTAAGGAGCCATTTCATTTCTTTTTCTTTTTCAAAAAAAGAAAAATGCAAGAGAACATTCTGTATAGGGCTTATAGACTTTCAGCTACAATGTGGCTGGGGTGGCTCAGCCAATAAGGCACTTGTCCTTAGAGGTCACAGCTTTGTGAGGTTGAGCCTAGCTATAGGTCTTAATTTTTTTCCCCATGCAAGAATTTTTGTTGTTTACTCTTGAAAAGCTGTTGTTTTTAAAACATGAACTTCTCAAAAGTAACTGAAACACATGAGGAAAAAGGAACATTCAGCACTTTAGGGAAAAGTAAATAGCAGAGCTGAGTAAGCTGTGATTTTGCTAGTCAATGGTTTTTATGTAGTTTTATCTGTTTTATTGTATACTTTTACTTGTTTATTGTTTATAAATTGGGTGTACACCGCCCCGAGACGGCAAAGCCTGAGAGGTGCGGTTTAAAAATCTCTAAATAAATAAAATACATAATAAAGAAAAATAAAGAAAAGAAGTCAAACTGGACGGAACCAGGACAAGGGCTTTTCAGGCCCTGACTGCAGCCGGGTGGAATGCTCTGCTAAATTGAGATCAGAGCCCTGCAGGACCTTGGACAGCTTCTGCAGAGCTGTTATACCCAGATGTAAGGCTGAGGCGAGCCTGCCTCCCTCCCTCCTTAAAATGTCCACCTTATAAGTTAACATCTACCATCTACCACCAACAAAATGGATGCACTTTAAGTGCCTTTCTCTCTCAAGAGGAAGAGGCAACTTGTATGAAGTGTAAAGATTTGCTTTTACTGTTACTAATATTTAAGACGATTTTATTGATTTGATGTGATGTTATGTAATTTATGCCTGTTGTGAGCCATCCTGAGCCCTCTGGGGAAGAGTGGGAAAATAAATAAAATGGGTGGTGCTATTTGCTAGGTGTGCTTGCCATCTTGAGTCACTGGGAAGGAGGGAAGGCTAAAAATGCACCAAATAAACCAACCCACCTTGCTAAATGTAGGTTAAAGGAATTATGGGCACTCATGAGCACCTGCTGTTATTTAGAGTCATTAGAACCATTTATTTATATCAACCCTGTTTCTGAGATCATTAGAACACAACATCTTATCTGTAAAGGTAACGAAACTTGACAACAGGTATTGAATTCAATTTTTGACAGAATTTACAAAATGTTTTCAAAAGCTTTCCATATCAAATGTGACATATTTGGAGTTGTCCTCATAGCAAGCACTAAAATTAGAAAGAAAAGAAAAAGCGGGTGGGAATTTAAGTATAGTTGAAGACAAGTTATTTATTTATTAAAATTACTTATATACCTGCCTTTCTCCCAGAACCCAAGGAAGGTAAATAATTCATAAAACAGTTCCATTGATATCTTATATTACAGCAAATTAATCCTTGGGATCCAGACCTGATGTAATGTCATCATGAGTACAGCTTTTTTAGCTTACATTTCTGGTGTTCCTGCCTTGCACACCAAGGAAGAGCATTATGTGCGACCCTTTCTGTGAGCAAGTTGGGTATTTTGGGTAAAACAGACAATATGTATATTTTCCAACCATACTTTGCCTGTAACCCAAATTTTCGAGGTTGCACATTTCATATGAACCAAAACTGCAAAATATCCCTGCTGTCCTTTTACCCTAAACAGCAATTGTGCATGCCTAGTGGATTATACTAGGCGTGTGTGAGCTAGGAGTGTGAGAAACGTAACATTAGAAAAGGACCAGGAAGGGAGGATTTTCCCATTTGATTTCCTTAATGCTCTTTTGGATTTTCAGGTTGGCAGGTGGAAATATTACGGTCTCTGGACTTGAAGCTCTTCTGCCAGCCTTCTCAAACTGCCATCAACTTGAAGACATAAAGTAATTCTGTTTGTTTTATATGGGGAAAGGGTGGGAAAGCTGCATGTGGATGCAGGTGGGAATCTTCATTAATTCAGTGGATGCTTTAGGGCAGGGGTAGTCAAACTGTGGCCCTCCAGATGTCCATGGACTACAATTCCCATGAGCCCCTGCCAGTGTTCACTGGCAGGGGCTCATGGGAATTGTAATCCATGGACACCTGGAGGGCCGCAGTTTGACTACCCCTGCTTTAGGGGAAGATTAATCAGTCACTAAATTCTAGCCTGCAGAACAACAGGATGAAGGAACAGGAGATGGTGAAGATGACAGAAATATTTTCTGCGGTGGAAAAGCTAAAGAAAATAGAGTAAGTAATATGTGTTTATTAGTGCTACAAAGCAGAAAGTACGGTGATGGCCCTCTCAAGACACCAGTCGGAACCGAACTGAGAGCCAGACTCAATGTTCCTGCATCCACAGGTCTGATAACAGGTCCAATGTGGTTCCCATGGCTCTTTTGGAACTAGAAAAGGCATGGGGAGAGGAAGCAAGACCGTGTGGGTCCACGGTGCCAATTTTCAAATGGGCAAATGCTTCTCTGCAGTGGGGTTAGCAGTCATGAGTCCACCCTGTCCTGAGAACAGGAACCAAGAGGAAGTGTCAGGAAATCATTTGCTTGTTTACTAGTTTATTTATTTGTATTTATTTACTAGGGGCCAAGCCCATGGCATTCAAGAATACAACAGGAGCTAGATTGGTGGGGTGTGGTGGAAGAACTCTGCGGAAGGCCTCTCCCTCCCCCCACGACCTAGAAAGGCTGCAGCCAGCTCTTAGGGAACTCACTGGCAGGGGCAGCTCTTATACAGCAGGGATTTGCAGCCTCTGAGCCTCCGAGCAAAGTGGAAAGAGGAGGGGGTGGTCAGGGGTGGGGGATGGAAGGCGATTGGCTGGCTGCTGGACAGACAAGCAAGCTGATTGGAGGAGGAGGCACTCAGGGGTGGGACAGCCACCCTGAGTTGGGTGTTAAGCCATGAGACATGTTCCTCCTTCAAGGCCTTACCAGAAATCTATTATGTGGAACAGATATTTATATACCAGCCTCCCTTTCGGCTTAGAACGATTTACAGTGAAAATAGAGAAATGGCAATTCAACATAACTTTGCTGCAATTCAGGCTGTCTTATTGTGCCAAGTGATTGGGGACAATGAGCCTTAATTAAAAAATTTGGCCCCAGCAGTTTTTGAAAAAGCACTTTGTTGCATGCACATGGCATGTCTGTTCATGCAAATAAGGTTGAATAGCCACGTTAAAAAAAAAAAGGATGAGGGAGTGGAAAGGTTTTCTTAGAAATGTAATGGACTGAATCAGTGTTTCGTGCTCAGAGGCCTAGGCCATTTGTCTTTCCATTGAACAGGACTAAGAGAAAAGCAGCAGCAACTAAAACATAGGAAGCTGAGCCCCCCTTTCCCGTTGCATGAGATCCCCTTCCTTCCTCTTACAGATGTATTCATTTTCCAGGTTGCCTGTGTAGTATCGGCATCATTGCTACAAGTTGGAAGTCACTCTCCTTCCGCTGCAAACACACACACACACACGCAAGTTGTATAGAGCCTTTGTTTCTGGGGAATGTTTGATTAATTAGATAAGCATAAGTGGTAGGAGGGCATAAAATCTGGAAGAAGTAACAAGCCAAAAGAAGTAAGCATGGCCACATATGTGCATTTTCCTGTCTGTGTAAAAGGATTGGAAACTGCCTGTTATCTGACTTGCTGCAGAATTGTAACTGCTTGCTTAATGTATCTCATCCAGTTTAAGTCACAATCAAATTTCGGAGAACACCATTCTAGCCTTCTGTCGAGCTGCTGTGACTTCTCCCAATGTTACTGAGCTGCATATCAGGTACCTAAAAAGGATTGTGTCTATTTTTTCTTGTAAATTTGCTTTTTTTTTTGTAAATTGCAGTTTAATTTTCCTGTAAGAAAATTGCTGTTTGTTAGTTCACCTGTTTCCTTTTATCAATTATTATTTATTTATTTAAAAAAAACATTTATTCTCTGCCTTTCCTTGTAGTTCAAGGTAGTTTACAATAATAGTTATAAGACACTTCCACTCAAAACCCCAAATTTCTCTCCCACTTAAAAGATACCTTTCAAACCCCCTCATATCTGGTATAGCTGGTCTCGATTTTTTTCTGCATTTTGGAACATAATCAAAATTCTGCCAGTTGTGTACATTTGGGTCTGTTTTAGGTTCTGTTTGTTTATCTAAAATATGTATAGTTCTGGTTTGTAGATTTAAGGATTAGTTTCCTCACTATCTGCTGCTTGGTTGCAGGAAGAACACGTTAACCATTAATTTTACGGGCCAATCCCTAAAAAGTTGCAGGTGAGTAATTTGTGTATTTCAAGTAAACCAAGTGGAGGCTTACACACATTAAATTGTTTTGTACTCTTCAAGCTGTGCTCTAGCCCACGGGTAGTCAACCTGTGGTCCTCCAGATGTTCATGGACTACAATCCCCTTAAGCCCCTGCCAGCAAATGCTGGCAGGGCCTCATGGGAATTGTAGTCCATGAACATCTGGAGGACGACAGGTTGACTACCCCCCTGCTCTAGCCCATCCTAATGACTGAACTGAGCCTTTTACCCCAGGGAACACTAAAAAAGTAAAGAAGAGGGAGCTCCTGTCTATATACTATTAGCCACGTGTGGCCAAGGTCTGCGGATAGCTAAATCCGCTGATGGGGGCCACGTGGAGGTTAAAGAGACTTTTCTGTACACTTGGGGGACTCCCCAGTTGTGCAGAAAAATATACAGGGGCGGTTAAATCTCCTGAAAAGTAAAGGAGCATTCTCTGTGCTTGCTTTACCTCTTTGGTGGAGCCTGGGAGCCGAGGTGGGTCATTTGGGAGCCTCTCCAGCCCCTCCCATGGTATGGGACGCTGGGAGCCACTCCTTACCCAACAGCAGGCACTAGGGGTGGTTCTGGGCATTGAGCAGCTTCAAGGCAGGGTGTTGAATAAGACTCATGGAGGGGGTGGGAGAAGAGATTCCCCCCTTTTCAAGTTTTGCAGATACCTACTTGTTTGTTTGTAATCTATAGTGGCTCAGTCCATTTTATTGCCTCAGAATTCTACCCTCCTCCTTCTCACACCATTCTGCAGAATTGTGCTTTGGGCTGGGATTTTTGAGACAAGTTGTAAAGATGGGGGCTGCAAGTTGGGTAATAGACGGGGGACCCAGAAGTTGGAATATTGGGCGGAGGAAATCCAGGAAATCCAGAAGAAGGCCTTTTTTGCACTGGTGTTTTCTTTCCATTTCACAGCGCATTCCCGGCACCCTTCTCCCCTGCACTTCATCCCGTTTTCCAAGGAGAAGCGTATCAGTTTATTCTTTCCTTCTGCATTGCTTTCCCACCCTTCAGTGTTCACATTCTGTTTCATTAGTGTTTTTAGAAGTGTTCCCGCAGTGATTTTCCTTTTATTTTCCCCCAAGGCAAAGTTAATTCAAAAACCAAAAATGTTCCCTCTGAGCTTTTGTGCCCACCCTTTTCCCACCCCTGAGAGGCCAATCCACCAGTCCTCTACCACCCACATTTGCATTGGTCCTCCCACTCTATGCCTTCAGCCTCTCTTCCTCCTCCTCTCATCCATGTAGCATCTCCTCTGGCATTCCTGATTTCCATCAGTTAAATCTCCTCCCCTCCTTTTTCTTAGGCAAGTAGATCTACCAGAAAGGCATGTTTAACAGGAGCTCAATTTAAAGCGGCTGCAGGAGAAAGAGCGTTTAGACTGGCTGCTCTTGCCAGCATAATGAATGGAGGGGGAATGGTTTTCTTCCTAGGTTTTCACAACACCAAAAAGCATTTTCAGGGCAGTGGTTCAGTCCTGCATTCTTTTAATTACAAACCAGAATAATTGGAATTTATGTGTTTTATGTACTTTTGTGAATTGTCAATGACCGTTGGTTTTCTTTTGTATAATGCCAATAAAGGTCCTATGTAATTACAAAGCTTCACAATGGATCAACAGGAACAAGTTTAGGTTTTAAGAATGGGCTCCACAAAACACAGACCAAGCGCCAAACTGACCAAGGATGTGACAAAGAACCTTAGGAGAAGGATTACTGGAGTATGCAGGGGCCAAAAATACAATGTTGTTGGGGAGGTGAGGCGAAGGACCTTGAAGCAGTATGG
Source organism: Paroedura picta (assembly GCF_049243985.1). Lineage (NCBI taxonomy): Eukaryota > Metazoa > Chordata > Lepidosauria > Squamata > Gekkonidae > Paroedura > Paroedura picta. Next base: position 23,534,279 of record NC_135382.1, on the reverse strand, counting down.
CTGGAAGGCTGGATTTTAAGAAAAGGGAGAACAAGGAGAAAGAAGGGTTGGAACATGTCTTCACAGATCTTCTATAGACAGGATGGCCTGTTTGTTATTCGCAGGAGTAAAGTGGGCACTGCAACAAAATGGCTGCCATGAGGGAATAGAACCATCCATGAAATGGCTGCCATTGAGGGTAGGTCCAATCACATAACATGGGGAGGTTCCAGAAAAATGGGGTGGTGGTTTTTAAAAGCAGCATATCCTAATTTGGATCCACCGTAGGGTATGGAACATGTAACAAGAAACCTCTTTATTTTTTATAGCTTCTCTGCCTTGAGTTGCTAACCACACAGGCCTTCATTTAGACTTGATGGTGCCTTTCCTAGTCTGTGGAATGCATTTGATTTGGGCTTCACTTAGTGTAGTTTTAAATAGCTTTCAAGCATTGTCTGGGGATTTTACTCTCTTATGTTTCCCCTCCCCTCCCCTCTTTTTACCATTCCTCTCATTTTTGTGAAGTTCCCTCTTGTGAAACCAAATGTTACAGTTTTGGGCTTTAGGGGCAACTTTCCATGGACCTGCTTGATGAACTTAATAGCGCTGTGTTCCCTGTTCACAACTGGTGTAACGACCTCTACGTCTTTCACCAGGTTTTGAGACCCACTCGGAACCAAGGTCCAAGATCACGACCTTCTAGATCAGTGTTTCTCAACCTGGGGGTCAGGAGCCCTTTGAGGGGTTGAACGACCCTTTCACAGGGGTCGTGGCAGGGCAAGCAGCTTGGTCAGGGGGCACCACCCACACAACAGCCTTACAGGGTAGATTGAGATAGAGTGTTTGTCTGTCTGAAGCAGCGGAAAAGAGCGAGATCAGCATGGTGGGAAAAGAGGCGGAACTGAACTGAGAAACCCTGGGGGAAAAAACAATTTATATATAATCATGAACAATGGATCTTCACGCCATTGGTCAGTTTTGGTTTAATTTCTGTGAAAGAACACTTGCATAATTTTATGGTTGGGGGTCACTACAACATGGAGAACTGTATTAAAGGGTCACAGAATTAGGAAGGTTGAGAACCACTGTTCTAGATGGCTTCTGTAACCAACTGTTCCAGTGCACAGTCATAAGGTTGTCTTGGAATCTCATTTCTATAGCATGACTGGAGCACATGGAGTATCAAATATCAACTATAAAAATCAGTACGCTATTGATTTCAGGGCACGGAACTTGAAGATAAAGGGAGATGGGACTATTCCCAAAGCCCAGATTTTAAAATTACGGTAAGCATTCATTTAAATTTGTGTTAACTGCTATATTCCGAAGTAACCTAAGCCTGTATATTTTTGCCTGCTTATTTAAATCTCTGTTTGGTTCCGAAGTTCAGATGGCTGTTAAAAAAGGCAAATTATTTAAAGCAGTTTAAACCATTCCCCCAAGGGGACCTTGCTGGGGAACGCCTGATGGACTGTCCCCACAAAACCTCTTCTCCCCATGAATCTTTAGATCTGCAATTCTTGATATAATATTCATCTTTAGCCTCTTTTTGCTTGATGTGTGTTGCTGACAGACTTCAGGACTGCCAACTGCTTCCAAAACATGCTGCACAGATTGCCAGCATTCTCAGGAGCTGTTCCCACCTGTCTGAAATTGAGTGAGTCTTCCTCTCCCCCCCCCCCTTTAAACCAACTGAGTAGTAGTAGAGGGTGGACATTTGGATCAGCCATGTTACTAACCTGGAAAACATGTCAGTTTGTCAGGTAATAAACTCGGAGATGAGGGATGCAGAGAGCTGGTGAAGATGCTGTCCAAAATTTCAATTTCTGGCCCATTGAAGTAAGTATTTTCCTAGTTATTTGTTTTGGGATTTATGCATGTCCATTTTCCATTTTATTTGTCTAACTAAGAATTGCAAATTCTTCGCAGATCTAATGTTATCATTTCTTATAATCTATTAATTGATTATGTGATGTTAGGAACCATAAGAGAACTCAGCCATGCTCGGTTGGGGGGAGGGAGAGCAATGGAAGTCCCTTATGGCAGGAGAGGAAAGGCTGCGGGGCCCCTCCAGAGTTCCCATGGACACCTGGTTGGGAATCCTTGATCTAAGTGAATGAAAATAATGAAAATAATAATTTTCAGTTCGGCGATTTATGCTCAAAGTGAATTCTGTAAAACAGCAAAAGTTATGCAAAGTTGTTTTCTCTTACTTAAATCTAACCTCTCAAGTTTGCTGAATGGAGTAGGGATGGGCGCAAACCAACTCATGAGCGAAAGTTCATCATGAATTTCGGCTGGTTTGTGGTTTGTGAAATGAAGTTTACAAACTGAAGTGTTACCATGAACTTCCACAAATTCTGATGCAGTTTGTGGCAGTTCGCGAACAGCAGAAAGCAGGGGCTAAATGTCACTCAGCTGTGTGGTTTAAATCAGTGGTCCCCAACCTGCGGGCCGCGGCCCGGCGCCGGGCCGCGGCTCCCTCTCTCCGCCCCCCCCCCGCAGTAAAAAACTTCCCAGGCCGCAAGCTTGCGGCCCGGGAAGGTACTTACTGCGGGAGGGCGGGGAGGGAATCAGGGCCGGGCCGCGCCCGTGCAGGCCGCGCCCGCTCAGCCCGATCCGTGGGCGCGGCCCGATCCGTGGGTGGGGCATGCGGGCGCGGCCGGGTGCGGCTCGCGGGTGCGGCCCGCAGGCGCGGCCCGAAGCATGGGCGTGGCCCGCGCGGGCGCGGTCCCTGCGGGCGCGACCCAATGCCCTGTCGGTCCCCAGCCTAATAAAGGTTGGGGACCACTGGTTTAAATGGCTTGAAGCCGTTTAACCCCCTGCTTTCTGCCCCCCCCCCCTCCACTGCATTTCACAGGGAGAAAAAGCAGGGGTTTAAATGGTTCATGAACTGATATAAACCTGTTTGGTTTACAAACCAGTGTATGGGTTCATGATTCATCCACAAACCATGAACCAAACTACAAAAATGCAGTTCACGCCCATCCCTAGCACGGAATAAATGGAGGAGAGGAGAGCCAGGTATGTTGCTTGGATGAAAGGCAGGATAAAAAAAAAACAAATTGAATAAGGAAGCTGACTTATCTTCACTCACATGATTGGTCCTTTTACTCCAAAGTAGTTACAAGGTTAGGTAAAGGTAAAGGTATCCCCTGTGCAAGCACCGAGTCATGTCTGACCCTTGGGGTGGCGCCCTCCAACATTTTCATGGCAGACTCAATACGGGGTGGTTTGCCAGTGCCTTCCCCAGTCATGACCGTTTACCCCCCAGCAAGCTGGGTACTCATTTTACCGACCTCGGAAGGATGGAAGGCTGAGTCAACCTTGAGCCGGCTGCTGGGATTGAACTCCCAGCCTCATGGGCAAAGCTTTCAGACGGCTGCCTTACCACTCTGCGCCACTAGAGGCTCATAGCTACAAGGTTAGAGAGAGGCTATGTCCATCCTCTGCGACTTGAAATCCAGGAAACTGAACCTGAGAACTTTTGGATGCAAATCCAGAATTTTACTGTGGAGCTATGGCCTCCTTTTAATGCTGCCAAGATTTCCAGTCATTTCGTATTCCTTGTTACAGTGATATGTACACGTGTGTTTTTAATGAAGGTAACTTGTGTATGTCTGGATTGGTTCCCTGACAGTTTAAGTAACAACCAGTTGTCACTGAAGGGCATTTTGTGTCTCCTGCATTCAATGAGAATTTGTCCAACTATCCAGAAGCTGGAAGCCAGGTAAGCCTCAATTTGACCAGGAAACGGCCATCCTCTCTTAAGCACCCTGGTATGTTTTTCCAGTTTGTCAAGGTGTCCCCTGGAATATAAAAACAGAGGTTAAATTAAAGGAGGCAATGAGGTGTATTCAGAAGGGGCAACGGCTTTCCTTTTTTCATTTCTACCCAGAGCTCTCCTCCTGGTTCTTTTCTTGTTTAGGGATGCAAGCTCCAGGTTGGGAAATACCTGGCCATTTTGAGGATGGAGCCTGAAGAGGATGGGGTTAGGGAGGGGAGGGCAAAAGGACTTATAGCAGGCTTTCTCAACCAGGGTTTCTTGTTTGCCCTGGAATGGTTCCTTGAATGGGTGGGAGTAAATTATTTGTAATATATTTTTAAAAATTTATTAAACATTTATTGGGTGATATGACCTGGAAGGGGTGGAAAGGTGAAGAGGCCCTGGGTGGGAGTGTCCACAGCTTTGCTTCCCAATCATATTCTGAATGATGACACCACTTCTGGAGTTTTCTGAATAATGTTTCAGGGGGTTCTCAATGGTAAGCAAGTTGAAAAAGGCTGCCTTTTAGAGTCCATCCTCTAAAGCAGTAATTTTCTCCAGTAGAATTGATCTCGATCATCTAGAGGTCAATTGTAATAGTATGAGATCTCCAGGAGCTACCTGCAGGTCGGCAACCATAGCCTCTGTGAAAACGACACCTTCCATGCAAGGACACCATCCTTTCCCCACAAGCCTCTCCTCCCCCCTTAGAACTTCTACATGGAACAAGGGGCAGAGATGATCCTTCAACACCAGCCATTGGTTGGAAATGTGCACATTGTTTTTGTGCCCGTTTTGCAGTCTGATGATATTCAAAATCCTCCTCTTTTTTCTCTAGCTTTCATCAGCAAACTGCAGTATTGACGCTGGCCAGTGGTGGAGCTGCTGATGCCTCTCAATCCAGGTATAGCGAGCTGATTAAAATGCCGTTTTCTTCCCCTCACTTTGTGGCAACATGCCTCTGACATGTCAGATCACTGAAGAGGTGTGAGAGAGGTTTTTTTAAAAATACTCTTTTGCAACCAGTCTGCTTGGTAAATAAAATATTTTAGCCTTGAAAATAAACTTTTGTGATTCACAGCCATTGCCCAATACAACAAAATTCTTCATTTCAGGAAAAAAAAGAAATGTCTTTGCATTTTGAAAGTAGGGCTCTGAAATATAATAAATGTGTTTGGTCTATTTCTACTAAATGAGGAATTACATTTCAAATGTTTGTGTTCTAATTGCGTGCTTGTGTATGTGGTGGACATTGTAGGGGGAATCCAGCTACAAACACTTGAAGGACAGGGAAGATAAAAGGGGGGGGGGTCAGAATTATTTTGCTACCTTTTCTGCGCTCACTTTCTGAGCATTTTGCTTGGAAAAAGGCAGTGTTTCATCTCTAGACAAACATAATTTTCTTTCTGAATATATTCTAAAGAATTTTCAGCTAAACATCCGGAAGAAGTTCCTGACAATTAGAGTGGTTCCTCAGTGGAACAGGCTTTCTTGGGAGGGGGTGGGTTCTCCTTCTTTAGAAGTTTTTAAGCAGAGGCTAGAGAGCCACCTGACAGAAATGCTGATTTTATGAACTTAGGCAGATAGTGAGTGGGTGGGCAGGAAGGGATGTGCCAATGTTTGTCTCTTGTGGTCCTTACTTGCATACCCAGGGAACTTGCATACCCAGGGAACTTGCATACCCAGGGAATTGCTGACTGTGGAGTGATAGGTGAATTTCCTCCAGGCCAGGTTGAATTCTGGAGATTTTTGGTGTGTGTGGGGGGATCACTTGGGCATGAAATTGGGGTCACGGAGGGTAGGCTGGTAGTTGTGAGAGCCTGCATTGTGTACGGGGTTGGACTAGATGATCCTGGAGTTCCCTTCCAAATCTATGATTCTGTGATTCCATATTCAAGGTTTTTCAGTTTCTTCCTAGAGTTTCTTACAACCTCTTCCAGCATATTTGCATCCCCTTTAAATTTTAACATTAAAAAAACACCCCCCCAAAAAGGGAGTGAAATCTGCAGCCTTTTCCAAATAATCAGAATTACATTACAAGGGGCCTTAAAGGCTGTCTAATCAAACTCCATGCTCAATGCAGGATCAGCCTAAGCAGGAGTGGCCAAACTATGGCTCTCCAGGTGTCCATGGACTACAAATACCATGAGTCTTGGGCCTAAAGCATCCCTGACATATGTCCGTCCAGCCACTGCTTGGTGACGGCCAGTGAAGGGAAGCTCACCACCTCCCCAGGCAGCTGATTCTGCTGCAAAACTACCCTTACTTTAAAAATTATTTCCGCATTCCCTTCAGTCCTGCCCAATAGCCAGTGTGCAGGAGACTCTGGTAGTCTCTGTACTGCTTCCAGCTGGGAGAAAACGCAGATGGAGACTATTAAAACACACACTAAAAGACACGCATACAGAGGCCAACACACACATACACAGAGCATTTACTTCAATTTTTTTCCTTAATTGGGAACTTGAAGCAGCTTATGTCATTTTCCTGTCCTCCTTTTTATCCACACAACTCTGCGAAGTAGTTTAGGCTGACAGCATGTGAATTGCCCAAGATCACCCTGTAGATTTCCAGGGCAGAGGGAGGAGATTCGAACCTGGGTCTTCCAGATCCTAGTCTGGGAGGAGCTTTCAAAGCTGTAAATTGGCTGGCTGTCTTATTGATTAACTGCTCACATGCACGTGTGCCCCTGTTCTTAATTCTTGCTACTCTAGATAGTTGTGTGTGTTGACGTCTCAATTTTTACTTTTATTCTACCTTGGGACTCTGACTTTTGGACCAGAATACCTGGACATAGAATTGACAGATGAATTATTGTACGAGCCTTACATTTAGCATATCTATTGAATATAGTCCGGAATGGCACTGTTTTTTTTTTTTGTTTTTTTGCCACTGCTATTCAGTTCTGCCCATTTTACATGTGATTCTTTTTCTCTCTCTCCCACTGAGTAATGCTTTTCATTTGTGATTGCTGCAGGAGTTCTGATGATCAGCTCAGCTCTGATAAAGGACAGATGGTGGCAACATCAAGAAAAATACGGTACATGGACATCCATTGTTTGCTAAGAGGCCAGTGAAGCCCTTTAAAAAATAGCTTGTTGTGTCTTAAAGGCATTATAAGGCCCCAAAGAAATCTGAATTGAGGATTGCAGCAGCAGGAACTGGGTCCCTTGATCTCCATGCCAACCGTTAGGCTAGTTTGCAATTCAGTCAAGTTTGGGATCAGTCTGTATTGTTCCTATGGAATTTATTGCCTGATCTCATCAGATCTCAGAAGGTAAACAGAGGCCCATTCCACACACATAGGGTAATGCACTTTCAATGTGCTTTGGCAGCTGGGTGTTCCTGTGCGGAACAGGAAAATCTACTTCTAAAGTGCATTGAAAGTGCATTATCTATTGTGTGCAGAATAGGTCAGGGTCAGCCTTGGTTAGCATTCAGATGGGAGACCACCAAGAAGTCCAGGTTGCTACTCAGAGGCAGGCGATGCCCAAACCATCTATTGCTTTGAAAACCCTGCAAGGTCACCAGAAGCTAGCTGCGCCATGAAGACACTTTCTGTTGCCACCAGTTCATTTGTAGTATTTTCTTAGGGGCCCTGAACATCCTAATAGAAAGACAGGATATTGATCTAGTCAATCAATACTAAACATGTGATGAAATGAAATTGAAACCGGAAAGCAGAACTATCTGGGGAGGTCCAAAAATGAAGACAAATAATTTTGCATGTTATGTTTTAGCAAGAAATTTGCAAACCCAAATAAATTGGGGGGGAGGGGAGATTTGGCAGGTGGCCTAAGTTAGGAATGGGGAATGAACTTAAAATGGACAATTTAATTCGGGCTTTAAAAATGCCCATCAGAAATGCAAAAGAGCTGGTTTCATATTATGCCTCTGGGATGAAACTGGTTTTCCTTCGGTCTTAGTTTGACAGGCAACTGTTTTCCCAGTGAAGATCTGAAGAGCCTGTGCATGGTGCTCAGAAGGTGTTGCAACGTGACTGAGTTGGAGTAAGTTTCCCTTGTTTCTTTCCTTTTCTTGAAATTAAAGCTGGTGTGCATGTGTGTGCGTGTGCGTGTGTGCATGTACTAATCTGCAGAGCACAACTGCAGCAGGTACACAAAGCTGCAGTGGGAGGGAGCAGAGATTGAAGCCTGTGCATGTCAGGACTGAGATCAAGGACTGCAGGTCTCGCATGTTTCTATGTTCTGGATGTAGAATATCGATAGTATTCCTACAATACAGTGTCTTCAGCTCTGTGCATAGACTGGTGGTGCTCACTCTGAGTCTTGCTGAGAGCAGCATTTGCAGTGGTCATCATCGATGCAACAAGGCACATGTCTGCTGAATATCCTGGATGCCATATCACCAAACAGAGCCAGCAGTACAGGCAAGAGGGAGTTTGCTGAAGCTACCAGAGGAGACCAAGCTGGCCATGGAGGCAAAGGAGTAAGCCCACTTCCACCCTGCTGTGGCCAGCTTCCTCTCATGGGCTTAAAGTGCAGATGCTGCAAAGAAATATTATGGTTTGCCCTTTCCTTTCATCCCTGACATGGGCCTCAACGCTCAGGGAGGCTCATGGTGGTGGCTGTTTCAAGGTGGCCACTGCCTGCCAAACGCAGATCTCCCTGTGGAAGAGAGCCAGCATGTTGTGGTGCCTAAGAACGGAAGCCAGGCTTGATTCCCGTCTCTTCCACATGCAGCCAGCTGGGTGACCTTGAGCCAGTCACAGTCCTGTTGGAGCTGTTTTCACAGAGCAGTTCTGTCAGAGCTCCCTCAGCCCCACCTACCTCACAGATGTCTGTTGTGGAGAGAAGAAGGGAAAGGCGATTGTAAGCCGCTTTGAGACTCCTTTAGGTTGTGAAAAATGAGGTATAAAAACAGCTCTTTTTTTTCAATGGCCTTGTTCACTTTTCCGGAACACGGGGTCGTTGCCATATTGGGGAACAATGCCCAGAAGAGCCACAGGTGGCATGTCAAAGAGCCCTTTGTGGGTCCTGAGCTGCTGGATGAGTATCATTGCCAAAGACCCAGCTTATCTGCTACTTAAAGCATATAGTTGTGAGGGAAACCTGGAACTGCTAAGCATGAAGGTGAAGGTCGCCAGAATTGCCACATACAGATTTCTGCAGCTTCCTGTGAATTTAGCTGTCAATGGCTTCAGGAGGATGGAAGGTGAAAGTAACACATCACTTGGCTCATTCATGAAAATAATGCATCATTTGGTTCATTCATTAACTCATTTTCAGGTAGGGAGGGAGCCTGCACTCAAACAATAGAGTTTAGATGATGGTGATGATGTTGATTTCTTCTTTGTAAAATTGTAGTTTGTCGAATAATTCTCTGGGAGACTCAGGAATTTTGAAGCTGGCCGAGCTACTCCTGGATATGAAGTCATTACATTCCTTAAGGTAAGTGGAGATCCTGCCGGGGGGGGGGGTTAGTCTTTAGACTGGAGTAGGAAGGAGGCCAACATGGGATAGCCTGGTTTCATGAGATCTCGGAAGCTAAGCAGGGACAGTACTTGGATGAGAGGTCTCCAAAGAGGATCCTGCTGAGCAAGGCCATGGCCAACCACCTCTGGGTCTCACTTACTAGAAGGGCCCTTTGGGAGGTCACCAAAAGCCAATAGCCAATTGACAACACTTAATTGACAACACGCTTGGATGGGGAGCCACCAAGGAAGTCCAGGTTTGGGTAACCACTGCCTTGAAAATCCTACTGGGTTACCACTTAATGGCAAAAAAGTACCAAAGCCCTAAAAGTCCCTTGTTAGTCTGCTGTAGCAAAATAAAGCAAGTTTTCCAGTGGCGAAAGTCTCCCTCAAAGACTAACGACATATAAGAACCAACTCCTTCTTCTTCTTCTTGAAGCCCCTTTGTGAGTCATAGTTCCCTTTTTCACCTTCAGACACAGTTTTTGCGGCCAACAGACTTGGACATGTTTATATTCACTGTCAGGCATAGCAATAGCCACGGAGTAAGATTTCTCTTGTCCTTCATTCCTCCTAAACTGGGGATTTCCTTCCTTAAGGCTGTCCCGTATTCACCTGATTCTAACCTTTGTCCCCTTCTCCCTTGCTGGGACACCGCTTTGGCTGGCATGTGCTTTTTCAGGTGGGAAGGTTTCTTAATACCGTGGCTTTTGTTTGTGTGAAGTGCTGGCAAGTCGTGGCTGACTTCCGGCAGCCCCACTGGGTTTTCAGGGGCAACCGAGGTGGTTTGCCATTGCCTGCCTTTACGTAGCAACCCTGGACTTCCTTTGTGGCCTCCCATCTAAGCACTAACCAAGGCTGACTCCACTTAGCGTCTGAGATCTGACAAGGTTGGGCTAGCCTGGACCATTCACGTCAGGATGTGGATTTTTTTAAACCTGTGTCTTATAGAGCAGTGGTCCACAACCTTTTTATCACTGGGGACCGGTCAAGACAATTTTACTGAGGCCCTGGGGGGGGGAGTAGTCTTTTGCCGAGGGACGTCACCGCCGCCTGAGCCCTTGCTCCTCTTGGTTTCCTGCCGGCACCCCTGACTTCCCCCTGCCCACTGGGGGGCACTGCCAGCAGTTGCCGAGGGGGAGCCCCAGCCATGGCCACTGGAGAGCCCCAAAGGTGAGCCAGCGGCAGAGTAGCAGGGCAACCCCTTAGGCAGCAGCTGGGGAGGAGGACGAGGAGGAGCTGCAGCCCGGTATCGACTGATCAACAGACCGGTCCCGGTCCCTGGGCCAGGGATTGGGGACCACTGTTATAGAGTGTTTGGAGCTGGGACATAATGGAGGGGGGGGGAATCTCTGCCAGTTTCCTAGAACCCAATCAGTTTTGTTCTTATGCCATGATAAGATGCTTTTTTTGAAATGAGGGTTTGGCTTCCTTATCTCTGCTTGTAGACTGGATCAGAACCGCATATCCCTGGATGGCGTCTTTTCCTTGCTGCGGTCCTTTTCTGCATTGCAACAGATGACCTTGATTCATGTGGAGTATGTTCAATAGACCATTCATGAGCTGAGGACTTATAAAAGCAGTTGGGGAATTCGTGGTTTTTTTTCAAAATTGATCACAATTGAATTCTGTCTTGCTTATAATCTTTTCCCCAATCTTTTTTCCTTGTTACAGTTTGGGAAATGCCCAGTTAGTTCGCTTATCCTTTGGGGATAGATCCAGGTAAACATCCAATTCCATCAATGCATCTTGGAAATTATTGCAATATACTGTTTCCAATTGGTAATGTCAGTCTTCTGTCTCTTTCTCTCTTCTCCTTCCCAGGTTCTTCCAGAACTCTTATAATGTCCCCTGAAATTTTCTTCCCCTCAAAGCATTGAGAATTTTGTTCAGCCATTTTTCCCTGGAGAGCTGAGATTCATGTCAATGAGGAGGAGAATTTCCATGTTGATTAGGCCTTTTGTTTCCTTATTTCTTTCAAAAAATACAGTACCTTGCCTTTCTTAAACGCACACACAAAATCAAGGCAATTTCAGCAGGCTTGCCCACACACTTCCATTCCTAGAGACTAGAAACTTAAAAAAACAACAACCCCAAACTCTGATTATCAGGAAGTTGAATTCTGCCCCTGATAGCCCATTCACTCACACAAGATCACAGCGTTCACACAGCCAAATCTTCTGGTTCACTAACCTGATGGACCTTTCCCCCTTCTCCATAGGCCTAACCTGACAGGTGAACATCAAGATGAGCTGCTGGTTTGTTTGCCACATTCGATACCTGCACGCCGGTTTAGGTAAGGATAGGATTACAACCCTTACAAAAATAGTGGCTAAAGGCCAGAACTGGCAAAGTTGGAATGTATTAAATTGGTGAACAAGAAGTTGACTCATTTTGATTGGAAATTACTCTTGAGAGGGGCATGGCACTCAGGAGAAAGTGGGTTCAGCTCCTCCACCTTGCTGCCAGGGCCACTTTATTGTCCTGGAAGAGGCAATATGACTCCCAGAGAAGAAGGCCTCAGTTTCTAAGATCCGTTGTTGGCCCTCCAGAGTAATTGGTTGGCCACTGTAGGGTAATAGGGTAGTGGATGAGATGGCCCAGTAGATGAACCACAGTTCTGATCCAGCAAGGTTCTGCTTATGTTCTTATATGGTCCCACCGGCTTGTTGTTTCAGTAGGAAATTTACAAATAGCCATCATTACCCATCATTTTCCCACCTGGGGCCATTTCAGGATAAGAAAACAACACAGGAGGGAAGGCTGAAGCTGCTTGTACATGCATGCCTCAGTTGCAGTCAGAACTGGCCCCCCAGCGTGTTGAAGGCTCAGAATTCTCACTATGAATCTAGTACAAAGTCCTTGTGGGACTTTGCATCATGTGAATTTGTCCTGGGATGTTCTCCAGGTGGAACTAAAGTTGATTTTGCAAACCCATTTGCTTCCCCTAATGGGGAAGAGGTTCTGATTAACTGACCACTGGTTATGCTTCAGTCTCAAGGATTGTGTGCTGGCCCCGGAGGATGTTGCTAAACTCTTTGAGATTCTGAACAAGTGCTCTGGACTGTCAGAGATCAAGTAAGTGCTGTGTATTTTGTTTATGTGAACAAATGAACTCTATTCTGTGAGGGCCTAAATTTGAAACGAATTGACGTGTCCAGATTTGCACTGTGAGAGTACAGGCGAGCTTCTCCTGCCATGCCTGTAAAGCACAAAGTTCCTAACAAGTCATTGTCATGCATCTGTTGACCATAAATTCAGGCTGAACATATAATGCCACAGAGCTGCATGTCCTGGTAGCATCTAGATTAGATTACTGCAATGCATTCTACAGGAGGCTGCCATAGAAGTTTTTCTGAAAGCTCGTGTAGAATGCTGCAGCCAGAATGTTGACTGGAGTGGGTCATTGGGACCAGAAGTGATCATTTGATGCCCCCAGCTCAAATCACAACTACATACCCTTCCCACTATTTTGTCACTTCCCGCTATTTTGGCAAATTTCCTGAATGTTTCCTACCACAATAGACTTTAGGCTCTGATTTAGATAGCCCAGGCTGGCCTGATCTTGTCAAATCTTGGAAGTTAAGCAAGGTTGACCCTGATTAGTACTTGGATGGCGGACCACAAAGGAAGTCCAGGGTAGCTACACAGGGGCAGGCAATGGCAAACCACCACTGTTTGTCTCTCACCTTAGAAAACCCCATGAAGGGGACACCATAAGTAAAGGAGTGGTTTAAGGATTTGCAGGACCTGTAGTAGTGGAGCCAGTTTAAGGATTCGTGGGGCCTTAGCAGAGTCCAGTTGCAACAGGGTCAACCAGACTGGGGTCGGAAGGACCCCCAACATTGGAAAGAGGTGCTTCAAGTGCTTCTAAAGAAGGAAAAGGGGGGAGGAGAGGGGCTACAGCCTTGATCCATGGGGGGAAGGCATCTTGTGGGGCCCCTGGAAGTACAGGGTCTGTAGGACGTGCTACATGGATAAACTGGCCCTGCATAAGTAAGCTGCAGTTTGCTGGCACTTTCCTCCACCCAAGATTCTAGTGATCACCTTTCTGATGTGTTTCAACCTTGGCGATGCAGGTTTTCTGGGAACACATTAAATGATGAAAGTGTTGAACAAATACTGAAGTTTCTGCCACATCTCCAGAGTCTGAAGCTCTTGAGGTACGTTTGGGTATCCACCTCTTTGGCCCATACATTGAATGGTGCATTGAAGGTGAAATTTACCGAGGCTTGCTTTGCTACCAAAACCTGCCACTAGGAAGTAGTTGAAACTGCAGTGCAAGCTTGGGGAGGGGCTGTGGCTCAGTGGAAGAGTATCTTGCTTGGCATGCAGAAGGTCCCATGTAGCAAGTGATGGGAAAGACCTCCGCCTGAGACTGTGGAAGCCACTGCAAATCTGAACAGACATTACTGCTCTCAATGGACTGATGGGCTGATTCAGTATGATGCAGCTCCATGTGTGTAGGAACTGGCCTGCTCAGGTCATCTTGTGGATAGGGTTTGACCAACCAGAGCTGGTCTGCCAAAGCAGGTGAATCAGCAAAGCCCTGACTCCTTCCTGCTCTTCCTGTTGCCTCTTCTCCAGGGCTTCATCCTGCAGAGAGTTGTTTAGCCTGGGTACTGCAAGAATCAGGAGACTTGCTCTGTGGTCTGAGAACAGGCTGACAGCTCTTCCTATCCAGGGTCATTTCCTCATGAGTGTTCTGCCTCCTATGCTCTTGGCAATTAGGAGGGTGGCCAAGGGAGGGGTGATCCATGGACTTGGATGTTCTGGATGTTCTCCTTGATGGGCTTGTGCTCAGAGGATGTTCTGTTAGGCTTAGGGGGTCCTCTTTGGATACTTTCTAATGAGTAGCAGTAGAAGAGCAAGAATCAAGTCCAGTAGTAGCTTAAAAACCCATAAGATCTCAAGGGCATAATGTTTTGAAAGTAAACACTCCATTTGAAGAACTGATGAAGGGAGCTTTGACTTCAGGTGTTACTGGCCTTGAATCTTGCTCTTCTATAGACACTGGAAGCTTGGGATCTGGGCAAACCCTGGCTTGTTCTGAGGTCTTAGTCTTCAGAAGAAATATCTATTCCAGGGACTTCTTGTTCCCCCTTAGAAAAGGTGCCAGTTCTGGACTGTAGCCCTAGACGAGCTTTGACAATAACTATCTTTTTAATCACTCTGAAATCTTAACTGGCCTTTTTCAAATCTTTCTAATTTTCAATTCAGTAGTTTGAAGAGTAGCTCTGGGAGTGGTCTGTGGCTCAATGATAAAGATCTGTTTCACACACAGAAGGTCTCATGACTTATCCATTTAACGAATCTCATAGCAGGTTTTAAGGAAGATATTTTGTTGTCTGAGATCCTAGAGAGGTGCTGCCATCTAGGGTTAGATGGACCAATGGTCTTGCTCAGCCTCGTACATGATTTTGTCCCCTCTCTGCAGCATCAGGAATAATAAATTTTCACCACACGGTGTTTGCCTGCTGGCCAGTGCCTTTAACCTGTGTGAGCGAATCTGTGAAGTTGAAGTCAGGTAAGATGCTGAAGGCCATTCTAGAACTAGACTATACTTATTTGCTTAGATCAGGCTTTTCCAACCTTTTGAGCATGGAGGAAACTCTGAAATATTTTTCAGGCTTTGAGGAACCCCAGAAGTGGTGACATGCCCCTTCAGAGAAGTGGGTGCAGAATAAAGATGCAGTAGCCAGTCAATCAACCATTTACTGTTTCCATTGCGGAGAAAGAGGCTAGGTCTGTAGAGCAGCAGCAGAAGTGGGCTCCAGTAAAGTCTAGTGATGTCAGTGACCATCCAAACTTCTGGGAAAGGCCACATAACCCCTGGGGAGCTCTCACATAACCCCTGAGTTCCCCAGAACCTCTGACTTAGGGAACCACTGACTTAGATATATGGGAACCCTCGACTTAGATATTTATATCCCATTTCCCCTAACCAACAGCAGAACTAACCCAAAGCAGTTTACAACCTCATTCTCCCTCCTACATTTTATTTTTTTTTTCAGTAATGCTTCTGTGGAGTAGCTTAAGCTGAGAGAGAATGATTGGCCCAGGGTCCCCCAGTCAGCTCCTGTAGCAGAGTACAGTTTCCATCTTAGTCTCCCAGATTGACTGCCTTGCTGCAATCCCATGCTGGCTCTCAGTCCGAGAGAAATCACAGCCTACCCTCTTTCCCTGTTCTAAAAGTTCCACCCTGGAAGTACTAAAATTGAGACCTAATTTTTTGATGTTTATAGATCAAGTGAAAATGCTTGCTTGCATTTTGCAGACGGGCCGGAGAATCGAGAAACACACTGCAGGTATGTGCACCCAACTCAGCCTTATTCTGTTTTGTTTAAGGAACAAAGTTTGAGGAAGCAGGAGGAATTGTACCAGACTGGCCTGAAGGAACACATAGAGAATGACATATATTTCATCCCACGCAGAGATGGAAAATTTCTTGGCACACACACACACATCTAATAGACATGGGGGAAAACTGAAATATATTGGAGGAAAGGAATATGTACCTACTGTCCTATCAAACCTAAACTAATTTTATTTTACTTCTTACATCAAACACATCACTTATAACTGACTCAGAATACAAAATTGCAATTGTTAAGTCTGTGGGTTCAAAAGAACACAGATGCTTGAAGTGACTTAAGGTCTTCATTAGGACCCCAGCATGGTACAGCAAGAGAGCAGAACTGAACTAAAAACCCCACCAAAACCCCAGTTTACACACATGCACAAACAAAGGGATCTTCAATTGACTGGATCCTGCAGTCCGGATCTAGCCGTGCATTGGCTCAAGCTAAGTCCTCGACAGGTCCGCGAACACAACAGCAATATTTCCGATGTTTATGGAATTTTAAAAAGTTTGTTTTTTCCAGTCAAAGGAGCTGATCATGCCCATTGTCCCTCCTAGCTGTTCCTCTAGGGCTGAGATGGGGCTGCGGGAACAGAGAGGAAGGTGGAAAAACTCATGTATGTCTTCTGTGCATAGATACAAACCGTTGTTATAGATATAAATAGCAGAATCCTGTATGAGTTGCACCTGGGGGAAGGATAAAAGACATATGAGCCACCTGAAGTCTGAGGACATAAGGTGGGATACAGACGTTTTAAATAAAATGAAATCAGTGCTAGAACATATTTCCCCCCTTCTTTTTAAAGGCTTGCTCCTAGTTCTCTCTTTTCCTTCAACAGGTTAATAGACTGTGGCATTGGCCAAGATGATATTAAAGAATTGTGCAAGATCCTTTGGAAGAGTGGCCATCTTGCAGAACTGGAGTAAGTAGAATTTCTGCTGTTATATTCTGAAAAACATAAACCAGGTCGAGGATCGCATACGTTCACAATGTCACAGGGTTGTTCTTTCTCTGTGAAAAGCGGTTTTATTCTGTATGTATCATAAAATAAAACCATTCCAGGGTAAATTATATAAATGCACACTAAAAGAGAAAATTAGGGCAGCAGCCGTAATAGCCCAGTCTAGCCTCATCTTGGAGGGCCCATATCCAGCCAGTGCTGAGACAGCTGCATTGGCTGCCAGTTGCTACCCAGATCTGGTTCAAGGTTTTCGTTTTAACCTTCAAGGTCCTTCACGGACTGGGACCCACATATCTGAAGGACCGCCTATCACCCTATGCCCCCGTAGGGTTTTGCGCTCTGGAGGTAGTAACCAACTGGTGATTCCGGGGCCCAGGGAAACTCAGTTGTCCTTGACTAGGGCCAGGGCTTTTTCGGTCCTGGCCCTGACCTGGTGGAATGAGCTCCCGGAGAAGCTGAAGGCCCTATGGGAACTTTCGGTGTTCTGCAGGGCCTGTAAGACAGAGCTCTTCCGCTGGGTCTATGGTTGAGGCCAGCCCAGGAAAATCTGATACCCCCCTGGCAGAGAAGAAGGAAGATCTTGAATTTGGAAGTCCCCAGCAGGCAACCATAGTTGTGGGTGATGCATCAACGCTCAGGGTCCCCCTGTGACCAGATGTTAGCTAGCACTATGGGATTTGAATTGCCACCGCCTTAGGAGTTTTTTAATGGGTGTTTTAATGGGACAATATTGTATATTTTATTGGGGGGTTTAGTGTGACCTGCCACCAACTAGCTTGCTGGGAGTGGCGGGATATAAATTGAAATGTAAACAAACAAACAAATACCATGTCAGAGCTTGGAAGCTACGTAGGGTCAGTACTTGAATGGGAAGCCACCAAGGGAAATTCGGGCTATTGTGCAGAGGAAGGCAGTGGTAAAATACCACTGCTGCATATCTGTGGCCTTAAAAACCAAGTGTCTTTTGCAACACTTGAAAAGAGAAAATTAGCAATTTGTTTCCTGCTTTCATTTCACCGCAAATGGCACCGTATTAGATACCTCTAAAAAGAAAGTCTACAAATAGCTGTTTTTCTCCAGTTAAAGGTTATATTTAATTTTACTGCTGCTTATAAACATAACATCCATTCCTCACCTGATTACTGAGTAACTTCTGTTAAATGTTTTTTTTAAAACATTATAAGGAATACCTAAGCCAAGTGTTATCTTTAATTAGATCTAAAATAGCTTTTCACCAAAAGATAAAACCCAGGAAATTAATGTTACATCGCAGCAAGTTTCCATTCATTATGTTTTATTTCTTAAAGCAAACAGAAAGCTTTTAAAAAGAAACTTGCATAATTTGGCAGATTGGTTAACACAAAACACCCACAGTATCTTGTGCTGTTCTTGGTTTTGTATGTTTGTTGCATGATATTTTTATCTTGTGACCTTTTTGCATTGAATGGTGTTAATATCTCAGCAGATCCTTGGCTTAGCTTTGACTTAATTCACACCATACCATGCATCTATTCCCACTGTCTACAACCAGTTGAATCATGCTGGTTTGAATGGTCTATCATCTATTTCCTGTTTGGTGTAGTGATTAAAGAGCAGCCTCTACTCTGGAGAGCCAAGTTTGATTCCCCAGTCCTCTTCCACGTGTAGCCAGTCACAGTTCTCTCAGAACTCTCTCAGCCCCACCAACCTCACAAAGTATCTGTTGTGGGGAAAGGAAGAAGAGTTGTTTCTTATATGCTACTTCTCTAATCGAAGGAGTCTCAAAGCAGCTTACAGTCGGCTTCCCTTTCCTCTTCCCACAACAGACACCCTGTGAGGTAGTTGAGGCTGAGAGAGCCCTGATATTACTGCTCGGTCACAACAGCTTTATGTGTGCTGTGGCGAGCCCAAGGTCACCCAGCTGGCTGCATGTGGGGAAGTGCAGAATCGAACCCGGCATGCCAGATTAGAAGTCCCTACTACTAACCACCACACCATGGCTCTCCATACATATTCCATCATTCTTCAGAGACCTGCCTGAGGTGACTCACATGTACAACAATACCCCAAAACAAACCAACCCCAACCATAAAGTAACAAACATTAAAAATGGCATATGGCCTATTTCAGTTATTGTTGAGCTAGCTACTTGGATTTTGACTTGCCTTTGAGATACATGGAGTCAAATGTTTTGATATGTTTGGTATATATCTAGTCACACTTTGTATATTTCTTCACAGCCTGTCCAGGAACCATCTTAGCAATGGCGGATTGAAGTGCCTCTTAGAACATTTGCCCAGGATTCAGACTTCCTGTCTCATGAAGTAAGGGAATGCACCAGCAGTAGGCCAGCTCATCAGATTCGGGATGTTCATGTCTCATACTTACTTCTATGCTGTATTTGTAGCTGTGCTGTGACTGGTGCCCATCTCTATAACTACTGATAGGCAAAGACTGCTCTCAAACAATCCTTCAGTGCAGCAGAAAACACTTATTAAAAACTTTGAAAATAACTCGTGAGAAAGTGCTAGACTTTCACTCAAGGTGCATTGAAGACCTATGTTCAGACCCTCTGTAGATTGGTTGGCTGCTTCCTTAAAACACAGCTACCTGGACCTGGTTTTGATTGGGGCCATGACGGTGGGCTGGCGGGATTGAACTCTTTCCCTGTCATGTCCTCTCCATGTTATTGGTCCAATCAAAACTGCCCGCCACTTGGCAAATATCCCCAGTGAGGAAATTAAAAACTGCCCAAGAAAGAGTGTTGATCAGGAAAACGGCATAGAGAAAGCTGAGGTTTTTCTTTCTCCCTTTCTCAATCCCCTCTCATATTCCATGGGGTTTTTTAAAGGCCAAAAGCACATTGGGATATCCAGTCACAGCTCTTGAAAGTACCACATAGTCTGTCCCTTTGCCTGCACTGTGTCTCTTCCATGATACATACTCAGTGAACTTCCAGTTTGTGGAGGTGGCTGTGTAAGAGTCTGTCATTTTATATGCAGCAGTGTGACACAGTTTTGTGCTTTTGTTTAGAATCAGCCACAATGGAATTTCACAAGATGGAGTCCTCCATCTTGTTAATGCCTTGGCCACTTCTCCAGATGTCACTGAAGTTCACATCAGGTATTATTGCATGTTCCTTATCTCTCCCCTGCTCCACTTTATATATCACACTTACAGCTGACTTGGATGGGGAAAAGAAGTGAGCTTTTAATTTTGGGGGGGGGGGGTTTAAGGGTGGCTTCCCTCTCACAGTCCTAGGGAATAGACTCTCAGTTGAAGGAGGATGAAAACTGTTTCAGAGACACAGAAAGCACAACAAAGGCAATAGGGGGGGGGGGGAAGCAAAACAAACCTGACCTGTGGGGGAATGGGAGCAGGAATGAGGGGACTTGGGATGGCAGGCACGGGGTGTTGGGGCCAGTCATAAAATGATGCATGCTTCCAAAACAATTATCTCTCTTGGACACAGGTTTGGTCCTCCCTGCAGACACAAAGGTGACGCCTCCTGGGTTCTTTGGAAGCATCTCTTGCTTCAGCCCAGTGGAGGAAAGGGTGTTTGTTGTAGGGAAATGAAGAATAAGTGATTTTAAGCTCCTTTGAGATTCCTTTGGGTAGTAAGGTGGGGTACAAATAAACCAGTTCTTTTTCTTCTTTGGTGGCATCCCATCCAAATACTAACCAGGGCTAACTCTTCTTAGCTTCCACGATCTGACAGGATTGATCTGGCCTAGGTCATCCAGCTCAGAGCTCCAACTCAAATTCCAAGTCTACAATAGCTACTAAACATGATATAAGTTTTCTGATAGAAGAGATATTTGTGGATGTACTTGCGTACAGAAACCTTCTGGTGGCAGTTGTATTCATCAGAAGCTTTTAGTGGGACAGTATTTCTTGCACCACTGGGGGAAGGGGGTAGCCAAATCATGTTTCTTGTTTTGTCATATTCCTTGACCAACCAAACTCCCGTGTCTTGATGATCGCTCTGGATAAATTATTTTATCAGCTGCCTTGTTAAAAGGTTTCTAGGCAGAGTAGAGCAAATTTTTATGATATGTGTGGTCTATTGGTTATTATTTTATCGTATTGAATAGATGATTGAAATTTATTTTTAGCTGTGTTTTTTATTCGTATATATCTTGTGGCTAGTTTCCTGAATCCTTTTGGCGGTCGGATTAAATCAGAAAAAAGTTTTTTTTTTTTTTGTCCTTTTGAATCTTAAAGTATCTCCTGAACTTTGTGATGTGAATTTAAAAGCCCACGCTGGCCAGAATATTTACATTTACATTTCAAATCTCTCTCTTCTTCTGCATGAACACTGATCAGACAGTTATCATAAAATAGCTTGAGAGAAGTTCAAGGGCAATTTAAGCCCTTGTGTGAAAACCCCCTGTGCATAAGAAATGATCCTACGGTCGTGAAAAGCCATGGGGAGCCTCAAAAGAGATGCTAGGACTAGAGCAATTACATGATCCTAGCAACAGGAAAGAGAGCGAAATTGTGGAAGACGATGATGAAATACCCAAATTGCACACTGTGAGGGAACAAAATGTCCCCATTTCCATATTTCAGAATCACCAAAGCTCTGATCTTTCTAAATGCGTGCTTTCTTCGGAAGTTTCAACTTCCAAGTGGAATGGTTCACTTAGTATGCTCTGTGGCCTTGTCTGAATTATTCTGGATACTTGAGAGTTTCACAGTTGGAATTCTGCTAAATCTTATCCACGACAGCTCCCCGGGTGTTCTGTGGCCTTTTCTGGAAGTTTGTGTGGCCGCTAACATCACTAGACCTCACTGAAGCCCACTCTCCCTGTTGCTCTAGTAGAGGCAGCTCACGTCTGTTAGTAGCCAGGCAGAAAACAGTTCCTCCCTTCTTTCCTCAGCCCTCTCTTCCTTTGGAGATGCCTGGCCACACAACCCCATCCTTACCTCCATTTGGTGTCCCTGCTGCCAGTCCCTTCTCAGGATTCACAAAATGCGCGGCAAACAGGGAGCGCAGTCGGGGCTGTGCCTGAATCAGAGGAGATTTCAGTGTGAAATTTTGCAGAGCTTTATGGATGCTGCCTTGAAGTTTTTAGCCACTGCAGCAATGGCCAGGGACAGGGAGGTATGTCTGAGATTGCTAAAGGAAGGCCAGGAGAAGAATGTGACTTATTCCAAAAACGTAGCCATGGACAAAAAAATTGCAGACGTCTGATTGAAATGGCATAGTTATTTCTTCTAAAACTGCCTGTTCTTTTATTCTAGTTTGTGCTCTGAGGAAATATTGACAATCACCTTAGCGAAAGGAAATAATCCTCACAAGACCCTGAGGTAAAGTATTACTCCATGGTGCAAGAATGTGCCATGACCGAACTGCTAGTCGGCAGAACAAGGCTCAAGCCCAGTGGCACCTAGTTTTCAATGAGCCATACTTTATTTGGCTCTCACAGGTACCCAACTCTTGGAGTTTGGTTATGCAAATGCTGCTAGCCAGCAGAGAACAGTCAAGGGGCTGACTAACACCCTGTCAGGAATATGTCACCTCTTACAATCACCTTCCCTCCCTCTCCTCACAACAGACACTCTGTGAGCTAGGAGGGGCTGAGTGAGCTCTGACAGGCTCTGCAAGAACAGCACTATCAGGGCTGTAACTAGCCCAAGGTCGTCCAGCTGGCTGCATGTGGAAGAGCAGGGAATCAAACCCAGCTCTCCAGATTAGAAGCCGCTGCTCTTAACCACTACGCCAAGCTGGCTGGGAACCTTGCAAAGGTGGATGACTATCAACTATTCCTTATAGTTGCTTGACCTACCTAGAACGATCCACCCTTCATCTTATTTCCTCCGTTCTTTCAGGCTAAAGCAGTGCAGCTTCCGAGCAGAACAGCTGGCAGCCGTGCTCGGAAAGTGTCTTGCCCTGACTGATTTCGTGTGAGTTGGATAGTGTCTGGGTTTGACTGACGTGGAGTTCTGCTCCGGACACTTAGGGAGCACATAAAAAGAAAACCCTTTCTCCTCCTCCTTCCTAGGTCAGTTAGTAATGGCATGACCCTCCGTGATGCAGAGTCTCTGTTTAGGGCTCTAAGGAAACCTGCAGGTCTGCTAAGGATGGGGTAAGAACTGCATTTGTTCTCTTATCTTGCTCAGTTTGCATCGTTAAAGAGTGCATGGAGATTCTGCCTTGTACTTTGCCAAACTTGATGCTACGGCGGGTGTGCGGCAGCTGGCCTGGCCAACTTGGGTCTCTTTTATGTATCTCTGCAGTGACGTCGAGTAAAGGTGTATTTATTTATTTACTTACTTATTTACTTATTTATGAATTATTTGTTTTCTATCCTGCCCCTCCCGACAAAGTTGTCTAAGTGCCGCTTACGACAATAATTTAAAACAATAACAAAAAAAACCCCATAAAAACATAATGATATGACACTACTGTATTTTAGTGTTTCCTTATCCATTACATGCAGTAGCCAATGAACTGCTTCAGGGAAATCCTCGACATGATGACATCATGCACCATGGTTTATTTAGTAGATATAGAGGGAGGGACAATTTGAATGGTAACAGACATATCCCAAGCACTGTGTGCAATTTAAAAGGAAGTTTGGATATTCTTTTGATCATACAAACAGTCCCTAAGAGACAGAGCGCTCCATCAAACAAGGGTGTATTGTCTTGGTACGATTGTTGGCCGACAGGTAAGTGTTGGGTTGGTGACAACCTGGATAAAAAAAAAACATCTTACCCATTCAACAGAGTTTTAGTGCTTGGAAATGGGCTGAAGAAGGTGTCTGTGACACAGAATGCAATGAAATAGATAACATCCCATTAAACTTGTATTAAAAAGGCAGGACTTTTTTTCTCTAGATTGTTGGCAACCTTCGGTAAGGGACACATCACAGCAGACGTGAGGCTGCAGCAGGAAAGGGCAGCCCTGGATTGCATCCTCCCTCTTTTTGCAATGTGGGTTTTTGCTTAAATGGGACGTGGCAACGTTTTCCTTTGTACCTAATCCACATCCAATTATATAGGTGGCCTCTTGAAGTCTCTTCTGGTCTGCTGCTGTCTCCGAAGCTGTATAGCATTTTACTTGTTTGGGGAGGGGGGTTCCACCCCCTTGCCCTTGCCCCCTGTGACTAGCAAAACCAGAATAAAAGATGCATGATAAAATTTTTGCAAACAAAAACTATGTGTTCGTCGTGCACATATATTTGATGTGCTTAATTTATGCATTGCAGAATTTTGTCTGTTCCCCCCCCCCCTCCCCAGTCACAGAAGTCTTTAATCTCAGGTGACAGCCTGGGTAGCTAAATTGTGTTTAGGAGGGATTAGATGCATTTCATAAAATCTGTCCAGTTGTTTGAGTCATGGATGCCTTTTGCACTGATGCAGCCTCATGAAAGTCAACGGTTTGGTCCCAGTTTGTGGTGAATGAATTGCATACAGATACCTGCAGCCTGCCTGAAAATGAGACATAGCTTTTGTTCCAAAGGCATCTGTGGTTAGCAAGTTGGGCCCAGGATGCTGTGTGCCCTGAGAAGAGCATTAATGTGAGCGAGTCTACATTTGCTGCTGGTTGCTAGGGCGGGGCAGAATTTGAAAAGGAAGTGGGGTAGTCCTTGCAGCGTATGTTGGTTTTACGTTAATAAGAGTGTGGTTTCAAAACAAAAAAATACAATTGAAGCTTCGTGTGTGGGGGAAAAAAATATTTTAAAGTCAAAGAAAGACTGTTTACGCTTTCATCGCAGCATAGAAGAGCCGTGGGTGAAGAATGAGAGTCTCGTTGGCCTTCTGAAGTTGGCTGTTGAAGTCCAAGGAAACATTACAGAAGTCACGTAAATAGAACTTCAGAGTTTGATGTCTTTTTCCTGTTACATTCGAGTGCAGGACTCCCAAAGGAGTTGGGGGAAAGAATCCAGAAGCTGTACTATCCAAATATCTTTTTTGTTTTACTTTTGTTCAAGCACATATTCCATACAGGCTCTCAGATCAATCCCTAAATCTGCCTTTCTGAACTTTTTAACCATCGAGAAACCCCTGAAACATTCTTCAGGGTTCCAGAAACCCCAGAAGTAGCCCAATTGTGCAGAATATGGTTGGGAAGCAGAGCTGTGGACACGCCCACCCGAGGCTCCTCCCTTTCCCACCCCCTCCAGGCCTATCATTGGCCATTTTGGGGAGGGAGGGTCAACATGGCCATATATAGTCATATCACCTGATAAATGCTTCACAACTCCCACCTATTTGGGAAACCCTTTCAGGGCTGTGAAGAAACCCCAGGTTTCAGGAAAAAGCCTGCTGTCGATGCAGCTATTGTTACAAATCCTTCCCTTATAATTATTAGGCAGACTGGAAGGATCTTCCATGGAGGAATGAATGTAGAAGCTGCAGTCCAGATGAAAAGTCTCACATAGTGGCTTTCCATAGCATAAATGTATGGGATCACTTTTTTTCTTAAATTATGGGTGAGAAAACTCTATGGTTCATGTGGCTAGGCACAAACTAGTTCACAACCCAAAATTCATCATAAACTTGGCCTGGTTTCTAGTCCCTGAACATTTACTGAACTTTTGCAAGGTTTAAGGGGCAGCTCCTAATCTGGCAAGCCAGGTTTGATTCCCTGCTCCTCCAAATGCAGCCAGCTGCGTGACCTGGGCTGGTCAGGGGTGCTGTTACTACAGTATGAAACAAAAGCGTATGGGGGCAGGAGGAGGAGGAGGAGGAGGAGGAGGAAAAAGAATTGCATCTGAAGTCCCACTTCCTCAAAAACTTAACGGCACTCTTGCAGCCCCCAGTGAACTCTGTGTTTCTATCTGGAAATGATTAGGATGATTTTCCAAAGTAAACTAATGCATGTGTTTGCCCAGGCTTTAAGGACTTTGCTCGGCCTGCTATGCACAAAAAAAAGTTGCAGCTTGTAACAAACCACACAGGGAACTCTTAAAAGAACTGCATAAAATTTTAAAGAGAGATCTTTTGAGAAATGGTGCTCAGCGTATAACCTACAGTCCATGCTTAGATCAGATGCATTATATATTTATAGCTTCTGTGAAATATTATATATAGGGCGGGTCAAAATAATGCCCTTGCTTTTTTCACCAGGCTAAGGAGAGATGCATCTCTCTTTGTAGTGGAACAGGAATTTCCTCAACCGGTGGAGAAAGTGGAGTCTGTGGTTAGCAGGTGAGATTAGAGAGCCAGTGCTGTGTTCCTGAGGATGGTTGCTCATTTTTGAATGTTGCAGGCTTTTCTGTTTACTCAGCCTTTTCTCTGATCCCACAATGAGTGGACCCCATCAGTCTCAGGTGAAAAACACTGAGGCTTTGTCTTATTGTGGTTTGAAGGAATAGGAAGTCCCCAGAAGTGTAGCATCTTGGCAGGGACTGTCCTCTGCCCTCCTTTGCTAGTTTCCAGCTCAGGAGAAGGACCACGGTTGTCCTCTGCCCTCCTTTGCTAGTTCCCAGCTCAGGAGAAGGACCACGGTTGTCCTCTGCCCTCCTTTGCTAGTTCCCAGCTCAGGAGAAGGACCGGGGGCTCACCTTGTCTAGCAGGTAGGGAGTGGTGGCCACAGAGAATATATTTAGGTAGCCCTAGTCATCTGGAGATGTTTGCTCTGGTGCACAAGTTTATGGATAGCAAGGCTCATAGTGGGGGAGCTGAGGTCTGCGTGGAGTTGGAGATAATGAATGCGTTGACAATTTAAAATTGCAAAGAAGAACAAAGCACCAGGCTATTTGAAAGAATATAATAGTTCTGTTGTGAAGAGAAACAATTTCGTGTCGAAAGGAAAGTCCTGTCCAACTGTTGTCCGCAGTCGTTCTTCTGTGGTAAAGGTGAGCACAGAGGAAGTGTGCTCAAAGGAGCAGGAAGTCTCCAAGTGAATCAGTCAAGACTCAGAGGAGATTCTATGAAAAATACCAGGAAGTTCCCAAGTTAACTATGCTAAATATACATCTCCTCCAATGCCCCCTGCAGGACATTCTTCATATTCTGTTCAATCATGCACACTGCAGATCTTGGAGATTCCAATATTCTCAGCCAGGACTCCCTATTGAGCTTTAAGGAGAATTGCTGACCCTCAACAATACCCTTGTCTGCTCCTCTGCCTTGAACAACTTGATGTATTGTGCAGAAACAAACATGGGAGGCATTCACATAGGGAATGAGCCATATCGCTTGTGCATGCTGCTCAGCATGTGTGGACAGAAAGGCCATCTGAAATGTTGCCAGCCTTCCACCAAAGTGTTGGAAGGGGCATCATCAAGTGTCATCTTATAAGTATCCACTAGGAGAGTTATTAGCCGTTGTGTACAAGCAACATCCGTTCTAAGCAGCTTTTCTTTGTGTGCATTTGTTTGTCTGGAACCTACAGGCTGCATCAGTGTGAGCTAGAAGCCAAGGGAGTGCCCTTCCTGCAAAAGCTCTTTGAGAAATGCCATCAACTCTGTGCATTAAAGTAAGTTTCCCCCTCCCCTCTCTGATGTTGCCACATGAAAAGAAGTAAAGAACTCATCTCCCTGCATGGGTTGGATGTGGGCAGGAAGGCTGCTTCTCTGTAATGTTCCCGGCTCACTTTGTTTTCCAAAAGAGCTCTTGTGTTGTTAGGCAGGGAAGAAAGTTCAGCAGGCAAACACGAGCACGCAAGAAGCTGCTTTCTGCTGAGTTAGACGATCTTTCAAATGCAACATTGTCTACTCTGACCGGCAGTAGCTCTCCAGGATCTTAGGCTGATGTGGTTCACATTGCCACCTACTTGATCCTTCTAACAGGAGATCCCAGGAATTGAATAGGGGCACGTCATGCACGCAAAGCAGATGCTCTGCCACAAGCATGACCCTTAACACGCACTGGTTTATGCATGTCAGGAAAACTTTATGGGCTGATTTTCTGCTCATTATGAAGTTCTTAAAGGCACAGAAACCCTACTTTGGGGGAGAGCAACATTTCTAGTTCTCCGAGGAACAAACTACATGTAATGTTGGAGATCCTTGGTGGAATTTACCTCTCTCTCTCTGTGTTAATAATGTTAATGGGACGCCATGTAGGGGCTCAATTCAGGGGTGCAGTCCTGGGTAGTAGGTGGTGGTGGAGATGTTTCCTCTGGTTTTTGGTTGAAAAAGGGCCTTCCTGGGCAGGTGGTCTTTGCTTTTCTTTCTTCCTTCCCTCCAACTCTCCTTTGCCTAGAGATTCACCCCGGAGTTTCAAAGCAGCCAGGCAAAACTTTGAAAAGCCCTTCTGTGCTGTACATCCTGCTCTTGTATTTCTCGTAATGTCTCAGATCTCAGTGATGCCTCAATCCCATCTTAGATTAAACTGGACATTCTGGTGGGTTCCTTTCAGTTCCTTTCAGTTTCATCACTTCTGGGTTTTCCAGATGAGCACAGCTGAAGACGTCCTTTTTCCTGTCATTGCAGGTGGTCTGACGTGCTGTTCACAGACAGCGAGGCGGCCAGCATCTCCGGTGCCCTGTTGCATTTTCCAGCGCTGAAGAGGCTTGAGTATGCCGTACATAATACTTAGTACTTCTGTGCTTTGGATAGTTTTTACCTGCATGATTGTTTCTGAAAACCTCCAGGATTTTGATCCCCCAAGAGCCAAGCGACGTGTTCTGAACAGGCATGGGACAATCCATGGCTGAAGATGCTGTTTTAAAGGAGGATTTTTCCCATTTAAAAATAGCCATGATGGCCCGATCCTGCAACCACCATGCAATCTCGTTTCTCCCCTTCATGCATTTTAAATTGCTGAGACAGTCCCCTCATGACTGGTTTGGAGCTTGAAATGGTATGAGAGGTGGGGGCAACATTGCCTCTTACCACCTCGCATCAGTGTTCATAGAATCATAGAGTTGGAAGGGACCTCCTGGGCCATCTAGTCCAGCCCCCTGCACTATGCAGAACACCCACAACCCTCTAGCTGACAGTGTAACCTGACACCCTCTTGAATCAATGGTGAACTTCTCTATGGTATCTGAGGCCATGGGTTGTTCCATCTCTCTCAATAACCTGTAGTTTGGCTCTAAGTGTATACACTTTCCTCCTGTTAAAACAATTTCCCGTTCAGTGGGATCCACTCAGCTTTTCAGCCCAATATCACCTGATTCTGCATTTTGCCAACTCTTCTATCCCACATGATTTGTGGCACACTTTTTGGGGTGTTCCTGCAGGACCTTTTCTTTCTCTTCTGCCTGTGAAGAAGCTAGTTGGATTCAAACTCTTGTTTTGATGCAAAGTTTCCCCGTGCACAGCTTTCTCTTCTGTTTTAGGGAAATTTGAACCTAGACTGTTCCAGAGCTGAAAATGAGTAACTCAGTGTCGCTCCCATCTGAAATCTGAAAATAAGTGGCTTGATGCATTAATATTTAAAAGCTATCAGGCTGTTGGTGGGTGACTGTAATA
The DNA here is from genome assembly GCF_049243985.1 of Paroedura picta. Taxonomy (NCBI): domain Eukaryota; kingdom Metazoa; phylum Chordata; class Lepidosauria; order Squamata; family Gekkonidae; genus Paroedura; species Paroedura picta. The sequence goes on along the minus strand of NC_135382.1, from coordinate 23,505,421 downwards.
CTTAAGAGAGATGCTGATTACCAGCTCCTGCTACCGCCCCCAAGGAAAAGGAATTTCAGAGATTGTTTTAGAGCACCGGTGCTCCTTTCGTGTAACTCATGAGCAATGAGCTAGAATCCAGATTACACCTACAGTACTGTGCCACCCTAAAACTCTAGGGTGAGCTTCCCACATAAAATTAAATATTGATCCTCCTCACACAGCCAGGTCTTGTGTGTGTTTACTGGAGAGTAAAACCCATGTGACCCAATGGGACCAAATTACTTCCTCCTGACCGTTGGTAATAATGCAAGTTTCTCATCCTCATTTCCTCATAGCTATTTAATCATTTCCTTCTGGTTTGTTTGCGATGCTCCTTCACTGTTGCAAACCAGCGGAGCAGAGAATAATAATGAAAATGTATATACTTGCAAAAAAAAAAAAAAGAACCCCACCAATTTGTAAACGTATTATTCCTTCCCTCTTCCAGTGCGATCAACCAGTGGGTGATAGAAATTAATTAATCCCAGGAAAAGCTCTAGTAGTGAAACTTTCCTGTAGGGAAGGAGAGATTTGGGGGGTATTTGTTTCTTGCATCATATGTCCTGGCAAAGCAACAGGGGTTTCCCAGATTATTCTTGGACTGCTTTGTTTCTTGCTCAGTATTAGGACTGTTTTTTACAGTGTTATTTGCTAAATTTGGGATTTCTTTCTATGAAAATTGTTTCAAGCCGACAAAGGAGTACAAATTATATGTAAATAACTGAGGATTATGGGATGCTGCAAAACCTATGGGCACCATTTTACACTCTTCTGTTGTGCTTTTTGACATCCGAGTGATGTGTGAGCAGTCCTGTACTTAAAAATATAATACAAAATCTGTATCATACTCAAGGCCAAAAAAGGGACGGTACATTTTGTGTTCTGTGACTGTTCCCGAGCAGACAGATCACTAAGAATTTCTTGTCCCAGAGTTAAAACATGCTAAGATCAGCCCACCGTTTTCTTTTTGACCATGTCCTTGTCTTGAGCGAAATGATTGGGCTTGCTTGGAAGTGGGGCTTTCTCATGGTTTTTGTTCCATCCCCGAGCAACAGCCCCTCTAATATATCACTTTATTTCTTATTGACATGATTTATCCCATAAAAAACTGCTAAATTGAACCATAGATTATAATGTCGATTATGCTGCTTATCACAAGCTACTTATAAGTATTCCTTGATAAAACAAGAGGTGGCGTACAAGGGTTTAAATCAATAATTAAAAACACAACTAGCCTGTGCCCTCTTAAAAAGCGACTTCCATTGTTCCAGCCTGAGAATGCTAAAAGTTGTGTCAGCCCCCTTTTTGGAGGACTCGTTGAAGAGTATTCTCATCCTGCTATGGTTCTGAATTTACAGAATGACATGTTGCAGGATATCTTCCTTTGGAACTCAGCACTTGGCTGAAGCATTGTGTCAGTGCCGTGCCCTTGAAGACATCAGGTAAGTCTGATATCTGTTGTGTGATTGCCATCAGGGTGCAGTGGTTAAGAGTGGCAACCTCTAATCTAGAGCAGGGGGAGTCAACCTGTGGTCCTCCAGATGTCCATGGACTATAATTCCCATGAGCCCCTGCCAGCAAATGCTGGCAGGGGCTCATGGGAATTGTAGTCCATGGACATCTGGAGGACCACAGGTTGACTCCCCCTGCTCTAGAGAACCAGGTTTTCTCCTCCTCCTCCTCCTCCTCCTCCTCCTTCTTCCCCTTCCTCTTCCTCTTCTTCCTCCTCTTCTTCCTCTGATGACTAACCTCTGGCATGGAATTAATCAAGCAGTAGTGTATTAAATACTGAGATGGGAGGTATGAGATTGGGGGTTGACAATGAATTCCTAGTAGGTGGAGAACTTTATTATTAAAAATAGTAAGTAATTAACTTTTTAACATGTAATAATTACTGGTGCAATTGATAAAGAATTACATTGATCATATAATTACAGGTTACCCTTTTCTCTCCTTTTTTGCATCATTAAGCATGACAACAACTTACTATGGTATTTTCTCCCTAGCATATCCAAATGCAACCTTGGCATTGAGGGCTTGAATAATCTAGCGAATGCTCTGGAAGGAAAACTTCACTTGAAAAGCATAAAGTTAGTTTGCCTTTTGATCGATATGGGACTCTGGTGATTTTAATGACGGGAACCCTGTTAACGTCTTGGGGGTGGAAAGTGTTATCAAGCCACCACTGAAGTACGGTGACCACCTAGGGTTTTCAAAGCACAAGATGCTTTGAAAGTGGTTTGTTTGTTTATTTATTGTTCCATTTACGTCACCCTTCCCTGAGGGGCCATGGCAGCTCACAACATGTCAATTATATAATCACTAATGAACATTCAACATTTAAAACAGTCCGATTCACACATTAAAACCAGCCCAAAATTCTGGATTTCTCTATGGTAGGAGGGAGGGAGGGAGGTACAATGCATTGTTATTAAGAATGTCTAGATGGCATATAGATGTTTGTTGACTTTTGTACAGAGGCTAGTTATTGATTTATGCCTCAACCATGGGCCTAGCAGAACACTTCATTCTTACAGGCCACAAGGAACTGTTTCAGGTTCCACAGGGCACTTGCTTGGCAAAGCATTCCACTAGGTTGGTGCCAGGGCTGAAAAGACCCTGGTTCTTTTCAGGCCAGTTTGACTTCACTGGGACTAGGGATCTTGAGCAGATTTTGCGTGCTTGACCTTAAGTTTCCTTGGGGGTCATAGTGGAGAAGGTGGTCCTGCAGATATGAAGGTCCCAGACCATTTAGGGCCTTTATGGAAGAACCAAACTTTGAACCTGATTCATTCTTCAGTCTGGAGCCGGTGCACCTGAAGGAGTACTGGTCAAATATGTGCTCTCTGCATGGTTCCTGTAAGGAGCCAGGTGGCCATGTTCTGGACAAGTTGAAGTTTCTGGATCAGATACAAGGGTAACCCTGCATAGAGCGAATTGCAGTAGTCTAACCTGGAGAGGACTGATGCATGGATCACAGTGGCCAGGTTGGATGTCAACAGGTAAGGCGTCAGCTGCTGCACCCGGAGGAGAAAGTAGAAAGCTTGGTGGGCAGCACTTGTGGTCTGGGCCTCCTTAGATAAAGAGGAGTCGAGGATCACACTCTTGATGGTAGTTGAAGATGTAAAATGGACACTGCTGGTAGTTGCAGCATCTCACCTGGGGCATTGTGACCTAGAAAGTTTAAAGAAAGGATTTTCCTCAGCATATGTCCCTTTCTCCAAGGTATTTCTCGCACAGATTGAGACCCTTTGCAGTGATTTTCAGATATGCCATGATGAATGCTTGTCCCTGTACTATCCTCTGCTTATATCTTAGCCTTGGCTTTTTGAATCTTGAAGACGGAAATGCTCTGAATCTGATTTCAAGACTCTCCACACTGCCTCTCCTAAGAAGACTTGTGTACGTATGTCTTTGACTTGCTCAACCTATTGCTGGATAGGTAACAGAGGAAATTAAGCACAGTGGAACAATGCAGCACAGACCTGTGTGTTTTAACTTCTAAGAAAAAGTTTACTTCAAAATTAGGGAAAGGATTATATGAAAAAAAAATAACAGTCTAGCTCATCTTTCTAGTTCTGAACCACTCTATCTTGTTTCTTTGCTCATTAAGAATGAAATCTCCCCTTTTTTGATGGGAAGAATCTACTCTGTCCTAGGGATGAGCAATTCTGCTCAGATAAGCCTGAAAATACTCAAATCAATGCTGATTTGAGTTTTGGGCTTCTCTGTGCCAAATTGCACATCCTATCAGTTCAAACAAGCCGAATCAGAGAAGCCCGAAGCGATTCGGGCTTTATTCGGTTGATGAAGAAAGACCCCTGTGGGATCTTTAAATGTCTCCCCAGCAGACCCATCTGAAGCTGCGGAGAGCAGGCATTGTCAAGAGAGCCAATGCAATAATATATATATATATTATTATGAGAGGAGGGTCAAGATCAGCAGGCAAACAATTATCTGACCGGTATGCATGTTTTCCAAGGTTTGTTCTGAAGCTGAAATTATGATGAGCATAGTTATAATGCTGCATTTTGGGTTTTAGCCTGTGGTCTTCAGGGGGAATCAGTGAACAATAAATCAGCTCCTAGAACACCATTTTAATGGCCTGTTTTTAATTATGAGCAAGGTTCAAGTCCAGTAGCAACAAGATTTCCAGGGTATGAATATACAAAAGTTAAATCTTAGTAGAGTCAAATCTTCATCAGATCTTAGCAGCTGACAAAGGGAGTTGCATCCTTTCTTTATATCCTGAAAATCTTGTTGGCTTTTAAATTGCAACTGTACTCAAGTCTGCTGCAGGCCAACATGGTGGCCCACCTAAAACTGTTTTTAGTTATGTGCTTTAATTCTTTAATTTTTCTGTTGCATCTGTTGTCACCTACCAGTAGCGCAGGAGAAAGGGTGGGTATGAAAATATTCTGAACAAATAAATAAATATTATCTCACTGGAGCACCAGCAGCATACTAATGTTTGGTCATTTCATGGCTGTTTTCCAGTTTGAACAACAACAGTCTTGGTAGTGAAGTCTGTCCCCGTCTTGCAGAAGTCTTGAAGAATGCCATTCACGTGGAAGAAATCAAGTAGGCACACCTTCTTTGCTTATTTTCTCCCCCACTGACATGAATCACGGTTTTATCGGTTCAGGTGCTGCAATTTTGCTAGAAGGGCACAAACTGGCTTCTCAAATAAAAGATGGGCCTCCTTCCAATTCCTGCCACACGCCTGAGATTCACTCTGGACATCCCCGATTCATTACTGAGGGAGGAATTCTTTGGATTTCATACAGTCCAAATTCAAACATGTCCTTAGTGCAGTTCCCAGAGCCATAACCAGATCTGCATCACCAGGCCCAGTGTAGCCGGACCCCAACATTTGCTAGAGAGGTGACCTCTGTAGATTGTTCATGAATTGTAATGATTTCATCACCTCTCACATATAGTATTTCCTAAAACAACATCTGAGGCCAAGGAGCTGGTCATTGCTGCCAGATCTGAGGTCACCCTTGTACGTTTTTGAGTCACATTAAAAACTCTAAGCAGCAGGAAGGACAGGCCCATCAGGTCTAGTATACAAGACCCATTCCAACTGTAAGCAGAAAATCTGCCCAGCTGATTGAAGTCCTGGTAGGAAAAGCAAGAGCAGAATCCAAGTGCAAGGGATGTGATTTTTAAGTGAGTCGTAAGATGTTTGCAGGGTCAGCTCGAGTCACAAAGTTATCTGTGTAGCAGGACTAGAAAAAGGGTTTCTGCTTCAGAACCAATGAAGGTGACATTAGGAAGTGTATCAATGGGCTTTAAAAAGCAGATGTGCTGGGACACAATAGGGACTGGGACGACAGTGCAGGAAGGTATAAGCCTTCACCACTGCACCATTTTCCATGCTACAAATGGGCCCAAGGTGGGGAAACACGGTATGTTTGTGGGAGGGAGCCTTAGATCTAGCTCTCCCCTTGTGTGAGGGTCTTCTGCAGCATCCATCCTCCCTGACTCAACTTTTCCTTAAAGGCCAAACATTCTAGAATTCAGGGAACGTGATTTTTCTAAAATACAAACTGTTGTGGTTCGTCAAGCCTCACTGAACAAGGAAGCCTCTAAATAGGGGAACCCTTTGGAAAGATTAAAAACTAGGAAATCACTCCCTGAATGTTTTCTTTAATGAGCTTTGCTTTTTTTCTTTTCAAGTTTAAGCTACAATAAGATTGAAGATGCTGGAGCAAAAAAAATAGCCATGGTGGTTCCAGAATTGAAGCACTTGAAGCAAATCGAGTGAGTCTCTTGTCCCTACCTCCGCCCTACTGAGAATCTACAAACTGTAGATTTGGGTTATTTATTATTATTTATTATTACATTTATGTACCACCCCTCTCTGTGGACAGGCTCAGAGTGGTTTGCAATAGGTTTAAAATACAATGAAAAAGAAAAGCCAATCACCTCTGCTTCTCATTTCCCTTGAAAGTATCTTTGATTCAACCCCCTTTTAATTGTTCCACAACATACAGAAACTCCCTTTTAATGCCCTGCATCTTCTGTAGTCTGTTACTATGTATGTCTTGAACATCTGCAATCCTTTCAGCTTGTCACGTAACAGCATCAGCTCTACAGGAGGACAATGTTTTGTGGAAGCTCTGGCTAGCAGCGAGAGTTTGGAAGAGCTCAGGTATGTATGATGCATCTTGGCTTTCCCACAGTTCTCTCTAGAAAGCCACAAGTCCCTGTTCCTCAGCACACTTCAGACATGCTAAGCCTCTCCAGTGACCTCCCTGTCTCTGCCTCTTCCCTCACCCCATCACTTTCAGACAGAGGCTGCCCTGTCTCTTATGGTACTGAGCACACAGGTTGGATCTGATGTCCTTCCTCTACGTAACAGGTGTGAGTTACGGGATCTCCCCAATTCCCATGTGGACGGTTTCAGATGAGAACTGTGTTATGAGTAAAGGGGTTTCTTCTATCCACTTCATTATCCTGCCTTGGGTGTGGTGCTCTCTGGCCCATGGAGGGAGACTAAATGTCCCCATGATCTTTTCCAACTATGACCCCAGAGTAACTACACCTTTCTTCTATCAATGAAATAGAAAAAGATGTTATCTGTTCCATCAGGGCTGGTTCCAGGTTTTGGAAGAGCAGAGAGTGCCTAGGATTTCCCACATTCACAACCAGGCCACCCCTTCCTGCCTAGTCTACCCCCACGCCCAACACATACCTGAGAGCCCTTCCTCGGTCACTTGGAAGCGTTCCGTTGCCCTAGTTGCTTACGCTGCCTGTGTGCCCGGTCCTGATGGTGCTAGGCAATGGATGTGGCTGAGAGGCCCCCAAGAACACTTCTCTTGTGTGCACCACCCATATGCTCTTCTTCAGTCCCTGGAAACAGGCGAGCCAAAGCACTGGCAAGAAGGCCAGGAAGGGGTATGGACATGGGTGTCAGGAGATGTGTGAATGTCAGCAGGAGTGGGCCCTACCAGAAAGCCTGGCCTCAGCAGTTGGCTCAACTCGGGGTGTGCTGACATCATTTCATGCTTTAGAAAAGGCATTTCACCTTCTGCTTCCTTTCAGGTTATCTGGGAACAATCTCGGATGTGAGACTATGGCAAAACTAGCCGCAATTCTGCCATCTGTGCACCATTTGAAGGTTCTTCAGTAGGTTTCTCGGCTTAATGCGATATTCTTTATTAAATTTTCTTCTTTATCAGTGGCTACCTCCTCCTGCTTACCTACAGCTCTGCTTATTTGTGAGCTGGATCATGTCCATCATTCGCCAAGGAGAACTGTGGCCTGAACATGTGAATTGTCCATCAGAGATGAATCACCAGAAGCACATTTCTTATAAACAGCAAATGTCAACTCAAGCATTGCTGGGTTTTTAATGGAGTCAATTCACATGTTCAGCCATGTGAAGTATTTAAGGACAGAGAAAGCAAGAGATCAACACGCAGATGTGAACCGAATCCAGTTCAAAAGAAATTTATTGTGTGTAAAAGTTAATGACTCTACAGTGGGAAATGGTTCCCCTGCTCAATCAAAAGATACACCCAGGCAGTTTAGAGGAGCCCAGATTAACTCTGCAGGGTTGGGTGCAGCTGTGCCAGCTCTGCTTGCAGAATTCTTCTAGCCCGCAGTTTTCTTTCCATTAATGGAGCAGCAGAATTGTATCTACTTTAATTCTTTCTGGACATTTTCAGTCCTTTTCCTCCCATACCTTTTTACTGCAGTAGTTCCATAGTGGGTCACCCAGAGAATATCTGAGCACTCAGATTCACCACCTGCTACTTTTCTCCCAATGAGGGCAAAAGATACAGGGTCTGCAGATTTTGGAGGAGGAGGATCTTGAGTGGACAAATGGCAAGAATGGAGGGAGTAAAATAACTCCTCTTCTTCACCTAGAAATGCCAGTCTCTGGGTGGTATGTGGGGATCCCCCAGAATTGCAGCATCTTCAGACTAGAGAGATCAGTTCCCCTGGAGAAAATGGACACTTTAGTGGATGGTCTCTATGGCATTGTAAGCTCCCCAAATCTCTAGGTGTTTCTCAACAGTCATGAGCCAACACCACCTCAGGTGGCCTGGGGTGGTACTGCAGCAACCAGACCTCCAGCAGTCAGCTGACCATAGGAACCAATAGGCATCCATTTGGTCGCCCGATAACTACGTTTTCAGCTAAGTGATGGATACCATGTGAACATTGTGCGCATATACTGCAAGCCATTTTTCTTCCTGCCTCCCTAGCCTGTCGTCTTGCAACATTGACTCCGTGGGAATGTCTCATTTGGCCAAAGCTCTGTCTGAATGCCCACCAATTCAGGAGCTCAGGTAAAAAACGAAAACAACACATGCTTGTCTTCCCTCATTGTTGGATGAGGAAATCCCTTATTGGTATAAGGGGCTTTTCTAGAGGGTCCTTATCCCAAACTTATAATGTTTTACATTTGAAAGACTGGGGAGGACCCCAGTGCTGCTCTCGAGTGACCCTTCTGAACAGCATGTGGGGCAAGTTGGGTTTGCAGCAGGAAAAGGAATTGACGGAATTTACACCTCCTCTTCCATCAGTGGAAATTTTAGTCTGGATCCAATTCTTTAACTGTATTATTAAATTTTAAAAAATTAAAAAGTAGGCCAGTATTTGAGTGTTAGTGCTACACCTTGCACAGGTAGAAGTCACTGTTTGAATATTATGGTGGTCTCTTTCTTGTAAAATGCATGCTACAGCTTTACAGGAAACAATTGCACTAATGTAACGACTTTTACTTTTGGTGTATGGGGACCACAGGATAAATGCCATTCATTAGTTAGAAGCAATGAAAAATGATTATTCTGACATACATTAAGTATTTTAAAATGCAGTACTTCAACTTGATTGTCTTTGTTGCTCTTGCAGTTTGTCCGAAAATGGCCTTGGGAGCGAGGGGGCCCAGGCTCTTGCAGAGGGTCTGGCACGGTCTTCACAACTGAGGAAGATTGAGTAAGTCTTCCTCTTAACTCACCTTCTTTGCAGAATCTGGTTGATGCGGCTGTAGTTTGTTTGGGATTCCTAAAAGATTGCATCTTCGTTTTAAGCATTTATGTGCATAGTATCCTACATCCTGCCATTCATAGAATTCGGAAGGTACCTCTGGTGTCATATAGTCCACCCCCTGCAGAATGCAGGAAATTCACTGCTACCTGCCCACCATAGTGACCCCAATTCCATACTCATACGATGCCCCCCACCCCCACCCCAGAATCCTTGGCCAGTCTGGCCTGGAGGAAATTTTCCTCCCGACCCCAAAGTGGTGATCAGCATTTCCCTGGGCATGCAAGAAAGGGCCACAAGAGCCAAGCGTTGACACAATCCCTTCTGCCCACCCGCTCACAATCTGCCTAAATTCACAAAACTAGCATTTCTGTCAGGTGGCTATCTAGCCTCTGCTTTAAAACTTCCAAGGAAGGAAAGGCCTCTGGAGGCACCCGTGGTGTTTCCATTTTCTTCTTACAACCATCCTGAGAGATGACTTGACTGACTCAAGGTGACCAAGTGAATACACAGAAGACATCTGATGGCAGGGGTTTCTGCTCAGGGCTCTGTGCAGTAACTCTTACCCCACACCTCTCTTGAAAGCCAGTTTGGCGTAGTGGCTAAAAGTGACAGACTCTAATCCGGAGAACTGGGCTTGATTCTGCATTCCTCCTCCTCATGCAGCCAGCTGGGTGACCTTGGGCCAGTCACAGTTCCCTCAGGGCTCTCTCAGCACCACCTACCTCATAGGGTGTCTGTTGTAGGGAGAGGAAGGGGAGGTGATTGTCAGCTGCTTTAAGACTTTTCCAGGTAGTGAAAAGTGGGGTATAAAACCTCTTCTTCTTTTCAGGCTGAAGATGTGTGGCATCAGTGACTTGGCTTCAAAGCCCCTGGCCTCTGGCCTTAGCCGCTGCAGCCTGCTTGAAGTGGTCATGTGAGTACAAAACCAGGAAGTTAGGTTGCTGTCTGACCACTTGGCCTCAGAGCCGCATCCTCTTTTAATTATTTCTTTTTACAACTGGGAAAGTGTCTGCCATTAATTGCTAATGTGGACAGTTTTATTTTCTCCAATATTTTATGAACTACGACTGAACTCAAAAGGACTGATTAGCTGTTTTAGCAAAGAATTATCATATGCCATCATATGGCTTAATTTGGATATTATGACACAGTAATTTGACACAAGTTGCTTTTGCCTTATATCTCTACAGTTATGATGGCTGTTCATTTATTCCGAGGGAGAGCGCCTGCACTCGAAAGCTCACACCTTGAATAAATCTTTGTGGGTCTTAAAGGTGCTACTAGACTCTATTTTTGTTGTGCCACTTCAGACCAACCCACTTGAATCTATCTTTTGCATGAGAGTAGGGGGCTCCTGGGAATTGTAGTCCATGGACATCTGGAGGGCCGCAGTTTGACTACCCCTGCTCTACACCCAGGATCCCATTTCTCCACCCATGTTTCCTTGGTCTGCTATGCCTTGGGAACCTAGGCAGTTTATTTATTTTGCATTTATTCCTCACCTTTACTTCCACTGGTGTACTTCAAGGAACCTACTCAGAGTATCCGTCCAGATTCACATCAGCAAAGCCCAGGCATACGGTGCTGCTAGATACTGTCTGTGACTAGGTGATTCACTTCTCTTGGTTGGTCTTGCCCTCTTTAGCCTGTCTTGGAATGCGCTCGGTGATGGAAGCTCTCTGGAACTGGCCAAGATTCTTCCAATGATGGAGAGACTAAGAATACTGGAGTGAGTAGAAGTCATTGCATAGACAAAGTCTTGTAGTAAAGAATGGACAGAGGGGCTGCATCCAAATGCCATAGCCCAGGCAAGCCTGATTTTGTCAGCTCTCAGAAGCTAAGCAGGGTCGACCCTGGCTAGTTTTTGGATGGGAGACCTCTAAGGAACACTAGAGTTACATGACACAGAGTCAGGCAATGGCAAACCACCTCCAAACTTGAAAAGTGGGATATAAAAAAACAGTTCTTCTTCTTTAAAACTACCCCTGTCTAGAATAGGCTTTCTCAACCAGGGTTTCATGAAACTCTGGGGTTTCTTGACAGCCTTGGAAGGGTTTCCTGAATGGGTGGGAGTTCATTAATTTTTAATATTTTGTTATTTATTAAACATTTATCAGGTGATGTGACCATAAATGGTCATGTCGATCTGCACTCTCCCCTCCCAAAATGGCCAATGATGGGCCTGGAAGGGGTTGTGAAGGGGAGGCATGTCCACAGCTCTGCTTCCCAACCATATTCTATGTGATCATGTCACTTCTGCGGTTTCTCAAAGCCTGAAGAAGGTTTCAGGTAAAAAGGTTGAACAAGGCTGGCCTAGAAGAAGACCTTAGGTCAGTGTCAGGGGATGACCATGCCAGTTAGGGAATCTGCCATGGGGCAATTGCCAGCAGGTGGGGAGAATGCACTCCCCTGAGGTATCTGGCTGAATAGTGAGATTAGCTTGACAAGAAATGTGGCGTAGCAGAGACAGAGTGTGACGGGCCATACCATGCAGGCCATTCGGCCCTGCTGATTTTATTTCTTCAGTGACTTTCTTTGCCCTTTCCGGATGCTAGTTGCATCTACCAACCACTCACAGGTCTTCTTGACATGCACAGTTGCTGTGTTGTATGATCAGGGACAATGTCTGTATTTACTGTGCATGTACAGTACAAAGTGACCTCTCGATTTTTCAGGGTTTCTGTTCACACCAAGTAAGGCTGTCTGTGACGCTGTTTAAAGCTTGCTCATCTGATAAGCAAGGAGCTGGCTGACTTCTTTTTCCATTTCTCTTTCTGTGTTTAAAAAGTCTGGACCATAACGAAATCACAGCCCACGGCATCACAGGACTAGCTGAGGAGCTTACTTGGCACCGAAGAATCCAGTCTGTCCGGTGAGTTCACACCAAATGAAGTTGCTGCCTCCCACCATTAGGGGGTGCCAGAATTATTTTGTGCTGGCAAACTCTGGCTTGTTATGCCTCTCTGGCATTTGATTTTGCGTGCGCCTGGTGTTTTGTTTACACTGCTGCACCAAACTGGTGTTTTAAAAAATTGCAATGTAGAATGCAAACAAAGTTTAAAGCATGATGCTTGAGCTAGGGGAGTTGAGTTCCCAGATAGTCTGCATGGGGTCATAATGGCAGCAAAATGGAAGAGGGAACCAAATACGGTTTCTAGCCAATGGGTGGCAAACAGCTAGAGTCTAGAACTACCAGGGACTGAGGGGCCACCAGCACAATGCCATCGCATCTCTTCTGGGGAAATCCCAGAGGTAACATCAAGGAATCACTGGAAACACTATGGAAAACTCAGCAGTGATGTAACATCATTGCACTTCTATTGTTGTAGCTAAGGAGGGGCATCTCATTGATGAAAGGATGGAGCTTCATGGACTGGAGTGGAACTTAGCAGATCCTGGCAAGAAGTGATCCCTAGTAGCTTAGTGAGCAAAGCAAGGCTGTATTTTGTGGCTCGCATGGAGCTCACAGAGGTGGAACAAATAACTTGCCCCTTTGATTCTCACCTAGAGACCTGACTTCCCTGGGAGACCTGACGGAGGCTAAAATCTTGAAGCTTTCAGTCAAGATTCTCCATCAGTGCATGACTCCTCCCACTTGCTCCCCAGGTGGAGCTATATAAATTAGACCAGATTATCATCCCCCTCCGGTGGGAAGAGACCCCTGTCAGTTTCAGCCATACCTACTCTGCAGTAACAGGGAGATTTCAGCGCTCTTTCTCTGCTCTTATTCTTATCTTGGAAAACAGATGAGAAATCGCTAAAGGTCTTTGTTCCTGTCCCCCATCTCCTGCTTTCAAGAAGGTAAAGTTGTTGGGTTGTTTCATCTAGTGCTGCCGCATTGCCACAGGGCTGTGGCAAACTGCTGAGCTCCCATGAGGCATGGCAGGATACATCTCTGAGGCCAAAGGAGCATCATACTGCAAACAGATCACATTCCTTAATGTTTCTGTAAGGCATTTTTCCTCAAAAGGGACATTCCTTTATGTAAGTGGGAAACAACACAGCAGGGAAAGGACCTGTTTGGCTAGTTTTCTATAGGTGGGTTTTTTTACATGGAGGAATGTTCAGAAGTGGCATTTCCTACCTGTTGCTGAAGCAAGGTGGGTTCTCTCTCTCCCCCTCCCTCCCTCCCTTTCAGTAAAGGTGAAGGTATCCCCTGTGCAAGCACCGGGTCATGTCTGACCCTTGGGGTGACGCCCTCTAGCGTTTTCATGGCAGACAATACGGGGTGCTTTGCCAGTGCCTTCCCCAGTCATTACCGTTTACCCCCCAGCAAGCTGGGTACTCATTTTACCAACCTCAGGAGGATGGAAGGCTGAGGAGTCAACCTTGAGCCGGCTGCTGGGATTGAACTCCCAGCCTCATGGGCAGAGCTTTCAGACTGCATGTCTGCTGCCTTACCACTCTGCGCCACAAGAGGCTCTTTCAGTAAAACCCCACATAAATTCCAGCATAGCAAAACCACAAGATTGGCAGCAAATGATAACCCTCCCTCCACACCCAGCCCACCAGACAGAAACCTATCCTGATGGAGTCTTGCCTGATGAACTGGCCAAATCTGAGAAGAGGCCCCCAATCTTACTTGCTCTGGCCTCAACCAAAGGCCTGACAGAAGAGCTCTGTCTTACAGGCCATGCAGAATTGTGACAGCAATGTCAGGGCCCTCAACCCACCCGAGAGCTCATTCCACCAGGTCAGGGCCAAGACCAAAAAGGCTCTGGCCTGGGTCGACGCCATTTGAACTTCTCTTGGGTCGAGGATTTGGAAAAAGAACAAAAAGCAAATGCAGCTCTTCTGCTGTGGATCTCACAGGCAAGAAGCGGAGCAGATAGGGGAAGGGTCTCTAATCAGCCCCTCTTGTCTTTCTAGATTGTGGCACAATAAGGTTTCCAAGGAGATGGAGAGGAAACTGAGCACAGAAGAGCCTCGGCTGCATTTCTCAGCTTAAGAAAGGAGCAGGCCGGGTTGTCTTCAGCTGCACCGTTGCTGATGACTTAGAGGGAAAGCTAATGCCAATAGCCAGGGAAGAGAGACGGTGAACAAAAGGGTTCCTGTGTCAAAGCACAGGAAAAGAAGGCTTGGGCATACATGTCATCAGCACAGTGGGGCACAAGGAGCTGCCTAGGACAAGGCGGAAGGCTCACTTGGAAGATGCAGGATTGGAGCTGCTGCATGAGGGGAAGGGGTTGCAGACAGCCTGACCTCCTGGCTTGTCACAGCCACACCGCAGGAGAGACAGGGTCCCACTAGAGCTGAGTTTAATGACATTGTTCATCCAGGAAACCTGAATTCTGTGTCCAGAAAAGCTAGAGTCAACAAAGCTGTGCAAAGTTTTGTGGATTTGCAGTTATTAACTTATTTTGTGTAATTTATTTTGTCTTTTCTAGTCACAGGAGTAAGTCATATACAGTCTTTGGGAAGCATGGAAGTCCTCCTCCCCAGCACTGGAAATGCACAGTAACCCTTTTGATTTTGCCAGGTTGGGCCCATACATTTTGTAACTGATCAAGAGTAATAAGGGCTAGAAACTTGAGTATTTTTTTAAAAAATGAACACTGGAAAGGGATTCTCAGGAAGCTGGATGGAGGGGCTAGGGAGGCATGACAATGCAAAACTGAATTATTCATGAGAACATTTCTAGTGCACTAAGTGGTTTACAAATTTACATGGAATAACCAAAAAGGAAGACTGAAAATAAGGGACTCTGGCATGCTCTACTGTGTACAGCAATAACGCAATAAAGATCCCACGGGGTAGTTTCTGCACTGTTTAATGTGTCACGTGAGTATTTACGCTGTGCTTGACTTGTTTACATTTTTAGTCGGTCTGTGGTCCTAATCCTGTTGCATCTCCCATTTTGTTGATTGTATTGACTGCCTCCGTGACATCAGCCTTGGGCATCTGTGAGACATGAATGTAAATAAATGAACTGAAACATGAAGTCCCCAGAAGAAGGGTTTGGAGTCCAGAGACTGAACAGATCTGCTTTGCAGGCAGAAGGGTGCCGGGATCCACTTGGAATCTTAGAGGATCAGGACAGCTGTAGATGAAAGAGCGTGATGTTTCTTTTTCCCCCTGACTCAGAATTTTAGATCTTGGTCTTGTTATTCCATACTGCATTTTCGTGTCTTTTTAATTCTTGTGTGTTTTAGATGAACATGTGCAGCTGCCTTCTACTGAATCAGAGCCTTGGCCCATCACATTATTGCCTAAGACTGGTAGCAGCTCTTCAGGGTCTCAGGCTGAGGTCTTTCACCTCCCCCCCTACTGCCACCTCTTGTAACAGGATGCTGCTGGGGATGGAACCTGGGACCTTCTGCATGCCAAGCAGATGCTCTGCCCCTGAGCCACAGCCTCTCTCCAATATAAGGAACAGATGAAGCTGCCTTAGGCTGACACTTACTTGGAGTCTTGTCTGCCAGTCTCAGGTCTTTCCCATCACCTACTGCCAGGCGTTTTAATTGGAGAGGCCGGGGGCTGAACCTGGGCCTTCTTGCATGCCCTTCCCCAAGGTGTCATCAGCAACCTCATGAACCTTCTAGTCAAGAGCACTGGAGAGAACTGTTCAAAATGCATGAATTAAACAGCTCCAGTAAAGGAGAGAACTAAAATTGGGGGGAGGGGGAATGATGGGTGAGCAAATTCTCCCTTTTCCTAGCTGTCTTTTAATGCTCTTAAAAATGCACGAGAGACCACCTGAATTCCTCCTGTAGTTTAGACCAGGGGTAGTCAACCTGTGGTCCTCCAGATGTTCATGGACTACAATTCCCATGAGCCCCTGCCAGCAAACGCTGGCAGGGGCTCATGGGGATTGTAGTCCATGAACATCTGGAGGACCACAGGTTGACTACCCCTGATTTAGACGTCTGCCAGGGACCCTACACAAATATCAAGAGGGGACAGAGAATAGTTTCACTTAGCAGAACCTGATCCCAAGTCACCGTACTTCCGTATTTATTCAAAATACCGTTAGGCCGCCTTTCCAGAATGCCACTGTAGACACAGGGCTGAAAACGGCATGGTACATCTCCCCTTTTGCCACAAGGGGGTGCGTTCTTACAAGACATCAGTTTCCTGCCCTTTCCCAGTGACCCGAGGATTGCTGGTCTGCTTGAAGAGGGTGGGCAGCTGCTGCTAGTCTGATCAGGCACTTAAATGTCACTGTGACAAGGATCCCTCTGCAGCTGTTCTGAAACCAGGAGGCGAGCGAAGCCCCCGGGAGCAACAAACCCCAGCGGGGTGTCACAGCCTTCCAGGGTCCTGTGAGCCTCTGTGGAAAACACATTTTCAGGACCCTGATAAACCTCACTTTTAGGCTTCTAAGAATAAAATATGCAGCAGCCTTGATTCTAACACCCTGGGCTCCAAGCTTGGCCGGATTTCAGTGTTGATGGAGCCTCAAGTCCTGTTATAGTCTGGATTCCTCTTAAAGAGCCCAGCTGGACTTGCAGACAAGTCAATTACAATTACGGTGGGGGAAATGGGTCGTTCATTGCCTTTCCACATGACCCAGGGCTTGGCTGGGGTTGTGTCCCTTCCAGCTCCCTACCTGAAGGCCACAAGAACGGTGTTCCCCCACCTGGGGCCGAGGGGTAGAAGCTGTCCGGTCACTCTGTTGTAACAAAAACCCAAACCGGGCACTGGTAGAGGAAAGAGCCAACAAGTCCTAGAGTTTCTAAGGCAGGGGTAGTCAAACTGCGGCCCTCCAGATGTCCATGGGCTACAATTCCCATGAGCCCCTGCCAGCACTGGCAGAGGCTCATGGGAATTGTAGTCCATGGACATCTGGAGGGCCACAGTTTGACTACTCCTGTTCTAAGGCAAGAACCATTCAGAGGCTGTTTGCTGGACAGCCAGTGTGGTGTCATGGCTAGGGGTGACAGCCTCTCATTTGGAGAACAGGGTTTGGTTCCCCATTTCTACTCAGGCAGCCAGCTGGGGGAACCTAGGTCCGCAGTTCTCTCAGAGCTCTCTCAGCCCCCCCCCCCTTACAGGGTGTCTGTTGTGGGGAGAGGAAGGGAAGGCTATTATAAACTGCTCTGGGGTACAAAAACCAACTCCTCTTCCGTAGAGTAAGCCTGGCCTGCCTTGGTGGTCTCCCATCCCGACACTGGCCAGGGTGCCCCCACTGAACTTCTGGTGTCGGATCCAGGTGAGGCCTTCAAAACTCGAGCAGCCTTTGACAGCCGCGCAACGTCCATTTCAACAGGTGCTCGGGAGGAGTTCCTCTTTCCTCCTAATCCACAGGTGATGGCAAGTCCCAGTTGAGCCTACCTGCGGGGCAGATTGAGCACGTGGGGCGCCTTGGCTTTCCCCCCATCCCGGGCCCGTGTTCACTCCGTGGCTTTGCAGCAACTGGGTGCGCCCTGCGCTGAGGCGCCTTCCCTCCGAAGCGAGTCCCGCTGCGCCTGCTCCCAAGTCGTAGCCGAGCCTACATCTGATCGCTCTCTCCCCCCCCCCCCCAGCTCCGCCCGGTTCGCTTGAGGTTTCCTCGGAAGCAAAGCGGCCGTGGCTCGGGAGGGCGGAGGGCCGCTCGCTCGCTCTTCCTCCCCGGACGCGCCTTCCAGCCGAGCAAGCGGGGGTGGCCCTTCGCGGCGCCGCGCTCCCGTCGTCGGTGCTGGGCCGAGGCGACTCCCGGGCAAGCGACGGCTCCCGGCCCCGGAGCTGCCGTCGGTTCCGCCCCCTGGCGCGGGGCCCTGCTTGCGTCGCGGCGAGGCGCTCGACGGCCGAGAGGGGCCAAGAGGGGGCGCCGCGCCTTTCCCAACCCGTCTCCGCTTGGGGGGCGCAGCGCGGGCTGCGAAGCCGCTCCGACGCAGCTGGGGAGCCACGCGCAGGGCCCGGCGGGGGGCGGTAGCGGCTGCGGCGCCTCGGGGAGCGCGGAGTCGCTGCTGGCGGCCGGAGAGGGAAGCGGCCAGCGGGCGAGGCGGGGGTCGAGCGCCGCCGACGACGATGGGCTCTCCGCCCGGGCTCTGCTGAAGCGGCCGCCGCTGGTCCGAGCGCGGGGGAAGAAGAAGAAGCAGCAGCAGCAGCTGCCGCCGCCTGCTCGCCGACTCCCCGCCTCGCTCGGCGCTGCTCGGGAATGCTGGCGGCGGCCCGCTGAGAAGCGCTGGGACGCCGCGTCCGGAGCTGCGGAGCGGTAAGTCGCGGAGCGGGGAGGAAGGAAGAGAAAGCGGGCAGGCAGGCAGGGTGGGCGGGGAGAGTGGCCGCCTCGGCTCGCCTGGTTTCCCCGCTCTCGCCTCCCGGGGCCAGACGTCGGTCCTGGGCAGCGAGGAGGGTTCAGGGCTGTCGGGGCGCCCCATTGCGCAGTGGCCCTCGCGGCCTGGCCAGCGCCGCCGGGAGACTTGACGGCCAAGAGCGCTGCACGTGGGGGAAAGCGCGAGTTGTGCCCTACGTCTGGTTCACACGGGACGTGTCTGGCGGCGCTTGTTTTTTAAACCTCAGGAGCAGCTTAATGCGTCCATGGGGGGTTTAAGGCAAGACAGAGGCCGGTCGGCTCAGCCTGGAGCATGGGAAAGAATAGTCCAGAGAAGAGTGCCTCTGAGCAGGCACAGAGTATCTTCTCAGTAACCTCAGGGAGCGCTCCTGTGATAAAGGGTAGGTGGGACTCGGATGTCGTTCAGTTTCAAAACTCGGGCGTGGAGAGCCCCATTCAGACACACCCTTTGCTTCCCGGCCGGGCAGTTTTGTGCGGAGGGTTTTGAAACCAAAACATGCCGGTACAGAAGAAGACGACCCCGGCAGCAGTAACGCCAGACATGCCTCGTCTTTTGAGAGCAGCCGAAGGCAGCTCCGTAGGTAGCATCTTTTTTATTATTATTATATATAAAAGGTTTTTATGGTGGCGAAATTTTATAGCAAGAGCCGGCAAGGGACCCCCCCCACCCGCTTGCCAAAGAAGCGAAGTTTCGCCTAGTGGACAACTGTAGAACTGCAGGCATTTCCTCGCAGGAAAAAGAATCGCAGGCATTTCCTCGCAGGAAAAAGCCCCTTGATAAAACTGCCTTTAAAATTATTGTGTGTGTGTGTGTGTGTGTGTGTGTGTGTGTGTGTTGGGGGGGGGTTAAGTACTTACTGTTTGCTGCCTGTTGTGGGAATTCCGGGCTGTGTGGCCACGTTGCAGTATCTTTAGTCCCTGCTGTTTTGCCTCTAACTCTGTGGCCGGCATCTTCAGAAGTAGGACATGGGTGCCAAAGTGAAATCTCAGGGACTTAAAACTACCAGACCACGGCCATGAAGCCTAGAAAACCCACAGCAGCCTATTGACTCCGGTGGTGAAGGCCGTTGAGAGTTCACTTACTATTAGTTTAGTCCCGTTCCAGTTTTCTTTTTGAAATGGAAACCACCGTCTGATGGGGAAGCCCAAGAGAGCCACTGGTCAGTGGGTCATTAACATTTAACGACATTAGGATTTCCTTGGGCCTGTTACAGAAGCTTGCTCCATCTCCTACATTGGATAAGGACCAGCCAGATGGATCCAAAACGCCGTGCAAGCTTTCAGGCTCAGCAGAACTCTGCGTCAGGCTGCATGCCACATTGTTTTAAAAAAGAGAATAGGATGGAAATCAGATGTGAAGTTGGCAGTTAGCCTAATGCTGTTCCTGGGGGTGTTGTCACGCAGCACGTTTGCTGGGAAGCTGTAGCCAGAGGTGATTCACAGAGAGTCAGGGAGGTCCCTGCTGGCATAATTGCGGTCTGCTTGTAGCACTTACCCCACAGGCAAAAGCAGCGGTTCATGTGCTAAGCGATGCGTGTAGAGAATAATGCATTGTCCCAGTTGGCCTCAAAACCAGCCTTTTGGGTGGCTTATCTGGCCGATGAGACTCGTCCACTGGCCGTGCATAAGGTGGAACATATGTGCTTGGGTTTGGGGGAGGCTCAGGGATGTGGACCGGTTGCTGATTATTCCCTCCTACCCCTGGCCGTACCTAAAAGAGTTGGCATGGCATCGTTGATAGATTGTTGGACTAGGATCCTGGGAGACCCTGGTTCCAGTCCTTGGTTCTCCCATGGAAGCTTGTTTTGTGACCTTGGACCCATCACAGCCTGGCCTACCTCGCAGGTTTGTTGCTGTTGTGGGGGAAGGGGGAACGGGGAGAATGATGCTCTAAGCCACTTTGAGTCCCCGACAGGGAGAGCAGTGGGATATAGCTGACAGAATCATAGAGTTGGAAGGGTCCATCCGTACCTGTTATCTAGTCTAACCCCCTGCTCAATGCAGGATCAGCTGAAGCATCCATGAGAAGTAGCTGTCCAGCTGCTGCTTGAAGACTGCCAGTGATAAATAAATGCAAAGGCATATCCGATTTGTACGGAAAGGTTTTGGGCTGCCTCTAGAAGGGATGAAAGGCCTGGGTTTAGTGAGTCCCCAGTGGAAGTGGAAGGGCAGCCAGCCCCCCTGGAATGGCATTTGAGTGCACGGATGGGATCCCAGAGGAGAGAGTCTCCTGTGGGATTTAGATGCTGTTGTAGAAGGGGGCAGGGGATGCAGATTTGGACATTTTTATGAGGTTGGCACATGTCCCCAGTCGTGGTGTTAAGGCCTCTGTGTGCCCGGTATGAGGTTTGTAGGATGCATAACCAGCTTAATTGGGCATAGAGCATAGTTGGCTGGTAGCTGATGGCACCCTAGCATGCTGAGAACAAACAAAAGCGGGGGGGGGGGGACGGGGGAGGAGAAAGGAAAAGCCTGATTGAGAGTGAAAACACCAGATCAGTGTCTCTGTGATACCAGGGAGGGCACATGGATGCTTTACCTGGTCAAGAGCAGTGGCCCAACACAGTCCCTGCTATATCCGCAACAGGGGAGCTTAATTTTAGTTGGTGCAGGGGGTGGAAAGTTAATAGAAGCCAAATTGGATCGCTTTGCCTTGCCTGGTAGTCCGCAATCTGCATTGAGGTCAGACGGCCATTGGGTGGCGTGGGATCTGGGATGGCCATGCGGGTCAGAGCCTGGAAGGGAGGAGTGGATCCGATGTACACCATGCGGCGTTGGGCTATCTTTGGCTGCTCCATAGCTCCCCGCGTTCTCTCCCTCCCTCCCCTCTTCCATGGGATTTAGCACTAGAATGCTAATTCATGTGCTAGATCAGTGCGTCTTTACTGACCCTCCACCACAGTATGCAACATTATCGTCAAATGCCTCCCAAGCAAAAACAGATTACGGCATAAAACCAGCAATCCAGCCAAAGCAGCTTTATTGATAGAGGTTCTTTGTGACAGACGTGCATATGAGGCGTGGATCTCTGGCCTCCTTTCTGAGAGCCCCTCGTACCTAAAGACCCTTGTCTTGTACCTGAGCCCCATTCCTGTTTGCTTGCTGCTGCTGCTGCTATTTAAAGGGCCCAGGAGAGGGTGGGGTGGGCAGGATAAGACAGGTTTTTTCCACTGGTTTTCGGAAGCCCTTGCAAGTGGGGAGGCAGACTAGCCTAATCTCAAATGCCTCCCAGGGTTCTGAATGCCCCCCCCCCAGCAAGATTTGCCAGTCACCCCCTTTAGGTGGGCATATGGCCTCCTGTTAAGAATCTCTTCCCTAGATCATTGTGGTTGTTGTCTCTTCCCCAGATCGTCGTGTGAAAGAGATTTAATCGATCTGGAATCAGGGCTCCCTTATTTGGGAGGGATTATGCAGTTTCCAAATGTTTGTTTCAGGAGCTAGAAATTGGGAAGTTGCTTGTTTACTGTTGGAAGGTAGGTCAAGTGATTTGGGAGCCGTTCACCCTTTGCTTTGGGCCAGCTGTTTCCAAACTGTGCGCTGTGAAAGAGCTGCTAAGTGCGCCACAAGGAGGCTGCCCACAGTATCTCTGCGTGATTTGCTGTTCCAGTTTGCCTCCTTCCAGACTTACCTTATGCAGAATTACTCCAGCCTAAGCCCGATGATTTCGGTGGCCCTAGACCAGGAGTAGCTCCGCAAAGGATTACACAGTCACTCAGAGATGCCAGAATGTAACGGAAGGACCTGCCCCAGAGGAAGAAGCTGCCTGTTGCATCTCTGCCTGAGTTTTGTAATTGGTTCTCTGAGGAGCAGTGATTCACTCGATTTGAAAGCAAACCTTTTAAACTTGGGGAAGAAGATGCCACTGCTATATGTCGCTGTGAAAAGAATTGCTCACAGCACTTTTTTGTTCTGCATTTGATTTGTTCCTGGGACACGGGGGTGTCTGCTCTCTGTTTCTTTTTCCCATGAAAAATGCCACCGTCTGTCACTCTTTTGGGGGCTGGATTCGGCTTTAGTCTCAACGTCAGGCTGCAGCAATATTGCCTTTGTTAAATTGCCTTGCCTCCCCCCTCCCCATTCCAACG
This sequence comes from Paroedura picta, assembly GCF_049243985.1. NCBI lineage: Eukaryota > Metazoa > Chordata > Lepidosauria > Squamata > Gekkonidae > Paroedura > Paroedura picta. The sequence continues at coordinate 23,483,095 of NC_135382.1, read as the reverse complement.
ACTCTTCTCTGTCGGGGCAAAGGAGGTGGCAGGAAGGCCACTGCTTCTCGGGAGATGGGTGGATTTCAACAGGTCTATGAAGAGGGGCAGCAAACCTGTCGCCCTTTCCAACTGCATTTGTGCCTAGCAAACCGGCTGCTCACTGAGATCTCGCGTCCCCGTGAATCCAGCCCGCCTTTGCCTCCGTTTCTGTAAAATTGCTGCAATTAATGTGTCCTTCCCATGAAACCACCACTCCCTTCCATTCTCTTTTCTGCTGAACTTCTTGCTCTCTGCTCAGGATCTGAACCGTGCGTAGACACTCACTCAGATCAATGGCAGGCCGGCTGAAAGCGTAGCCGTTTGGAGCTGTTTAAAATCATCTTTGACGTGAATCCCTCCATTCAAATTGGATTCCATTCTGCCGAGCTGAATAGAGAGGCAAATCGCACCACCTCCCGTAGCTTGCGGCTGCCTTTCGCATGGCTGTCGAGCGCTTGGAAAGAACAGGAGGCTGGATGGGAACAGCTTTGCACACCCCTTGGAGCCTGAGCCCCTGGGGCTCTTGGCTCTGCCTGCAGTCGGAAGGGGGGCTGCTCCGGCCCTTGCTTCTCTGCAGGATCAGCAGATATTCCCTCCCCTCGGAGCAGGATCTGCCAGGCAACGGAGGGATGGCGAGATAAGGAGAAGGCGGCAAGGCTCACTCACTGGAGAGGCCTCGTGGTCTTCTGCAGTGGGCAAGGTAGTTCCTCCCCCCCACCCCCCAGGCTGTTTCAGTTCAGGATAACAGCCAGGGGAGGAACAGGCTGTAAAAAGAGCTGTTTTTAAAATATCCCACTTGTTTCTACCTGAAGGAGTCTCAAAGCAGCTTACAATCACCTTCCCTTCCGACAACAGACACCTTGTGAGGTAGGTGAGGCTCAGAGAGAACTCTGAGTGGCCCAAGATCATCCAGCTGGTTGTTTGTGGAGGCAGAATGGGGAGGTTCTCCAGATTAGAGGCCCACTGCTCTTAACCGCGACCCCAAACTGGTTCTCCTGAAGCAATTTGTGTGCTGAAGTCTCATGGCCCTTCTCTGGTATCAGCCTGACTGGTATCAGGCTGACTGGGAGAACAAGCAGAACCCAAAAAGTGTTGTTGCAAGTCGGGTGGAGCTTTCCGGAGCCCTCGAATGACCTCCATCAGCTCCTGACAGCCAGCGCATGCTGCCCTGGGGATATCTGTCCTTTGGGAATTCTGAGGACCAGCGGCAGCAGCTGTGAGCCGATGCTCAGGTGCTCTGAACATCATGTTTTGTGTCTTTGATGGTCTGTTGTGTTAGTTCTCATGGGAGATTGGTGTCATAATAGCTGTTGTTTGCTTTGTGTTGCACGTGGCTTCAGCAGGCTGCTTGGTAGGTCTTTGGAGATACGCAGAAGCGGAGCATAAGCTCTGACCTGGATGGCCCAGGCTCACCTGATCTTGTCTCATCTCAGGGCTTAAAAGGGTCAGGGCTGCTTAGTATTGGGATGGGAGACCACCAAGGAATTGGTGGACATGGCTTGCCTTGGAGGCCCTATGGGGTCGCCATAAGTCGGCTGTGATTTGACAAGTACTTGAACCGGAGGAGGAGACCCCCTGCACACCAAACCATTTTTCTTATACAGGGGTAGTCAAACTGCAGCCCTCCAGATGTCCATGGACTACAATTCCCATGAGCCCCTGCCAGCATTCGCTGGCAGGGGCTCATGGGAATTGTAGTCCATGGACATCTGGAGGGCCGCAGTTTGACTACCTCTGTCTTAGAACACCGGAGCTGTTCTCCGCCTTGGGAGACTGAGGCAAGCCCCTGGAGGGCAGGCGGAACTGCTGGAGTTTAGTTTGCCCCCAGCATGTCTAGCCAAGGGCAATCCTTGTCTTCCATTTGCCCCGCTTGCTGGCCTGTGGGCCTCTTTGTAGGGTGACGCCCCAGGGCTTGTTGGCACTCAGGCTAAGAAGGTTATCAGCTAGTCATTTATTATGGGCCTCGGACAATACAAAACCAGTAGCCAATACTGGCCTGAGTGCCTCAAATTCAGGTTCATTGAGGGGCTCATAAAGTACACAGCCTTGGGCGATATGTACCCTTGGGAATCTCCCCCCAAACGGACCGTCGGGCTGCTGTCCACGGTTTTAATGTCGTGGCACGTGTGGACTGCTTCTACCATCCCTGCCAGCTTCCCAGGTGTTCTTTTAAAGGAACTTCTAGCCCATGGATCGAACATCTCATTACGTCTCACGTGTCTTTTGCACGTTGCGGGTAATAGTTTGGCATAAAGCCGATTCTCCTCAAGTAGTTCGTGCTACCTTGCTCGGCACGGAGCGCTTTGCATTGGTATTCTGCAATCAAGCACCCTGTCTTCGTGGAAGGGAAAGACAGGACCGCTGAATCGTGAACAATGTTAAATTGCTGCTGGATGGGCAGCGGCTCGCTCTGTTGTTGTTGGTATCATTTTGCCATCAAGTCACTGCTGACTTATGGGGATCCTGTAGAGCTTTCAAGGCAAGTGACGTTCCAGGATGGTTGGCGTTGCCTGCCTCTGCGTCATGCCCCTGGCGTTCCTTAGCGGTCTCCCATCCAAATACGAGCCAGGACTTAACCTGCGTTGCTTCTGAGATCTCCCAAGATCCGGCTAGTCCGGGCTATCCCGCTCAGGGTGGCTGCCTCCATATCTGGTGTAAATCCTTGGGGCCAGGTGGCCATCACCGCAGAACTGAATGGCAAGCTCTTCCAGGACTGCATCATTTCAGGCTTCAGGTAAGTGAAGTGTGATTGTAGCAGTGAGAGTGCTGAGTGGGTCTAGGGGAGGGCCGGAGTTGAAATCTTGGCTTGCTGAGAAATGCAATGTGCAGCCTTTGGACCCCGTCTCAACCTGACTCTACTTCGAAGGGTCATAGTGAGAATAAAACAGACAGGGAGGATGAACTATGCATGCTGGGTAAAGAATGTGGAATTTAAAAAAATGTGTTAAATATTGAAAATGTAAGATCTACAAAGCCAGTGTTACGCAAACTGGACAAATGTGCTAAATGAAAGTTTGAAGTAGGGAAAAACTGTGTTTTTTTTAGTAGATCAGAGAGGGAAGTAAGCTGAACGTTGGGTGAGAGTCCAGGGCTGTCTCCTCCAGGCTTCCTTTACTAGGGCTTGCCTTAGGGGAAGAACCTCAGAAAAGAGTGAGAAGGATTTGTTGACAGCACCCTGTTCCCTCTTTGGCTCCCACTCCTGCCAGTAACTTCTCCCTGGCTGCCAGATTCCCCCAGGCTACCGGAAGGGAATGGGGAAGCTTGCTAGATCCAGGCTACGAAATGCCTAAAGCTCTGGGGGTGGATCCGGGGGAGGGCAGGGACCTCAGTGCCAGAGTGTCCCTCTTCCAAAGTTGGAGTTTTCACCAGGGAAACGGATCTCTGTAGTCTAGAGATGAGCTGTAATGCCAGGAGGTCACCAGGTCCCATTTGGAGGCTGGCATCCCTACTGGTTGCCTTGGGTGAAGTCTGACCCTTCCTCCCTGGCTCTCCCAAGGTGCACCGTTTAAAGATCTGCCTGGGGGTGGGACAACTCTGACTTCACCCCCTCCCACTGCCCCGAGGGATGGGCCTATGGGAGTGGCGGGTCTGAGACCCGATGGGCAGCTGCCTGCCTGGGATCCTGTTAACCCAAGGGAAATCCTATAGGGTTTCTCCTGTAGCCCCTGCTGGCCAAAGGAGGCCCCTGCAGCCTGTTTCCTGCATGGCCCTTCCAAAGAAGCCTTCCTGACTCCAACAACAGATAGGGAACAGGCCGTGACTTGTGGTGGGTTTGACTATTCCTTTGTCACCCGTGTTGCCTTGTGCCTCTGCTGCTGGTCCTGGGGAGTGGAGGGTTGGCTGCTGGCCAGGTCTTGGCCTGCCTCATGTCTCTGGGCATCGTGGCGAATGTGACTCTCCAGATGTCCATGGACTACAATTACCATGAGCCCCTGCCAGCACTGTGCTGGCAGGGGCTCATGGTAATTGTAGTCCACTGACATCTGGAGAACCACAGTATGGCCACCCCTGGCTTCTGCTGGTCCTCCAGTCTGAAGGCTTCTGTTGCCCTGGAGGTAAGCGCAAGGGTCAGAAGTCTGACCCCGGATGCTCCCTTCCACTGAAATGCTAGTTCTGCATGTCCCATGAAGAGGGGGAGGGTTCAAACCGCAACTCTTCCTTGGACATCCTGATGTGGAACCACTGCAGTGGCTGGTGGCTCAGTCTGATAGACCCTCAGATCCCCACCTTGCTGTGGAAGCTGGTTGGGTGACCTGGGGCCAGTCTCTCTCAGTACTGTCCACCTCACAGGGTTGTTGCAAAGGGGGAAATGAGGAAGGGAGAAGCATGTTAGCTGCTCTGAGCTCCATGGCAGAAGAGTAGGGTACAAATGTACTAGAGCGAGAGAAAGGGAATGAGGAAGGGAGAAGTAACTTCACCTTGATTCATCTAATTGGATAAACCACCCTTCTGGCTCTATGGTTTGAGTCTGGAGTCCTTTTCTCCTGAGAAGCGTATCCAGATGGAGACTCCAAGCATTTGATATTTTTCTGAGGGACGTAGGCACAGTTGCAAGAGACCGTTCTGAAGAAGCAACACCTTCTTCTGTCAGACACCTTCTTCTATCAGACATGCAAGAGATCAGATATCGCTAGATTTGCCTGGCTTGCTACTGTAATCAGAAAGAAATGGGCTATTAATCCGTATCCACCGAAATAAGACATTTCCATAACAAATGCTTCCTTTTAGCACTTTTATTGTCTTTGGCTTTTGATAGGCAAGACCGAATGAGGATATTGGATAAAATCTCAAACACCTTTAAGTGATTCATTAATTGCTATATTAATGTTATATTTCAGGATGATACAATTGGACTGTTCTTATTTGTAAATCCGATATCTGTTTGTATTATGCCTGTACTGTGACCGCGAATAGATGACTTTGAGTTGAGCATTTCCAAATTTCCATGCTGCCTAGAAACTGACAAGGCCTTTGGCTTTGCGTGGAAGTCGTATAGAAAAGTCTGTGCATGCATGCATAGGTGCCAAAGAGATCAAGCATGTTTTGAAGGGAAGGCAACGGGGTGCATTCTAAGTTTGCCAAACTCCGGAACCTTTAAGCTGCTGCCGTCGTGCCCCTGCCTGACTCCCGTTTCGTATTCCTTCTCATCAAGCATTTTGTCAAACGTTTACCCATCAGTTGTGATAGGCGGAGGCTCACAGGTGCACATGGGTGCATTCATGCGCAGGAATGCCTTGTGAACAGCATAGCAAAGGCAAGGGTCAACCCGCTGTGGAAGCAGAGGACCAGTCTCCCCTTCCTCCCGTGTCTTGTGAAACGGCAGCATCCGTGTTGGTGTTCGCAGGCTGTTCTTTTCGTGTCGGCGTGGCACTCGCAAATGCATTCCGTCGGATTTGCATTCGACAACCTAATTACAACGTTCACCTGCCGCCCGGGAGAGAAGGGGGTGTGCACCCATGTGTTTAATTTATTAATGCCCATCGAGCCTTTGGCACAGAAAAGGCCCGCTCTGCTGGGGCCCAACATTGTTTAGCTACATATGAATGGTGGCGCCGGGGGTGAAGGGGGTGCTTTGAACACAGCTAATGAGATTACACTCCCTGTTCCTCTGGGCACTCAGGAGAATCAACAAGGTTTGAGGGCCAAACACCTAGAGTGTCCCCCCCCCCCATCCCAGATAAAGGAGGAGGAGGTATTTCTGTTGCAATATGTTGTATGACTGTTGAGCATTAATACGGGGTTGTTGCGTAATGCTGTAGGCTTTAATTTCGGGGGGGGGGGGGAGAATGGGAGCGCTGGAGACTTGGGATATTTCTGTCATAGTTGCAGATATGTAATCACAGCATGAACTCCAGATATGTTACCTGGAGGCATTCCTGTGAGGCAGCAAGTCAGCTGCCCACCTGTTTCTTTGCCATCTCCGGACTGGACTTCTGGAACTCACTCTACGCTGGCCTACCCTTGTCCCTGACCCAGAAATTGCAGCCGGTGCAAAATGCAGCTGCTAGTGTCCTCACAGGAAAATCCTGGAGGGCCCACATCCAGCCCGTTGCAGCCCAGATTAAGTTCAAGGTTTTGATGTTAAGAAGGAGTTGGTTCTTATATGCCGCTTTTCTCTACCCAAAGGAGTCTCAAAGCGGCTTACAATCGCCTTCCCTTTCCTCTCCCCACAACAGACACCCTGTGAGGTGGGTGATGCTGAGAGAGCCCAGATATCTCTGTTCAGTTTAAGGCCATCCACGGTTTGAACCCCGCATATCTGCGGGACCATCTGTCTCCTTATGCTCCCTGCAGGGCTCTTCACTCTGCAGGTAGGAACTTTCTGGAGGTCCGCAGCCTGAAGGAGGTTTGCCTGGCTTCAACCAGGGCCAGGGCCTTTTTGGTCTTGGCCTTAATGGAATGAGCTCCCAGGAGAGCTATGGTCCCTGATGGACCAATAGACTATTCCAGGTTATAAGCTTTCATGAGTCAAAACTCACTTCATCAGATACAATGAAGGTGGAGCAGCCAAATCAGGCGTTGACTTGTGAGATCTTTACACCCTGGCCATTTTGGCTGGTCTTTAAGGCAGGGGTAGTCAACCTGTGGTCTTCCAGATGTTCATGGACTACAATTCCCATGAGCCCCTGCCAGCAAACAGATTTTCAGAGGTGCAAACACTGGCAGGGGCTCATGGGAGTTGTAGTCCATGAACATCTGGAGGACCACAGGTTGACTACCCCTGCTTTAAGGTACTACTGCACTCCAGTTTTGTTCTGTGTTTGCATCTAAGGTTGCCAGCTCCAGATGGGTAAATTCCTAGAGATTTGGTGGAGGGAGCCGGGGAGGGTGGAGCTTAGGGAAGATGCTTCGTAGTGATTTGATGCGGTAGAGTTCACCCTCTGAAGTTGCCATTTTCTCCAGGGGGTCTGATCTCCATCGTTTGGAGACTTGCATAATTTTGGGAGAAGTCCAGCCCCTTCCAGGAGGTTGGCAGCTTTCCCTTATATACTTTATGTTATATGCACATTATGCCCGGAATTGCTTTTATTGGCTGTTTTGATTAGTATGGTTTTAAATTTTAACTTGGCTTCTTTTATGGATATGTTTTCATTGGTGTGGTTTATTCTTTGCTTCATTGTCTGAAGTGTTCTAAATAACTAGATAAGATTTTTTTTCCAGCAAACCTTGGGTGGAGTTCCTCTGCTGACTTGCCTTTGTGGTGAAATCAGAGCTGGTTTCCATTGTGTGGCTCATAGGGTGTGAACAGAACTGGATGGAGCAGTTTGTCCTGATAAGACTATGACTATGTGTGCAGCCGGTGGCCCATCCATTTGACCGTCCTGTTCCATGCAGTGGCCAGTCAGATACCCCGGAAGACAGTCAGACAAGCATGGCAATGAAGCCTGCCCTCGACGTTGCTTAACTCAAGCCTTGCTGCCTCTAGACATGGGGACCCATCTAGTTGTCGTGGGTAACAGATACCGTGGCCCTCTCTTCTATGAACTCATTGCATCCATGCAAAACCGTGGCTCTCACCTGATCCCACAGCAACTAAGTCCACAAGCTGGTCAGTTTTCAGGGTTGCCAGCTCTGGGTTAGAGATTTTGGGGGGGGGGGTTGAAGCCTGGATAGGGCAGGGCTTGGGGTGGGTTCACAACTGAGTCTAATGCCCTATTTTTATCGTAACCCACCACAAGTCGCTGTGTGATAGTGGCGGGTAAAGGTAAAGGCATCCCCTGTGCACGTTGCAGGTAAAGGTATCCCCTGTGCAAGCACCGGGTCATGTCTGACCCTTGGGGTGACGCCCTCTAGTGTTTTCATGGCAGACTCAATACGGGGTGGTTTGCCAGTGCCTTCCCCAGCAAGCTGGGTCCTCATTTTACTGACCTCGGAAGGATGGAAGGCTGTGTCAACCTTGAGCCGGCTGTCGGGATCGAACTCCCAACCTCATGGGCAGAGCTTCAGACTGCATGTCTGCTGCCTTACCACTCTGCGCCACAAGAGGCTCTAGTGGCGGGTAATAAGTCCAAATAATAATAAGAATACGTCTTCCTTCCAAAGCAGCCATTTCCTCCATTACCCCCACCTCCAAAAGCTCCCAAATTTCCCAGGTGCAGGTGTGGCTACCCAGGGACTTGAGAAGCAAAAAAACGGCTGCTGGGCATGGTCCCAGGGGAAACTGGGCTTTCTCGTCCACGTGACAATCTGCTCAGTTTTATTATCATTCCCAAAACATCGCAGAGAAGCCTGTTTAGAAAGAGTCATAGGAAAGACCAGGAAAATGCGGGTGATGCGCCAAAGCATGGTGGGGGGCTGGGAATCTGCTTCCCATTACCATCCAGAGTGGGCTAAATCGCGCATGTTTATGAGACATTAAATTGAAAAGGACCTCAAGGAAGGATTGAAAGCAGCCTCTGTTTATGTCGCCGGACTGAGTTCCCGCTTACGGCTTGTGAAGGCGGCTTCCCTTTGGAAGGGTGGGGGAATGGCCGTTACGTGGAGCTTGAGCCTGTGTGTGTGGCTGATGCCAGAAAGAGAGAGAGAACGAGAAATTAACTCAGGGAAACTACTCCAAACATTATCCCACTGTGAATGATGGCAGCCCCCTGCATCTAAGATGCATCAATATGTGAGCTGTGGGGGAACTGTGGCCTTTCTCAACCGTTCTAGAACAGCCTGGGGAGAGCTGAAGACGTTGGCACTGGAAGTGGAGGGCAAAGCAAGCGTCCCGACACCCACGCCTTGAACTTCACAAAGACCCAGTCCTCCATCTGGTCTGCTGAACCAGCGAGAGGAGGGTGCATCTGCCTTCTGCCCTAGTCATGAATGCCGTCTCCTTGCAGAACGCCAGGCTCAAGGAGGCTCGTACAGATGCCCCCAAGAGCCAACCTGGGCTCGTTTTTTGCATGGAAACCACTGGCATCTTTGTAGCCATGAATTACCATGCATGAATGGGGCACGTGCAAACAGCTGCCTTTGTTACTGTTACTCTGGTGCCAGTTCCCCACAATTCACAGGAGAACCTGCAGATTGGGAGATTGTGTCTTCCCAGGGCAGGAGAGATCTGTGCCATTACTTTGGCTGCAAGGAATCAGTGTCGTGAAAACAGTCCTGTTTCCGCAAGTTAACTGATCGCTGTGCTGGTGGAGGAAGAAGCGCCTAGTTCTAGCTGTCTGGTGTTGGGCAACAATGCAGGGAAAGGATCACAGTTCTGTTCTTGCACTGAGTATTTCCTTCCTGCTCTGCTTGGCTGTTGTTTTATGGGGCAGAGATCCATGCAAAGCGATGATGCCTCATTTCTTGTTTAATCTGACTGGTTGTTACGGAGGGGAGGCAGGCTGGCTGCTTTGTAGCATTAGTCACAGGAGCTCTCTTGGTCATCGGCCATAAAGGCGTGGCCAGCTGAGTGGTCTCTTCTTAGAACAGGGGCTTTACTGGAATGTCTGGGCATTCCTTTTGCCTGGGAGATGACTCCCAACCAGCCTAATGTGGACGAGGCTTTAAAATGCAGACCTAGGGATGGGCAGCAGGGTGTCTGATTTGGTTGGATAGCGTCAGAGGCACAGAAAACGTTCCTTGCTGTGGCTTATTGCTAGTGCCGTTCTGATATCTTGAACGAGCGAGAGAATTTATGGAAACATCTCCAGCCCTAGTTTCCATGGTATGCAGGGTACTTTGAAACAGGAATAACAAGATGACACACTGATACTTAACTTCTTGAAAGTCAGTTCTTTTCTTCTTGAAAGGACTTTTGAAGGCCTTGCCCTTTCATGGCCTAAACAACCTGTTTCCCTTTTTTAAATCATGCGCTGTGCTGATCTGGATCTTTTGTGGGGCTGTCAAGAGTACTCAGTTCATATTATTAATTGATCTATCTATAGCATGCTTTCTATATCAGGTTTCCTTGATGGCCCTGGAAGGGTTTCCTGAATAGGTGGGAGTTACCTAATTTTGAATATATTTTAAAATATCAGGTGAAATGACCATATTTGGTCATGTTGACACACCCACCCGTCTCCAATGGCCAATGATGGGCCTGGAGGGGGTGGGAAGGGGCGGTGCCCCAGGTAAGCGTGTGCACAGCTATGCTTCGCAAACATATTCTGCATGATTGTGCCACTTTTGGGATTTCTCGAAGCCTGAAGAAGAAGACAAAATGTTGAGAAAGGCTGGTCTATATGGATCTGCCCCCCCTCCCTGAACTTTGCCAGCCTGCATGAAAGTCTGCTTGTCCTCCATCGATTTGGCTATCTTCTGATAGGTGTACAGCCCACAGGAGAATTTCGGCTATGCTGCAAAGGCCTGACGAGCCAGTTTGGTGTAGTGGTTAGGAGTGCGGACTTCTAATCTGGCATGCCAGGTTCGATTCTGCGCTCCCCCACATGCAGCCAGCTGGGTGACCTTGGGCTCTCCACAGCACTGATAAAATTGTTCTGACCGGGCAATAATATCAGGGCTCTCTCAGCCTCACCCACCCCACAGGGTGCCTGTTGTGGGGAGAGGAAAGGGAAGGTGCTTTGAGCCTCCTTCGGGTAGAGAAAAGCGGCATATAAGAACCAACTCTTCTTCTTCTGATCCTGACTGGGCCTGCAGCACAGCTGGCTGAGGTACTATTGTTCCTCTTCATGCTTTATCAAGTGCTAAGGCAGCTGAGTTAGTAGCACCTTCCTCCACAGTTGCTGCTTGGGCATTTCGGCCTCCTCTCTTGGAGTGGGACAACCCAAGAAGAGTTGTCTCCTTTGACTGGGTCAATTGTGTTAACTGGTCCTTGGTCCTGTAGTAAGGAAGGAGCAGACGGCTGAGTAGCTTTCAGCATCGCTACACTAGCCAGTCAAATATAGGACCTTTAGCGACAACCACATCTGCATTCAGGCATGTGGTGTGTTATTAGTACTGCCGAAAACTCCGTGTTGGCCGGCCACAAACGGTGATTATCCCCTTGAACGCTGTAACTCAGCGTTTCCACTGAGCAAGGTTTACTTTTCCTTAATTACATATTGAAAACCATCCCAAGCACCCCCCCCCCTATCTTTCTTCCCTGACTTGTACGAAGCTTCTTCTTCAAAGGCACACTTTGGCAGGTAACCTCCTGCCTACCAGCTCTGTTGCCACCTAAAGCCTCTTTGGCGGCCCCCAAGGAGTCAGGATGTGCTCCATCTTTAGCCTGCAAAAGTCCATTGAGATTGAAGGTGAGTCCTGGGAACCTTTGCTTCCAAAGGAACAGCGGCGTTAGCATGTGGCAGTGAAAAGGTCTTAAGTTCTGGTAGATTCAAGTGGGTAGCCGTGTTGGTCTGAAGTAGCACAATAAAATCAGAGTCCAGTAGCACCTTTAAGACCAGGGGTAGTCAAACTGCAGCCCTCCAGATGTCCATGGACTACAATTCCCACGAGCCCCTGCCAGCGAATGCTGGCAGGGGCTCCTGGGAATTGTAGTCCATGGACATCTGGAGGGCCACAGTTTGACTACCCCTGTTTAAGACCAACCAAGATTTATTCCCTGTCACGTAAGAAGATCATAGTCTGGGGAAGAGTGCTTGCACTCGAAAGCTCACGCCCTGAATAAATCTTGGTTGGTGTCTTCATGCCCCCCCCCCCCCCCGGTGTTGTTCCAGCAGAGACAATGAAGTTTGTATCTTCAATGCCGGAGCAACCTTTGAGGGCTTCTTTATAGTTAAGTCTACAAGCTTGTCTCCACAAAGGAGACCATATCGATGCTTCTTGTTACTTCCACTAGTGAGTGTTTTGTTTGCTATTTGATTGCTGCTGCAATCTTGTCTCTTTCCACCGAGACCACATTGATGTTTCTTGTTACTTGCACTAGTGTGTGTGTTTGTGTTTGTGTTTTTATTTGATTGCTGTCGCAATCAGGTTGCTGTTTTAAACATCTGAAACGCAGCTCTTTAGAACAACATAGTTAAAGCTCCAGCTATTTGTAAGGCACTGAGGGGGGGGGGAATTGCTTCAAGTTTGTAAAGGATGCTCTGCTTCAAGTTCCTAAATCAGAATAGCCATAGTAAATTGCTGTAAAGGTATCTCGTGGAGTGCGGTAAAGAACAGCCATTAAACAACGTTTATCAAACAAGTATTGCAAGACGGAAGGACGGCGAAAGACTTGCGTCACAATATCCAAAGAAACGGCTCTGCTGCAAAGCCTGTGCAGAAAGACATAAGTATTAATCTGGGTTGTATCAGAGCAGTTTGCTTGGATATTGTGATGTTGAGTCTTTTGTAACATTTACGTCTTTATATTCTCTTTTCACTTTTGTCAATTATACTGCTTTGGACACTTGTTTAACAAACATTGTTTAATGGTTGTTCTTTTCCCCATTCCATGTGTTTGCTTTACAGCAATTCACTACTGCTATTCTGATTTGTGACTTCTTGCTGTGGTTCCCTTTAATTCATCTTACTGTTCTAAGTTCCTGGCATAATGAAGCTTCTTCCCCTGAGCCTCTGGCCTAGGACGGCTACCCAGAGACGTGGGCGGGGTCTTTTCTGAAGTCTGCTTCCTGGGGTCTTAAACAGGTATTTGGTCCAAGTGTCACACCTGCCGCTATTTTGAGCTGGCTGCCAACTCTGGCTCCTCCTCACAGCTGTTCTCTTCCTTGTGTTTTTTAGACACTTTATTCACAATTCTGTTGCTCTCTCACATGTCTCGTCCGGCTATCATTCTATAGCATTATGATCAAAAGGTACCAGTTCTGAAGTATGTATGAGCCCCACTTGCAGGGATAATGTCGCAAACGACTAATGTCCAAGTGGGCAGTGTCTCTACTGCTTGCATATCATGGAAACTAAATTGGGACTCTTTAGAGTGGATTTGGAGGTAGCCTTTGGCTTTTGCGTTACTTCTGAAGTCAGCCTCGTGGACGTTCGAAGAGGTTGGTGGCGCTTTCCACCCCCATCTTGGAACACCAACGAGGCCGAGCTCAGAGGTGACCCAAAACCAAAAGTCCCTTCCACAGCTGACCTAGGGTAAGCCTGCAGGGTTTTAAAAGCAAGAGACAAATAGAGGTGCTTTGCCATGGCTTGTTTCTACAAGAGGATTTCATTGTCTCCCATCCAAGTTTCAACCAGGGCTAACTCTGCTCAGTTCCCACAATTTGACAAGAGTGGGTTATCAGGGCCATCCAGGTCAGAGTTCAAATTCAGAGTAGGGTGGGACTGGATGTGTAGCTGTTTCCACACACATGTCATGGCTTGGCTTCTTTCCAGCCACACAGTTTTTGGAAGGGTCCTCGTGACATTATCCTCTGTTCATCCCCTTTCTGTGTTATTCCTCTACCCCCATGTGATCTTTCCCAAATCTGGTTTGTTTACTTCACTGTATGTGTGATTTGTGTCTTTTTTTTCTTCAAACGCAAAACTGTCTAAACTCAGCGCGGGAGTGGGCATGTGTGTTCTTTGAGCACAGCCAGTTGTTTTCCGGAAACCTCAGTTTTCCCACGTAGTAGGAGAGACCAACCATTTCTTGCAGCACTGCTGGCTATTTGGTTCTGGTGGCATGGATTTCTGTGCCACAAAGAAAATACATGCAAACCCCAATAGTTCTCCTACCAGAATATGTGTGTATGGGGGGGGGGGTGCTTGGTGGATTCTGCCACATGCATGACTAAGAAAGAGAGCTGGCCAGCTGGGAGTCTGTTATTAAAGCCAGGTGCAGCCTGGCAGATCTGAAAAAAACACTGTTTTATAAAAGAACGACATCTCTTAGCTTAATTTTCTCCTTTCCTTAAGCACAGTGTTTAAAGGAATTTGACTGGGGGGATGATGTAGCCTTGCAGGTAAATTGTGAGGGGAGGTCAAGAAGGATGGCCTTGAGGTCTCAACACTTAGTAGTGACTGGTGGAAAGGGGGAAGGAATGGTACATGCTGCATCGCTCCTTATTCATTCTTCAGAATGTGCACTTGATGTGCCCTTATGCAGGGGTAGTCAACCTGTGGTGCTCCAGATGTTCATGGACTACAATTCCCACGAGCCCCTGCCAGCAAATGCTGGAGGACCACAGGTTGACTACCCCCTGCCCTAATGCTCTTGCTGCTCTGGCAGTGTATTGAGCCCGTGGCACAGTGGAGTGTCCTGAAAGAGGAGAAATAATGCTCTGGGGTGATCCTGAGCAGATACAGCTTCCGTGGTGCACCATGATGACTCTTGTCTCTGAACCTATTTGCATTGTTGGCAGATGTGGGCTCGAGTGCATTCCCCACCGCTCCTGATGCACATGGGGGAGCATGGCAGGGCAGTGTTGGCCTAGCCTGGAAGGTGTGAGGCTTCAAGCCATGCCCTTCTGAGCTGTGATCCTCCACCTGCTTGTGAGCCCTCCCATCCCACCTCTCTTGCTCATAATCCTCTGCAGCAGAGGTAGTCAACCTGTGGTCCTCCAGATGTCCATGGGCTACAATTCCCATGAGCCCCTGCCAGCAAACGCTGGCAGGGGCTCATGGGAATTGTAGCCCATGGACATCTGGAGGACCACAGGTTGACTACCCCAGCTCTGCAGCATCCACAGCACTTTCTCTGTGGCTCCCCAGAGGCCAGAAGAGCTGCTGCTGGTGTGTACCACCGGCACACCCTTCTCTGGTAATGCGGGACAGCATGTTCAGCCAAGAGTGCCGGCAGCACTGGCAGAGAGTGCTCATGAGCAGGGGTGAGAAGGGTTCATGGCAGGGAGGGCAGGAGCCTTGAGCCCTGCTTGGACATCTTGGGCTGTAGCAGCTGCCTTGGTTCGAGTGATGCCGATACGGGCCTTGCATCCAAGGTATGTGCTTGGTCCTCTTTGCATTACAGGCAGGCCTGATGGGCATTAAAGCACAGGGCAAATGTGCTGTGCTGAAGGGGCTTGCTCTGTCGCTTGGGTTTTGCGCTAAATGTCAAGATTCTGAAACATTTCAGAACTGGCAGATACAGCAAGACAGAGGGAAGGCGTAGCAGAAATGGAGCCTCTATTTCTGTCTGTCAAAGATTTGAAGCTCCTCATAAAGAGATGTAAAAACAGGATTGGGGGATTGAAATATATGCATTGCTAACTTTCCTGACAAGCTTATGTTGCTGCTTTAGGAACATAAAATCCATAACTTTGAACACTGTAAAAAAATTTAAATTGACACTTACGAACTAAGAGTTGTGTTCTTACTTTTCTGCAACCAAGATTGCAAATATATCCTATTCAAAATGAGAGATTTGCAAACTGCTTCCCTGTGCTGTCTTAGCACATTTTGTGCATTCCAAAAGGGGGGGGGGAATCAATAGGAATTTTTTTCAGCCCTGCCTGAAATTTCCTCAGACTTTTTCATTCCATACTTCTTCTGTAATGAAAACATTGTCTTGAAAAGCATTTCACCCATTTCAAGTCTTTGTCAAGGCATTTGCATGGTCCCCAAACTTTCCTAGTTATGCAAAACAGTTCTATTTTATTACAGTACAATTTGACAAAGAGAAACCTTGTCTTAAAAGAAAAATTCTGTAATTCCAAGGGAAACAGAAATTCATATCGAGCTTCCCCCCCCCCCTCCCCAGACCTCCCGCAAATTTCTCAATGGAAATATTTTTTCCTGGAGAAGAGGAATGGAGAAAAATACACACACACATCCCCCACCCCAAATATTTCCCTTGGCTTCCATATCTCTAACATTGAGGGAGCTCTAATGCTGGAGAGTAGGAACACTAAATCTGGAATTTGTATATGAACTGGTAGAGCAAATTCTACACGTCACACCCTCTCTGGGCTCCCTCCTCTTTCTACCTTCCAGCCTCCTCAGTCACTGCCCCCAAATGTCCAGAAATTTCCCAAGCCAGGGTTTGGTAACCCTAACCTCACTTTCTCCATCGCTCTAACCAAGAGTTAAGGTTTGTGCCGGTTCAGCTGATATGAGCTTGGCTTTGGTATGGAAAAAGAAGGCATGTGATATATAAATAGCATGGACCTACCTATTTTAAGGCTGTATGTTTTTGTTTTCTTAAATGCTGGAAACATGTCATGCCAGTCTGGAATATGCTGAGACTTTAATGGGCCTGTAGAAACATAGCCCTGGAGGTTGCTCCTAAATTGGAGGTCTGACGGATAATCCTGTGGTGAATGACATAATCGTTTTTTCCCCTTGTGTCATCTGTCTCAGTATAACTAGTTTTGCTCACTCCCCTTTACAAACATAACCAAAAGTCGGGGGGAAACTTGGAGGCTGGATTCCAGGACTCAAACTGGTGCCAGAGTCCATCTTACTGAGGGACCTCCATTTTTTCGTGCCCGCTTTACTGCACATGTTCATCCACTGGTGAATAGGTCCAAGTGCAGAACACCCCCAAACACAGGAGTGGCCAAACTGGGGCTCTCCAGATGCCCATGGACTACTATTCCCATGAATCCCTCCCTGCGTATTGCTGGCATTGAAACATGGGAATTGTAGTACATGGACATCTGGAGAACCCCAGTTTGACCACTCCGTGATAGACAATCACAGAGTGCCATTAGTGGTCACCTACAGCTCTCAAGAGAGCCTCTTGTGGCGCAGAGGTCCGTAAGGTTGGGAGTTCGATCCCAGCAGCCGGCTCAAGGTTGACTCAGCCTTCCATCCTTCCGAGGTCGGTAAAATGAGGACCCAGCTTGCTGGGGGATAAACGGTCATGACTGGGGAAGGCACTGGCAAACCACCCCGTATTGAGTCTGCCAAGAAAACGCTGGAGGGCGTCACCTCAAGGGTCACACATGACCCGGTGCTTGCACAGGGGATACCTTTACAGCTCTCAATTCAGAACTGTTCAATACATCACCAGCGACTTACAAGCTCTCCTGGATAATGGCAGTTTGCTTTCACAGGTACTGGGGAGAGGGGGCAGAACTTTCCTTGTGCACAGGCAGCCCCCTCCATCTCAAATAACCTCTCACCCACAATAATGCAGCATTGAGTTTGAACATGGACACTTGTACGAGAGCTCCCAATTCACCCAGATTAGATGCCAATTTTGCTGTCGCATACACCCAGACAACACAATCACTAGACCTAACTACAGCAACTCCATCCTCACTTGCTCATCTTCTAGAGCAGGGGTAGTCAACCTGTGGTCCTCCAGATGTCCATGGACTACAATTCCCAGGAGCCTCTGCCAGCAAAAGCTGGCAGGGGCTCATGGAAATTGTAGTCCATGGACATCTGGAGGACCACAAGTTGACTACCCCTGTTCTAGAGGAATGGGAAGGCGACTGTAAGCCTATATCATTGTACTTGTAGTTTAAACCCATTACTGCGTGTCCTTTCCTCTGCAGCCAATGGGAACAGCGTCCTGCCCTCCTCCAAGTGACAACCTTTCAAATACTTAAAGAGGGCTATCATGTCCCCTCTCAACCTCCTTTTCTCCAGGCTGAACATTCCCAAGTCCCTCAACCTATCTTCATAGGGCTTGGTCCCTTGGCCCCAGATCATCCTCGTCGCTCTCCTCTGTACCCTTTCAATTTTATCTACGTCCTTCTTGAAATGAGGCCTCCAGAACTGCACACAGTACTCCAGGTTTGACTCTAGGTTCTGAATACAAGGAACAGGTCAAAAGACAGCAGGGGCGATCTTCCAGAGCTGTTTCCAGGAAGCATAGCCGATTGCATTGTTCCAGACTGTAACCATAATTTTTAATGCCATTTTAAGATGGCATGCTGTCATAAATACTAATTAGATTGCTCTAGAATGATCTTTTAAAATTTATTACAACTCTCAGGACAGTGGAATCCCCAGGGCTTAACAGAGGTTCATCTCTTGCTACACATGCTAAGTCACTCAGTTCTTGCTTATACCCCAAATTAAACTGTGTTGCTCTTAAAGGTGCCCCTGGACTCAGACTTCGTTCTCACATCTGTGGTTAACTCTTTTGTTGTCTGTCTGCCAATTTGCTGCTATTCACAGACATCACCAACCGCATCATTTCGATTTTAGCTATACTTATGCCTCTTGACTCTAATTAGTGTTTCATGGCAACTAAGTCTCCCCCCCCCCCCAAGTAACTTTTGAGGAAATCTGTTTTGGTATATCTGAAGGAGTGAGTGTCTCTCAGTCTTGCTTTGGTGTCTTGGTTAAGAGCCGTGTGGCATAGTGGTTAGGAGCAGTGGCTTCTAAGTGATTCCCCACTTCTCCACATGCAGCCAGCTGGGTGACCTTGGGCCAGTCACAGTCCTGATAGTGCTGTTCTGCCTGAGCCGTCCTGTCAGAGCTCTCTCAGCCACACCTACCTCCCAGGGTGCCTGTTGTGGGGAGAGGAAGGGAAGGCGATTTCTGTTGCTCAGTCTCTCAAGCCTTTTCTCCCAGATAAACCCTGGGAATGACAACTCTCCGTTGGCAAAGAGACTCAAATTATAAGGGGGGGGGGGGCTGTGCTGAGTGGTTGGAGGGAAGTTTGAATAAATCACTGACCCTTAAGTGGATGAAGCCTACAGCTGTCAACAGCTGTGTGGTTGGGTGGGAGAGAGAATGAGGGAGTGAGTTTGTGAGTGTGTCAGTCAGGGAGTACGTGTGCTTTTGGCCATTCATGCCTTTTGCCAAATAGAAAGAATCTAAATCAGGTTTTTAATGCTCAGCCATATGGAAGAACACATGGTTCAGTGAACTGGGGAAAGATGATGCTTAAAGTTTTACGCCGGAGGCGGCAGCAGCCCTGGGAACCATAGTATAAAGGTTCTTCCAGCTGTCCCTCTGTTGCAAAGATGAAGATATAAAACAGATCTCGGATGACCTGCGAGATGGGGTGATTACTGCCTCTGGTCTCTTCTGCCGGTCCAGATGGCTGAACGATCTACACAGCCCACTTGGCTGCGGCAGGCAAAGGCACCTGTCTCCCCCTCCCCACCCCTCTTGCCTTGCTTCCGGTTGTGATTACTGTCTAAAACCAAGAAGATGGGAAGCCACTCCTTGGAAGAGCAATGGGAATCCTTAGGGCTTCTTTGTGTGGTTCATTCTCGGGCGTGTGGACCTTACAGTGTCAGACCTGTGCTTTCCATTCACAGACCTGCAAACAGGTGTATTATACAAAGCCGAGACTGGTTGGCTCACCTATCAAATGCAGATTTAGTGGCGGAACTCCTTGGTCTTGTGTAATGTGTGAAAACATGCTTAGCAGTTGTGTTTAAAGGATTGAAAATACGTCCTATGCGTTGGATGAGTCCGGATGTAAAGGCGACCTTGTTTTGAGAACCAGCGGGGGAAGGTGTAGCTGGTGCCCATGAGCATCCTGGCAGCATCCAGTATGTGCCCTCCATTGCTGTCTCTGCAAAACAAACCCCAGTCCTTTATTTTCTATAGAAAGCTCTTCAGAAGAGCCCAAGTGGTATCGCCTTTGGGTCCACGTGGAGCAGTTGTTCGGCTGCCTTTGTCCCAGGAGGATACTTGGCTTGGAACGTCTTGACATTTTTTTCCTCCGTGGCAATTTTAGTGCCCTGCCCACTACCTTTTCTTAAAATTCCTGAAGTGCCTACAGGTTGGGGGACCCTGTCAGAACCCAGCAAATAATTAACTAGTGTCTCAGGGAAGAGTGAATACTAAGCTTCCCATGCTTGTTTTCATGGCACTGATCCATTATTTCAGTACTCTTCACAACAGCCCTGTAAGGTAGGCCTATATTGTGATCATTTGTCAGAGGCCACCTGATGAGCTTGGAAAGGCATGGAGAGCTTCTTTGCTCATGCTTTTGGCTATTATATCAACTCCTGGGGCAAGGGAGGGGATTGGGTAATTAGAGTTGCTTAACATATGAGGGCCAGCTGCTTGTTGTTGTTGTTGTTGTTGTTGTTGTTGTTGTGAGGGGTGATTTTGTGAGTTTTATTGTGTTTTAGTGCTTTATTGTTGTGAACTGCTGTGAGATCACTGGAAGAGCGGCGGTATATAAATAAAAAAATAAACTAAACATGTGCTCTGCCATTTCATCATCATCATTTTATTTTTATAACCCACCCTTCCCCAGACATTTCAGGGTGAGCAACAACAGGTTTTTAAAACACTCGCTACACATTCATAGGGAAACAATCCTATAGTAAGATCAGAAATCCGATTCAAATCAGGTTTTGAAATTCTTAAAAGCCTCTATCTCTTCAATTAAGCTTGTATCCTGAAGGGACAAAGAGTGTGGAAAGTTTCCTTTAGGTGGGTGGATGTTCAGATAGGGAGACCAGTATCTGCTTGATCTCATTTGCTGTCAACCGTAGGCCTGGCAGAACAACTCTGTCTTACAGGCTCCCTGGAACTGTTTAAGGTCCCAGAGGGCCTGATCTCATCAGGAAGAGCCGTTCTACCAGTCCGGAGCCAGGGCTAAAACAGAAGGCATCTCTTACCTTCTTTCTTTCTTTGTTTCCTGCTCCTTTTTGTCTCCTGCAGATTGTCGGGAACTTCTGCTGCTGCCTGAGTCGATGGCGTACACCATAAGCCCAGCTCCTTCTGGGCCGGTGGGGCCCCAGTACTGCGTCTGCAAAGTGGAATTGTCTGTGTGTGGCCAAAACCTCCTGGACAGAGATGTGACGTCTAAATCCGACCCCTTCTGTGTCTTATTTACGGAAGTAAATGAGAAATGGACAGAGGTAAGATGCCAGATAGCACTGGTTTCCTTCAAGCTGGTGCCCTTGGCTTGTCTTTGGCCTGACAAGCAGCTTTCTGCTGTTAATATTGGAAGTTGGTTCCAGATCAGAGTTTAGGATTTGGGGCATCTGCACCCTGATTTCTGTGGTTCTCCACCACAAGATACCTCAGTTTGACCCACCTCTTTCCTGCTGTTTCTTTTCCACTTGGCTTTCATCGCCTGAGGACAGTATTTTGGGCTGTCAGTTGATACCAATGTTTGTAAAATGTGTGAATCTCTGTCCTCTAGGGTTTTTTGGGAGGAAGGGGAGAATCCCACAAAGGGGGGGGGAATAGGAATTCCGGGGGAGTACCCTCCCCCAAGGCAACTGAGCCCTCTGACAGTGAAGGAGAAAGACTTGAGGGGACCATGGACAACCATAATGTGGTGGCAGAGGTGAGGAGGGTAAACTCTTGCATGCAAAGCTTTCCCCCACTTTTGGAGGAATTTACAGTCATATGCTATTTAATTCAAAAAAAAAGGGGGGGGATTCTGCATTTTAAAAATTGCTCCAAGAGGGGATGAGTAGGTGCTGGATTCTTTTTTGCCGTGGGCAGTGGGACAAGCCTGTGGCAGTTGCCACATGGAGATGAGTGGCTATTCTGCTTCTGTGGACAGCAGCAGAGATTCCACACGAAGGTATTTCCTGTGATAATTGCTCACATCTGCCAATTCCCCATTGCCACCAGGTTTGCAGGTTTTTTAAAAGAAGGAATGACACTATAGTGATGTGTCTACTAACTTAGCCAGCAAAAAGCATGCCGTGAGAGAGAGAGAGATGGGCGAGGGGGGTATAATGGTGCTAAATGTAGGCAGGAAGGTGCAAAAATCTGCTCACTCGCTCCCCATACGTGGGCCAAAATAGTCTAACAAACCACTTAGTGGAATAAGCACTGGACATTGTCATGTCAGAAGCTTTCAGGATTTTGGAGGACATGGATTTCTAAATGGTTCTTTCCTCTGCATAACCCCTCTAGCTTATTTTAATGTAACAAAATGGCATCATTTATTGTTGCTGGTCCAAATCTTCAAAAGCTCCTGAGCTCCCCTGACAGCTCTTTCCCTTGCTTAGATCTCGGGGAATAAAAATATGTGTTCAGCACTGGTTTGTTTGTTTGGCCAGTTGTGATGAAAATCGAAAATTCTTCCTTCTCTGTGTTGAGTGCCAGAGGAAGATAGACGCAGTGAGCCAGTGGATTTCCCAGGTCTCCTTTGCATAACAATTCATAAAGATTTGTTACTTCTGTACGCAGCCTGAAGCAACCCAGCCAGGTGTGATGGGGAAGGGAGGGAGGGAAGGAGGATTTTTGTGCTCATCTTTCCATCTCATTTAGTTTGGGGTTGAAAGTGGAACACCTTGATTTACACACAAAGAGGACAACATAGTTGTAGAGGCATAGCCTCCTGTTGCTCTGATTTGACCTTAAATTCCCTCTTCATGGAACTCTTTTTTGTGCGTGTGTTTTAATGCGGACGGCTGGAGAGCTCGGAGCACTGTTAAATGCATGACATAGTCACATACTATTTGGCCCAGAGTCTGAAAAACGTGCCTTGGATTTTTTGACAGCCAGTGTCATTTTTGGCTGCCCCATTGGGTTTAAGAGTCCACACTGCTAAGGTTTGCAGTTCAATGGCCTTCCTGTCGGAGAGTCTATGAACACAGTCTTGGAAAACGTGTGGTTTTATTTTTGCCTTGTCTATTTTTAGACGATCGCTTTACACAGAATAACGCGACACGGAATGAAAGCCGGGGGGGGGGGCGGGGGGAGACTTGAATGGACAGTCTGAGAGAGATGTAGCCGCTGCTAGGATTCGGCAGGGAGGTCAGAACACTGCCGGAGTTAGCCGTGGGAGGTGGAGGCGGCATTTACAACTTTGCAGCTAGGGCCTGGCCTGCCTCCAGATTGGAAAGGACAAGGAAAGAGCCATGACCCTGGCATGAAAAAAGACTTTCAGGCAAAGAACTGCCAGCATGGGGGAACCATCCGGAAAGTTTGCCCTATTTTTGAAAAAGCTCTCTTTCTCGATCATGTGTTTGCTGCTTCCATGAGCTGTTTGAGGTAGAGATTTGGGAGGGGGGAGAGGGGGGGGTACACATTAGCCCATGGCATTTTCAAGTGCCAGATGTACATGGGCATTTTGCATATTGTTGGGCCTTTGGAGGCTGGGTAGAATACGTTTGATTGAAATGGGTCATATTATTGAAATGGGATACGCTTTCTTGTTTTATCTAATAAACTGGTCTACAGCTGCGTTGCAATTTGAATACATCGCTGTCCGTTCAGTCGTTCTATTGCCCTTTCATTCCAGGGCTCCTAAAACTGTAGCTTTGTGAAGAAGAAGGAGATCTCAGAGGATTTCCGGCTGTCTTCACCAACGTGACAGGGCTGGAGAGATGGAATAAGGCTGGGGAGGTTCTGTTTCCGATCCTCATTCGGACGTGACGCTGGTAGCTGCTAGGTCAGTTACTCTCAGCCTGGGCTACCCCACAGGATTAAAAAATGCTGGTGGGGCACTCCCACCCAGAACTCCTTGGATAAAAAAATCACTGAAAACTTTAGAATTCTTTACTTTAGGGGCAGGAGACAGCAAATAACTGTTTATGCACTGGGAACTTCACTGCCCCAGCTCCTGTGCAGGAGCACAAATCAGGGGCAGACGACGTGCTCCAAGCCAAATGCTCCCCCGTGCAGGTGCAGGAAGAGGTGGGACAACCTGCCATGACTAAAACTCCAGCCTGCAGCTCGGCATGAAACCTCCAGTGCATAAACGGTCAATGTGCCCCATTCACAGTGAGGCCATTGTTGACTAGAGCCAAGGCCTTTTCAGTGGTGGCACCTCACTTTTGGAATCCCCTCACCATTGAGGCTTGCCTGCCACCTACCTTAATGTCTTCCAGGCACAAGGCCAAAATATGTCTCTTTATTGAGGTTTTTATCCATGTGATTGATTTTTTTTTCATTTGTGTTATCAATACAGTTTTGGGCTGCCCAGTCTAATAAACTAGTCATGAGGAACAGTCTGATTTTTCAATAATACTTGGTGATTTTAGGTGCTTTGTAAAGAACCGTTGCTAAACGTGGCTTGTGTTGTAGGTGTAGTTTTGGGGCATCTCCCCACATTTTCCAGCCCCTTTCTACAACGCGACTGCTTAAGTGAATCATTCTTTATCACTCCTGTGAAAGTTATTTTAATATAAGGCAACTGTTTTAATAAGGAAAAAGTTTACCCAGAATGTTTTAAGGGGGTGTTGTGTCATATATTTTTTTCCAAGCAGTTTTACTTTGATGGAGGCGTAATTAAATTGTTCCTGCCACTCCTTATATGTCTTGCTACAGTTAATTAGCAAAGAGCTAATTACGTGGCAAAGAAACATGTGTCCCCAAAGTGGTTGAATTGTGTCACTTAGGAAGGCAGGGAGTGATGGACCGTGGTGTGTCTGGCAGCCTGCAGGAGAGTTGTGGGGGAGGCATAGCGTTGTGGAAGAATTTTTTTAAACGGAATGTTTGTGTACTTACTGGGAGTGACAAAGGAGAGCTCTAGGAATTGCTGGAAGCCCTATGATAAGACCAACATGTTCCTGACCATTCCTAGAGCTACCCTTACTGGCTTCCAGTAGGAATTTCCTGTAAGTACACAAGGCTACATTACTTAGAATCACAGTGGACAGCGGTATCTGGGTGTGGGACATCCCCCATCCCCACTGGGAGCCTCAGAGGAGGGCAGTATACAAATATAATTAATAACATTAATTATTATGATGATTATTACTGGAAGGACTACTGGCTTGGTTGCACAGCAGAACTGGCAAAACTGCCTTGAATGCAAGCCACCTCATCCCCCAATGCAAGAGTCAGGCCAAGGCATCTTATTAGGGAATGTGAAACACTTATCTTTGGACCACAGTGGTAAAGCTGATTGCCAGAAGCCGAGAGAACAGTAGGTAAAGGCTTTCTCCCTGATGTTGTTGTTGTCATGAGAATTGCGCAGTCATCCCAGCAAATGTCTGCCACAACTAAAACAGAATAACAAGAGCATTGGAAGGTAGCAGTTTTGACAAATCTCCCACTGAAAAGCTATTAAGTGTCTTGGGCATTGCCACTAAGTATCGGATGGCTTATTTCTGCATAATCCTAGCATCGGAGCTGAGCCATTCGGCTTCAGCGCCCGAGTGGTTTGCCATATGGAGGAAGCCTGCTTTGGGCAAGGATAGACTGGCACAGGGAAGATGCAAGGTATATGTGACCATCCTGTTTTGCTGGCACACAACTTGATTGGCGTAAAACTAGTGGAGACATTGCTAAGGCCTCAATTAGGCATGATCTATTTAGCTTGTTTATACCCTGCCATTCTCACTGAGATGCCAGGTGGACTATGGAGTCCAGAATGGGTTGGAGGGAGCAATCTGACAGTATAGGACATGGGTAGTCAAACTGCGGCCCTCCAGCTGTCAATGGACTACAATTCCCATGAGCCAACATGAGCATTTGCTGGCAGGGGCTCATGGAAATTGTAGTCCATGGACATCTGGAGGGCCGCAGTTTGACTACCCCTGGTATAGGATGTCACATGAACAGTGTAATAGAAATAAGAGTTCCTGATTAATAGCGTGAGCAGCATCGTGAAGATTAGTAAGGTTGACAAACAGTAGCAGGCAACCAGTGGGACTCCCAGAGAACACAGGGATGTGGAGGGAGGTGCCAGCAGGCGGTGGAATTATATTACTTCCCAGAAAGAAACAGAAGTGATGTCACAATGCTCTAGGAATCATTGGAAAATATTAGGAATGCCAGTCCCCAGGTAGGACCTGGGGATCCCCTGGAATTATAGCTCGTCTCCAGGTGACAGATGACAGTTCCCCTGGAGAAAATGGCTGCTTTGGAGGGTGGACTCCATAGCATGATACTCCATTGAAGTCCCTCCCCACCCACTTCTGGCTCTACCTCCAAAGCCTACAGGTTTTTTCCCAACCCAGATCTGGCAACCCCAGAACCCTAGAAACTACAGAGTGCTGGTGTCCTAGTCCAGGGGTAGTCAACCTGTGGTCCTCCAGATGTTCATGGACTTCAATTCCCATGAGCCCCTGCCAGCAAACGCTAGCAGGGGCTCATGGGAATTGTAGTCCATGAACATCTGGAGGACCACAGGTTGACTACCCCAGGACTAGGACACTGGCCGGAGATATCCAGCCCCCAGGAGGCAAGTGGTAAGCCTACGTATAAGATACACAATGAGCAAACCAAATGAACAATGCAATAAGGAATATACACTTAAATGACAGTGTGAACTTGCTCAGGCCAGCATAGCGCAAGCAGTGCCGACTGTGACATTACATAAGGAGAGGGTAAGCGGTATGCACTCCCATATGAAAACAGCCCCCACCCCCACGGATCCACCCCATTACAAGAATGCGCTCCTGTACATTTATTTTATTTATTTATTATTTATTTTATTTATCATACTTCTATACCGCCCTCCCCGGAGGCTCAGGGCGGTTTACATTATAACAGAGAACCATACATAAAACAGTCTGTAGAACATGTACATCAATAACCAACAATTGCAACCAAACACAACACAGTATAACAATAAACAATCATAATACAAACAGGTCCAAGGCTTGTTGATGGGATTCTGAGGGGGGTGGCTTATTGATTTAATTCTGAGGGGGGGTGGGGGGAGCAGGGGCCCTTGGTCGCTGTTGATTACGTCTGGTCTCGGCCAAATGCCTGGTGGAGGAGCTCCTTTTTGCAGGCCCTGCGGAACTGTTTAAGCTCCGTCAGGGCCCTGATCTCCTCTGGGAGCTCGTTCCACCAGGTAGGGGCCAGAACAGAGAATGCTCTGGCCCTGGTCGAGACCAGACGGACTTCTTTAGGGCCAGGGATCCTTAGCTGATTGGAGGCAGTAGAGCGTAGAGCTCTTTTGGGGGCATAGGCGGGGAGGCGGTTTTACACGTTTTGTTTAACAGGACTGCCCAAATTGTTTTCCTCACCCCAAATGGCTGGGGGAGGGCACCACTTGCCCCATTCGGTCAGGAAAATGGTATGAGGGGAAGTTGAAGCATCTCGTATTCGCACACGGTGGTCCCAGTCCAGGTTGTACCCCTGTGGTCCATTGGCAGCTGTACTGAGAGTGCCAGTCTGTCAGGGGGGGTCACCTGTTCAAGGCCACAGCTGCTTTGAGTCCCAGTTGGCCCCTTATGATTGAGACCCAGCCCTAGTGCAGCCATGGCATTATCAGATGGGCCGTTTGCTCTCAACGAACCAGTTTGACTGGCCAAACGTTACAGGACGAATGGGCTGCAGGGGAAGACGAATCAGCAAATACTGTTACAGGTGCTGTGACTTATTGGAGAAGGGCATGGTACGGATTCCGCAAAAACGAATAAAAATGTGTGAATTTAGTAAAAATAAATTCTAGGATGTAGGCTGTCGAGCAGCCGCGTGGTACCATTCAGCATACCATGGAACAACAAGTAACAATCAATTCTGAGTTTCCTAGGTTGCACTATGTAATTACTACTAATACGTAGCTGATTATTTGATTGCTATCCTCCCAAAAGATCGTGTAGGAAGCTGTTTTGAGGAGATAACGTTCGTTTTCTACTTTTCCCCTCCTCCCCTCCCCGACAGCTGGTCCATGGTTACTTGCTGTTCCATTTCCCTACCAATCTTCCCTGTATTTTTAGCAAAATTACCATATTGTTGATGTGCATTTCCAAACATTTCTCCCGTTTTTTAAAATAAATTTCAGCAGAGCTTCACTCCCTTCTCCTCCTCCTCCCCCCTGTTTGACTCTCTTCCATCCCCCCTCACTGGGGAACTATTCATAGCTTTAAAATGTTGACAGTTTTGGTTACATATTTTTCCTTCCCCCTTTGCCAGAACTCATAGACTACAGAGTAAGTAAAGGCAGGCTTGTACACTCAATGAGTGCTTTATAGCTACAGAAAACAAGAACTAGTGGTTAGATCTCAAGAGGATTGGATGTTGTTTGTAGACATTCTAAAACGGTAAGCCTCAAAATAGCATTGAGACGACGTGACTCGGGTTGAATTGATTCTTAGGTTTGTCTGGCCCTGGATGGAGGACCATGTAGGCTGATTTAAGTGTAAGACATAGCCCCCCGCCCCTACCTTGGATGCAAAATTACCAGTCCCCTGCTCAGTTTTTTCCTTTCCTGAGGAATTGAGGAGTGAGAAGAGAAAAATGGCTTTCATGCAGTGACACCCTTAAGAATTTCCCCTAGTTTCTGTAGCTGCACTAGCATTCGTCATAGTTTTAGCAAAATGCTAGAGCGCTCTTGAGATCTTCTGGATTTAATCTGGCTCACTTGGCGGCTGAGCCTTCCCATTTTATAATGCCAGCTTCTCCTAGAATGTATCTGAATGGTTCTCTCTGTGTGGAGAGCCGGTTTGGTGTAGTGGTTAGGAATGCGGACTTCTAATCTGGCGAGCCAGGTTTGATTCTGCGCTCCCCCACATGCAGCCAGCTGGGTGACCTTGGGCTCGCCATGGCACTGATAAAACTGTTCTGACTGAGCAGTGATATCAGGGCTCTCTCAGCCTCACCCACCCCACAGGGTGTCTGTTGTGGGGAGAGGAATGGGAAGGCAATTGTAAGCCGCTTTGAGCCTCCTTCAGGTAGGGAAAAGTGGCATATAAGAACCAACTCTTCTTCTTCTTCTAGTATAGTGTGTAGTAAGTATATCATATTAGATATATTGGACTCCTTGGGGGTGAACATCTGTCTTGCATTTATTCAAATTTATTCCTTAAAAACAGAAACCTGCCTTTCTCCCAAATGGTGGGACTCCAGGTGAGTCGCACCAGTAAAAACAGTGTGAAACTTTAATCCTTGAAAACAACGGAGTTAAAAACAGCCATTATTTAAATACCATGGGCAGACTTGGTTTAGCACTGGGACACATAACTAAGCCCTATGGATGCTTTTTGTTGCCAAAATCAATATGGGAGGGAAAGGGCTCCTGAGGTGAACTTGTGGAAAACCATCATAAATCATCTGGTAAGAAGTACCTCCCACGCCTCTCGGTGTGCTTCCTTAACAAGTTCCACATTGTTTTGCTTCTGGAAGTGAACAGAAAGTTGTACAGGGCGAGTTGTGTGTTGGTGCCGGGTGGCAGAGGTGTGTAGTTGTTCTCTGGGGACCATCCAGAGCTTGGCAGTTCCCAACGGTTCATTTTCAGAGAGGGGAAGGTGTTTGTGCCGGAGTAGCAGAATGGACCTCAGAAATGCCATAGTTTTCCACAGACCTCAGCCAAGAAAAGTGTGTCAGGACAGGAAGCCTTGTGTGCTCGGAGCTTTGTGGCTCAGACAGTAAAGAGCTGGGTTAATCCAAAAGCTCCAGCGCGGCACGCACCCACCTCGTGCTTGGCAGCCGACGCTCCCCTGGGCGCACACTCGCCTTGTTCAGGCTGCCTTTAACATTTTGATAAAATCGCTCCTGCAATTTTGTGTGTTTAAGAGGTTTTATTTTAGGATGCTTGAAGCGGCTGTGACGTGGGGAAAAGAGCCACTGCGTCACTTTTTCCTTGAAGCTCCTTTTTTGAGGCCTTTCGGTGGAACTCGGTGGGACATGATGGCCCTCTTTAAGTATTTGAAAGGTTGTCACTTGGAGGAGGGCAGGATGCTGTTCCCATTGGCTGCAGAGGAAAGGACACGCAGTAATGGGTTTAAACTACAAGTACAATGATATAGGCTAGATATCAGGAAAAAAATTTTCACAGTCAGAGTAGTTCAGCAGTGGAATAGGCTGCCTAAGGAGGTGGTGAGCTCCCCCTCACTGGCAGTCTTCAAGCAAAGGTTGGATACACACTTTTCTTGGATGCTTTAGGATGCTTTGGGCTGATCCTGCATTAAGCAGGGGGCTGGACTCGATGGCCTGTATGGCCCCTTCCAACTCTATGATTCTATGAACTCAGCAATGAGATTTCTGAAAGTTAATAAGCGAGGTGGTGGGATGCAAGCTTCATGGGGAACCAGGGTGCCCTCGGACCGAGAAGCATGACAATAGCAGAGGTGTTACAGTTTGGTCCTGTTTTGTTTTGCATGCACAACACTGGCTATTTTTACTTCTCAGGTAGCATTGGCTCAGCCTATGTCGGCCCTTTTCAACCTTTTGACCATGGAGAAACCCCAGTCAATCGATAGATCGTTGACTGTTTCGATTGTGGAGAAAGAGACCTGTACAGCAACAGGGGAAGTGGTTCCAGTGACATCTAGTAATGTCACTGGAGCCAGCTTGGTGTCGTGGTTAGGAGTGCGGACTTCTAATCTGGAGAGCTGGGTTTGATTCCCCACTCCCCCACATGCAACCAGCTGGGTGACCTGGGGCTCACCTCAGCGCTGATAAGGGTGTTCTGACGAGCAGTGATGTCAGGACAGCTGCAGAATTATTCTTAAGGCCAGTGAGGATGCAGGGCTGTTCTAGGACAGGAACCACCTGCTTGAATCTGATCCCAGACTGATCTGCAGTAGCAATCCAATATCTTAGTCTTTCCTCCCCATGAAATTGTCCGTATTTTCCCTCTACCGTGGAGTGTGCTATTTCTGAAGGCTTTGCACTGGGACAGGAAATCTAGTTGGGCTTGCCAGCGCTGATAAAGGTGTTCTGACGAGCAGTGATGTCAGGACAGCTGCAGAATTATTCTTAAGGCCAGTGAGGATGCAGGGCTGTTCTAGGACAGGAACCACCTGCTTGAATCTGATCCCAGACTGATCTGCAGTAGCAATCCAATATCTTAGTCTTTCCTCCCCATGAAATTGTCCGTATTTTCCCTCTACCGTGGAGTGTGCTATTTCTGAAGGCTTTGCACTGGGACAGGAAATCTAGTTGGGCTTGCCAGCGCTGATAAAGGTGTTCTGACGAGCAGTGATGTCAGGACAGCTGCAGAATTATTCTTAAGGCCAGTGAGGATGCAGGGCTGTTCTAGGACAGGAACCACCTGCTTGAATCTGATCCCAGACTGATCTGCAGTAGCAATCCAATATCTTAGTCTTTCCTCCCCATGAAATTGTCCGTATATTTTCCCTCTACCGTGGAGTGTGCTGTTTCTGAAGGCTTTGCGCTGGGACAGGAAATCTAGTTGGGCTTGCCAAGAAAAGCCCCTGTCATTCTTCCTGCTTGACTTTTTCTAGGAATGCAAGTACCATTAAGGAGACGAGCCAATTAGATGAAAGTGAAACTTTACTGTCGCTCTCCCCTCCCTTTTCCCCGCCTGCCTATAGCTGAGCAGGTGCCAGAAAGGCAGATGGCGTGAGCGGCATCGGTATCCGTACAAGTCCTAGGAAGAGGCCCTGTGCTAGATCCCCGCAAAATGCTGCTACCAGCATGACGGGATGTGGGAGGTGTGAAGGATTTTTGCCCCTTCCCCTCCCTTAGTTCAGTCTTAAAAGTGAGCATGCAGAGAAGAATCAAGCCGTTCTCTAAAGCCAGGAAAGCAGACAGTGTGGAAGTACATCCTGGCATCCTAAACAGCGCTGGCACATGGCAGACAAAATCTGCCGAACACTGGATGCTGAGTTTGGAATTGCCGCCCACTTGGACAGTCTCCAAAACCGTGGTTGCATTCAGTCGCTTTTGACAGAGGGAGGGGAAAAAAGAGGGCCAATTTTTTTTTTGTTCTCCATAAACGTACGGTGTGAATGTCTCTTGTATGACTAAAAGGACCTGGTTTCCATATGAAAATTTGCAGCCTGTACTAGCAAAGGACTTTGAACAAAAGGAAGACAGGAAGTTGCCAGGGAATTTTAAACAGCAGCGGTTTGCCAGGAGAAGAGAATGGGAACAACAGACAACACCTGGTTGCATTAAAATCTTTCTCCAGGAAAAATTGTGTCGTTTCTGGCCCTCAAGAGAATAGGCCTCAACATGAATGGGTCACACAGATGCCTCCTGTTCTCTCTCGCTTACGCTGTGTGCCTAGAGCGTTCCTTCCTGGCAGCCACATGGGGCCACCTCTCTCTTTTAATTTAAGCCCCTCTTTAAAACCCACCTCTTTCGTGAAGTTTTTGGCTTCATGCCATTGTCCCTGTCCTCAGCTGAAATGGAGCCAAAGTACATTTCCCTTCCTCTTTTCCTGCTGCTCCACTCTCGGTTGAGATTTGGACTGAAAGCTCCTTGGGGCAGGGATTTCTGAATGTTACTTTATAATGCGCCCTGTACGTTTTTAGAACAATATGAACCTCACACTCGCAAGAGGCTGCAGGCAGGGTGAAAGAGTTACAAGCTGAACTGATCACCAAGGCTGGAAGTCCAAGCCTCTGGCGTTCCTGGTCAGAATTACAGCTGATCTTTGAAGAGAGACATTAAGAGCAGAATGAGACATTTCCTCCAGTTTTGTCTTTCCCACATGACACTAATGTGGGGCTGAAGGACATTTGTGGGGAAGCATCAATGGATGGGGTTGGGGACGACTCACCCTTGCTTCCCACCAGTCGTAATCTGTGGATCCCATTCTTCTGCCACTTTAAGCCTTCCACCACCACAGTTGGATGCTGACATTCCTGGAGATTTGGAGGTGGCTCTCATGGGTGGTGGGCTGTGGGGAGTATAATGCCACAGAGTCTGTCCTCTAAAGCAGCCATTTGCTCCAGGGGTATAGATCTCTGTTGTCTGGCGATCAGATATAATTCCAAGAGATTTTCATGCCCCATGTGGAGGTTTGTAAAAAAAGTCACTGGAATTGCAGACCCCTCCTCTCCCCGGTCTGAATGTTCCACATTGGAGAGGAAAGGTATGTTTGGGGCGAACACGGTAAAGGCACTTTGAATCGGCTTCCTTAGCCCAAGAATGCATTTCTTCCTCCTTAAGTTGTTCAAGGGACCCACTGATTCATTCTCTTCTCCTGCTCACACCGGCCTTGTAGATCGACAGGACAGAGACAGCCGTGAACAACCTCAACCCAGCCTTCTCCAAAAAGTTCATCGTCGAGTACCGCTTTGAGGAAGTGCAGAAGCTGAAATTTGCCTTGTTTGACCAAGACAAGTCGAGTGTGCAGCTTTACGAACATGACTTCCTGGGGGAGTTTTCCTGCACCTTGGGAACGGTGAGTTGCCACTGCATCCCATAATGCTCCAGTGTTTCACGTTGGCTTCCAAGCATTGAAGTCCCTTTGGCAGATGGATAGTACCAGTTTGGGCAAGGAAAGAAAGTATAACGTTGCCTTGTGTGTATGGAGCTTCTTCAACCTGGAGATAATTTCCATTGCCCACTACAAATGCTGAGGCACTTGTGTTTATTGTCAGTCAGTATGTTTATTCGGTCAATGGACTCATATAAATAATACATCTATAGTTGTGTTTATTGTAATTTATTTATTCCTTTATATCCCCACCTTTCTCTCCAATGAGGACCCAAAATGGCTCATGTCATTGTCCTCTCCTCCCATTTATCTTCATGGCAGCTATGTGAGGTAGCTTAGAATTAGCGAGTGTGGTTGGTCCAAGGTCACCCAGCAACTTCCCTTGGCAGGAGTGGGGATTTGAACTTGGATCTTCCAGTTACAAGTCCAGCATGTTGACAACAGAGTATCTACTAGGAGGTTCCCCCCCCCCCGCCTCAGACACAACAGTTACCTTCCTTTTCTTCCAGGGGACTGACTTTCTTTCTTTCTTTCTTTCTTTCTTTCTTTCTTTCTTTCTTTCTTTCTTTCTTTCTTTCTTTCTTTCTTTCTTTCTTTCTTTCTTTCTTTCTTTCTTTCTTTCTTTCTTTCTTTCTTTCTTTCTTTCTTTCTTTCTTTCTTTCTTTCTTTCTTTCTTTCTTTCTTTCTTTCTTTCTTTCTTTCCAGCAGTTGCAAAATTGTCATAATATTATAGCAATCAGTTGTCATGATCTTCAAGTTCCCCACTCTCTTCTAAAAATAAATGAAGGAAACTCCCAGTGTGTTTCTGGTCGTCATTGCCCAGCTATGACATGAGGACAGTAAATGAGGTTGTTAGGTCCTCAGGCCTGAAAAACACAATCTGAAGTAGTTTGGTAGCTTAAGTACAAACCATCCCAATCCCATACAACCCCGAATCACACCCCCATACTCCTGATAGTACATCCTCCCCGAGGTGCTGTGCCACCTTCATTTTCACATGAGTAATCACACCTTCGCAATCACCTCTGAGGGAATATTTTCCCCAAACCTTCATTTTGAGGGTTCT
Source organism: Paroedura picta (assembly GCF_049243985.1). Lineage (NCBI taxonomy): Eukaryota > Metazoa > Chordata > Lepidosauria > Squamata > Gekkonidae > Paroedura > Paroedura picta. Next base: position 23,449,340 of record NC_135382.1, on the reverse strand, counting down.
GAAGTGGGGCGTGAGGAGAATGTGCAGCGCCCTGCGCTGATTGCTTTCTGAGGTGCTTGCTTGGTTGTATTTTGACCTTTGCTCCTTGGCTTTCTTAAGATTTTCCTTAATCCTTCCCCATGTCCAGAGGCCTGAGAGCCTAGTTGAATAGACTTTGAGGCGGATAATTTGGCAACAGGGTGGAATGTCCGATTTTTCGCTCTTTTTAATTTTGCATTTACGTCAGATTGCTGTCGGCTTAGTCGGGCGGTTGTGATGCACCTGATTAATTCTGGGACTGGATTATGAGGAGGAGGCACTGCCTCCTTCTGTGCCTCTCCAGCAACCTCAGTTGCCGAGTGAACTAGGAAACCAAAGAGTTGGGGAGTAAATCCCTCGCCTCGTGGCATGTGAGGTGCCTGCCTGCTGAGATCAGGAAGAAAAGTCTGAGCTAGACTATGGAAATATCCCCTGTGGAGCTGTGCTGTGAAAATTTCTGCTCCATGGCAGCCTTTCTGCCTCTCTTCTCAGCAGTAGGCAAGTCGGAATGTTTTCCACACACCCCAGATGGACGTTTTTGAGAACGGACTTTTGAACCGGGCACTTTGAGCCCGCAGCATGTCCGAGGCAGACACATAGTTGAACCTTAACCACGTTGGTGGATGTCCCACTGCTTAGAACAAGCCTGTGGAATGCCTGCCTATTAGTATGTGACACGTTTCTCTGTTTTCTGTTCATTTCCCCCAGATTGTCTCCAGCAAAAAGATGACAAGAGCCCTCCTTCTGGGGAATGGGAAACCTGCTGGAAAGGGAATGATTACGGTATTGTATCAAAGAGAAGCCTTGACCCTCTGGGTTTAAATCTCAGCCCGCAACTGCACAAAGCAGAGTGGTTTGGGGGGCATGAAAACGTGTGCTTCGTTTTGGCAATACAGTTTCTTTTTTATCCTTGTGATGTGGGAAAGGAAAGTTGAATTCCTTGCAGCTATGCCGGGCAGGATAGAGAAACAGGTGGGAGGTGGATGGCCTGAGCCACAAAAGAAAATCCCAGACCCTGCTCCCAGACCCCAAGGATATCCCTCTTAGATCAATCGTATTACTTGTCTGTAGAATTTGGCTCTGAACAAAGTTGGGTCCATGGAGCAAAAGGGAATGGGGGAAGCAGGAAGAAGTTTTATAGGCACCTTTGGGCTTCCACATGAGTAAAGAACCCCTGTGGGGACATGACTCGCAGAGCAGGGGTGCACACGTGCATTACTTGTTACACTGAAGCGCACGTCACAAGGGAGGGATTGCAATTTTTATTGGTGGCAGGGTGGGGCAGAATTTGAAGTTGTTCCACAAGGACCGTTTACGCACTGGAGGTTTCATGCCGAGCTACAGGCTGGAGTTTTAGTTGCGGGAGGTTGCACCCACATGGGGGAGCATTTGTCCTGGTGCACTTCATCCGCCCTCGATTTGTGCCCCTGCATGGGAACTGGGGCAGTGAAGTTCCCAGTGCGTAAACGGTCAAGGTGATCGAGAGTTTAGGCTTTCTACGTATTGGCCTGTATCCTACTATGTAGCAAAGCTGTGAGCCTTCTTCCAGCCCAAATTGGCACTCCTCCAGTTTACGTGGGAAAAGGGTTTCCAGCTTCGCTGAATGGAACAGCAGGGCACAGACAGCAGCCTTGACACCTCACAGCACTCCAATGGTATACAACAAATGAAGAAACGGTTCAGCATTTTTGAGCCCCAGCGATTCTGGTAGCAAAAAGTATGCTTCCATTTGCTGCGGGGGGGAACAGTTGGGTTAGGCTTTTGACTGGGTAGTCTCTAAAATAAATGATATATAATTAAATTAGTATAAAATCAATTGTAGGGAGAGAAAGGGAGGCAGAGGTGCATACCCCCATGCTAATATGTCTCCTGTTCAGATTCTTGCGCACTCTGCCTGTGTCTGAGACCGCACTCAGGTAATAGGGCTGATTTGTGAGGGTGATAGCCAGCCAGTTGCTTGAGATACAAGGGCTGGTACTTCCTACCTAGCAACAGGTCTCTTAGCAACAATTTTTCTTCCCTTGGACACAGAACTACGCCTTTCCCCATCATAGACATACTTGGCTAGTTCTCCAACTGAACAGAAGCAATCTCCGCTTCTAGAATTTACGCTTACGAAATCAGGAAATGGACACTTTGTTCCACACTAATATAGTAATTATTGTGAATCAGAGGATTGCTGTACACATTTGACTGCTGGTTCTTAAACAGTGCCCTGGAATCCACCAGCATTCTTTCTGTGTTATAAAATAAAAATTTGGAAGAGCAGAATGTTTCAACCACATTCTGAACCGCAGGAGGTAATCCTCCTCCCTTGCCTCCTGCCCAGTTTTACTTTTAAAATGTAAACTAGAATGTGGCTTGCCTCAACAACCATATAAGCGACCATGGTGGGACTTTCTGAGAAATGTCTTGCTTCTGTCTTTGGGCGTATATATGCACATACCTGCATACAGGTTGCAGGAGGGAGCTATTGCACAGTCAAGTGATTTCTGCAAAGAGTTGTTTAAACATCAGGGCAGGAACCACTGTCTTCTCTTGTTGGCTCCAGAACGGCCTTGTATTTTCATACACGCCGCTGGCTTGAGACATTCATCGGCACATGCCCATTGCTCATGGTAGCCCGTGAAGCTTGTTGTGTACCTATGGCTTCGAGGAATGGTTTGTACATGCCAGCTGTCTCAAGCAGAATCCATGCATGGAAGGTGTTACGCAGTCCCTGCCATTATGGCAAATTCTTAAGACACCAATTTTTTTATCCCATTCAGTAAATCAAAACAAGCATTTACCTTGTTTTCGCTATGTTCTTCCTCAGTGACTCTTATGATAAATAAAAGTATTTTCCATATCAATATAGTTGTCAATTGTTGTAGACCGTATGGGTTATGTCCACTGGATCCCCGTTGTCTGTTTTGAGAATAAAGAAGCTTTTGGTTTCAATTGATATTAGTAGACAAGAAAAAAATTGCCAGCGATATTGACACAGAAAATACTTTTATTTATCAAAAGAGTCACTGAGGAAACATAGCGAAAACAAGGTTAATGCCTAGGAACTTGTTTTGACTCACTGAATGGAATGAAAAGTTGGCGACTTAAACAAGAATTTGCCATTGTTAGTTTCATCTCTTTGGCTTATTATTGACTGATGGGTCGTTTCTACGCTTTGTTCCTTTATGTGTCTGTGGCAGCTCTTTTCTTCTAGCAGGTGCTGGATATATGGATGCTGGAGGCCCAATCCAAGGCAAAGTGCCCTTAGTTGCACAGAGGAATGTGTGTGTGTGTGTGTATGTGTGTGGTGGGGATTGGGATCGTGCTCACAGGCTTCTGTGCCCAACTTTCTTAAGTGCATTTGTTTGGATCCAGCGATGTCCAAGCAGAACCAAACTATCTCAAAGGTAAAGGTATCCCCTGTGCAAGCACCGAGTCATGTCTGACCCTCATGGCAGACTCAATACGGGGTGGTTTGCCACTGCCTTCCCCAGTCATTACCGTTTTGGGTACTCATTTTACCGACCTCGGAAGGATGGAAGGCTGAGTCAACCTTGAGCCGGCTGCTGGGATTAGCATAGTAAAATTATGCTTGTCTACAAGAGGATGCTGCACAGTGACAGGTGTCATTCCTATGACCAGGAATGTTAAAAAGTTGCATAAAATACACATAAACCAAACTAAACACCTTTCAGCCATAAGGCCTTTCTCATTTTAGATTTAAATCAGTTTCAATACCAATTTGTAAAGAAACAGTGATTTGGCTCCTCTCTGCAGACAGCCGTGTGGTACTTGCTTTCTTCTTTTTTCCTCCTGTGTGCCAGTTAATGCATTCTTCTCTTCTTCTGAATATCTGATAGCCGGTGATATTGTTTGTGTGTGTGTGTGTATGTGTGGGAGGGGGTGTTTGTTCTATTCCACAGGGTTTGTTTTGATGGCTTTATTCAATGAAAACTGCCTTGGGGGCTTTATTATTTCCTTTAATGAAGCAGAAAAAAGGTATACGATTGGTTGGGAGGACACCTGGATAGTTACCACCAACCTTGATGAAGCGAAACCGATCTGGATTTGGTGCCTGGACGGGAAGCGGTTTCCGGCATGCCCTGCCTTGAATTCCAATAGGAAATAACTTACCAATTAAGGAAACAAGTAGATGCGTTTTGAGAGTGTCTCAAGTAGATTCTTCCTCCCTAATGTCACAGTGGCTTCAATAAATTTTGTTAAAAGCTTCAAGAAACGTAGTGTGCAACACAGGAAGCATCTGTTTTTAATTTTAGTCCATCTGGATGGCGGATTGGAAAGTCTGAGCGTAGATCTATTTGTTCCGACAGCTAGAAAATCTCAGTAGCATCTTAGCGGCTATATTATTGATCACAAGTTTTGTCGCCTCAAAACTGGGCACCCAAGCCCTTCTATTCTCCCAAAGCAAGAACGTGGGTGGTATAATGCACAGGTAGTAAACCTGTGGTCCTCCAAATGTTCATGGACTACAATTCCCATGAGCCCCTGCCAGCATTTGCTGGCAGGGGCTCATGGGAATTGTAGTCCATGAACATCTGGAGGACCACAGGTTGACTACCCCTGATATAATGAACGATCTCACACCCACTGGCTTGGGATTTAGGCCCCTTATATTTTCCTTCTGAATAAATGTGCAAAGGGGGTCACCCTTCAAAAAGGGCCCCTTCCTCAGCATTTGTGGAGTAATCTGTGCTGAGCTGTGATAAACCTAGAACAACATTGTGTATTTGAGAAGAAGGAACCACCCCCCAACTAAATGTTCTCATACTCTGGTGAAAGTGATGAAACTGAAAACAGCATGTAAATAAGGGGGGTGGGGTTGATTTGCTCAAAGGAGAAGCAGAACCAAAATGGATTTTGGGACTCCAAGCCATCAGGATGAAAACTTGAGAACCAACCCTACATTTTCCAAATCTAAAGGCCAAACTCACAGTAGGTCTTTGGTCCAGATTGGACCAGAGCTCTCCCTGCTTTGTTATGCAAATTGCCGCCCGCTCTGATTTGTCTGTGCCACGGTGGGCTTTCATCCCGTTTCCTGATCAGGCACGGTCAATTAATGCCACTTCTTCTCAGCATGGCTCTCCCCTGCACACAGCCAGTCGCCAATCAAGCAGGAAATTGTACTGGTAGGAAACAGCCCCAACTTGCATAAAAGTTTTTTTCCTCCTCCAGCGGCTTGGTAAGTTCAAAGCCAGCTGCATAGTTGTGAAGCTAGTGCCCAGTTTAAAGTTCAACAGAGGCCTTTTTTCCCCTACCCAGTGTCCTTGTAAACAGGAGCCTGGTCAACTTGGGAGCATATCTCTCAAGCTTTTGCTTCTACTACAGAGAGCCAGTTTGGTGTAGTGGTTAGGAGTGCGGACTTCTAATCTGGCATGCCGGGTTCGATTCTGCACTCCCCCACATGCAGCCAGCTGGGTGACCTTGGGCTCGCCACAGCACTGATAGAGCTGTTCTGACCGGGCAGTGATATCAGCGCTCTCCCAGCCTCACCCACCCCACAGGGTGTCTGTTGTGGGGAGAGGAATGGGAAGGCGACTGTAAGCTGCTTTGAGCCTCCTTCGGGTAGGGAAAAGCGGCATATAAGAACCAACTCTTCTTCTACATCATACTGTCTCTCTGGTCCACTTGGAAGCATATAGCTCAGGAAATTGCTTGCACTGCATATCTCTCTCTCAATGTACTTTCTGCTGAGTACCAGTCCACCCAGGTCCCGTCAAGCATGGGTCCTGCGATCTGGGAATCTCATGGAGACCCAATTCAGATTGGGACCATGACTCATGAGGAGAGGCAGCTGAAATCTGCCCCCCCCCCGGGCTCTGGGAGTGGCTGTTTGCTGCATTATGGAAAACGCATCATTGTTACGTGTAGAACTGTAACCCTGGGGTGGACCCATGAAAAGCATAGGTCATTAGGTCTTCAGCATCCCTCAGCAGGGTTGTTGTTGTGGGTAGCTGCGTTGGTCTGAAGTAGCACAACAAAAACTGAGTCCAATAGCACCTTTAAGACCAACAAAGATTTATTCAAGGCGTGAGGTTTCAAGTGCATGTACTCTTCCTCAGAGTAAGTGAGGCCAGGAATAAATGTGGATGAGGGTTTTTAACGGTTTTAAAACCGTTTTAAACGGTTTTAACGGTTCACGTTTTTAATGGTTAAACATATGCGGTCAGGAAGTGATGCCAATGTTGCTGACCTCACAGGCCTCTCTGGTTGTAGCTGCAAAAACCATCCACTGGACATCGATGTTGCCAAAGGGCAGCGGAAAGTGGGCTTATAGCCCCCTCCTTTGACTAGCTATTTTAATGGCTCTGAGGATCAGATGTCTTCTCCCCCCCTCCCCAGTCTCCACTTTGGCTCCCTTTACAGCAGGAGTAGTCAAACTGCGGCCCTCCAGATGTCCATGGACTACAATTCCCAGGAGCCCCCTGCCAGCGTTCGCTGGCAGGGGGCTCCTGGGAATTGTAGTCCATGGACATCTGGAGGGCCGCAGTTTGACTACCCCTGCTTTACAGGCATTTCTATCATACCTCTCAGTATTGTCTTGGCACTCCTTTGCTAGGCTCTGCCTACTTCTCCTCTGTTTACACGCTCCCCTCAGATGGCTAGAAGTGAACGTCATAAAAATGGATGGCTCGGTTTGCGGTGGGGCAAGGAAAGTAAGAAGTAAGACTTTCGTGGCTTCCAGCCAAGATGGGAGAGCTCCGTGGCGTTTTCTCTCCCCCCTGCTCCAGTGCTGAGGGAATGTTTTGCCTTCTGAGTGCTTTTCTCCCTCACTGGTTTGTCTTTCAACAGTCTGCTGCTTCAGGCATCCCCCAGGTAGCGAAAGCTTTAATGGAGACGTCCTCTCAAGACAAGAAAGGGTTTGCAGGCTGGCGTTCCAAATGCACATTGTACACAGCTCTGCCCTTAAAAACCTGCTTGGCTTATGGATCAAGGCAGCGTATGCCTTGCATATATTTGGAATGGCACCTTTGATTTGCTGCCTGCTCCATGGAGTGTGTTAGGAGCAGATAGCCTCTGTTAATCTGGAGTAATTGGGTTCATTTCCTGAGCATCTAGCATCCTGGCTTGAGGCTCAAAGAGGAGCAGATGTAGCCCAGAGGGTGGCCATGCTGTCCTTGCTCTGTGTCAGAGCCTGGGGGGCCTCAATCCCCCTCCACAAGTAATTGGAAGTGATGGCAAGGAGACCCCCCCCCAGGGGCCATTAGGACAGATTAAGGTCAACAGAAAACCATTTTGAAATGGGCTAAAACCTTTTTGTCTGACCCCCGTTTTAGCAGGGGACCAACTTCACCTTTTTGCAGCATGCCGCATTTCCTGGTCTTTAATCACATTTGCCTTCAAAACAGCCCTTTGAGGCAGTACACCAGGGTTCCTATCCTCCCCCCCCCCCCCCCCCCGTGCCTTGTTCAGGGTTTCTGTGAGGGAGAGGAGGGGTGAGGAAGCTACTCTGAGGCTTCTTTGGGTAGTAAAAAGCAGGATACAAAAATCCAGCTTTTCTCCTTAATTTGTTTTGAACCAGCAGTATCTTTCATAAGCACAACTCTGAAAAAAAAATGATTCAAACATGTTTGTAAGGCTCTTTGTCTCTCTCTCTCACACACACACACACTCACACACACACACACACACACACAGTGTTGCCTGTCAGTGATGCTGGCCAAGGATGGGAGACACTTTCCACGACTGAGGAGGAATGACATGATGTGCTGATGTCACCCAGAAATGACACTGGGGATGTGGGAAGGGTGACCTTCTGGCTTTTGGGCAAAACTCTGTGGTGGAATTAGCTTCTAACCATAGAGTTTTGCCCAGAAACCAGAGCACTCTCCCATATGCTGACATCACTTCCGGGTGATATTTACATGTCACATTAATTTGCATTCTTTCAGTTGGGGGGATTTGGGGGGGGGAAGTACCTTCAGAAAGCCTGGCTCAGGGGACCTGGCAGCTCTACTCTTTGTTTGCTAAGGTACCATTTTGGTGGCGTTTTGTTCCTTTTCATGCGGTGCTAGTTGGTTTTATTAGAAATTCCTACCTGAAGTGGTGAAGCAATCTATCCAGAGGGCACAAGGTTGTGCTGTGTGTGTGTTGGGGAGAGCTCTTCTTCAAACTCTAACCCTGGTGTCCCGCCAGACTGTGTCTCTGGCACCACTGGCCAGCTGTTGAGAAAAAAGTTGCGTGGGGGTTTATTAGGAGAGGGCAGCTAAGCAGCCAGCTCTTTGGAGATGATCCATGTTGGAAGGAAACAGCGCAGTCGGGCTGCTGCCAGCACGTGTAGGTGGACTTGGCTGACTGTGAAACAGGCATCGTGGAGGCTCGCCGGAGAAGGCCGGCAATACAATCGCCTCCTTCTGTGCAGGCTGTGCTTTCTGCGAGAGCCACCCTAGCAGTGCTCATGAAGTCTTAGAAGCTGAGCTTTTTCTCCCACGGAATGAGAACCCGAGAGTGAGTGCCTTTCAGAAGATCTAGAACGCCATAAGCTACGAGTAGCATTTGTTAAAACAGCCTTACTCGCTGTTAAGAGATTATTTCACAGAATCGAAGTTGGTTTTGAAAACATTAAAATTGATGTCCCTTGAAAAAGCTAAAGAGCGAAACACGTTGGGACTTGTTGCATATCAAAGATACAAGGCACTGGCAAACATCCTCTACGACTGCATTCCTCTTGACTAAGGATAGACATTCTGGTATGCAGAAAGGGAGGTACCATGGACTGGCTGGCATCTAGATTGGTTGGCAGCTGAAGGGCCAGGAACACTGCTTCTCTTTGCTGGCTTGAGGCCGCCCTATCCGTGGCATGCAAATCGACAAGGCCAGAAGAACCCCAAAGGTCCATCTATATGTCATGGTTACCTTATCCATCTCCCCCCCCCCCACCGCCTTTTTTAAATTTTTGCTAGAAAACCACTTCAGAAGTGGGAGGAGAAACTAACTTTTTCCTTGCATGTTGTCTCTTCCTTCTAATGGCCACATTTTCCAGCAAGGAAATGAGCTGTGCTTTGAATATACACATGTTTGCATTTCCTGAATTGCTTGGCCCACTCTTGCATGCATGCCAAAGGAAATGTAAAAGTTTCTTTAACCTCCTCGTCTCCAGTGAGAACAAGCATAGCAATGGGAGAGTCCCTATGGGCACCGCAATGTCCCCACATTGCTAGATTTACAGTGTGCAACACCAGTCTTGCCAAGCGCCACCACCCACCCTATTATACAGATGGCAGTTGAAGTATTTCCCGAAAGGAGAAGAGTTGCTTTTTAAAAACGTGGCAGCCCAAAAAGCCCAGCATAGGCTGGACACGTCAGAGCTTGGAAGCTGTGCAGGATTGGCCACAATTAGTATTTGGATGGGAGACCACCAAGGAAGAGCAGGGTTGCCTCGTGGAGGAGGGCAATGTCAAACCACTTCTACTTCTCACTTTGCCTTGAACTGCCCCATGGATGGGGTAACCATGAGTTGATTGTGATTGAACTGTGCTTTCTTGTTCACAAACAAGCAAAGAAAGACATCATGGCATCCACAAATTTAGTTCCACTTGCATATAAGAAGAGCCCTGGTGGATCGGACCAATGGTCCATCTAGTTCAGCATCCTGTCTCACACAGTGGCCAACCAGTTCCTCAGAACAGTCCATGATGGAACATAGAGGCCGAGGCCTTCCCCTGATGTGACCTCCTTGCTCTGTGATTGGTTCCCTTCCCCTTGGTTACCATGGCCACTGATAGACCTATCGCCCATTAATCTAATTCCCTTTTCAAGCTGTTTGTTCCTGTGACCATCCCAACATCCTATGTCAGTGAATTCAATGTTTTAATCACTTTCTGCGTAAAGCAGTATTTCCTTTTGCTTGTCTTGATCCTATTGCCCAGCAGTTCCACTTGATTCCCTTAAGTTCCAGTATTTTGGGAGAGCCTTATTTCTGTGCCACATCATAAACTAGCGTACAGGGCAACCTTATTTGCAGTGACTTTTTCATTTTGTTCCATTTCATTAGTATGTGAATCACCATTTCTCTACCCTTGCCGTTTTACACCCATGATTACTCTCAAACAGAGGGTTAACTGTGCCCTGGCTATCAAATGAGAACAGGATTTTTCAGTGTGTCCACATGATGTCATCTTTCAGTTTATTATATTTATATACCGCTCTCCCTGAAGGCTCAGGGCAGTTTACATCAAACAGGAACAATACAAATAACTCAGTTTAAAATACTACAATAATAACAATAATAACATTATAAACAATAGAACCTTGGGGAGAACAATAAGTCAATGCTTATTGATGGCCCAGTGGGGTGGGCAAGTCTGCAGTGATGGTTGTAGGAGGGAGGCCAATTGGAAGTGGTGGTTCTGGTCGACCTCAGCCTAATGGCGGTTTCCCTGGTGTTCCCAATACCCCTTTAGCTTCAGTCCCTCCAGAAAGGAGATGTTTGCCTGTAGTTTGGATGAGAAGGCATGGAATACCAAACTTCTCTACTCACATCTACTACCATTTTCTCTGTGTATCCCCTCTTACCCACCATTCCCCCTCCTTGTTCCTGGAGTGCTTTTTACCCTCCTTTAAAAAATGGTAATAGGTCCATTAGTATGGTGTCATAATACTATGCCTATGACCAATTTTGTTAATTAAGCTGGGAGAGAGCTCTCCAGCAGTCTGCAAAGGCAGACACAAGGGGTTCATCACTAAGCAGAACAGCAAGAAAAAAAAAGATTGGTGCAGTGGGGGAAAAATATTTCATTTGATTCAATGACCCCATAACGTTTTGCCTGTGCTTTGTCAGAGGCGTCTGTATAGTAATTTTGCAAAACACATAGAGGTCATTAAGCTAAATAAAATTTCCCCCCACTGCACCAACCAATTTTTTTGCCTTTTCTCATTCAGACAGAAAGGGATACAATAGTGATTATCCCTGCATGGATCCTGTATTACACTAAATGCCTAGCTAATCACTAGCAGCACATGTTGGATAACACACTTTCAATGTGCTCTTGCAGGTGGATTTTCCTGTGTGAAGCAGGAAAACCTATTCCTGAAGTGCATTGAAAACGCATTATCCAACGTGTGTGGAATGCGGTAGAGTCTGGAAGCCTCCTGGAATTACAGCTGATCCCCAGATGACAAATATCAGCTCCTCCAGTTGTCTAGGAGGGTGGATATTGTGACATTATATCCTGCTGTGGTTCCTTCCACCAAACTCTGTCCTTCACCAGCCCCCACTCCCAAATCTCCAGGATTTTGTTCAACCTGGAGTTGGCAGTGCTACTGCGTTCATACGGACAAGGGCGCAGAGGGACATCATCCCTACGTAGGAAGCTGCCTGAGGTTCAGGGTTAGATATTTAGGATGCTTTAGGATGCTTAGGGCTGATCCTGCATTGAGCAGGGGGTTGTACTAGATGGCCTGTATGGCCCCTTCCAACTCTATGGTTCTATGATTCTATAACTGGCATTTCAAAAAGTCCTGTGGGGAGGCCCAAATTGATGGTCCTGGTAGTTGGCCTTGAAATTCCCTATCATGGCTGATCCTATCATTCCCTATTATGCCACATGGGAGGGTTGAACAATTCCTGGAAATATGGAGGTAGATTCTGGGAGGGTGGGTTTGAGGAAGGGAGAAACCTCAGTGGAGCATTATGCCATAGAGTCCTCTCTCTAAAGCAGTTGTTTTGTCCAGGGGAACTGATCCCTGTAATCTAAAGATCAGTTATAATTCTGGAAGCTCTCCAGAATCCACCAGAGGTCTTGGCAACCCTATCTGGGGGTTGCCAGAATCCACCAGAGGTCTAGCAACCCTATCCGCATAGGCCAGGGGTAGTCAAACTGGGGCCCTCCAGATGTCCATGGACTACAATTCCCAGGCGCCCTTGTAGTCCATGGACATCTGGAGAGCCGCAGTTTGACTACCCCTGGCATAGGCCCAGTGGTCAGAAGAGAATGTGACCTCTGGTTCTGCACAGTGGTCATGACCACAAGCTTCTCCATATACCTTTTTTCTGGGCTGTTGTCTGACTTTGGGTTTCTAGCCCTGGGCCACTAATGAGGGAATAAGAACAGGCAATTACCAGCTCGTTGTGGGTTATCTCCACCAACAAAGATTCTGTGACTCACTGCTTTTTATTCAAATCACTTTGGAAAGCAAACATTTCTCTAACTGAGAAAAGCTATTTTCAGCTCTGGTCAATGCCATCATCCCCCCCCCCCCCCCATACCCTGCCTGCAGTGAGGCAAGACATTTTTCCATAATGTCATGTATTTTTTTAGACCCATCCTAGCCATCACATGCCCTTAAAAATTTCCAGCATGTGCTCAGATTAGGGAGGAAGTCAGGGGAATGTTTTTTTTTTTTAAGTAGTTGCAGTGCGGAGAAAACTCCAATTGTGCGAGTTGAATAAAATATACAAATTAACCGGATTAGTTCAACAATGAATGTAGCATACACACCAAGAATGCATATGATTGTCAGTGCAAAATAAGCAGATTTGCGTAACTTGTTCTGTAAGTCCAGTATCACTTTAGGGACCATCAAGAGTTTCAGGCTTTGGATTTTCAATTTATTTGTTTGTTTATTTATTTGATTTTTATACAGCCCTCCCATACAGCTTAGGAGGTTCACAGAAAACATTGCAGGAGTCATACATAGAACAGTCTAATCACATAACACAGTCATAAATAACATATCAACAATTATCTAACAGTGGCTTCAATAGAATGATAAGGCTGCTTCAGGTCATGGAGGGGATGTCAGAGATTGAACCAGCAGATGTTGTTGGGTGAGTCGGACTCAAGCAAATGCCTGGTGGAGGAGCTCCCTCAAGAGTGAAAGCTCACTTTGTGGAGTAGAAATGGAGATCCCTGATCCTTTTTATTCGTATCAGAAGCTGCAAGGGGTGTTGGGAAGAATGCTTGTGAGGGATGCAAAGATACTCTGTATATTGATTAGAGCAGAGGGAAAATGCCTTGAGGGCAGAAAATTAGCATCCCTAGATCCCTATGGGAGGAGGAGGGTGCGGGTTAAATTCAGCAATCTTGTGTTGTAATTTCCCCATGAAATGTTTTTATCTGAGGTCAGCGATGGAATGACCTGGAAGATTAAAGCGTTCTCCCACTGGGTTTTGATTGCTGCATTTTTTAAATGATGGATTTATGTCCATTTATATTCTTTTGCGCAGGGACCGACTTGTTTATCCAGTCGGAAATGGCTAGATTTAAAACACACCCTTTTACCAGCTCTGCAAGCCCAATCTGAATCATCCCTGCTCCCCTGTGTTGTCTTCTAAGCTGCCTAGGTTGACTACGGGTCTGTGTAGAGAATGGGTAGGCAGAGAGAAGCTACTGGGCTAACCATTTCCCTGCTGGTTTTTTCCCTACTCGGCTGCCCCCGCTATAAGCTGCTTCACCCCCACTGGGAGAAAAAAATGTGGGGTCACTGTAGGCTTCGTCTGTGCATGAAAAAGCATCCTGGTGAACATGATTTTAAGATGAAAAGCTACTCCGGGAAGGGTTAACTCTCTCTCTCTCTGCTGAAATGCCTAATCTGCCTAGGCTGTATCAGTAGAAAAAGAGCACAAGTTCAGTAGCACCTTAAACCCTAACAAACTTTGTGCCAGGGGTTCTGTTCAGAATTGCCGTCTGTGAGATGTATAGTCTCCAGGGGAGGCCAAATGTTGGGGTCCCCATAGGTTTGGCTTGTGGGTGATAAAGTGGATTGGGAAATATAATTTTGAATTGAGCAGCTCTTGGGGAAGATAGATAGAGGCTCTCTCTGTCTACCTCTTTTCCACTCAGGTGTGAAGTCTGCCTAGAACACCTTGTAACATGTAACTGAGAAGCTGAGTTCACAGTGGCGTTTTAGCTTGTGCAAAGTGCCCGATGAATAGTTGATCTAAATGGAAATATTTGGTTTGGGTTCTCTGGCGCTAGGTCCAGGATTGTGAGCAAAGCAGCCATACTGGTCAGGTTAACTGGAAGCAATGGGGCACAGGAACAAAACACCCTTGGTGGACTCTGGGTAACTTTGGAGTCTCCAGCCAAGGGGTGGCCAAATGGTGGCTCTCCAGATGTCCATGGACTACAATTCCCATGAACCCATGCCAGTTCCCATGAGTCCATGGAATTGTAGTTCATGGACATCCGGAGAGCCAAAGTTTGGCCACCCCTGCAGTCCAGCCCAACACCCAAGCATGCTTCTGCCTCCCCCCAAGAGCTTTTATGTACGGTTCAGGTTGCTTCCTTTTGTAGTGAATAATAAATCATTGGTTTCCTGTTTTCTTTCAGATAGCAGCCCAAGAACTATCAGATAATCGCGTGATCACTCTCAGCATGGCTGGCAGAAAATTGGATAAGAAGGTATACTTTCCCCCCTCTTCAAATAAAATTCGCACTGACCCAATATGTCACAACAGATTATCAGATCTTATCTTCTTACAGTACATCTTCTCACATACTCTAGGCCTATGACACATACACACCCTTTGTGGCACAGTGGTTCTATTAATATTCTCCTGCAGAAATTTAGATCAGAAGGTTCTTGTGATAAGAAACTGTCTTTTTGTGGTTTCCCCTGGAAAGAACCATATAAATTGATAGTACTATGTTGCCAATAGCAGTCTGCATTGTCTGGTTTAGCCTGAACAAATTTTGAGTCCAGTAGCACCTGTAAGACCAACAAGATTTTATTCAAGGTGTGAGCTTTTGAGTGCATGCACACTTCCTCAGGCTATGATGTGGGAATGATCACAGTACAGATATCAGGAAAGAGTAAATTGGCAGTAAATTAGCAAACAAAATCATCAGTATAGCCAACATAAGGAGAATTCTGTTCACAACTGGGAAAGTGTCTACCATTAATCACTAGCCTTAACCTTTTTATTTCCCTTATATTTTTGTGAATGGCAATTGAACAGGAAAATGAACTCAGTTTGTTATTCTAGCAAGGCATTATTTGTTCTTCATTATGCTACGTATTTGTTGGATATATTAATGATGTTGTTTAGTAATTTACTGCTAATTTACTCTCTCTCATATCTGTATTCTGATGATAACACTAGAAATGTTAGATAAGGGATGACGCTAGAGACCTGTAATACACCAGACTCAGCGCTGCGTTTCCTACCTGTGTGCTTCACCCCACTACAGAACTACATGTTTGGAGGCAGGGGCTAGGAGGGTCCCTTTTCCCTAAGGACTGAGAATTCTCCTCCCTAAAAATACCCTCCAGAACATGTCAAGCCATTTTCCTTGCAGCTAGACTGCCTGGCTGAATATGTCAGATGGGGGGGAAGCATGACAATCTAAGGAGATTCGACAGGTACAGGCAAGGTTAAGCTTCCCCCCCCCCCCCTCCAATCCACTGGTTAGCACAGAGCATTTTAAAAGCGTATGTGAAAGAGAATCGATGTAGAGAAGAAGCAAATAGCACAGGTCTTTTTTTAAGGCACACAAATCCAGCCCACCACCTAGCCTGCTTGAAGCCCTCATTGACATCCCTTTCATTCCTGTTCCATGCAGCTTTTGTCATCATGAGGTCTAGGATCTTGCTAAAAGAAAAGCTGAAGTTTGCAGTGTCTGTATGATACCCCAGAGCACCTGTTCCAGGCATGGAAGGCAGTCAAGTCACTTTTGTTTGGAGATGCAGTCAGGCTTTGGGGTTTGTGTGCTTCTTGCAGAAAGACTGTGTTATAAATAACGTGTGCAAAGAAGCCGTCCTTTCAACTAGGAAATCTCTAAAGACTTCTTAAAAGAAGCCACGTAGAAATGGGGGTTATGGTCAGGTTTGTTTCCCGGGCTCTTTGATGCGCTGTACATCAAGGCTTATTGGCTATTGCTGCAGAGGAACTGGGAAAGGAGCTGCTCTGTGCTCGGCAGTGCACCATTGTGTGTTTTTTCCTCTGAAACGTCCCTTGATTTTATTTTCTTTTGCTCTGGCTTCAGGGGATTTTCTTTGCTAAAGTATTCATCTGGCAGTCTTTGCAGGGCCCCCTGGCTTTTATGCTCACCTGCGCCTCAGATCCAATGAGCGCCTTAGTTGCCATCCAGACTCTTTGTTGCTTAAAATAATGATTGGTATTTTAAAAGCCACTGTTCGATTGAAAGGCTCCTGAGAGAGCTGAGGTCTGGCTTTAAATAGGATGCTGGTTATAAAGAGAGAAACCTGACCCCTCCAGGATTCCATGTGTGCAGAGCTTCTGTGCCTGGTTTCTTATCGAGAACATTTGTTGCTTTTGAAAAGATCCACTGAGTTTGCTATTTGCTTGTACTTAAGTCTTGGGTTTCCTTGCTTCTCCTTAATCTGAATTGTAACTCAGGGAGAAGGTAGCATGAGCTCTTAGTTGCCTCTGATTTGCTACAGAATCATGACAGACTTTCTTTCACCTTCTGGTGATGACCAGTATTCCGCACACAATAGATAATGCACTTTCAATGCACTTTAGAAGTAGATTTTCCTGTTCTGCACAGGACTGCCAAAGCACATTGAAAGTGCATTATCCTATGTGTGCAGAATGGGGGGTTTGAGTGTCTGACAGCATCTTGGTTCTGCGCTGTTCCAGCTGTTTGTCACAAAGGTTTTTGTCTTGATCCTCCTAACCTCATAAGGGAAATGTTTTGCAATCACTATAATTTTAAGATTTAATCCATGGTTCTGCCAGGCATCAATACAGAAATTGTAATATTTACCATGGGTTTCCCCCCCCCCTGCTTTCACAGGATTTGTTTGGAAAATCAGACCCATTTTTAGAGTTTTATAAACCAGGGGATGATGGGAAATGGATGCTGGTTCACCGAACAGAGGTAAGGAAAGCACTTTGTTGTCATGAATGAACTATAATATGAGCCCATTCCATTGCAGTGAGAGACTTCTTTTGCTAACCAGCTTAGGATCCCAGAGTCAACTCCTTTCCTTCAAGTGTGTCCTGGGGAAGATTCCATCAGATTCCCACCCCCCAAAGACTTTGTCTACATGGCTGTAAAGTCCCGGACACACGACCACATATTGTTTGGAGTGTCCAGTCTTCTCTCCCAAAAGAATTTCAATCCAGTCATATTTGAGGGATTTAAATTCCAAAGTCATCATCGCCCATCATCCAATTAATGCTTTCAGAAAAGGATCCCATTAAACTTGCCAGGGGAGCCGATGCCCTTGGAAGCATGTTCCAAATAAATAACTTATGTTTGCAAGAACGGGAACATATTATTGTTTAATCTATTTTGTTTCCTTGGATTGTGTTTATGTATGCCAATAAAGGTTTTCTGAGTCTGAGAGTCCGTTTAGGATCTGTCTGCACAGAAGTTCATCCCTTTTCGAATTTTGTACTTAAAAATCCCTAATGCTTTTGACAAATGTGGGGCTGGGGTGAGGACCGATTAGGGTTGTCTGATGACAAAAAATATGATTCGTTTTTATGAGGTTAACCCTTTAAATTTCTTGCGCTGTTGGTAGCCCTGGAGGTTGGAGCTGTTCACTTGTTCTTTTTTAGGCCAATCCTAAACGTGTTACTTGGAAGGGAGTGTCATTGATAGTTTGCATACCTTGATCCTCCCGTCTTTAAAACCTTGAAATATTTTTAAAAGGTCTCACTGTCTGGGCAGATGGTGGTTTCAGACCATCTACTGAGGATGGAACAAAGCATTGGTTGGGGTCTGTATCCACATGCTGAGGATTCTCCATTCTGCATTCAGTGCCTTAAATGGAGAGGCACTAGAATTGGCAAAGGGCTCCCACATAGGAGGTTTCTCTGCACTCTTCTCAATCAGCCAGCAGTTCCCCTGCATTTCCCCCAGGCTGCACCACCTAATGGCTTTTGGAGGGTTTTTATAGCACAATAAGCAACTTACTGATTTTTTAAAGCCCTCTAAAAACACCTTGATGGGAAAAGGGCCATCATGGGAGGCTGATGAAAGAAAATGGAACCAATGTGGTCCTTTGAAAACACCTGCCTTCCTGTCCACAAGGTGTACTAACATGCTCGGACTGTATCTCAGTAAGGCGCTATAGTTAATCAGGTTTAAGACAGAGGTCCGTTCAGCTCTAACAATGATGGGCATTTTTGACAGTTTTAAGCCAACGGAGTTGGTTTTTAGTGCATTTCCAGGCACAATAATTTATCCTCAGTACAAAGGTCTGAAGGAGAACGTCATTACCTCTGCTGGAAAAAATATACGGGCCCCTTTTTCATAATGGGGTAAAAAAAAAAACCTGGAGGATTATTTTCAGCAGAAAAACAGCACAGAAGCAAAGGCGGAAGAGCCCCAGTGCGGAAGAGCTGCCTCCTTCGCACAGATTTGTGTTAGTACTGACACATCCATGAAGTGTGAATCTTGCGTGTGGGGTTGTAAGCATGCATCCTTCCTTCCACCCACACCAGGGTTCGAGCGTCTGACGGCATCTTGGTTCTACGCTGTTCCGACTGTGTGCTGTGGAGGTTTTCTACTTGCTCCTTCCGACCTCGTGTGGGATGTGTTTTACAATCATTATCATTTCAAGAATTCATCCATGCACTCAATGGCAGCGCTGTGTTCTGAACGAGGGACACTGCAATCGCTTCCTGTTGTGCAAAGTTGGTCCTTCATGGAGCCCTCTTAGTTACGAAAGGAGTGGAAGAGCAGTGATGCTTATCAATCAGGTTGGGGCTTACAGGCTGAAACGGGCGTATGGGGCAGTCTTGGGAAAAGGAAACCACAAGTTTATAAATCAGCAGATGCAAGTTGACAGTCCATGAGAAATAGTGGAGAGGGGAAATAAATGGCTAGGAATTTACGCAAGACCCAAATTACTATATTTTTGTAGGGTCTTCAGTTATTTGCTCTTCAGTTTTCCTGTCTTCTCTCTCCCTGGCAGCCTCTGTCCAAGAAAACGGTGGCTGCTGGGCTAGATCCAGTTGTACACTGGGAAACCCACAAAGACTTGTAGGGACACCTCCCTTTCTTCTGTATTTCCCTTTTCTAGCAGCCTCCACATCCTCATCTTTCCCTGCATATTTTCAGCCTGCCATTTGCAAACCTGCCTACCATTTATGGACCACCTGTGTTCAGCTATATTTATTGGGGGGGGGAGTTATTTAATTTCTATCCTGCCTCTCTGGCAGGGACCCAAAGGTCATTCTCCTCTCTGTTGTTGTATCCTCAAGGCAACCCTGTGTGGCACATTGGTGTGAGAACAGCAACTGGCCCAAGGTCACCCAGCAAGCTTCCATGGCAGAGTGGAGGGTCAAAACTGGGTCTTCCAGATTCCAGTCTAAAATTGTAAACAGTGCACCACACTGGTTATTGTGGGATAGCCGTTGTTGAACACTAACAAACAGCTGTGTCGGGATCATGCAAGTCATGGGTTGCTAGCAGGACTGGCCATGACGAGCCCTCCCTTAAAGGCCAAAACAGCTGTAGATAGAGCCCCGCATCCCCTACCTTTTACTGATAGAAACCAGGCAACAGCCTGTTGTGGTTTCCCAGCAACAGCCATTGAGGGCATTTGTTTCTTAAAGCTATATGCTCTGTTTCTAATATTTGGTCTTTTTAACTCCTTTTTTTTAGATTCCAGATTTTTCTGCAAAGTGGAGCTTTTTTGTAGAAAGATCTGTATCATTTTTTCATGGCTCCAGTTTCCAGATTTAATAATTTACCGATTTGATCATTGATGAATTTGATCATTGATGAATTAATGATGACTATTCTCAGTACTGCATTGGCTGCTTTTTTGGAGTGGGACAGAGTGGAATGTCTTTTTTAACTTAATAAGATTCTCATACCTGGGCAGTTTCTCTAGTAGGCAGAAACATCCTTGGATGTGGGTAGCTCAGTTTCACTGTCCTACTGTGAGGAGCATCTGAGCTCTCCAGAATCCAGCATCCTGCTCTCTTCCCATCCTGGAGCAATCAAAGAACACCTGTATGCACTGCATATCAGCAATACATTTGAGTAAGTTCGTATAGAAATGCAACTTCTATGGAAACCACATCCTGACCACATTTGAGACCATTAGGCTTAATGTTTACTCTGGCCGGCCTTGGTGTTAGCTGATTATTTGCATCACTTGTCTTGACTCCATGGAAGGGAGGTGTTAAACAAAAAACCAGTCACAATCCCTCATAGTCTAGCCTGGAGCATCTGTTGCCAATTTCTGGTATGAATCTGAATTGAGTCATTTATTTATTTTATTTACCTGTTTGCACAAATGCATCTCTCTGCATTTCAGGTGATTAAATACACGCTGGATCCCGTGTGGAAGCCGTTCACTGTGCCTTTAGTATCGCTGTGCAATGGGGATATTGAAAAACAGATCAAGGTAAGAGCAGCTGGATCCTCCTCCGCTTGGTCTGAAAGGTATACTAGATGTACCACTAGGACTCTCCCCTAATCTCAGGTCTTCTCCCTCCTCACCTCCAGCATTTGGAACTCATTTGGCAGACATCCTGATCAGCGATTCAAGGCTCTCTTCCCCCTTCCCCGGGATCTATTATAAATTAGTCACGACTGAATGTATTAATTCCAGTCTTGTTCCATCCTCACCAGGCTTTCTCGGCCAGCGTTTCATAACAGCCCTGGAAGGGTTTCCTGAATGGGTGGGAGTTAATTAGTTGTTAATATATTTTTTAAATTTGTTAAATATTTATCAGGTGACATGTAGATCCGCCCCCTTCCCAAAATGGCCAATAATGGGCCTGGAGAGTGTCAGGAGGGGCCCCGGGTGGGCGTGTCTACAGCTCTGCTTCTCAACCATACTCTGCACGATCGCGTCACTTCTGGGGTTTCTCAGAGCCTGAAGAATGTTTCAGGGGTTTTTCAAGGGTTAAAAAGTTGGGAAAGGCTGTACTTGAACTCACATCCAGTTTTTGACTAATTTAAATGTAACTTCTTCATAACATCCCCTTTAATTATTTAAACTAATACTTTTTAAACGTTTATCCTGATGTCTGAACGCAGCCCTGAAGTCTCTCCTAATTCTTGTAGAATTAAGCAATACTGCAATATGAGCGCTTCTGAGAAATGAAGACACTCTGTGGAACCCTGAGTGTTCCCTTGTTGGTTTGTTTTTGTCAGGTTGTATGTTTTGATTATGACAACGATGGGGGCCATGACTTCATCGGGGAGTTCCAGACCTCTGTCGTTAAGATGTGTGAAGCCCAAGATGCCTTTTTGGTAAGCATGAGAGCACAGCATCTTCTGAATAACACAGTGTAGACTGAGTTGGACCATTGTCCAGTAAACCCAGCAAACTGGCTGTGGCACCCCAGGGCCTTAGGCAGAGAGAGTCCTGTTGCCTAATCTACTCCTAAATGGAGATGCCAAAGATTTGAACTTGTTGGCACTTTTCTGCTTGCTGTTTCCTGTTGGCACTTTCCGTGAACTCCTAAGAGATACAAACATGAAGTTTATGAATAACTTCCCTTGGCAAAGTGTTTGTTTGTTTTTTTTAAAGGAGTCTCTTACCAAGGGACTGTGGTTCAGGTAAGATATTTTGGTGTGGGGGTCACCTGGTGGGTTTCCGTATGGAGCAAGGGGTTCAGTCCCGGTCACGCCGGGCCTTAGTCCAGTAGTCTAACCACTACACCACATAGGTTTGCTCAGTTAGTCTACAGCAGGGGTAGTCAAACTGCGGCCCTCCAGCTGTCCATGGACTACAATTCCCAGGAGCCCCCCTGCCAGCATTCGCTGGCAGGGGGCTCCTGGGAATTGTAGTCCATGGACAGCTGGAGGGCCGCAGTTTGACTACCCCTGGTCTAGAGAGTCTAAACGTTAACCACCAGTCAAGACGAACACTCACATAAACTGCACGCTCATGCCAAATTGAATAAGCAGAGCTGCTGAGAACTTTCCTTTATCTAACAGCCGTAGGCTGGCTCCCTGTGCAAATAAGCATATCTGCACACGGGGATCTGTTGCAATTATATCGAGGATTCTGCAATCCAGGGGTGGGGTGGGATGTGGGGAGGGCAATCTGTAGAAATCTGAATTGAAAACAAATTTGCAGCATGGTACAACAAAAATAGAGTCCAGTAGCACATTTAAGACCAACAAAGATTTATTCAAAGCGTGAGCTTTTGAGTGCATGCACTCGAAAGCTCACGCCTTGAATAAATCTGTGTTGGTCTTAAAGGTGCTATTGGACTCTTTTTTTGTTGCACTACTTCAGACCAACATGGCTACCCACTTGAATCTATCGTTATGGACTGCAGCATGGTAGAAATTTTAATCCCATTTCAGTTTGGTGGGGTTTCCCCCGCGGCTGGACAGGTATGGCCCGGAGCCTTTTCATGGTACAGACTTGAAAGGCTTGCATTTGCTTCTTAATAACATTCCAAACAGTCAGGGTTTTAAACACCCAATGACAACTGGTATGAGTATTAATTCAAAACTCATTGACAACAGGAATGCAAATCTGATCTTCTCTTACATGCGATGCACAACTTGTTCATTTGATTTGTTTTGTTTTTGTTTGTGGGTTTGCATTTGTCTGTGAATATGCTTCAGGGTGGAAGAGGGTGAGTTTTTTCATAGAGACAGTTGGGTGCTTCTGCGTAGAAAGCTTAAAAATAAAGCCAGGTAGCTGCCTTTGTTTACCATGTGAGTAAGCAACATGTCCCTGCCACCTACTTTTCTCCAAGCTCTCAGCCCTGCTGTGCTCATCTGCTGTTTCCACTTCTGTCTCTCTCGGGTACGGAGGGCTTCTAAATGTAGTCACTTGCTTTAAATAGCCCAGGGAAGCTCCTTTATTTCCCACCCCGGGCGCTAAAGATGGTTGCAGATGCTTTCCCTCATTCCATTGTCTGGATGCAAACTGGAATCCACTCCCTTGCCCCCAGCGATAAAGGTTGGTTTAAATTAATAGGACCCTCCCCCCTGCACACACACACACATGCACACCCTCACTAACTTTGCAGGCCTTCTTTCAGCCTTGTGTTTATCCAAAGAGTGGTAGAAGGAGCCTAGGATTTTGTCGTCTTTTTTACTGTGCTACCCCTGTGGTGCCAATGTAATGCTCTTCTCAAGCCAGGCAAGCAGTAGGCAGGAGAGTGGCCTGATAGGACTGAAGTGATGCTTCCCTCAGTGACAAATTGTACCACACCAGGGAGAGCGGTGTGTCTTGAGCAAACAGGGGAGAGCGCTGCCTTATTGTCCTCCTTCAGCTTATTACAAAGGCCTTGTGTTTGTCAGGAAACAACACAAGGACTCTGTAATAAATGTGCGAGAGGGGTTTGCACACCGGCTCTTATCCGCTTGCAACCACATCATACCACGGTGTCCTGCTATGGCGGGAGACTTTTTCACGGCCAGAGAATGTCTTATTTTTTTAATGCTGTTGGGCTGATGTTGTAATGTGACTTTTGGAGAAAACCCAGAGGGAACATCATTCCTGTGTGTATGTAAAGTGCCATCAAGTCACAGTTGACTTATGATAGCCACAGCAAGGGGCTTTCGAGGCAAATCAAAAGCAGAGGTGGTTTGCCCATGCTTTCCTCCACAGGGTTTTCCTTGGAGGGTCTCC
Organism: Paroedura picta; assembly: GCF_049243985.1. Lineage (NCBI taxonomy): Eukaryota > Metazoa > Chordata > Lepidosauria > Squamata > Gekkonidae > Paroedura > Paroedura picta. Next base: position 23,425,838 of record NC_135382.1, on the reverse strand, counting down.
CTTCCAAATACCCAACCTGCTTGGCTTCTGAGATCTGTAGAGATAGGACCATGCTGCTTTCCCTTCCTCATTCCTCTCTAGGAACTGAAAAAAGAAAGACCCTCCATGGTTTTACTGTAGCAATTCCTAGAGAGGAGTGACATCACTTCCAGGATTTCCCTGAGATGAAGTCATGCTGTCACTGCTGGCACTCCCCCATGCCCACACCCCCAACTCCTCTGGTTGCCTGGTAGCCATACAGCATGCAGAGAGAAGCACCTAAGGGCTGTCAGGAGCAAGAACCCTGGGGAGCCTTTTGTGGATGAGGCCTGGGAAATGAAGTCACCAATTCTGAACCGGGAAGTGGTATCACTGACAGTCTTTGATTTCTCCTATGGTAAAAAGTATAGAGTTTGGGAAGACTGCTAGAGCTTTGCTGACCTTTTCCTTTCCATTTTGCTCCCTCCGCTCAATTGAGAGCCAGCATAGATGGTAGAACACCAGTGGGAGTTGGCCTAATAGCAGACAAATGAGGACTTTATCTAGTCCCATTGCTTGTTCTCACTTCTTCAAGTCACCTGACCGAGCCACGGTTGGCTCCATTGTGGAACTTAATGTGTAGGCAACTAAGCAGCGGCATTCTCACAAGCAAGCCAATCGTGGTTCCATGGGGTGGTTTGCAGATGCAAGACCAGAATGGTTGTTTTCAGGAGGCCTTTGTGTTGACTGCTGTCTGTCTGTCCCTTCCAGGTAGAATTCGAGTGCATTAACCCCAAAAAGCAGAAGAAGAAACGGAGCTATAAAAACTCGGGCATCATCATAGTGAAATCCTGTAAAGTGAGTAATCTGTGCAGACGGTGAAGGTTATACTCAAAACATTTGTGTTAAAATCCTGACAGCTGCTTCTTGCAAGGAAAAGCAGTTTTGGTGTATGGAGAGTAGAGGGGGGAAGGGATAAATTGAGGAAGGGAAGTAGCGGGGATGGGTTTCTGCTGTTTTGCTGCCTATGGGGGTGGGAGCTGTAGCGGAGAGATGGTGATCAAGGAAGAGTTAAGTATAATCTCTTGGTTGTCGCCCTTTTCTCTGCTCCAGATTCTGCTTTTCCTTGGACAAAGTCACCACCGGTGGTTTTAATCCGTGCATTTTTATGCAGGGTATCCACGAGTCCCCGTAATACTTGTAATTAGGGATGCAGACTAAAACTTCCAAAAATATCTTGAATAAATTCTCAGGTTCCAGAAAGGCTGCTTCCACAACAGTGTTTTCCCCAACACGGAAAGCAGATCTAAGGGTGTTCCCTGGGGTTTCCCCTGGAGAAAAACAACCCTGGTTTATAGGGGGCTGGTCTCAGAATGCTTGTGGACATTCCTTCCACGGTTGCCCTGGAGATAGGGTGGAAATAAGTTCCGCTTCCAAAATGGCATGGAACAGCTCCCTGCCGTGTGGCTCCCACTCCCCCATTGAGCTCTTTAAAGCAAAGGTAGTCAACCTGTGGTCCTCCAGATGTCCATGGACTACAATTCCCATGAGCCCCTGCCAGCATTTGCTGGCAGGGGCTAATGGGAATTGTAGTCCATGGACATCTGGAGGACCACAGGTTGACTACCCCTGCTTTAAAGAGCTTTCCCCTCCTCCTTTCCCTGCTGAGGGAAGTTCTGGTGTGAATCTGGGTGCCCTAGATCAGAGCCACCCCACTGTAGCCACATTGGGTCTGCCTGGCATCTTCCACTTTTTGGCCGTACGTTAACTCCAGTCTGTGTAACATGCAAGAATCAGTCAGTGCTCGGTGCAAGTAGCCTGTTCAGCCCAGGGGAAGATTGTCCCAGGGCTCCCATGCAGGCATTTCTTCAGTTGTCAATTGCTGAGTGTACTCCTCCCATGTACAATTCCTATTAATGTGTATCCCCATCAAGACTTCTTGCTAAGCATTCCACTGGCTTAATTTCCCCCGTGAACATCTGTAGTCACATCGGATGTAGTAGGTAATAATGGCAGGGTTCATGCTCTGTAAATAAAAAATATAATTAGACTAGAAGGTACAGCCTGATTTCCTTAATATTGTTGCCTTCTTTCTCCAGAGTGTTGAATTGGCCACGGAGGGCAAAGAGTTGGCCTTGTAAACTGAGATTAGTGGAGTCTAGGGGAAACAAACCTGCTTGTGAGAGAGGAGAAACCTATAATGAAGTGGGAGGTTGAGGGCTGTGGCCTAGTATTTAAAATCTTCCCTGACCTGGATGGCCCAGCTTAGCCCCATCTCACCAGAGCTTGGAAGCTAAGCAGAGTCAGCCCTGGATAGTAGTTGGATGGGAGACCTCCAAAGAATAACAAGGTCATGATGCAGAGGCGGGCAATGGCAAACCCCCTCTATTTGTCTATTGCCTTGCAAACCATTTAGGGTTCCCATAAATCAGCTGCAACTTGGCAGTATTTCCCACTAGCAGTATAAAATTTACCCTGCTCAGGAAAGGATTGATTTGGGTTTCTTAAAGGAATCAAAGTCTAAAAGAATCATCATTCTGCTTGCAAACGTTCTAAGTGTTCTGCAAAACCAACCTGTTATTTACATTAAAGTTATTGCATCTTTCCTGCCCCCCCCCCTTTTCCCATCTCTCTAAACTCCTTTTAAGATCACCAGAGATTATTCCTTCCTGGACTACATCCTTGGGGGCTGCCAGCTAATGTTTACGGTAAGGACTCTGCCTTTTCCATTCATTTAGCTGCAATCTTGGGTCAGGCCTGGCCAGCATTTGCATGGGAGACTTCCAAGGAATATCAGGGATGCGCTATTGAGGCAGGCAGTGGCAACCCATCTGTGAACCTCTTTTGCCTTGAAAACCCTATGTGGTCGTCAGAAGTCAGCTGTGACTTGTCGGCATGCTCCCCCACAGCAAGGAGCAGTGCTGGCTGCAAGCATGGAGGGGATTGGATAAGCATATGGAGCAGAAGAGTCCATGAGTGGTTAATAGCCACTAGGTTTAGATGGAATACTGTGTCTGGGGCAGTGATGCTTCATATTTGTGGGAGTTATTGGGTGGGGGGGGGCAACTGTGGGAAGGCTTCTGGAGTTCTGGCCCTGATGGTGGACCTCCTGATTGCACCTGGGTTTTGGCCATGGTGTTACACAGATGTTGGCCTCATCCGACAGGGTTTTTCTTGGGTTCTTAGGAGAGGAGGTGCTAGGATAAGGCTCAATACCAATTCAGGCTTAAGGGATACTTAATTATTAGAAATTGGTTTGTTTAAGACACCAGACAGGAATAAGCCTCTTGCACACACTTGAACGCTTGAGTGTCTCCTTTCCCCAGTTTCTGTCCTGTAAAGCTGCCAGGGGTGCCCTTGCTTGGGCCGGGTAGAAGGAATTTTTCACGTGCTGTGTCTGAGAGTCATTCATGGGGTTCCCATGGACTTTCCTGAGCAAATGAAGCATCTTATTTCTCCAGTTTGAAAGGGGAAACAGGAGAGGGGCTGTGGTGGAAGCTGTGCCACAACCAGTTATAAGCCCCATCTTTAAAATGGTGGAAATTATGCGCTGGAGAGCACTGGTTCCGGAGGATCAGAGGCAGCAAATTCTGAGCAGCACAAAGGGCGGTTTGCTTACTGTAAATAGTTTAAAGTTTACCTCGGAGGCAAATAGCAGTTTTTGTGCAATGATATGACGGCTGTAGAAGGCAGTCATTGTACTCGCTTGAGCTGAATGAATGGAAGTGAAAATATATCACCCAGGGCCTTCATTGCACCCAGCAGTTCAACTTAATCCGATTACAGACCGAATTTAGATGCCCAAGTAGGAGTAATTTGTGGGTTTGAAACACTGCCGGAGCAGCCTGGAGGAGCCTGCACATTCATTGTGTGGGCAAGCACTGTGGATTGCAGAGTTGCTCTCCCCGTCAGCCCAAATTCTAATTGCAAACGAGGCTTGAAGTAAAACAGTTCACAACATCAGCCCAGTTAGTGTACGTATGCAGAAAAACACCCCGTTATGCAAATGCAGTCTCTTCCCCCATTTTGCTGCCAAACTCTGAAGTAGATGCACGAAAAAAATGGACGATTCCAAATTAGTGACAAGAGAGAAACAGAATCTATTTGCCTCCTGTTTCATCTGCACAACAACCCTGTGCAGTAGGCCTCAAGTGTTTCAACTCTACAACAACCTGTGTGTTTCTTCTCCACAACACCCCTGTCCGAACTCCAGAGCAGGCCTTTCTGCCTGGGGAGCTGATCTTTATAATCTGCAGGTGATCTGTAATTTCAGGAGCTTGCCTTCCCTTTCCTCTCCCCACAATAGACACCCAGTGAGGTAGGTGAGGCTGCCTTGTTCACGTTTCCTCCTTAAAATAGAAAGTTTTGAGAGGCTGATTCATGTAATGCAGATAAACGCTATTTCTGGATATTTTTAAACCCTCAAAATGTTACAAAATGGCTTCAACATGCAACTGAGTCTGTCATTTGTCCCCATTGGTGTTGCAGAGAGCACCTGTCTCATGCAGGCAAGGAGAAGATTCACACATCCTGTCCATAAAAATGCAAATAACAGCCTCAGTTGGTCTTGGGGCCATGCAGGGAAGGTTTTAACCCTTCAATCTCCACTTGGTTTTGCTGTTAGAAGCTGGGCTCCCTGTTTTGTTAAAAGAAAGAAAAAAGCCAGTTTTAAAGAATACCCCCCGAATGCTAGTAACATAGCAGGAAGCCACAAGGATAAAGGGATCAAATCCACCTCCCTTCCCTGCATAACCCAGGGATAAACTGAGGCTACCCAAGCTTCCAGTTTGCACTTTATGCATGTAGGGAGATGCATAAGCTTCCTCTTATCAGATTGAACCCTAAGAGAACACTTGGCCCTATTTTGCACACCAGCTCCCTTTGCAGCAGCTGTGCCATCAGTTGGAAGAATCCCATCCTCTGCTGTGTCAGATACTTTGCTTTAAGGATCCAAAAACTGATCTCACAGAACAGTACGATTTGCGAGCCACCAAGCAGAGCCCAATCCAGCAGGCATGGCTGGCAGCTGGCTGGGTGCCTGGCAGTCTCGGCCAGCATCCCTTTTGTAGGCTAGCAGCAGGGAGTGGAGCTTAATTGAACTTCTGCTGGACTATGCTTGCCTCAGAACATCACAGTTCCTGCACACCTGCCTTGTCTCCAAAACCAAAGTTCCATCTGGGGACCAAGTGCCAGAATATCATGCAATGAATCTCTACGCAAAAACAAGAGTGTAGAAAGGCTCTAAATGGGGGATATTAATCTCCTGTCTCCTTTTTGCTTGGCTTTTTCTTGAGGATGAGCAGAAGCAATAGCTCTGCAAGTGTAGGCAGGAACCATCTGACATCTCAAATGAGTGCTGGAGTTGACCCAAAGAGAAGATCAACCTCCTGGTTCTTTTCCCAGGGGAATCTCTGGTTCATGGTCGGCCTGGAATTAATTTTACTGCGACAGTCTTCTTGAAAAGTTCCCTATCCTCCCCGGCAGTTTGTGAGAGAGGTATTTTCCATGACACAAGAGACATGGTGTCCCTATTCCTGCATTCCAGTTGTCTTTGTGATGTGGAAATCATGTGGGTCTTTGTAATGTCAGTTTTGCACAATCTCCCCCCTCCCCCAGTTGCCCTAAACTTCTGCTTCGGAATGCAGCGCAGAGGGTCTTGTGCCTGCGTTTGTGCACACAAGCACACTCCCAAGGATTTACATTTTTGTTTGTTGTTTTTGGTCTACATAGACACAAAGGGGAAGGGAGGAAGAGTTGCCATAGAAACCTGGATGAGTACAAGTGCATGACACACACAGCCAAACTATTGCATCAAGGCTTGCCGGGCACAAAGGAGGGGGGGGGGAGAGTGGCCTATCTGACAGCCAAATAAGCAAGTGCCAAAAACAGGGAATCATCCGTCCAAAGCTTTTACTAGCAAGGAACTCTGGAGCGCCTTCATGGCAGGTATCATGCAATAACACTGCATTGTCCTACTTGATGCCCGTTGTCGTCCTGTAGGTCAGGGCAAAGCAGTAGTTAATGCTGAGATTTGAGAACATAGCGAAAAAGAGGGGAGAGGAATGGGAAGGCAACTGTAAGCCACTTTGAGCCTCCTTCGGGTAGAGAAAAGCGGCATATGACCAACTCTTCTTCTTCTTCTTCTTCTTCTTCTTGTTCTTCTTGTTCTTCTTCTTCTTCTTGTTCTTCTTGTTGTTCTTCTTCTTGTTCTTCTTCTTCTTGTTCTTCTTCTTCTATATAAATGTAAAGACTACACATAATACCATTCGAAACTCTGTTCTCCAAGAGGGGCTGAAATGGTATTGAACAATTAAACCTCCCTCTTAGAAGTATCCTTTGCAGCTTCTTAGAGTGCGAAGACATGGACACTGTCCACCTTTGTATAGACACCTGTTAAGGAAGAGCCTCCTAGGAATAATTAGGGAAGGGGTTGTGAATAAAGCAGCCAGTATTGCAGTGTCCTTGTTTGGAACACCGTGTGCAGTTCTGGTTGCTGTATCTCAAGAAAGGTATTGCAGAGTTGGAACGAGGATAACAGGAGACCAGACAAGATGATTAGGGGCTGGTGGCCCTTTCCTTTAAGAAAATGCTGGAGGTTGTGGGACTTTTCAGCCTAGAAAAAAGGCAGCAAAGGGCAGAAAATGATAAAAGTTGTAAAATTAGGAATGAGCTGGATAGATGGAGTTTTTCCTCAGTCCTCCATAATACTAGAACTGTGTTGGGAACTCTTAAACAATAACTTTTTATTGAAAGGATGCTGGGTACAGATCTTAAATAAGATCGTGCTCCAAAATGAAAATATGCTATCAGGTTGGCAAAGGCCTTTTCAACCTAACTCCGCTGCAGTTAAAATCTTACATCAGTGTTGACGGTGGTATATCCTGGTTCAGATCCCAATTTCACCTATGAATTCCTTCCTGAGTGACTTTGAGCAAATCAATAATGACCACATTAGCTTTCAGCTCCCCAAAATAACCTTTTTTTTTTCCAGACCGCAGAGCTTGCCACATCAATGGGCTGCAAATAAAAATGACTTTCTCCCCTTCCTTTCAGGTCGGAATTGACTTCACGGCATCCAATGGGAATCCCCGGGACCCCACCTCTTTACACTACATTAACCCCATGGGAACAAACGAGTACCTTTCAGCCATTTGGGCCGTGGGGCAGATCATCCAAGACTATGACACGTATGTTATTTCCCCACTGCTTGGACTAAGCTCACAGATCTATGGAGGAATAGGTCCTAGTTACCAGATCTAGTAAGAGCCTCTTGTGGCGCAGAGTGGTAAGGCAGCCATCTGAAAGCTTTGCCCATGAGGCTGGGAGTTCGATCCCAGGAGCCGGCTCAAGGTTGACTCAGCCTTCCATCCTTCCGAGGTCGGTAAAATGAGTACCCAGCTTGCTGGGGGGTAAACGGTAATGACTGGGGAAGGCACTGGCAAACCACCCCGTATTGAGTCTGCTAAGAAAACACTAGAGGACGTCACCCCAAGGGTCAGACATGACTCGGTGCTTGCACAGGGGATACCTTTACCTTACCAGATCTAGTACTGAGATCTCTTTTATGATGCTTTATTGCTGATGTTTTTCTTTTTATGATTGTTGCTGATTTTTTCATTATTTATTTTAGAACAAAAGTAGTGGTACAGAAAAGAAAAGGGGAAAACTGGATTGTACAACATAATTACATTTGTCAAAGCTAATCGTGTAGTACATAAGTTTAGGACAGAGAATAATTTCCCTTTCATCCTCTTTGTGATAACTTTTAAGATATTATCTTTAAAATACAATAATTCTTATTTCTGTTGGGGCATTGTTGAATTCATCTTTTAAGTTTCAAACTTCATAACTATTATATTTTGACCTCATGGGTTTCATATTTAATATGACATATTTTTGTCACTAATATTGGAACTAATAGATATGTAGAATATCACAGTATAAAAAGTCTATTATACAACTCATATAGAGAGGCCACTTATATTTGGAGTAGATTTTAATTCTGCTTCTATTTCATTATCATACTTTTTATGTATATATTCTCACTTTAAGTTTGTCTCCTGCTGGCTCTGTACACATAATGCACACTTCATCTTTCCTCAGATTATGTAATAGACCTGTTTCTTAAATGTTATTTTTTGCCATTACTGTATATTCAGCAAGTCCCATTCTTCTAAATGTGGACAGATGTCTAATTTCCATTTGGCTGCATAAATAGTTCTAGTCACTGTCACTACATATCTGTATAGCTCTTCTAAATGTTTTGGTAATTTATTAGGGAAAACACCTAATAGCATGCTCTTGGTTTCCTCTGGGAATTTAAACTATAATATAGTCTGCATTTTTTGGTTTATTTCTTTCCAATCTTTTTGCTTTTTTACGAGTCCACCACACACTAAATGTTCCATCTATCTCTAGACATTTCCAGCATTTTCCTTGCTAGTTTTTATGTGCTTTCTCAATGTCATTTGAAATTATATACCATCTGAAAAACATTTTGTTTTGATTTTCTCTTAGTATCTGGCCGACAGTAAATTTGATATCTTTCCCCCCATAGTCGTTCTTAAATTTTGCATAGATATCTGTTTTTAAGATTATGTATCTACTTATACATTTTTTCAGTTGTTCATCTTCCATTTCTAGCTGGAGTAAAATCTTATATATCCATTGTAGTAAATGCTTTTTTGTTCTATAATCAGCTTCTAAAATTTAGCCACATCTCTTAGAACTCCACCTTCAATATTCATTAGCTCCTTTTGTCTTGATACTAATCGATAATATATCAGACATGTTTACACTCTCATCCTTAATAGCTTTTCCTCTGAGTGTTTATCATCATGCCATAAGTTAATATCATTTTTATTTATCATATTCTTATCATAATGAGTTTCTGTTGGGGACATAAGAAAAGAGTTTGAGAGGCTCAGTAAATTCCGGTATGTAAACCATATTCTCAAAAATCCATCTCTTGTGTTACAATCTTTTTAGTCAATTTATTCAGTCCATCAGTTCTTCCTCAAGATCTGCTGATTTTAATTTTACTATTCTTTGCCTTAAGAGCCTCTTGTGGCGCAGAGTGGTAAGGCAGCGATATGCTGTCTGAATCTGTCTGCCCATGAGGTTGGGAGTTCGATCCCAGCAGCCGGCTCAAGGTTGACTCAGCCTTCCATCCTTCCGAGGTCGGTAAAATGAGTACCCAGCTTGCTGGGGGGTAAACGGTGATGACTGGGGAAGGCACTGGCAAACCACCCCGTATTGAGTCTGCCATGAAAACGCTAGAGGGTGTCACCCCAAGGGTCAGACATGACTCGGTGCTTGCACAGGGGATACCTTTACCTTTACCTTTATTCTTTGCCTTAAGTTCTTAATCGTCCACAATCCAGACCAAACCTGCTGCTTTGAATTATAATTAATGTTTGGGACTGCTAAACCTCTCTTTTTCTCATCTTGTAATATTTTGAAGTTTATTCTTGCTTGTTTGTTTTTTTGCCATTCCATATAAATCCATTTATTTGTCTTTTGCCACTCTTTCAGTATTCTTTCTTCTATGTATATGAGTAACAATTGGAACAAAAAGTTAAGTTGTGTCAATGCATTTGTTTTAATTGTAGAGATTCTTCCCAGCCACATGACCTTTAGATTTTTTCCATCTTAATAAGTCTGCTTAAATAGATTTCCAAATTTTCTGATAATTTTTAATACAGTTTTGTCCAGTCATATTAATCCCCAAGTATTTAATAGGGTTGGTGGCTGTTGAGTATTTTGTGCTCTTTATCATATCATCTTCTTGTGTTAAAACTTGCATGATCGTGTTTTCCCCTGTTTGTAGCCTGATAAGGATCCAAATTCTTTAGTATGTTAAATTACAAATTCAATAGCTTTATTGGCATGTTATTATTAAATTACATATTGCAACAATTTCTGGGGGTTCAATACTGTTAGAACCACTGTTGCTGCCTTTATTGCTGATGCTTTAGAGCAGTGGTCCCCAACCTTTCTGTGGCTGGGGACCGGCAAGGCATCGGGCCGTGCCCGCGTGGACCGCACCCGCACAGGCCACGCCCACACACCGGGCCGCACCCTGATTCCCTCTCCCCGCCCTCCCGCAGTAAGAAGCTTCCTGGGCCGCAAGCTTGCGGCCTGGGAAGTTTTTTACTGCGGGGGGGGGGCGGGGAGAGGAAGCCACGGCCCGGCGCCATGGCCGGGCCGCGGCCCGCAGGTTGGGGACCACTGCTTTAGAGCTCTGTGATGGTTCTGTTGCTGATGTGCAAGCACTTTATACCGTTTTACTACTATGCTTTTTTAAAAATCTTTAGCCACCCCAAGCAGGCCTCTAGATATGAATTTTCTAAATAAAATAAAAACAAACAAAGAGATGAAACCTCTGAGTTCAGAGGCAGTATACCCAAAGACCACAGGGGGGGAAAAAACATTGCGCCTTAGAAGGTCTCTTCTTATATTCCTCTGTTCCCCACTGAATTCTCTATGCTGCTCCTATTCACATTAGATGGTCCATCAGTGCTATTTACAGAGCTCTTTGCATTATTTATTCATTTTGGTTACACCTTGCTTTTCTGCCGAGTTTAATTCCCCAAGCAGTTTACAGCTATTAAAAACCCATCTTGGAGATGCTGCATGAGATATTCATGGGACTATGCATTCCATTTCAAATTTGTTATCTGACACACTATTCAGGAGTCTGACAACCTTTTCTTATCCCCCGCCTCCGAAGTGTCTAGCTCTTACGATCAGGGGGAATGAACAAAATGCATAATCAGGTTTTCAAAATATAGAGGAGAGCTTCAGTGCAGTGGAGCATCAGTGCTCTGTGTATCTCTTTGACACTTCTGTCTTGATCGTCATCATCTAAGTTTGCTTATGTAACCATTTATATGCTGCTTTAATCCCCAGTGGGGAACCAACACAGTTAATAAAACAAAAATTCAGCATCAGCACAATGGGACTTTTACAGTGTAACATTTAGTTTGGCCCAAGAGTCGGCTTGGGTTCTTGAGCAAGGTCAGGTGTAGAAAGTTAACTCACAAGAAACAGATGGGGGCAGATTCAGCTATAACAGTGGTCACCAAACTGTGGCTCTTCTGGTGTCTATGGCATGCTGGCAGGGGCTCATGGGAATTGTAGTCCATGGACATCTGGACAACCACAGTTTGGCCACCCCTGAGCCTATAAGGTAGCAAGCTGGCTATTTTTCCAGTTCTCTCCCTTCCTTATGTTTCTGCACAATTTATATTTTCAGCAATAAACTTTTTATGCATGCTTATTCAAATTAATTGTAAAATGCATATAGCTTTGTAACTGAAATAATGTTCCTTTGTTCATTATATTGTTTTGAGGGCAGGCTGGTAGTGAGGCATCTAGGAATCTACACATTCTCACTCTTTTATATCTACCCCCCACTCCCAATTATTTTGCAGGGATAAAATGTTTCCTGCTTTGGGATTTGGTGCTCAGTTGCCACCAGACTGGAAGGTAAATTCATTTCAACAGATGTGTATATGTTCATGGTTAAAGTGTCCAGATTGGTATGCAATCTTTGAATGTAGTTTCCAGCAGCTTTTTCTAAATTCTGTGACCAAGCAAGGGAGCATTAAATGCATTTGACCAGTATACAAGTTGGGAGAGAGCGTGGGACGAGATTTGGGACAGAAGGTATTTGTCATGTAACATAAAAGTTCCTCTTCACTCCCTGGTGAAGCTACCATGGTTTGATTAAGTCCTGGGAGGTTTAAGTCTAACATCCTGGGATATTGTGCCGTATTGCGCTATAGCAATCATTTGCAAATGGATTTTCTTGTGTGGATGAGACAATCCAAGAGGTTAAAGAGTGTTATGGCACAGCAGTAACTCATGCAAACGTTGTTCATTTTGTGGGCAGTCTGACAAACCAGTCTTTTCTTAAATTGAGTTTCATAACTAGTTTGCGAATGGCGGGTTGCCCCAACTACATTTTGCTGAGACTGCATTCACAAGCCACTGTTTGTTGAACAGCATTAATGGTTAGATGGTATATTTCCCAATCAGCAGTACATGGGAAAGAATTAGGCTCTTTGTTGTGATAATAAATGTGAAACTTTTCGACACTGAAAGTGATATGTAGAAGCTGAGTAATTTTATTTATTAAAACACCAGGGGGGGGGCGTGGGGGGGGGTGTAGGAGCAGGACCAAGCATTAGTCCCCAAAAGCTTTAACCTTTCTTCTCAGTGCCATATAAATCCTCTCCCAACTTCTAGCTTCATACTAGCATAAACATTTCACTAGTTAGCCTCTAAGTATGTGGGAAGGCAATTTTGAAATTTCTGGTAAATAATAGCAAGGGGGGAAACTGTTCATTCCCTTACCCCAGCCCCATGGCCCTAATCCAACTCATACCACCCCACCCAAGCTGCTTTCAAATAAAATTTGGAAGCTAACATGATGTGGTGGTTTAAAGCAGGGGTAGTCAACCTGTGGTCCTCCAGATGTTCATGGACTACAATTCCCATGAGCCCCTGCCAGCTGGCAGGGGCTCATGGGAATTGTAGTCCATGAACATCTGGAGGACCACAAGTTGACTACCCCTGGTTTAAAGAGTCAGACTAGTATCTGGGAAATCCGGATTTAAGTCTTCACTCTGCATTGGAAGATCACTCTCACAGCCAAACCCCACATCACAGGATTGTTGTGACAACTCAACAGAGGGAAGACTAATGTAATAAGCTGACTTGTGTCCCCCTTGAGGTATACATATCTAAATAAATGAACTGAAGATGCTGGAAAACCTGAATGTAAATTTCCTGTACTTTGTTTTCTGGCTTCTTCAGCTCAGTGCAAAAGACGCTACCTTTTTACGACTGACCAATCTTTATTTGCCAATAAAAAGCATATATATAGTAAATTGGACTGAGAGTCAATCAGAGGGGAACTGAGGAGAAACCCAGGATATTATCTTCAACATGCAGTTCAGTACAAATATGCACTTCGCGGGCATAATTTATTCCATTCTCAAGGCCTGTCTGCTCATTGTAGAGAAAATGGTAGTACAGAATCCAGTGTCCTAAGAATGTTATTTTAAACAAGCTTCTGGGAACTATTTCTCCCTCTTCCTTTGGAGAATGTTCGCTTTTAAATATTTGTGAACACCAGTCTGCAACTCCAATGGACAGCACGCGGCAACGCCCAAATATGTGGCTAATGTATAGCATAGACCGTCAAAGAAACTGGGGATGATCGTTAAAGATAAGAGACGTATAAATCATGCTTTGTTCTGCTGATGTTCTTGTTGCTATGGCACCACAAAACACTTTCAAAGAAGTGATATGAATAAGATATTTTGCAGGAAGAAAAAAAAAGTCACATTGGAAATGTCAGAGAACATCTTGAAATGCTAGCAGCTCTGTAAAAAGAAATCTCAACCTCATAGGTTTTTTAAAAATAAAATGTACACACACATTCCCTGTACAGAGTTAATGCGGTAGTGGAGACAGCTCCACCCTTGGGGAAGTAGAAATTTGTTCACCTGCCCACGACAGTTCTGTTTCAAGGTGTGTGTGTTTCCATCCCTCTAACTGGCTTGGCTGCAGATGGGGACTGCAGCAAAGAAATTAAAAGACGCTTGCTCCTGGGGTGGAAAGCTATGAGAAAGCTAGGCAGCATCCTAAAAAGCAGAGACATTACCCAGCCAACTAAAGTGTGTCTAGTCAAGGCTGTGGTCTTCCCAGCTGCAATGTATGGCTGTAAAAGTTGGACCATAAGGAAGGCCGAGTGTCAAAGAATTGAGGCTTTTGAACTCTGGTGCTAGAGAAGACTTTTACGAGTCCCTTGGACTGCAAGGTGAACAAACCGGTCAGTCCTAGAGGAGATCAGCCCTGACTGCTCCTTAGAAGGCCAGATTCAGAAGATGAAACTCAAATACTTTGGCCACATCATGAGAAAGAAGGACTCCCTGGAGAAGAGCCTAATGCTGGGAGCGATTGAGGGCAAAAGAAGAAGAGGACGACAGAGAATGAGGTGGCTGGATGGAGTCACTGAAGCAGTCGGTGCGAACTTAAATGGACTCCGGGGAATGGTAGAGGACAGGAAGGCCTGGAGGATCATTGTCCATGGGGTCCATGGGGACACAACTTTGCACCTAACAACAACAAAACTGGGTTGAATCGTAGAATCATAGAGATGGAAGGGGCCATAACAGGCCATGTAGTCCAACCCCCTGCTCAATGCGGGATCAGCCTCAAGCACCCATGATAATTAGCTGTCCAGCCGCTGCTTAAAGATCACCAGGGAAGGATCTTTCCAGCTTTTTCACTGACAATAGTGGGAGGAAGGGTGTTTGCTAAAAGGTCTATGTTATGGATCATGGGGTCCATGAGAACCAAGCCACATGGGAAGGGGGCTACATTGAGATGTGTTTGAGTCAGATAGCTCCAAGGATTCAACCCTGTAGTCAACAAGGAAGTCAGAACTCTGTGCCTGCAGTTCTGGAAGAAAAGCACAGGGAGAGGTGGGGTTACCCCATATGACACAGTTGTGCCTTCCAGTTTTATAGCTCAGGCAGTCTGTTCCCTGCCTCATTGCTTGGACAAGATAATGGAAGCTCCCCATTGTTCAATGCCATGTTACAAAATCTTTTCAGCATACAGGGAGGGACCTTCTCCTGTGTGTCTGGTTCAATGCACTCTGGAATTGCATGAACGCTGCAAGACTTTCCCTAGAAGATGGATGTCACTTGCATTTCTGCCTGCATTTTGCAAGGTGGAAAGGTTTAAATCCCTCTTTTTTCTTTTCCAGGTTTCTCATGAGTTCGCCATTAACTTCAACCCTACCAACCCGTTCTGCCTTGGTAAGTATGTGCTGCTAAGGACTGGGAAAATAAGCGAAGGGTCTAAGAAGGCAATTTGCTGATTCATACACTTGCCTTTGTTTTCCTCAAGAGGTTGATGAAAATGCAGGTCCCTGGATATCTTTAGTTCCTTGCTTTTGTATGCCCAGAATTACACAACATAGCTAGTGTTTGAAATACAGATATAGAACTCATTTTTTTCCCCAGGCAATGCTATCTGGAAACCCAAAGCATTTTGGCCTCTTCATCATTGCCACAAGATAACATACAGATCATAAAGCTGTAATACCGAGTGATTCCTCAGAAGGAACTAAAAATCAGCCCAAGTATTTTAACATGATTATACTGAGCCACAGAGCCTCTTGTGGCGCAGAGTGGTAAGGCAGCAGACATGCAGTCTGAAAGCTCTGCCCATGAGGCTGGGAGTTCAATCCCAGCAGCCGGCTCAAGGTTGACTCAGCCTTCCATCCTTCCGAGGTCGGTAAAATGAGTACCCAGCCTGCTGGGGGGTAAACGGTAATGACTGGGGAAGGCACTGGCAAACCACCCCATATTGAGTCTGCCATGAAAACGCTAGAGGGCGTCACCCTAAGGGTCAGACATGACCCGGTTGCTTGCACAGGGGATACGTTTACCTTTACCTTTATACCGAGCCACAAGATAGGTTAGACTACTGCTGCACATTCTTTGTGGGGCTACCCTTGAAAATAGCTCTACTTGTACAAAGTGCAAGAGCCCAGCTTCTGGTTGGTATTGGCCTCTTCTATGAGAATATGTATAAGGTATTTTCTCTGGCACGATTCCCCATTCTGTGTCAGGTGGTTGCATTTCAAAGGGCATTTATTGGCTGATATTGACAGTGATGGCTTTATTTGTTGTTGTTATAATTGTTTAGTTTTGTGCTAATTTACGCAGTTCCAGAGCAGTGGAAGTTCTATGAGTTGTTTGTTTTGCTGTTGTTCAGTATATTTTATTGTATTTTAAAATACATTAATGGCATGTCTACTTAGCTGGCCTAATGAACATCTGTTGATAGACCAGTCCTTCATGAATGCAAGTTGATAGCCCAGCAGTCTACACTTGGGATGCACAAAATAAGTCTGAGTTCATAGCTGACAGATATAGTAGAGCAGCCTTTCTCAACTTTTTTACCATTTAGAAACCCTTTAAACATTCCTCACGCTTCAAGAAACCCCAGAGGTGGTGCAGTCATGCAGAGTGTGGTTCAGAAGCCCATCCAGGGCCCACCCTTCCAGGACCATCAAGAAACCCCAGGGTTTCACAAAACTCTGCTTGAGAACGCCTGTAGTAGAGGACAAAGTGAATTAACAATATAAGAAGTAAAAAGCAGGGTCAGCCATGGTTAGTGCTTGGCTGTGAGAGCTCCAAGAAAGTTTGCAGAGGAAGACAAATGGCAAACTGCCTCTCCTCATCTCTGTGCCTTGAAAGCCCCATGGTCCTGAGGCTGCCATGAGTTGGTGGTGACTTTTTAGCAAACAGTCATTATTGTTTTTGCTATTTGTGCACTCATTCATTCATTCATTCATTCATTCATTCATTCATTCATTCATTCATTCATTCATATGGTGCCATCTCTGTGCAACACCAAGTGCTTTACAAAGCAACAAGCTTTTAAAATGTATATATATACAGTTTCCTGCCCCAAGTAGTGGCTTATATAGACTGCTGGGAACATGGCCTTCTGAAGCTTGGTGGTGCTCCAGAAATATTTCTGCTGCATTGTCTAAAGAGAGAGAGAAAGAGAGAGAGATGGAAATTTGCAATCTTTGGATCTATGCCCTGACCTGAAGAGCCTAGGCAAGCCCAATCTACCAGATCCTGGAAAGTAAGCAGACACAATCCTGGCTGGCATTTGGATGGGAGACCTCCAAGTAACACTAGGACCATGATGCAGGGGCAGGCAATGGCAAAGCACCGCCAGACGTCTCTTGCCAGGCTTCCAGACAATCCTCGGATCTCCTGGCTATATTACACTCATGACGCACCATAAATAAATAAATAATCTGCCTGTAGTGGGGCTTTTTTTTTTTTTTTAAGGAAAAGGACACTG
The DNA here is from genome assembly GCF_049243985.1 of Paroedura picta. Classification (NCBI taxonomy): domain Eukaryota; kingdom Metazoa; phylum Chordata; class Lepidosauria; order Squamata; family Gekkonidae; genus Paroedura; species Paroedura picta. Next base: position 23,408,972 of record NC_135382.1, on the reverse strand, counting down.
TGTGATTAAAGTGGAAGGACCAGCCTTGATGTGTAAAATGAAGCTTAACCGGGGTGTGGATTGATGTGCCCCTGAGTATCCCCACAGCTGACCGCGTCCTCTTTTCCCCCACTGCCAAGGTGTGGAGGGCATTGTCCAGGCTTACTCCAGCTGCCTGCCTCACATACGTTTTTACGGACCAACCAACTTCTCCCCCATCATCAATCACGTGGCCCGGTTTGCAGCCCAGGCGACCCAGCAGGAGTCGGCAAATGTGAGTCTTCTCCCTTTCGACGTTGTTGTGTTCGGCGTGGGATTTCAAAGCCAGGCTCGTTTGGTGTCTTTGCTGTTCCTCCAAGGCAGAGCAACGAAAAGGGCCTATTGGATTCACATGTGTTGCCTGCTAGTGCAGGATTTCAGCAAGGAGAATTGTAAGGTGTCGGAGGGATGCTGTTCTTGGCTGCTTCCACCAGAAAGCTAACCGGTTGGAGATTCCTGGTCCGAGGGAGGTGTGCCTGTCCTCAACCCAGGCCAGGGCCTTTTCGGGCCTGGCCCCGACTTGGTGGAATGAGCTCCCAGGTGAGCTGTGGGCCCTGACAGAACTGTCTCAGTTCCACTGGGCCTGCAAAACAGAACTCTTCCATCTGGTCCTTGGGCAAGGCCAGGGTGTGTAAGATCTGCTCTCCATCCCCCAAGTTAGTCAAAACACCAGTCTGCTTAGGCAGTCTCCAGGGATGGGTGTATGAATGGATCTGTGAGCCCAGGGGTGGGAACTTGGTCACTGCCGGGGGGGGGGGGGGGCTATTGAGTTTAATGTGGGGTGAGATTTTTTTAGACTTTTACAGGGATTTGGATGAGGATTTTAGATTGTAACCCGCCACGAGCCGCTCAGTGAGAGTAGCAGGATATAAATCGAAACATAAATAAATAACGTTTTGAAAGCACCCACCATTAACCCTGGTTTAGGAGAGGAGGATGGGTTTGCTGTTTTGGTCCCGGCCAAGGAGTGAGACTCAAGAGAGGGGCTGTGGTTCAGTGCTTGGCCTGCAGAAGGTCCCAGGTTCAATCCCCAGGCTCTCCAGGCAAAAGGACCAAGGCAGGTGCAAACGCTTTTCAAAAGAAGTACTGAATGAACTCTTTTTGGCAAAGCGAACAGCCTCCTTAAAGCATGGGAGTGTCATGTGTGGCAGTCCCCCCATCTTTAACCCCCCCCCCCACACACACACCTGCACCATACATTGCTTTAGGTACTCACTCCCTGCTTCCCTTGTGCCCTTCCCCAATATTGGCACAATAGAAAGAAAACGACACCTGATCCAGGGCGGACTGCTTTTACTTTGAACTTATTTGTCATTCATTTGCTTTTAAATTGAAAATGGAAATTTGGACTCTCGTTCACACTGTTGCTTGAATGCATCACAGAAAAAAAAAGAGAGAGAGAGAGAGAGAGAAAGTGTGGTTGAGGATTTGTTCCAGATTTCTTATCTCTGTTTTACCTTCTCATTATGATTCCCACTTGCAACTTCCCTCTGCAGCAAAATGTCACCTAGGAAATCAGATAGAATCTCCAGGTACCCATATTGCTTCAGAGCAAGAGCCACGTGACATCTGCTTCTCTTTGTTTGCTCCTGCATGGAGAGCATGTTTTTTGTATATTGATTTTCTTAGGAAAATAATATACTAGTCTACTCTTACCTAGGCACGTGCACACGCAAAACATTCGGACTGTTTTGGATTCAGCCTGAATGGATTCCGTGTGAAGCACCCAAAACACCCTGCACTTGGGGCGGGGAACACCTGCCAAATGGCTCATACTGACAGCCGGGCAGGGCATCCTTTAAATGCCTTGCAAAGACTTTGCAGGAGGCAGCTTTGCCTGCAAAGTCTTTGCAAGGCATTTAAAGAGCACCACCCTGGCATTGGGGAGTCCTTTAAAGAGGACCCTACAAAGCAGCTGATACTGACAAGTGTGGTGCTCTTTAAATACCGTGCAAAGATTTTGCAAGGCATTTAACAAACGCCATGCCTGTCAGTATCTACTCCCCCCACACATTCTCAGACACTGTCTGAGAAATTGCGGGGAGGTATTTAAAAGGCTCACGTAGCAGCTGACCTGTCAAGATTAGCTGCCTGTTGGGTTCTCTTCCCCCTGCCTTCTCAGGTGCTGTCTGAGAAAGCGGGTGTGTGTGTGGGGGGGGGGAGAGCATTTAAACTGGCCTAATCATGGCCGAATCATTGCATTGTGATTTGGCCATTGCTGATTCGTCTCATTTAAATGACAGGGGTGGGCAGTTCGGCTTGGTTAGGTCTGAAAAGTACCAGAATCACCATTGATTTGGGTGCTTATCTGAACCGAATGGCCCATCCCCGCTCCTGTCTTGTACCTTGGGTAGGGGTGTGCTTACATGGCAAATTAGTCTTAATTCTGATTTAATTCATTTTGCATGAAGGGGAGAGGATTACCTTGAAGGTCTAGGAGAGCTAATTAGATGTAAATTGCACCCCCCACTTTGGCACTAATGTGTTGAACCCAAGGGAATATTTCCATATCGTGCAGGAAAGGCATAGATTTCTCTCAGGCAAGCCCTGATCCGGGTCTTTGTGTAACATCCAATATTATTAAGACTTATTCTCCGAGTCCTTTTCTGCCCTATCAAGCTGTATAGCTGAACAGCTATCGTGAACTGGAGCCCACTTCTTATTTAGATTTTGCTTTGGCCAGTGCAACTGCCTGCTATTTCTATATGAGAAGAACACATGCCCCTTTTTCTAGGCCTCTTTATTCACGTGGGGCTGCTGAAGAACTGGTCTCCAGTCCACCAAAGTTTATGCTGGAAAAAAATTTTTTATGAGTCTTTAAGGCACCACGAGACGCCTGTTTTATGGGGGAGGCTTTTCTGTAACAGACTGTCACCCTTATCCCTCTGGAATGAGTTTCTGCGGGTGACAGCCCCTCCCACCTCGCTTCTGGCACGGTACAAGGAAGGAAAGATTCCCTCTCCCTGCTTTCCATGCAGCATTCATAATTTTGATAAGCCTCTATCGTAGGGGTGGCTATGTAGTCCATAGACTACAATTCCCATGAGTAGGGACCCCCAGTATGCTCTTGGAAATTGTAGTCCATAGACATCTAGAGAGCCACAGTTTGGCTACCCCTGCTCTGTTGAATCCCTTGTCTATGTCTTTTCTAAACTACGAATCCTGATGGCCAATCCTCTGTAGGGTACATGCTCTAAACCAGTGATTCCCAAAGTGGGCGCTACCGCTCCCTGGTGGGTGCTGCAGCGATCCAGGGGGGCGGCGATAGGCCACAGGTGCATTTGGGGGCGATGAATAACTATTAAAATTTTAAAAAATTAATTTCCAGGGGGCGCTGAGTAATATTTTTTCTGGAAAGGGGGCGGTAGGCCAGATAAGTTTGGGAACCACTGCTCTAAACCCTTGATCATTCTGGGTTTCTTTTTATACGTGGGTCTGCTCAGTCCTATATAGAAGGCTGGAGGGGGCCTGAATTTTAGAGGACATGCAGGTTAAAAGAAGAAGAAGAGTTCTTCTACCTGCTATCTGATCTCCCCAGTGGCTTTTCTCCTGAGTCAAGTTTCAACAATAGTACATCTCACTGCAGGCAGAAGGTCCCAGGTTCACTCCCCGGCATCTCCAGTGAAAAGGCTCGGCTAGGAGGAGATGTGGAAGACCTCTGCCTGAGACCCTGGAAAGCAGCTGCCAGTTTTGAGTAGATATGAGTGACTTTGGTGGACCAAGGGTCTGATTCAGCATAAGGTGTGTTTCTGTGTACCTTCTGGACTGTTCCAGGAAGACCCGGAATAAACTTTAAGGTCCTTGGCCATTTGCATATTCCTTGTATTTTCTCCATTTATTAAAAAGTCACTTTGACAGTTGGGATGGTCTCTAAAAGAAGATCCGTAGTGACTTGACTCCTCTGGCCTTTTCTCATTGAATCAATCATTTTGGTAGCTTACCTAAGGCCAGAATTTCCCCTCAGTATGAGATGGATCCAGAGTTTTGGTTGTTCAGGGTTTTATTATTATTTTTTGGCTTGTTTTTATTTTGAGATGTGCGTGTGCTTTCACCATAGCAACATGGATTGCAAAGGAGCCAACTCCACATAAAGGGATTGAAGCAGAAAATACATATTTGAGAGAGACAGCCATAGCTACGGGCAGCAGTGATCAAGCTGACCCTTAGTGGAGGAGGGCCCTGCCTCCTTGTCCCCCCAAAAAACTGTGTGCAGACCCCAGTGCTGCAGAATACATGGAAAATAGATACACACACCCTCCCCTAAACTGGGTGTCCTCATTACACCTGACCTCTACATCCCCCTATGGGTTGCCTGAGCCTCTCTACTCTGTTTCATAGTTTTTTATCCTATTCTTTTTCTGAGGAGCTTGGGGTCCCCGTCCTCCATGCTATCTTCACAATTACCTTGTGTGGTGAATCAAGCTGAAAGGGACTGGACCAGGGTCACCCAGTTAGCTTCATGGCTGAGTAGGGAGACCTCCTCCCCTTTTGTATTCATAGTAACCCTGTGGGGTAGGTTAGGCTGGCAGATAGTAACTGACCCAAGGTCAACCAGTGACCTTTCATGGCAGACTGAAGAGTCACGCCTGAATTTCCCTGTTTTCCATCTAATCACAATATTATTAAAAATTTTAAGGACTCAGCTCTTTCTTGTTTCTGTTGTGAGGGAGGGAGGGAGGGAGGGAGGGAGGGAGGGAGGGAGGGAAGGAAGGAAGGAAGGAAGGAAGGAAGGAAGGAAGGAAGGAAGGAAGGAAGGAAGGAAGGAAGGAAGGAAGGAAGGAATTAGGGCACAAGCTCTGAATTAAATTGTAGCTATTTTCTTCATTGTTAATCAGAGGCAGAATAAAGGAGTCTCCCGATCTTGCTTCTCCACATTTCCCTTTGTTACTTCCTTTCTTAGTGCCTTTCTGAAGGTGGAACTAATCTTTTACTGATCTGAACTTGATAGAAAAGAGGGTGTGGGAGAGAACTGAGGTAGTAGCAATGAATCAGTTCTCCCAAGAAGAGTTTGCCAACTTTCCGCCACCAGCAATGCTTTCAGACAGTGATCTTTTTGGCAGAGAGACCCCTGCAAGTCCTTTAAGGAATTCCATCAGAATGCAGAGCATTCTTGCACGTGCTGTCGGTGCATGACCCTGGCATACATGGAGGATGCACAACTCATCAAACATATGGAGCTGCCCATTGTATGGGGAAGATCAGCACTAGTCAAGCCTTTTCCCATTAAAGAGCCCCTGAGAAGCACCCAAGGCAACCTGGAAATCCCAGAACACAGTAGCCCTGTTCACATGTTAATACAGTGAATGTTTGTAAGAAAAAGTCAACACACATTCACTCTTCGAATGAAGCCTGGGGTCAGTAGCTGGGTAAATCCAGGGTTTTAGTCACACATTCAGCTGTACGTGCATTGAGTGTAACATGAGAATCACTCAACATTTACCAAAAGAACAATGTTCACAAGAATATGAACAAGGCTAGTATGAAAATCTGAAGTGGAAGATTTATTTATTCAGCAGACAACTTTTCTTGGGAATAGTAATCCTTAGTCCAGCTTGTTTCTGTGTCCATGTGATTTATGTAAACTTGTTGTCACCTGCCCTGAGCCATCCAGGATGGGTGATAACAGCTTTTAGGATGGGTTATAAAAATAAAATAATAATTATGATGAGGACTAGAAACTTGCTTTCATTTTTTAGATGATAAATAGGATATTGACCTCTGTCCCCAACTCTCTACATACATGAAGCAAAATCCATCAAACATCTGATCTCTGAGTCATAGGAGCCAACGTGTCACTCTGTTGTAAAGATTGTCTCCTCATTCACCGCTCTTTGAAACACGAGCCTGTACAGCACTGGAGTGTGTTGGGAGGGGGATGAACAAACAGGGGCAGACTTTTCACAAAATGCACAGATACCCTTAAATAAATGTCACTCGGATTTCCATGCCAGCTTAAAGGATCTTTAAAGGAGGCAATGCAAATCCGTCGGGAAGAATTAAATGTAATTGCCAGCGAGTTTGAGTTAGTGCATTTTAATCTGTGCAGTGGGGGGGGGGGAGGATGATGGCTTGGCATTGAATTTTATCCTTGGATGTTTTATTAGGATGAACATCAGGAAGATCCAGCGTGACAGAAAGTAATGGGGATGTGTGTGTCGCTTTGTGTAAAACTGTGGTTTTGGGGTTGGGTACTCATTAAGGTCTACAAGGCCATCAAGCCCTTATTATAGTAGCAGAGAGATGAACCAAAAAATCAGGTTAAGATAGAATAAATAGCACCTAATATGGACGACTAGCCCAATCCCAGCTTGATTCTAGGCACCAGAAAGCAGTTGTGCTTTACCTGTTATTTTGACCCTCTAGTCCAGGAGTGGCCAAATGGTGGCTCTCTAGATGTTACCATGAGCCTCTGCCAGCTGGGAATTGTCATCCATGGACATCTGGAGAGCCAGTTTGGCCACTCCTGCTCTAGTCTGTGGCCCTCGGCTCCGAATCTGAGTGCCAAACCACTGATGCCGATATAACAAGCTCCCTGGATCTGGTTCACTTTCCTTACATCCCCAAAGCCACTGTGGGGAACATTATTGAGAAAGCCAGTAGGGGCTCTATCGGGGTCAGGACCTAAGTGTGGCACTAAGAGGGGCTCCTGCTTTCCCCCATATGCTATTTTCCCAAGCTGAAACAGCCCAGCAGAGTGGGGAGAGTTATATGCCCTCATTTCGGAGCTGCATCTACATTTACTATTAGGAGAAGCCTAGACCTGACTCATTGATCCATTTATTGCAGGGGTAGTCAAACTGCGGCCCTCCAGATGTCTATGGACTACAATTCCCAGAAGCCCCTGCCAGCATTCGCTGGCAGGGGCTTCTGGGAATTGTAGTCCATGGACATCTGGAGGGCCGCAGTTTGACTACCCCTGATTTATTGTTTGAACTGGCCCTGAAGTGCATTCCCATTGCCTTACATCCGCCTCCTGCAAGAGAATAGTTCAGGTCACAGTTCCTCTCCTTAATCAACAGTCATACTTAGAGCCAATGCCCATGCAAAACATTCTGGAATTTCTGCCGTTCTCTGTTTCTGTGATTTTTCAAGAAATGGGGCTTAAGTTGGGAGGCAACCTCTAAAGGCACACTGGTAGGGAATTCATGGTTGTTCCGCTACCAGTGTGCCGGTAGCCCAGGACTCTGTTTCACATCGTGGCCAGCCAGTTACCATGGCTGTACTCCATTGAACGGTGTAGCAAGAATGGGGCAGTGCTAATCTTCATTTTGGAAGTGCTTGAGCAGGAGAATGTCCCAGTGGATAGGATCCATCCAAGAATCTTTCCCTGTGCTTTACCATCTCTTAAGGGTACCCATCACCGGAAGCAGCCACCATAATTAGCCCAATAAAACCAGCTACTTCTGAAGCAGAACTGTTTTGTCTCCAGCTAAGGTATCTCAGCCTCTAAGGTGAGCACACCTGAGGCCCTGTCCCAAGTCTGATTCTCTTTTGTTGTCCCGTTCCTCTGCTGTGTCTCTTCAGCAATATTTCATCCTCCTGATCATCACCGACGGTGTCATCAGCGACATGGACGAGACAAGGCACGCCGTGGTGCAGGCCTCCAAGCTGCCCATGTCCATCATCATCGTCGGAGTGGGGAACGCGGACTTTGCTGCCATGGAGTTCTTGGACGGGGATAACCGCGTGCTCAGATCCTACACGGGAGAGGAGGCCATGCGCGACATCGTCCAGTTTGTGCCATTCCGCGAGTTCCGCAGCGTGAGTGCCGGAGGCTTGGTTGGTGGTGTCAAGGGGCAGGGTTGGGGTGGGGGGAGGCATTGCTGGTTTTCCAAGGGGGGAGCCTAGCGTCTCCAGGGTGCAAAGATACCAGAACCTTCAGCCAATACTGGACCAGTTTTCTTATACCAGATAATCTCATATCTAGTAAATTTTTATCCCTGATGTTCCTCTAAGGCAGGGGTAGTCAACCTGTGGTCCTCAAGGAGGCTCATAGCTTTCCTATTCCTCCAGTGGTAACCTTTACAAGGTGGGACCCACCTGTGTATCACAAGCTCCACCTGACAAGGGTTTGGTCCACTTTCTTGGAACAGGGGTCAGGTGCCAGACTGGGGAAAGTGCTCAGGGAAGCCCCAAGTGGCAGGTCAAAGAACTACATGACTCTCCTGAGCCAATATCACTGACTTGGGCAGGGATTATGGTTGGCCTGAGGTCACCTAGAGACCATCAAAGCTTAGTATTTTTGTGTTTGTTTAGATCTGGTTTTTCTCCCCAATGGGGACCAAAAGCAATTTACAATATGAAAATACAACGGAAGAGACCACAGAAGAAACCACTCTTTCTCCGCCCTTGTCAGCTCTAGGACGCTGGTCACACCCAGGCTTTAAGTAACTATAAGCAGAGGAGAAATAGTCCTCACCAAGACCTTACCTAGCTGCTGTTAGGCCAACCAACAGGGTCTTTCCCACTTCTTCCCCTGCTGCAGTCAGGATTCAATCCCAGGCTTTCTAGATGCTAATCCAACAGTAACCAGTATGCCATACTGGCTTTCCTAGGGTTAAGAGCTGGATGCAAACAGAACTCTTGTCTACCAACAAAGAAAGACCACCCAGTGTTCATTCATTAAGGACAGCCAGCTTGGTGTTGTGATCAACAGCAGCAGCCTCTAATCTGGAGAGTCGGGTTTGCTTCCCCACTCCTCCTCCACATGCAGCCAGCTGGGTGACCTTGGGCCAGTCACAGTTCTCTCATATCTCTCTGTTTCACCTCCCTCACAGGGTATCCATTGTGGGGAGAGGAAGGGCAAGTGATTGTAAGTCACTGAGACTCCTTTGGGTAGTGAAAAAGCCGGGTACAAAATACCGGTTCGCCTCATCTTAATAAATAACATCCATGGAATGGATCGTAGGAGAAAGTGCTGTCAAGTCACAGCAATCCCCATAACATTTCCAAGGCACGCGACAGAGGTGGTTTGCCATTGCCTGCCTCTGTGGAGTAACCCTGGACTTCCCATCCACGTTCCATCCTGGACTTCCCATCCATGTCCCTGCTTATCTTCTGTGATCCAATGAAACTGGGCTAGCCTGCTCAGGCAGTGAAAAGTCTACAGAGATGTCCAAAGTTCTGTCTGGGATGTGGGTTCCAAGATGGATTGTTTCTTTATGTGCCACCGTGTTGGGCGAACCCACCTTTTGCCATGCTTCTCTTTCTTGTGTTCCAGGCCCCTAAAGAGACCTTGGCCAAAGCCGTCTTGGCGGAGCTCCCGCAGCAAGTGGTCCAGTATTTCAAGCATCAAAACTTGCCGCCCATCAATTCAGAGCCCGCCTAGAGCCCGATCCGTCGTGCTTCGCCTGCATGTGTCCTATTGAGCTCGTCGGTGACAGAAGGTTGCATGTGTCACGTGGTTTCAAACCATTTGTACCTTTCATTTAGCAAATTGGTTTTGGAGACGCCAACGCCCCCCCTAACCCCTAAGCCCAGGGGTAGGCAAACTGTGGCCCTCCAGATGTCCATGGACTACAATTCCCATGGGCCCCTGCCAGCATGGACATGTGGAGGGCCACAGTTTGCCTACCCCTGCCTAAGCCCGTCCCAAAAGCAACACTTGCAATGCAAGAAGCGCTGGGATCTGCTCGCTCTTTCTCTCTCCCCCTCTCTACATTCCTGGGGCAAGAAAACACATTGTCCGTACCAGATTTCTTTTATCCTTTCCCTGTTCTCAGAACCAACTTTTAAGTATTTGAATGTACTTTGTATGATTTTTGTGGTATGAGAGAACGTTTTTACAAGCGGAATTTGCTCTCCATCCCACCCCAGTCCATGACATTCTCACCCTCTCATTGCCCAAAGAAACATGGACAGATCCCGGATGTGTCGTACTTGTACTTCTGATGCTTTATGTACATTTTTATACTGTGGACATGTCATATTTGTTACACTCAGGTTAATAAACAAATCTGGTCTCTTAACTTGAAGGACTTCTGTTGTGCTCTGAGTTGGCATTCACACAGCAGAGGGTGGAACAGCCTAACTTACTTGGATCTGACAGTCTAGGTTTTTTTTATTTAAAAAAATTCTACACTGCTTTCCGCCCTCCAGGGTGGTTAATAATCATTCAACAACAATCAATCTATTAAAACAAAACCTGAACCAGTTCTGCACAAGAATGAATTAAAATCAGGGCAGGAGTGCGCCATTGCCAAATGGAGGAGCTGCCAAAGATAACTGTAGCAGAGTTGTATAGGTAGAGAGTCCTCCATGTACCCCAGTCTCCGTCAATTTGGGGCTCTGAATGGTGTCTGAAAACACAGCAGAAAGACATGAATGTCTTGGAATGATATGCTCATTGAGTTCTAATTAACTCTGTAGCCCTCACCATAGCCAGAATCAATTTTTAAAGGCAGCCCTGCATACAGTAATTAAACCTGGATGTTCCTTTATGACAGCTGGCCATAATATTCCTTTCCATGAATGGCTGTCATTGATGAACTGATCCAGGAATGAAAATAGACACTGCAGGGCACAGAGGTCTCTCACAGACAACGCTGGATCTCAGAACTTCTCCACGGCATGTTGTTATGTTTTATTCATCTATACTTTCAATACTTTTGGAGACTTTAGTTCTTTTGAGCGGGCACCTCTTTCCTTTTTTTGGCTTTGTTTTGCAGTGAGATTCCCTTTGGTCTTGTTTTTGGAAGTAAAAGAATGCCCTTGGAAGGCCCAGCGGACAAGTTCCCGGATTCAGAAGATCTCCACTTCTGGCTGGCTGGGAATCAAAAGGACATTGATGGAAAATGTCAAGTCACAACCTACTTATGGCAACCTTGGGGGTATTCAGTGCAAGAGGTGGTTTGCTGTTGCCTGCCTATCTGCAGTAGCAACCCTAGCCTTCTGTGGTGGTCTCCCATCCAAGTATGAACCAGGACTAACCCTGCTTAGTTTCCAAGATCTGGCTAAATTGGACTAGTCTGGACCATCCAAGTCAGGGAGTTGTCAACTTTCACCAGGATCCAGGTGCATGAATGCTGTTTGTCAAAGTTTCTGTGAAAGCACATCTAGCAACATTTTCTTCTCTGATTGTCCTGCCCCCCCCCCACTCCCAGAAGTGTGAATAGGTCAGTAAAGTGCCACTAAATGCATTTCCAATGTTTCCCTTGCTGAGGCTTCCACACATAGGCTGATCTTGAAATTACACATGCTTTATAAAGTACAAGGCTGAAATGCAATTTTGAATCAACCCCTCTACTGGGCTGTGATTCAAGTTAGGAAACCAAATACTCTTGCATTTGGAACTCTCCCTTTCTTGCATGTACTTACCAGGGCTGAAACAGCACAAGCGAATTTAGATCGAGGAACAAAAAGAAGTCTGGGCCGTGGCTACACTGAACCACCACTTGCTGGTATTTGCTTGTGGCCCAAATATGTGAATATCCAAAACTACCTTCTATGTAGTCACACTGTTGGTCTCCCAAGGTCAGGCTTGTCTAGTCATCTCTCCAAGGTCTCAGGTGGAAGTCTTTCACTTCACCCCCCACCTGATCCTTTTAATGAGAGGTACCAGGGATCACAGTTGGTCGTCTCCATTGGATATAATGGTGGGATGGGGGCACCCTCTTTGGGAGCCCCTAGACATAGACCTCTTGGATCAATCATTTTGAAATTTGGAGGGAAGAGCCTCCCAGAGCTACCCTAATAGTTTGGAGGCTTTACCTCAAACCCCCACCCCCCGGAAAAGGCAGGAACACCAAAATTCCCATTATAGTCTTTGGCACCATTGACTTCCATGGGCGCTGAAGCCGAAGCTGCCAAATCGTGCACAAGCCTAATTGTGATCCCATAATGGGTGGTGTTCAAAAGCACTATGCACCTATGATTCTCTGATTCTATGCATAGGTATTGCAAAGTAGAAGTATGATTTAAAAAAAAAAATTAGCGGGCATCGTGGAACCTTTAAACTGTGTCAGAATATGGAGGGAGGGGATGGTTGCCTGAATTGATTGACAGGTGGAAGCACGGCGCTTATAAGACACGTTGCTGTCTTCTGCCTCTTCCAGCAGCAGGTGAGGAGGGCAAGACACGCAAAAAGAAGGCAGACAAAGGGAAGACAGCAAAAAGGTGAGGAGGGGGCACGATATAATGTTGCACTTTGCCATTCCGCAGGCTTGACGCTATTTATACTAATGTGCGGAAATGTCTTAAAAGATGCAGACGCACCCACACACACCCATCCTCCACTGCCCATCATCATGGCCAGACAAGGACAAACAGCATAGGCCAGGAATTAATGGCCCATAAAAGCCACAGAAAGTCCGGAATGCCATAATTAAAATCCGTTCTCAGGTCCTTCCAGCTATTGAGCCCAAACAGAACCTGTGACGACCACTTAGTTCTCTGTTTCCCTTGATATGTTTGCACAAAAAATTGTATGTGTGTGTGCATCCTGTTCTTTATTAGCAGCAATTGGTTGGCAATTCATCTTTCTCACATTTCGCTAGATTGGGGGGGGGGTGCTGTAGAAGCCAGCGGCAGCCCCCGCCTACTGCCCCTTCCCCGAGAACATACAAGAGACAAATTAGAAACGTACCATTCTTTTCCCCTAGACAGAGATAGGGAGTCAGACTACGCTATTAGCTGATGTTAACAACTTGTGTTTTTGTTTTAGGGGATCTCGAGCGCCTGAAGCAGTACTGTCCTCTTAACCAACCAGCGAGGCTGCCGATTTTTTCTATCGGCAGCAATTAGGAAGTGACATTTTGCTCAGCTTGGAGAGACGGCTTCTCTTACTCTCAGCACGCACGCTTCCTCAAATGCAGTGGAATGGGGGTTACCAGTACATACTTAGAGCTAAAATATGGGCAGTCAATTAACATACAACATAATAAAAAGGATTAACAGATTCCATAATCCAACAGAGATAACAAGCTTAGTTTATAAAGTTGCCATGTGTTTGGGTTCGGCTCTAGGGGAAACCATAGTAAAGGAAATAAATATGTCAAAATGGGCAGTTGCATCGTTGACTGTGGAATTAGCTGAGACCTTCCCCTGTCCATTTCTGCTCCCCTTAAAATGGCTCTGGGGGGACAATGATAGAGGATGTACCAAGCTAAATGCCTTCTTATGATGGTGCAGTTGTTTTCATATGAGATCTCCCTGCAGACATAAACAGGATAATTCCTGGGATCTTTTGAAGCTCCTCCCGTTCCAATGAAACAGAAGAAAGCCTAAGATGGGCTCAGATGCTTGGGGGAAGAAACAAGTGGGCACCCCCTTAGGGACTGCTGCTCTACAGAAATTCACACAATCAGCTTGGGCCTTTGTGGTCGCTCCCACACTCTGCAGAGTCCTCCCTTGGTCGAAGCCTAGGCCATTACCAAAGCCCTGATCCTGAACTTAATACGGATCTCTACAACTCACAAAGGTTCTCAAGAAAACAAATGGAAAGGCACGGGAGGAACAGTTTGGCCTCCCCTGAGCTGTAGAAGATGCCACCGCCGAGCGTGGCAAGAAGGCTTCGAATGTTGGCAAGACCCGAGATTTTAGCTTAGGGGGGCTGAGACGCATTCAGGATTTCTTTAATCAGAGGCAACACTAGAACTCTGCCACGGCACCAGAGCAACCTACTTCTTCTCCATCATACAATAAAAACAAGACTTCTCCCTGGAACCAAAGACAGTCTTAAAGGAAAGAGACACCCACAGAAGACAGCTTCAGAACGCTGCTTGGTATTATCTGAAAAATAGAGGCGGATTATGTGGAGCACTTGGATGATGACCAGGACGAAGGGGGGGGACTTCCCGCCCAAGCATCACAGGAGTCGGGGCGAATCCTACAACGGGCCGTCAAAGAAGCTGCTGCTGCCACGGAATACCGAGGAGACGATCTTGCCGGCCGAGTTGATGGTGCCTTCGCTGTCTGAGCTGGACTCCGAGTCGCTGCTCCCTGAGTAGGCGCCCAGGCCTGGCAGAATCCCGATGCACACGGCCGCCGAGGGGCAGTGGACCATCGGATCACTCGCAGAGCTGCTGCCCAGAGGGATACAAGAGGGGTTTTCTGAAAGAGCCAAAAAGGACAGTTACCACAAGCCACTGGAAGCAAGAAGAACGGTCTCGGCTTCCAAGCAACGTGTCCTGTCTCTAGGGCAGGGGCTTTTTTTGGTCCCTCTCTCAGGTTCCAACAGGGCCAAGAGTCCCACCAAGCAACTCTTAGAACAGGGCAAAGTTATCTAGACCAAGGGTAGTCAACCTGTGGTCCTCCAGATGCTCATGGACAACAATTCCCACGAGCCCCTCCCAGCAAACACTGGCAGGGGGCTCGTGGGAATTGTAGTCCATGGACATCTGGAGGACCAACGGGTTGACTACCCCTGATCTAGACATTTGGAAAACAGGGGACATGGCTAAAGGACACTACCGGGGAGGAGGGCAACCCGAAGCAGCAACACTGAACCCACAGAATGGCAAGCATCTGACATCACAGTCATGTGACCAGAAGGAGCTGCACCCTGGTCAGCATTGAAGCTGAGATCACGGGCAGCTGGCCAGCAAGCCTGGAAGAATCGGGATATAAAAACGGAGCCCTTCAAGGTGCACCGCAGTCATTTTAGGATACACATCACCAGGGGTGGGAGGGGGGGAAGGGGGGGGATGGCAGGAGGGACTGATCGGTCTGGGGAAACACTGCCTGCCTCTGAGCATCTACACAACAAAACAGCAAAATTCTGGTGAACCTCTCTGAATTTCTCTTTTGATCAAAACAGAATCAGACTATGAAAGAGGGAAAGAAACAGCGTGTTGAAGATCAAGCTGAAATTCCTCTCAATGACACTAATTCCACTGTTATGCTCGGAGGTGTATTTTCTCTGTCAGTCCCTTTCCGTTCTACTCCAGGAGAGCTCCATTTTAATACAGCTGATATTCCCCCACTTTGTCCCGACTGTCACTACTCAGCCGTGGGACCATGCTCTGTGCGTAACAGTGATACATCTGGGGTTTCTTGTATCTGTCAGCTGAGGGCTGGCTGCATCAGGGTCCCCTCCATCCTTGTAGCAAAACACATATTCAAGGTGGTAACTTGGGTCTTTCAAGGCAGGTTTTTGTGGCGTACAAATGTGACAGCCAGTGTGGTGTGATGGTTAAAGAGTCTGACTAGGAGGAGGGAGACGCAAATTCAGATTCCTATCCCACTACAGAAACTCACTAGTTGAGGCAGGGCATCAAGGAAGCCAGCTTGGTTTTAATGGTTAGGAGTGTGGACTTCTAGTGAGCCGGGTTTGAATCTGCGCTCCCCCACATGCAACCAGCTGGGTGACCTTGGGCTCGATACACAACTGATAAAGCTGTTTAGCCCGAGCAGTGATATCAGGGCTCTCTCAGCCCCACCCACCCCACAGGGTATCTGTTGTGAGGAGAGGAAAAGGAAGGCAACTGTAAGCCACTTTGAGCCTCCTTCGGGTAGAGAAAAGCGGCATATAAGAACCAAATCTTCTTCTTCTAAACAAATACGCTTGGATCGCCCTGGGAGAATGAGTCACCGTCCCCGAGAATACTCTGCCCAAAGACAATAGGGCAACCTGGTGACCTTCTGAACCAACAGCTCTGATCTGCCAGAAGGTGCCACAGTTTCACCGGGGATGAAAGCAAAGCGTTTTTTCTACAATGAACACTTTAAATCCTGACAAAACCATCAGGAGAGTGACTAATAATGCAGGGAATTTTCTTTTTTAAACAACCCACACAGCTTCCATGGCTCATTAGCTCAGCAAACGTTGGAGCGGAGTTAGCCAAACAGATGGAGATCAAGGTTGGGCCGCCATTTGCAGTTACCCAATTTGGGCTAACGACGCTTGCCTCCGGAAGTGCAGGGCGAAAAAAGCTCGACTCGGGCAGAGCTGCTAGAATGCTGACTCCAGTTCCATCGTGGCTAAGCCAACGCCTTGACTGCAGCTCATAATGTTCTACAACAGGGGTAGTCAAACTGCGGCCCTCCAGATGTCCATGGACTACAATTCCCATGAGCCCCTGCCAGCATTTGCGACTGTAAGCCGTTTTGAGATTCTTCTGGGTAGAGAAAAGCAGCATAGAAGAATCAACTCTTCTTCTTCTTCTAAAAGTAGACTTTTTATTTAAAAAAACTTTCTTTCACAGGTTGGGAGGGTTCTCCCCAGCCACCATTATGAACCCCCTCCCCCTGCTGTGTAACCACCAAGGGGTCTTCGTGGTGCCATAGTTGGGAAACCCTGCCCTGGAGAGTGTCTGGTGGTCTGAGCAGCCTTTACAGCCAGACTCTTTGCGGACCAGGAGGGAAAAAAATGTTCCAAGGCCACCTGGCAACTTGATCAGCTCTAAAGGCGATTTTGCCCACCTGGAGCTTCTTCCGGATTGGGGTCAGGGTCGAGCTTCAGTCTTTTCACGTTGTTGGCACCTTCTGAACTGCAAGAAAATAAAAGTGTCAAAAAGGCCCCTGCACACAAGACAGCAACAAAGCGGAGAAGATCCGTCGTGGGCCACCTGCCCACCTCCCAGGCCTCATTGCTACAGGGAACAGGGACTTGGAATTCCTCGTTGATTGGCAGCCAGGATTCCAGCCAGAGGTGTTCCAAGACTGCTCTTTGGCTTCCTCTCAACATGGCAAAGGGACTCTTCGCTCAACTTTCAAGTGCAAAAAAAGGAGAATGCAAATGCAGGTGAGAAAAAAATGCCTGAAAACACAGAACACACCAGTGCAAAGGAGCGATCCGCCCAAGAGGCAGGAATAACAGCTGCCAAGTTGCCCGGGGCAGCAAGATCTTTGGTAGGATGCAGTCAATAGGTGCAATTTATTGCTGCTGTCGGTTAATTCCCTACACCTCTGCAGAATGCTGGGAGAAATTTTCTCAGGTCCTTGTTGCCTTTCCCGGAAGGCCTGCCAGGCAAGGAAGCCAGAACATCCTGCTAATAAAACACCTGCTAACGTAACAAAAAGATCGGAAGGCAGTCCCACCCTGTAGGGAGAAGCCTGCAGTTAGTCATAAAAGGACTGGGGATGGGGGAATTTATTTTTGACACTGCACAGGGACAAGGAAGGCTCCATCCCAGGTGTTTATGCAGAGGTGGCCACCTTCAACCCAGTTCCAGCACACTTTTCAACACCCCTGTAAGGGTGGCCAAAATTTTCTCCAGGATGGGCAGAAGGGGGAGCAGAGCGAGTGAGGGAAAGCGGCTTTCTTAAGGCCACAGAAGCACCTATGGCTGTGGTGATGTTAAAACAAGGGCCTTCGTGGCCTGTGCAAAGCCCCTGCGCAAGAGCATGACCTGGCTCTCAAGAAAACGACAGGAGGGTGCAGAGAGCTGGAAGGTTTGTGGACGCTTGAGAAAAGGGATGCTGCACCCGTGCAAAAAGACCAAACAGTAGCAGCAAGTGTTGTGGTTCTTTTCCGAGGGCATTAAACAAGCAAGCCAAATCCCAGGGGCACGAGCCAGGGTGGAAGGAGGCCGCAGAGGCAGGGACAGAGCATGAGAGAGAACACGCGGCTGAATGTCAAGGCATTGGCACCGCAGTGGCGAGAAGCCGCCTGAAAAAGGAGCCATCTGCACCCGTCAGCTGTGCCGCTGCGCAAACACCCTCGTCGCTTTCCCAGAACTTGCTGCTCACGTGTGCCAAATGCTCGGGATGAAAAATAGCTTTTTGCCTGCTCATTCAACATTTGGAGACTTGGTGCCCCCTCTGAAACAGGCAGCCACAGCCAGTTTATGGCGAGAAGCTTCAACGGGCTTTTGCGGACGCCGGTGCCCAGCCAGGAGCTGTGCTGTTCCACTGAGCTGCAACTCTGCGGCTTCTCAAGAGCGACGGGCCTTTCCCGTGAGTCTCCTGAGTTGATCCCTTCCAGGATTGTCAGAAGGCCCTTTGGTGTGCTAGCTCAAGCTCTTAGTTCATGGGATTCACCCTCAGGACTGAACTTTTAGCACTCGTACATATTTACTTCCTGTACTGCACAAAAGAACGGATTTCATATCACATCGGGTCAATATGCTTTGCAGAAACTGAAGGCCCAAGGAATTGTCTTGTATGCAAAGAGAGGCAAAATTCTTGTTCCACCAGCCCCTATTTTGACAGCCCTACCCTCCCAGCCCTTTCAGCACTGCTGCCACCCACCACTTCCCCTCCCACCTGCAGGAATGAAGAAAGAATCAGTCCTGGGCTTGGGAGGAGACTCTCTGCAGGGTAGCTGAAAACAGGCCTTGGAAGCACAGGCTGCTGCAGTCACTTCAAGACTTCCTGGCCAGACAATGCCTTGCTCCCAGTGCCTGTGGGAACTGGGGCTGCAATCCGAGGAGGAGACGGGAGGCCAATAGCGGGCTGGAGAGGCAGGCTCTATCCAGGTGCAGGCACCTCACTGCTCAGGAGGGTTCCGTTGGGAGGGTTCAGGCTGCACAGCCTCCCGTTTCACCACACTTCAAGCCTCGGGAAGGGGGCTGATGCTGGCTGTCACCCACTACACGACTTCCCCCCTCCAAGTCTGCAGAAGCCTCAAACTCACCTTCTGTGTTTCACAGCGCCTGCCAACAGCTTCGCCTGAGAGAACTTGCTCTTGTTTCCAACGGACTTCACCAACAGCTTTTTCTCTGCCTCTTTTTTCAAGTCAGTGCTTCCCCCGACCTTGGACAAAGAACTGTGAGTTCAAGGTTAAGGACCCAGCGGAACTTTTTAAAAAGGAACCTGTCACACTCTGTGTTGGCATCAAACTCTGTGTGGTCACAACCTCTTACTCCTGCTAAGCGACTACCGTTCACACCAAGGTTTTTGGAAGTGGGCCTTGAAGCAGACACACGAGGAGGAGGAGGAGGAGGAGGAGGAGGAGGAGGAGGAGGGTAATAGCTCCAGAACTGCTATCCATTAAGGTTTTAATTAATTCACTGGCGCTATTGATTAAAGCTACAGTTACAGATCAATTTCCCAAACTGCACCAGTAATTAGGCCTTCAATTAGTCATACTAGTAAACATTGTAGGGTTTTGCTCTTAGCCTCAGCTCATGCGTGGCTTCCTGGTGCTCTAAAAAAAAGAACAGCAGTAGCTCTCTGATGCCATCTAACGGAGGACCCATTCTACAGGAACACTTCCAGAATCCACAGGCTTCTATCTCCGAGCTTCTCAATGCGATTCTGCTTTTCCAACATATGGTTCACCTTTGACCTCCCAAGAGAAGGAAAGAATCCTGGTCCACAGGGCTAGCTAGGAACACATGCCTCAATGCACTGGAAATTTCTGCTGAACACTTTGAAAAGCTGACAACTCAGGGGCATCACAGCATTGCCTCTGCATAACCAGAAATGGAACACATTTTAAAGACGAGCTTACAAATACAGATTTGGGACTGGGGGTGGGGAGTGAGGAGGAGAATCCTGCTGTTTGGGTTTAGAAAAAGGAGTCTGTAGTCCTGCTGGTCAAAGCTTCAACTACAGCAGTAACAATCACTGAGCATTTTTACCATCCACAGCATTTTTCGAGACATGCATTGGTGTGCATGCACCATGTGTATGTGAAAATTAGCCTCTCTCAACTTTTTTTTTTACTGTTGAGGAGCCCCAGAAACAAGCTTCAAGAAACGCCAGAAGTGGCAGGATCATGCAGAATAGGGTTGGGGAGCATTGCTGTGGACACCCCTTTCCTACCCCCTCCATGCCATCACAGGCCATTCTTTGGGGGGGGGGGAAAGCGTGTCAACATAATATATGTGTATGTGTATATGTGTGTGTGTATATATATATATATATACACACACACACACACACACACACACACACACACACACACTGCCGCTTGCAAAGACTCACGGCTGTTTACAATAAAAGAATAAACCAACCCAACCCGTAAAACCCCCCAACACATTAAAAGATGGCTATTCATTGGAGTTAACTCCCCATCTCCCTTCCCCTGTCCAGCTGCAGTCAGGAGCTCTTTCCTTAGGAGCGAGGGTCCTGATCTCACTGGTTCTAGGGGATCCGCTGATATATATTTCAAATTTTAAAATTATATTAAATAAATTCCCGCCCATTTAGGAAACCCTTCCAGGTCCTTTAAGAAACCCCAGGGTAGCCCTGGTGTAGGCAGATATAATGCCCACCAACCACTCTCTGGGCTCCTAAAGTAAAGTTCAACCATCTGCAGATGTGCAGTCCACTGGAGTAAACAGCGTCTGGCACATAAAAGAAGAAAAGATAACCCAGCAGGAGGGAGGGAGGGTTTGTAAGATAAGAGAGTGGTGTCAGCACCTTCTTCCTTGATAAATTTCATTTCTTGGCTGTCCCCAAACTGGTATTCTCAGGACTATATCCTCTTTCTCCTTGGGAGTTGAAGAGAACAGCATCCTCTCTCAGCTAGCAAGGTTGCTGGGAGACAGTCTCTTGTTCTCTTCTCTCTACTAGCCGAAAACTACATGAGAACCTGGTCACCATATGAGGCTGGAACCATCTCAACCCACCTAACGGCGCTAGGGTGGAACTGTTACTACACAGAGTCCATGACAGTCATTTGGATGAAACCTTAGTCCCCAAATAAAACTTTCTTCACTCTTTTTATTCGGTTTGCACAGAAACGGCTGAGCAACCTCTCCGCCAACACGAGGCATGCCACAAACAGAACCCTACTGGATCACGCCCAGTGACAGTCAAGTCCCAGCAAGGCATCTCTCTGTCACTGCCACCGAGACTGACAGCCACCGGCAACCTATCCCGCAGGACAGTCAAATCCCCCTATGAGGCCGGCCAGCACTACGCCCACTACACCATCCTGTGGCAGCAAGTTCCAAGAGCGAAATATGTACTGCGTCTCTTTTATTCTGTTCACCCCAAACGTGACTCCTGGGTTCTAGTCTTTTGGGAGAAAAAGTTAAATCTATCAAGCTTCTCCACCATACGCATAATTTTCTGAACAAGGGGCCATCTTCAACCCCTTTCCTAATGGGAAAGGAATGGGAAGGCAACTGTAATCCGCTTTGAGCCTCCTTCGGGTAGGGAAAAGCGGCATATAAGAACCAACTCTTCTTCTTCTTTTTCTAATATCAAGAAAAGATTTTTTGGGGGGTGGGGGTGGGATTGGTGCAGCAGAGTGAACCAGAAATTTTCACTGAGCTACTCCATCAAAGCACACAGCCTCATTCCTGGTCAGTTGCTTAGACCAGGGGTAGTCAACCTGTGGTCCTCCAGATGTTCATGGACTACAATTCCCATGAGCCCCTGCCAGCGTCTGGAGGACCACAGGTTGACTACCCCTGGCTTAGACATTCAGGCTGCGGTTTCAAGCACAATCAGAATCCCCATAAAGTGAAGGGTTTGGGGCCCTACGAACATCAACTTTTTAATAGCTAGATTCAAGTCCAGGAGCAACTCAGAGACAGAGAAGATTTACAGAACGGAAGCTTTCAAAATTCCCTTTGTTCCCGTCTGACAAAGGGAGTATGGACTCTTGAAAGCTTACACTCTCCAAAAAACGTGGTCTCCGAGCTGCTGCTGGATGCGAATCTAGCTTGTTCTGCTGCAGACCGACACGTTTGCCCTCTGAAACTCTTTTACGCTTATTGATTTCTTATTGGGCTGTCCAGTCCAGAATGACCTCAGAACTTCTCAGAAACTTGAAGGGATGGGTTAGCCTATCATCATCTGCAAACTGGGCCCACCTCAAAGTTCTCCCACCATTCCGGGTCATTTAGGAAGAAACAAAACAGCACCGTGCTGACAAGCAAGTTTCAGCCCCCACCCCCCATGCCTTGTGTTCAATGCGCCCTTCTCTACCGAGCAAAGGCTGTTTGAACAGGCTTCACTACACGAGACCAGGGATCGGCCCCAGGCACATGTTGGGACCAGCATCTCTCTTGTCTGGCATACTAGGGCACCGAGCTAGTCCCTTCTGGCCTAACGCAGGACTTAGATGACCCTCTGAACACGGCAGCTGTGTCCCCTCCCTCTCATCATGGCATCCAACACACCCTGAAGCAGCCACAGAAGCTAAATATAACTCACACACAGCATTGCCCTTAATGAACACAGGAGAAAGAAGTCAGGAACGGAGCCCAACCCTGACAATTTATCTATTGGGTGAAGATATTGCAAAAAATTAAGGAATATATAACTGGGATAAAAGCATCTGACTGTGGCATTCCGAATGATCTGACCATGCTGGGAGCGGGGGGGGGGGGAAATCCCAGCAGAGCAAAACAACAGTGATTAAAGGAGGCCTGGTTTGTCATTATAAGGGGCAAAATCACAACATAAATATATATGGCTGTGGAAATTCTGCTTGGCTGAAAATTACACGAGGACCTGGTCACCCTGTATATTATGCCGGAACCATCATAACCCGGTTCATAGTGCTAGAGCAAAACTGTTAAACTGAATACAATGTAACTGTTGATGATGTGTCATTTGGCAGCAACCAGAGATTATATTTTTAAATAAGCACTGAGAACCGTACGGCAATACAGTAAACTAGTGCTGTAATGGGAACTGGTCCTTTTTTTGCGTATGTGCTTATTACGTACATGTAACTCTCTTTTTTTATATTTGTGTTTTTATTCAGAATGTTCTTTCGAATTCTGCACGCTGATCCTAAGGCACCAAGATGCAGCAGGCAAACACACACACACTCAGGAGCGTGCTTAGGTAAGACTATGTAAAGAAGAACCCAGTGCTACAAATCACTCTGTGTCTTTAAAACTACCACACCAGTTTGGTTTTGCTGCAAGACGATTGGTGCACGTGTACTACCTTTTGTGGACAATTTTTCACTTGCTTCAGATGAACACAATATATGACAGGTTCAAATGGGCAGCCACATTGGTCTGAAGCAGCAGAACACAGCCTGAGTCCAGTGGCGCCTTAAAGAACAACCAAGTTTTATACTGGGTCTAAATTCTCCGGCTCACTGACTTTGGCCATATCATGCGACCCAACCCAATGGAGAGTAATTATGCTAGGACTGGTGAGTGGTAAAAGGAAACCTGGCTGACAAAGAACGCAGTTGTTAGATTCAATCAAAATGGATGCCGGCCAGAGAATTACACAGCTAAAAGAAGCGGAGCAAGATCAGAAGTCGTGGAGACAGCTGAGCCACGGGATCACCAAGAATCGGACACAACTGAATGGCTGACATCATCATCATCATCAGCTTTCATGTGCATGCACACTTCACCGTTATTTCTGAGCCTCACCTACCTCACAGGGCCTCTGTTGTGGGGAGAGGAATAGTAGGTGATTATAAGCTGCTATGATACTCATTTGGGAAGTAAAAAGCTGGGTACAAAAAACCAGCTCTTCTTCAGATAGTGAAGAAGTGTGTGTACACACAAAAACTTATACTCAAATACAACATATGACAGTCTTTCAGAGTGTTTTGGATGAACTGTCTTGCCTCCAAGAGGCTCCCAAAATTGCCTGAAGTAACATGGCTTCAAGCTCTGAAGCCTAACTTCATTGGCTAACATGGAGGGGGATACCTTTGGAGAGCCAACCTTAAAGCCCAAGTCCCCAGGAGGGCCATAAAGGACCTCCCAAAGCTGGCTCATATCAAGACCACTGGTATCTCCTGCCCAAGCTAGTCTATTTGGACCTACACTGGCTCTTTACAAGGTCCTGATGTCCCCGTCCCCCCCCTGCTGAGTGAGCTCCTCCCCTTAAAAAAAAACTCTCAAGGCAGAAGAGGAAAGAAACAGCAGCAGCACTAAGGATATTCTGTATTCATTCAGTTCCTTCAGATCTTCTTCTTGACGCTGCTTTTCTATGAGGGCCTGTTGCCGAGAAACCTCGTCGAGGAACTTGGTCTCGTCCTCATCTAGGCCTCTGACCATATTTTCTGGAGGTAAAGACAGACAAAGAGGCCTTTGTAAACTGCCCAGGAATATCATGGAACATGAGAGCATCTGCCAAGTTAGAGCAGCTCTAGCCAGAGGGATTTTTTTAGTGCTTCACAAAAAATGTCCATTGTACAGCAGGGCAGAGACACACTAATTCCGTCATCAAAACAAACAGTTCAAATATTACTTTACCAGCTTATTTTATTTTGCCCTTTCTCTAAGGAGCTCAGTGTTTATTCTCTCCTCCTTCCACATTTATCCTCCCCAGTTTTTGCTCACAACAACCTTGCAAGGGAGGTTAGGCTGAGAAAGAGAGTGAGACAGCATTGTGTAAAATCTTCAAATCATATTTTCTGGACATGTGGCACTTTGGCATGTGCTAATTTTATTCTAGTTATATCTATTGGATTTTTATTTCACCCACTCCCGAATGGCGACCCCTCTTCCATTTATCCTCTCAGCAATCTTATGAAATAGCTTGATACCGGGATCACCCAGAGAGCTTAACGAGAGGGGGATACAAACACAGGCCTCCCTGGTCTCCATCCAGCACTCTGGCCTGTACCCCATTTCAGCACTCTCTGTTGCCACAGAGCTGAAATTCTTAGCATTGATAGGAGCTACACTGGTCAAGCTTGAGCTGAGCTTTGACAAACCCACAGAAAATCAACCCTAAGCTCTTCTGTTTAGGAGGAGAACAATAGCTACACCTACCAAAGATCTGAAATGCATTTTCCTGCACCAAGATTCAGGAATGTTTATTGGAACTTACTGAATTTGAATTGCTCTTCGAACTCCTGCTGCTTCTTATCTTTCTGCTCCTGAAGTCTTTCATAGAGTGATCGGGGGTCATACACTTCCTCAGGACACTCTGAGAAACAAAGCAAAGCAAACTAATGTTGAAGGAGGCGATTGTTTTGAAAGAAAGCAATTAGACAGGAATATCCTGGGTGTTCACTTTTCTAAGAACACCGGCAACCAGTCAAATCAAGGACACGTTGGTTATTAGCGCATCTCCCTGCATATACTAAAGCCAGTAATTTTCAGTCTGCAGAACCAGTTTTTTAAAGATGGCTCTTCTTGGTCACTTGGAGGAGATTTTCACTCACCTAAGAAGAAGAGCTTGGTTTTTAGTACCCCACTTTTGACTACCCAAAGGAGCCAGCTTATCATTGCTTTCCCCACCCTGTGAAGAAGGTGGAGCAGAGAGAGCTCAGAGAGCCATGACTGGCCCAAGGTCACTCAGCAGGCTGCATATGGAGAAGGAGTGGGATATCAAACCTGGCTCTCCAGATCAGAGGCTCATGCTCTTAATCACTACGCCACGCTGGCTCTCTAAGGTAATCAAAAGTAGCTGTTTACATACTTGGCGTGCTGAACTCCCACTGTGGGGACAATCAGACTTAAGGCACAATCCCCAGGAACGTCACATTCCTTAACATTAAAAAACTCAAGTCCAGCAGTACCTTATAGATCAGCAGCATTCAGCAGGATGTTTACAAGGCTGCAAACTTTTGTGAGTCAAAGCTCACTTCGCAGATGTAAACGAGAACAAAGCTTATTTGTTCCATAACAAACTGTGCCCAGCTACCTCTAATCCTTTCTTGGCATCTTTGTGTTCAAGACCATTGATTGTCACTCCTGGAAGGCTCATAGACGCTTATCACTTGTGGCAGTCATGGCACTTGCCCTGCAAGTTGGCCACTCCATGACTCTAGCTTGACCACTCTGCCTTGAGACACAATGTCCAGTTCTCAGGAATCCACAGTGGCAACTGTGAACTTTATTCTGGTGGCCTCTGGGATGGCAGGTATGGTAAAAACAACACCAACAACACCTTGTCACTTGGGAAAAAGGCATGATTCTGGCTGGCTTTGTTTTTCTTCTGGGCTGGACTGAGGTTTGGCAGCTGCAGTGTGCCCAGAAAGCCTGAGGAAGACCCGGGGACAAGGAAATGGTAGTGAGGCCTAACCACCAATTTCCTCCACACTGTATCATTGACCCAGCTGGAAATCTGCTCAGTGCACGAGACGGCAGATGTACACTAGTGCACACAAGGTCCATGCTTTCACATACTTGCCAAAACAAAACAAACAAACAAAAAAGGCTGATCCTTCAGCTATCTCATACTTGCCTTGCTCTGTGGTTTCCTTTCACTCTGTACTTCTACAACTCCCATTCACCCCCAATAGCATCTCCTCCAACAGCATCAGGTCTCCAGTGCCAAGAATGGCCGGGTGGGATGCCTATAGGAACTGGAGCTTAGGTTTTGGCTGGCGGCCCAGAGGGTACAGGCTCCAGTGTTGTGGTCTGGCAGCAAGGCTCAAACCATGTTAAAGAAAAGACGAGTAGGGGATTATTTTCTCTAATGTCATCACTGGTTGCTTTTCGGACAGTCTTCTGCTGCTGGGGACGAGGACAAACCACTCCAGCCGCAAAATTATGGAAATGAATAAGATTGCCCCTTCAAAGGAGGCTACCTCTTCAGAGACCTCCTTCCACTAGGAATCCAGGTGCACAACAGCAGACCTTGAAGGCTTGACTGATCTCCCCAAAGTGCAGTAGAAAGGAGTAGATCAAATCTTAAGGCCAGAGCTCTTGGGTATAACGGGAGACGGCATGACAGCGCTGAGAGTGCCGTCCCCTCCCCCCCCCAAACTAATGGTCAAATACCTTCAGGGTCTTCCGGCTTCCGAACTTTCTCCCATTCTTCTTGTCTTCTCTTGCGCCTCTCTTCGAGTTCTGCTTCAGTCACAAACCTTTTGTTAATCACAGGGTTGGTACCACCTTCTCCTCCATCCATTGTGAGGCGGCCTGTGCAGGGAAAACAGGAGGACTAGGATCACTCTGGGTCTTCTGCAGAGATGCCTCTGAAGACGTACAGACAAGCAATGCCCAGCAGCCATGGAAGAGGCCTTTCGATAGGGTCGCTTGATCTCAAGAGGAAGGATTGGGGCAGTGGTTACCCATCTCCAGGCTCCACCTTGGGTTTTTTAATCTACTGCCAAAAGATGTGAAACATCCAGAAGTTTGGAAAGTTTTGAGAAATAGGGAGCTCTGAACCATGAAGCTTACACAGGAATAAATTGTGTCAGTCTTCAAGGGTACCATTGGACTTCTGTTTAATTTAACTGGAAAGGTCTTGGGGAGATCACTGATCAGCCCTCAACTGTACAGTGTGTATCGTATATACCCGCCCTTTGTATATCATGCACTTATCCAGATGGGATCAGACCCAAAGGAACAATTTTCATACACTACAAAACTGGCAGGACTAGGTTGCTATCTGCAGATGCTTGTGTGACCAGGAAGCACTGGCTCACAAGAGACAGTATGATGAAGTGGTTACTGTTGGGTCTGTGGCCAGGGATACCTTGCTGTGATTCACACTGGTTGACCTCAGTGATCAAACAACTGGCAATAATATCTTTTTGGCTTGTTCGACAGAAATGGGAGATGGATTACAGTCACCTGAAAGCTTTCACTGCTCACTATACACAGAAAACATGGAGGGGAAGACTGGTCAAAACAGTCAACTGATTCTCTGACTGATTCTCTCTGTGTAGCAATCATTTCTGTGCCTTGTTTTTCTTTGATGCTTCTCCATGAACTGTCATACCTTTCCCCCTCCTTTTATTTCAAATTACGCAGGCATGGCAACTGAATCCAGTTCAACTTATCTGTGTAAAGTTGCTCTGTTAACAAATTTGTTTGCCATGTGGAAAAACCTTGGAATTTCAGCCCCCCACTAACCAACATAGGACACATCTGTCAGAAGGAGAAATTGCTGGGCCAGAGAGCCATTTTAAATGCCAAGACCGTATCACCATTCTAAGCAGGGAGAACGCACAGTGCATCCAGACCCTGAAAAGAGTTAAGGCTTGTGGGATTGGTGGTGGATCTCTTTGGCCAGCCAGTGTGGACTGCTCCCGCCAGACAGATAACATGTTTCTCCTTTATTTGTACTCTTGTGTTAGGAGAGGCAGACATGCACTAGCTTACAGCTAATAAATCACAGTGAAGGTACAGAGGCAACATCAGCTCCATGCTAAACAGGGATAATAAGCTAGGAGCAAGATCTGGCTACATGGACTCACTCCTGCTTTTCTTGGAGTGAAATAAGAATCTCACAATTTCCTCTCTTGGCTGCAAAGCTTCCCCCAACCATAAATAACCAGCTCATTGGATAGACCACTAACACCATTGCAGTTAACAACATTTCCCATTGTGGGGCCAGATGAGACCATGGCAATTTCATGGGTTGAATCATGGAACTGACCAATAACATAAGAAGGAGACAGTGTTTGTCTAAGTAACTAGTAAAGAAACTTAAAATATCTTTGAAACAGGTACAGAAAATTTGCCACTGTGTAAATAAGGTCCTTCCATCCCCTCAATTGTTTGATTCACCAGTTCTACATCCAGCTGTTCTCTGAAGGACTTACGGATTGCAGTTTAGGAAACAACATAATTTAGCAACTTTTGCTTGAAATTCTGTAATTTGCACCACGTAAAGAGCACACCAGTACTCCTGTAGAAACTGTCGCAGATTTTGGGAAATCCTAGAGAAATGATTATGTATTTGGGAGAATCGCCAACACATATGCAGAATAAATCAGATGCTTTCTGTTGGTCTTACAGGTTGTAACAAAAAATTAAGAAAGCAGTTTCTTGGGAACAAAAGGAGACATGTTCTTTTTAGGTCAACACAAGCATCTTACAGAAAACAAGAAGGAGCCTATGGGAACATTACACTGGTATGGCCTGCTGAGCATCACCTGCTTTTAAGAATCACCCTTGGGCTGTCAAGCATGTGCCTCTGTTTTGCACATTTTGCTGCAGTCTTACAGTCACTAATTTAGATGCTTATGAAGAATTTTAAAAAATCTCCAAGCAAACCATAAACCAACTGACACAAGGAAGTGGGGGAGATCCAATGAGTTTAGAGGGGAAAATATTTCCTAAAATATGAGGACATACTGTACTTGTCCAAGATCTCCTTTTCAATATACAACATTTGCTTGGCAACACACCCATGGGACACCCACAGTCTGCAAGAAAATACTGATTCACTGTGTAAGAAAGAAAATCCCTTAGATTTAGTTACACTCTAGCTCCTGACAGTTCTGAAGAAATGGCCACATATTAACATGACCAAGGAATGAAACACCAGAATAGACTATGCAATAGGGGAAGGTTTTGATTTTCAGCGCCCATGTCCACTGACTGATTTAGAGTGTAATGTTAAGTCTTCTCTTTCTCCTTCTCCCACATTACTGATTACCGTTCACTCCTCGAGGGGAATGTCACCAGCATGGCAAAATATACACTACATGGTATCCCTGATAGTGGCTGCATGGGTCATCCCTGGTAGGGATCCTCAAGAAATGTGCAATGAAATTCTTCTTCTCATACACACATCCATATAAACAGGATGTACATTTTACTAGCTTGCAGTAAAAGGAAGGCATGGACTCAGGGCATGAGAAGAGAGAGATCAATACATGACATTTCCATGTTAAATCTTTTTGAGAGCATGTGAATGCTTTTTCTAGCCTTGCTGGTCTCATATTTCCACTGCCTGTCCGTATCATCAGTGATAGCGTCTCATTTCCCACATACCACCCAGTTCTCACCTCTACCCCATTTTAACATGCTCTTGGGTTACAGTCACAGTATCCTCCTAGCTTAGAAACAAAAAACTGGTAGAGAATAAGGGTTAAGACTGCACTCCTACACACAGTTGACTGGCAGTGAGCCACTTTGAATGCAGTGGGCAAGTTAAAATTCATAGGCGGCAGTTTTTACAAAGACAACATAACAAACAACTGGAAGATCTCAGCTCTAATACCACCAGCACCATGAACTCACTTCATTCAGAATTCTTTCCTGTTTATTCCCAACTCCATCCGTCCATGTCATTTTCCTTGTGTTAAAAATGGATATAGCAAGCTTCTCACAGAAATAGTATTTATCTCCTAACTGCATAAAGAGTCATGCACAATGGAGGAGATATACAAAACACACAGAGCTGTCCACTGGTAAATTTAAATACCAGTTTACTCCCCTGAGGGTTTACGCACACATGACACAGCCTACATTCTTCCCACAGATCCTGCCAGTCTATGGTGTGGTGGAAATTTCCACACTTGAAACTTAACTCGCAGGCATAGAACTAAGTTCCAAGTATGGCACTCCTAGGGTACATCTGATTGACAAGATCCACGACAGCTACACAGAAAGTGCAAAGACGATGCAATGTATGAACAAACCCTGTCAAAGCCAGGGTGAAAAGCATCTGCAACCCAAGGGCCCTTTTGACTACAGAGGCTACAGACTGAACCCTGCGTGCAAAATAATGTGCTGGACCTCTCCAATGCAACAACAACAATCAGGAATTTACACTCTACGACATAATCATAATGTGGAGTGGATTATTAAGATTAATGTTAGTATTGTCACTATCAAGATCTATCAGGTCCAACAGGGGAGCGAAGGCTACCTTACAGGGTTGTTGTACAAATTTTGCTGACTAGTTCGGATAACGATGACTAGGAAGAAGGATACCTTAATTCTCCTCCCCTCAGGCTCGAAGCTGGCTGAGGAGGGGGCCTGCTGGACCAGAAGCTGCGCCACAGCACCGAACTCCCCTCCCCGGGGCCGCCACCGCCGCTGACCCCAGAGCCCCCTTGCCCCTCTTCCTTTCCCCAAGCCCAACCTTTGTGACCAGACTCCCGGTCTCACCAATGACACGCCTTCCAGCCCCGCTCCAGCCCCGCCTCTTCCGTCCCCTCCACCGCCCAATCAGAAGCAGCCTTCCGTGTTCCCGCCATTATGCCCAACCACTGCTTCGGTTACAAACACACACCCGCCGCGGACTTAGAAACGGGACAGTGGATTGGCCCACTCATTAAGCATGGAAAAAAGCCCGCCCACCGTGGTTGGTCCAGCCTCTCCGAGGGCAGGCCGACGGAAAGAGGGTGTGACTAGTTGCCCCGGGACACGGAGCGGGGAGGAGGAGGAGAAGAAAGGGAGAAAAGGGGGCGGGGCCGCCAGCGGGGAAGGGGGCGGAGCCGCCGCGCGCGGAATGGGCGGGCTCGTTGGGGCCTCCTCCATCTTTCCCGAGCGCCGCGTTGCCGCTGCCTGAGGAGAAGATGGCACAAAGGGGCTGCGCAGCCGACGCCCGCGCGACCTCCGGCCTGGCCGACTGAGGAGGGAAGGAAGGAAGGAAGGAAAGAAAGGCAGGCGGTGAGGCCACGCAGGGCCGGGCGGAGAGACGCGAGCCTGAGGAGAAAGGGGGCCGAGGGGGTGTGGGGAGCTGCTCGTGTCCTTCGAGGGAGGCCGGTGGTGGGCATCCCTCATGCTCCCGAAATCCCTGGGGATGGGGATGGGGGTGGGAGGTCTGCGGGGATGCGGCGCCGCTTCGAAGCTGCCATTTCCTCCCAGCGAGCTGCGATCCGGAGGTCAGTTTGCGATTCCGGGAGATCTCCAGGCCCCGCCTGGGGATTGGCAACCCTTGGGCGGCGCGGCCTTAACCCCCCCCCCCTCAATGTCTCGACCACGAGGCGCGTGTGGGTGAGAAAGCGACCCCATCCTGGGGGGGGGGGGTGCCTCATCGGGTTGAATGGCTTGCTCGCCTTCCCCGCACACGCCCCTCTTGGCAGGCAGGTGGGAAGGGGGAGAGGAGAGTCGCTGGCAAGGGATCTGGAGGGTGGGGGTGGGGGGCTATTGCATCCCCC
Source organism: Paroedura picta (assembly GCF_049243985.1). NCBI lineage: Eukaryota > Metazoa > Chordata > Lepidosauria > Squamata > Gekkonidae > Paroedura > Paroedura picta. The sequence goes on along the minus strand of NC_135382.1, from coordinate 23,377,393 downwards.
TGCCCCCCAAAAAAGAAAGAGGGAGCGGAGAGATGCTGGTCTCCTTCTGCCAAGCCTAACAGATCCGTTGTGGCTGAAGCTAGGCTTGCCGCTGTCAGGCAGGGCGGCTTCTGCTGTTGATAAGGCAAAATGTGCCTTGGGCTTGCAAAGAAGGTAACTGGGAGGGTGTGGAGGAAGCACGCCGGGTGCTTTGAAGTGCGGCAGACTGGGCTGGTGACAACTGTGGTGTGGCAAGTGTGTTCAGTTCGAAGGTGGGGAGGCAGGCTCGATTTGTGCTCTGTGATCTTGGACCAGTCATTCTTTCAGCCAGGCTATTGAAGGGAATGGTTTTGAGGGGGGAAATGGAGGAGGAGGTCCTGAGAGGTGCGTTGAAATGAAAATATAATAACTAATATAATAACTAAAATATAATAACTAATAATAATAAGAAGAAGAACCTTGGGGTACTGAAAGACCACCTACTGCATATGGTTTTGGGAGCCAGACCCTACAGATATCTGAAGCAGTGGACTCAGGATGCATGTGTCACAAGAAACAAGTTGGCTTTTAAGGTATGTCCAGCGTGTGGATGCAAATGTATTTCTTGCTGCACAAGAACCTTTGGTAAGCCTGAGCCCATTTCTTCAAGTGTTTGTGCTTTTGCCTCATGAAAACTTATGCCATAACAAATGCGTTGGTCTCCAAGGAGCCACAAAAATCTTTGCTGTTTTTGAGGCAGCAGGATAAAACTAAATGCAATAATGCTGTTTTGGTATTTGATGAGCATTTTTGTGCTTGGGGTTTAAGAAAGACAGTCCTTGAAGTTTACGTGTGTGTGTGTGTGGGGGGGGGATATTTCCTAAATTGTGCTGTTTAGCTGTCTTGAGCTCTGGGTGAAAGGCAGGATGTAAAGTATTAAATATTTTCCAGTGGGTGGCAAACTGGAAAAGATGTACCCATGCATTCCAGGAACTGGAATGTGCTTGTAGAACGTGTGTTACGGTACTGGCTTTACACCGATTTGTGTACACAACTGACGCTAGAGCACATTAGCATGAATTTTTCTTAACAAAAATCAGTAACAGATCTGATATGCATATAGGCTAGATGCTGAACTTGTGTTTAAGTGATTTTAAAATGGATTATTTAAGTGAGTGTTGTACGAATCAAAATTGGCAAACAAACTCAAAAGCTGAACTTTCTTGAGCCATTGTTTTGAGGGCGGGAGGTCCATTTTCATTGTTTCTGCCACTGGGTAAGGTAGTTTCCATGGTGTGATGTGGTAGACTGTACAGACTAGTAAAAATGCATTTGGGATCATTTCAGTATTTCATACTTCCAATTTAGTTGATTTTGTTAAGCCAGAATGACAGTTGGGAAGCTGTTCAAGGATAGCTGATATGTTAAGTATCTTTGGAGAAGTGCTTCTCCAAAGATGTACTACATTCTTTGAAACCATATCCCACAGGTGTCAACTTTAATACCTTCTTCCTCTCCATAGATCTTGTTTTTATTCGTTATTTCTGTATTATCCAGCCTGCAGACACTGTCAGGAATGCATTCTCAGATCTTGTAATCTCACCACTGGCCAGTCCATGCGTGCATAGACAGTAAAAAAAAACTTAATTAATGTTAGCTTCTGTGCTTGTGTTAAGTCAGCTGGCAGTGAAGAAAAATATTAATGCAGGTGTATACTTCTCTTTAAAGGAGGAAGTACTCCTACTTTTTGCCTGTTTGGACAGCTGTAATCATGCCTTCATCACCGAGGACAAAAGTTCATTACTCTTACAACTCTTTGACAGTATGAGTAAAAAAGGGTTGTTTATTCACTCGCCTGTGTAATGTTGAAAATATGTGCCTTTAAGATGAGATTTCTCTGGAGTTGAATAAGGTAGCTTATGAAGGTAGGGGCTGTGTTTACTGTGAGCAAAAAATTCCACAAGAACCAGGGCAAAATTAAACTAAGCTAAGGAATGGCATGCAGAGAAACCCTGAGGGGAGCATTCTTCCTCTGGAGATAAGATGAGGTTTACTAGGGATCACCTTTAGTACCACCTCCCCCCAAAAAAAGTTATGAGAAGGATGACATCACCACTCTGTGGGTTATGTGCCCTGTGCTGATGGACAGTTGATTCTCTTCCCGTTTTAGGTTAGCAATTCTAAAACTGTGTGCCCCAAGAAATCAATTTGTGAGCCCTAAGTACCCACCCATAAAGAAAACTGCCTACTGTTTGTCTGCATAATTTAAGAAGAGTTTGGTTCTTAGATGCTGCTTTTCTCTACCCGAAGGTGTCTCAAAGCGGCTTACAATTGCTTTCCCTTTCCTCTCCCCACAACTGACACCCTGTGAGCTGGGTGAGGTTGAGAGAGCCCTGATATCATTGCTCGGCCAGAACAGCTTTATCAGTGGTGTGGCGAGCCCAAGGTCACCCAGCTGGCTGCATGTGGAGGAGCAGGGAATCAAATCTGGCTAGACAGATTAGAATTCTTCACTCCTAACTACTACACCAAACTGTTACCTTCCAGGTGAAATTATTAAAGAAGCCATCTGATTGGATCATTTAATCTTTCCCAAGAGACAGCAGAATAAGCCGCCGTTTGAGGAAGTACCTGTTACATCTTTGCATGAACTGAATATGTGGGCTTTTTTTCCTTCCTGCCAGGAGAATGCCCAGAGTTGTGATTCATGCAGAAGCGGGGAGGAGCCTCCAGCCAGAATGTTCAATTGCCAGTGCATTAAAGTAGAGATTGCCCAGTCAAGGTGAATTCGGTGTACTTCCAAATTTTAACTAGAGAGAAAAAGTGCATGTGTCTTGGGAAATTTGTGAAAACACTATATTCAATGAACCAGGTAGCTTATGAAGGAGAGAAAAGCAACTTCCTCCCTTTTATTGGAAATAACAGTGTATTCTCTTGTTTCCTTTGGTCCTGAAGAAATTAATACTGCTTGAAGTCTGAAGTGACCATGTCTTAGATTGGGGGGGGGGGGTTTCCCTAAGGTTTTCAGGGTTTTTGAAACACTTTTCTATGTTAGAGCCAAATGTACCTAAATGCTGCCTGTTACTTTAGTGCTTATAATGAAAATTAGGTTAAGCTGGTTGCTTCAGGGCAGTTAAGAGTTCCAGTATATTACAAGCATCACTTGCAGCTTCTTTTTTTTTAATGCGTCAGAGACGAGTGTCATGTTGCATTTAATACTCTGGTACAAAATGATTCCGGTGATGCTTCTTATCGTACAAGATATCAATGCAGTAAGAAGTCTTTGTGTTCCATGGAATTCTTCAGTCAGTAGTTGTATATAGGTTTGACATCCTGGTACTGTATATGGCCCATTTGAGGTCTTCTGTCTTGCATGTGACAATTTTAGTTAGATCTACACTGATTTTCTATTATTTTCGATGGGCCCTTTATTGATTAATCAAAAACGGCAGGAAGTGGCCTCAGCTCCGATCACTTCTGTATAGACATCAGCTTACAACATTCTGTCATGTGCAAATATAAACAAGAAACTAGAATGGTGGTATACAAACTGCTTATGAAGGTCAGGTTGATTCTTGTTTTTAATGTCCATGTTGACTAACTGCAGGAGCCAGTGCCTAGTGGTAGCTTTAAATACAACTGTTGATGATCTCCCATACAAATGAACAGCGGCTATTCACTTCAGAGTGGAAAAGAGAAACATTGTAATTGGGATGGGATGTTGTTATGGGAAAGACAACAAAAAGACAGAAGGGGGGGGGGGGCTTAATCCAGAAAGAACTTAATTGAGAACTAAAATGTCAAAGAAGTTAGAATATGAAGTCCCAATAGTTCTGTATTTAAACTTAAAACATAAATATTACCATAAAATACAAAAATACATGTATAATGAATTAGATCAAAACAAATCTAGATGCAAATAGTAGTTTTGAATCAGAATAAAACATAGACCATTTGTGACTAACCAAATGTGTTTTGGCCAACTGGCCTTCTTCAGTGGTAAAACAATGTTTTACATAGTGGCTCCAGACATTATAATAATAATACATTTCTTAAACTTGGAAAAAATTGAAAATGTTTTAGTATAAATATCTGTGACCTAAGACAGAGAGATAATTCAGAGGCCTCAGTTTAAATAACCTGCTGCCTTGGTCAGGTACATGTGACTTCATTGTTTAATCAGTTGTGCACCTTCCTCTCCTGGTTCCTCCAGAATTGTTTAGATGCAGTCCCGGGTCAATAGTATGTAATAGGGTCACTGTTGCATACTATTGGCTCCAGCCTTCTACTTGTGGTAACTGAGGAACCTAGTGTGGCTAGGTAGAACTGTACATTTGTGTCCTTCTCACTTTCACTTGGGAGCCCTTGAACAGGTTTGGTTTCCCGCTTGCTCTTACACAGTTCAAGACTGTTAATCATATATAGGGGCCATTAGCACAACAGAGCTGGATACATACCACATTGTTTTGAAGCTCGCCACCCCCAAAGTTACATGAATGCTTCTGGGAAGTGCTAATGCCTGCCACTGGGTGTTGGGTGGGTGGGTAGATAGTGCCATACAATAACTGCTAGTATGTAATAACCACGGTCCACCTGGCCCATATGTTTCCTGATGTGCATAGAGCCACACTGCAGGGTTAATAGAAACTGAGCCCATAAATTGCATGATCACAGGTGTATTCTCCAGATACACAAAGTATTTGGTAGGATTATTAGAACAGCAAATATGTAGCCTTGTTTTAGGAAGTTAGATGAAAATTTGCTAGCAGAATGCCTGTTTCTGATACAGATGTTGGGGTTTTGCAGGTTTGTATGGTACAAAGGCTCAGAGGAGAGTCAGTATCTTTTGTAGTAATTCTTTGCAGCTCCCCACTGGAAAGATCCAGGCCACTTGGGATTGAGGATGTTACTGGCATCATCATTGTGTCCCCCACATGCAGCATTCTGCTTTCTTCCAGATAAATGGATGGTGGTAATAATTGATTTTCAATGAAGAAAGTAAAAGGTGCAGTCACAAGCCTTCATTGAGGCTTACGTTGCTTTCTGCCCCCAGGTGACTGCTTGGAGAACAGAGTCTTCACCTACCTGTACATCTTCATCCCAGCTGCATTTTTGGTAACATCAACCTCATGGACTGGTTTTTACATAGGTTCCCTTTTGCAGAAGATCATGGGAGTCATGTGGGCATATGGCCAAGCAAGCGCCATATGTTAAACATTTGTAGCAGCTCTGTTTAGGATTGCACCGCTAATCTCCAGTTTGAGATTATTGAGTCCTCGGCCATTCTGGTTGAGCTTGGAGTAGCTTGGTAATAGAGGAGATCCTCTGTGCATCCAATTTTGGATTTTTGAAGATGATTCAGAGGAGACATACTACTTTTTGCCCATCATGAGGCAATTATGATTGATGGTAACAAAATATTTGGGGCTGTGAATCATAGGTTGTTTCCCTATTATAGAAACAACGATGCCAAAGCTGTTTCTACCCTCATTCTTTACAGACCCCCTTGCTTGATGTTTTACACTCGAACATGCATGTTCCGCAGGAAGACTGTCCAGTTCAGTTGTGCATGCCGGATTCCGTTTCAAGGTTACTAATGGTTTGATTTTGGGATTTTTTTGAACTAAGGTTCTCTTGTAATGAGTAATCAGAAGAGCAGAGGTGGAAAGCACCCATCAGAGCAGGGAAGTAGAGGTCGTTGAACTGGATCAGGAGTTGCCAGTGAAGAAATCCCAAAGATGCTTTTAAAATACCAGTGGGATTTCTCCTATAATTATGAGGTCTTGTGATGTCTACCTCCCCCCCCCCCCCCATGGCATCGTGTCTAGGATTGTGCTGAAGCCACTAGATTCATTTCACCATAACCATTTGGGCTGTTTATGCTGGTTGCCTCTCAAGTTACCAGGGAAAAAAAAAGAAAAGGTTGGCTTACGTTGCTGGAAAATAGTCATGCTTGCACGTGTACTTGCTGTATGCATTTTTCCCCATACACATCCTGAAATAGCAAAGCTCCAAGGGACCAAGCAGTCATTGGAAGATTTTTATCTGCCAAATCTAAGTATTCATTTTTAGCACAAATATGACAACCTAGTTAGATTGAATCTTTGTGGGGGTAAATAGTTCTTTACCAGATCTTTTAATTTCAATGGTCCACAGAAAATGTCTCTTTTAAAAATAAATTCAGAAAGTAGCATTACGGGATGTCAAAAGATCCTAGAGTGCATTTGTTGATCTGTTCTGAAAATTGCCAGTGATGGGCCTGGAGGGGGTCTCCAAGTGGGCACATACACAGCTATGCTTCCTAACCATATTCTGCATGATCATTCCAATTCTGGCAACCTGAAGAATGTTTCAGGGGTTTCTTAATGGTAAAGGAGTTGAGAAAGACTTCAGTAGGTACAAACTCAAAAGTGGCTTGCTCTGGGCTTTTGCAGTTGTTTTGGTCTATGCTGCTTTCTTTTGTTTTTAAATGGTTCACCATATTAAGTATATTTGGATTTGTGGGTCACCACAAACCTGCTTCCCAGTGCTGTGTTTTCGTCTTCAAAAAAGATGTGTTGGTCAGCTGCTGCAGTCGCAGATATTATTTTTTAAGGCAAATCACAAACATGGATCTGGAAAATGGGGCCTCCATTTCGTGCAATGGAGGTGTGGGCAGTTATATATGCTCAGATAGATGTCTTGAAAGGAGGAGAAGGGAATTAATGTATATACTGGCTGCTTTCCCCCTGAAATTATGCCATCCCCACTTTCCCAGAGCTATGTTTGCTGCCAAATGTACAGCCTAAAGATATTCTGGAATATTTTGATTACGTGCTCTATATGTACGTATGTGTGCAAGAGCATGAGAAACTCCTACAACGATTATCAGGACATGACAGTTAAAGGCTTGTGGTTCTCTTTATCTTTGCCTTTTAATGTAATTTCATTTTCAGGAAAAAGCTTGGCCCGCTGAGAATCATAATAAGGCTCCCTCATGATGCTGCAGCAAGAACCCTGCTATAGCTAGCTCATGCTGTATGATAAGGATAAAAACTGGTAACTATATTTAGTCACACGCTGTGGGTATGGCATGTAGCAGTTTAGAAAAGTGGATGGAATAGTAACTCTCCTAGACTTACATCACTGTCTCATTGGGTGGACAATTTACGTGGTGAGCTGTGACTTGCCTCACGAACGTGCTTAAAATTACTAGTTGTTTAAATTTTAGGGCAAGCAGCTTAATTTCAAAGTTCCATTTGCCTTGAACATCATTGTGATCAAAAGCTAGAGGTTTTCAAAACATATCCCAGGAACCAGGGGTCGTCAACCTGTGGTCCTCCAGATGTCAATGAACTACAATTCCAATGAGCCCCTGCCAGCATTTGCTGGCAGGGGCTCATGGGAATTGTAGTCCATTGACATCTGGAGGACCACAGGTTGACGATCCCTGCCAGGAACTAAAGAAATCAGTCGTGGCCGAAAACTATCCTGAAAGACAGCATTGGTTCAAGTATTGGGCTAGGACAGCAGTCCTCATTCCATGGTTAACCAGAGCCATACTCCCAGTCAACCAAAAGAAATTGAGTAAAACCACGACCCCCCCCCCTACTGTGGCTCTTTTCCTGAGGTGATAGTATAGGAGCTGCAGGTAAAGATGGGGTGGTGTTGGGCAAGGTGAGGCCTTTATTCCTGTCCCTGGCATGAGGCCATCAGGTCATGGAAGCTTGCAGCTTACATGACCTCTAGTCCCTGCGATGGTGGTGGTTTCAAGGCAAGAACTACCTCCCAAACACAAGGCCATAATGACCTTGATCACTTTTCTAGAACATGGAGCAGGTACTACATTGAACAGCAGTTCACAGAAGAACCACAAGAGGCCTATTAAACAGCCTCATTCGGTTCTCAAACCACTGAATAAATGTCAGATCAATGTGACCCAAGTTCACTCTGTATGACCAACTTGCATTCTGCCGCGGAAACTTGCTGTTTAACTTGGGCCAGTCTCATGCTTTCAACTTAACCTACCTTGTCTGGTTGTTGTGATGGAGCAATGGAGGAGGCCACCCCAAGCTTCTTGGAGAAAGGATGGGATAAAAGTGTAGTAAGCAAATGAACATCATTGCTAGTTTTCCATAGCAGCCTTTAGCGATATATCTTGATCACTATCTAGAGCTGGCTCCGTTTACACAGAGGGCAAATTGCAGTACACACAAACCCTCACAACATTGTAGGGTATTTGTAGCAGGCATGCATGCAGTTCACTAGCAGTACATTAATCTGAGATGGTTCCCTCAAAATAGAAATAACTAAGAGTGTGGTGAGGGTTAGGAATCTTTAGATTTTTGTGATGTGAAATCTAGCAAGGTAATAGACTGTCTGCCATTCATAGGTGTTGCAGTCATATAACGATAAAGTTCTTATTAGCAGTTTCACAAAAACAAATGGTTAATTATGCTTATCTCTTTTGAGAAAACTGTAAACTGGCATTTTAAAAAAGCACCAAGCCATATGGAAGGCCTGCTTCTCTTTATCACTTCCCTTCACTGTGTATATGATGCGTCACTTACTGCTTTAGAGGAAAATATTAAATTCAAAGAGAATATAATGTTTATAGAACATGACTAACTATCTAGATTAGAGATGTAACATTTCCTAAAATTCTGAATTGAAGGGTACTGTTTCTAGACTTTTTAAAGGAAAAAATGGGGGGAAATGAATATTTGAAATATATACCATATGTATGTATTGGCCCTAAGCTTATTTTAGTTTTCCACAAACCAAATTGCAAGTAAATCTAACATCATTGAGAAAGTTGTAGCCTGTCCTTCCTCAAGACAGGTATCTTTTGTTTCACCATCTGAAGAAGTGGGAACACATCACACATTTTGCTGTAAATCCAGTGATATTTGGACTCTAGCACTGAAAACAAATTCCTCAACAGTGTTATCATACACATTGTATATTAATAGTGGATATGTTAATTGCATTTAAGTAATAGATTCATCTTCAAAGATGTTGTAAGTTTAACAGTATATTCAAGAATTGTAATTCTCTTGCTATGGATTGTTAAGAACGTAAGAAGAGCCCTGCTGAATGGGACTAATAGTCCATCGAGTCCAGCATCCTGTTTCACACAGTAGCTAAACCAGTTCCGCTGGATGGCCAGCAACAAGGCATAGAGGCTGAGGCCTTCCCCTGATGTTGCCTCCTGGCCGGGGGATTCAGAGGATTAGTGCATCTGTATGTGAATGTTCCCTTCAGCCACCATGGGCAGTAGCCATTGATACATTTATCCTCCATATGATTCTAACTAATCCCCCTTTAAAGCTGTTTATTCCTATGGCCATCATCACTACATCATCTGGCTATGAATTCTACATTTTAATCACCCTCTGTGTGAAGTAGTATTTTTTTATGTCTATCCTGAACCTACTACTCATCAGCTTCACTGGAGGCCCTGGAGTTCTGGCAAAAGGGAGAAATATTTATCTTTGTCAACTCTCTCTACCTCATGTGCTCTATCATGTCCCCCCTTAGTCAAATATTAGAGTCCTCAGCATTTCCTCAAAGGGAAGGTGCTCTAATCCCCTAATCACTGATGTTTCAGTGAGTAAAATCATGTGTTAAAAAGACATTCTTTCCAAAAGGGGAAGGGGGATTCTTAGCAGGCTTCTGGTTTTCCCCCAGATGTCCAGTTTTTCTGTTGATGAAAATCAAAGGGTAGGTCTTTCAGAATATTTTTTTCCTGTTTTTTCCTATCTCCCTTGTGGGGGAGGCTTTAAATTTGTAAATGTGACTTTTAAAAGTTAAAAATACAAACATTGGATAATTAGAAGAGATTGCTTGCTTTAATTCTAGGTACAGAAGAGGCAAGTGAAGCATTTTTAAAATCATGGTCTGAGAAAGAACTGGAGAAAATTAGCCGCACACGGAAAGGAAATATTTAGGTGTCTGGTTACTTGGTGCTGCCACATGGAAACTTGAAATATTTTCCTAGTCCTAAAAACAAGCCTGTCTCTACCCACACGCCATGACTCTGTTCCCCTACAGCTGCTTCGGGATCCACACTGTGAATGAAGCCTTCCTTGTATGTAAAATGAGAGAGAAAAGTACTTGACTGTCTAATTCTCTCAATAAAATCAGAGTCCAGTAGCATCTTTTATTGTGCTACTTTGGACCAACACAGCTACCCATTTGAACCTAATTCTCTCAAGACACTCGACATCCATAGCTAGCTTAATGCAGCGTTTGGCCTCCTATGGCAACTGTCAACACGTGTTAGACACACCATATAATTTTGAGGCCAGGCCTTTATAATTTATTGGAAAGTTTTGGAATAGGGGTGGATGTGTGGAGGGATCTTCACAGAGCTCTGGATACTTGCTTGAAAATTATATGAATGAAATACGTAGTGGCAATATAAAAATTAGCAACCTATGGGATAAGTGGGCAGGATATTCCGCAGGGTCAGATATAGATTGGTTCTAGGTGGACTTGTCATTAAGGGTCTCTGAAAAAAGAATCCATACCTAAAATTATTCTGTCACTTGGAGAAGAGCTTGTTTACATTATAGTCCAATTCAAATCTGTATGTTATTAAGATATATTTTTTTCTTTCCCTGCAGGTTTCTTTTGAACATCCAATGTGTATCTCCAATGAGAATGTCGGAAACTAAACCAGCCATTTCCCATCCATTCCACTTGTTACAAACTCCTATTATGCAAAGGCCACCTTTCAGGATTCCAAAAACATTGCTCTTAAAACTGTCTAGATGATTGTCGTCGCTTTGATTGTGTTCTATGTGAGCAGAAGCCTTCTCCAAGGTTTACGGCTGACTCTTGAACAGCACATTCGCTGGCTGCTGCGAACCTTGGGGAATACCAGCATGGGCAATTCCTGCGTTTGTCGAGAAGATAGCGGGGCAGAAGACAATGTGGAGTCCAGGAGTCGCCAGGCAGAGAACAGCAGACTACCGGTACCTGAAACACGGAGCCATTTGAGAGACCCAGTAAGGCCCCCACGGCGGGGGCGGGGACCGCACGAACCAAGAAGAAAGAAACAGAATGTAGATGGATTAGTACTTGACACGTTGGCAGTAATTCGGACTCTAGTTGACAAGTAAGTACTTCTTGAAGAACAAAATTATACGGAATAAACTCTTCCCTTCCAGACTCCTGTGCTGGTGGCTTAGTGATGGCTGGGATATAATAGCTCCCTCTCTGGGTATGATGTGAAATAATTCCCATGGAAGCATAAGCAAGCACAACTTTGTGTGAGAACTGGGGAGGAGAACCCTCTGGCTTTTCAGGAGAGATTCTTTGCTTTTATCATCTTTCTACTTGAATACTTCCTGAGAGCTTGCTTCTAAATCCACCTTTCATTTCATTGAAATGGTCTGGTAACTCAGTCCAATTCTTTTGAGGTGGACTCACTGCAATGCCTTACTTCTGTTGAGATGGGCAATGCCAAATGGCAAAAACCCTTTCGCATCTTTACTTCCCATGGAGAGTTCTGTGGCTCCATCATGCTCAAAAAGTGCATACAGGTGTATCTCACAGAGGTGATTCAGGTGTCCCTTGCTAAGAAATACCACAGGGGCTGGAGTCAGCCAACTGATGAGTGTAAGCTCAATCCTCGCTGTTGTGGCAGTGGCACACCGAATCGTAAGATTAGACGGAGTATGCTAAGGAGACCGTTTCTAGAGAGCCAGTTTGGTGTAGTGGTTAGGAGTGCGGACTTCTAATTTGGCATGCCAGGTTCGATTCTGCGCTCCCCCACATGCAACCAGCTGGATGACCTTGGGCTCGCCACGGCACTGATAAAACTGTTCTGACCGAGCAGTGATATCAGGGCTCTCCCAGCCTCACCCACCCCACAGGGTGTCTGTTGTGGGGAGAGGAATGGGAAGGCGACTGTAAGCCGCTTTGAGCCTCCTTCAGGTAGGGAAAAGCGGCATATAAGAACCAACTCTTCTTCTTCTTCTAGGTGAGAGACTACCGTGGTTGCTTTCTGAACTTGTGTTTTGAATATACCTCTACAGAGGCAGAAACTATACTTCCCTCCCCACTCCCTCTTCACTTCTACAATTGACTGACTTTGGGGGCCACTGAGAAAATCTCAGACTTTTGCAGACTTTGTTTCTTTGTGTGTAGGCCTGTTTCCCTTTAAGTTGCAGTCCCATACATGCATGGCAGGAGTAAACAGCATTGAATTCAGTGGGATTTGCTGTAGAATAAACCTACATTGGCTTTAATCTCCTGAGGCATGAGACTAACATCCAGTTCAAATACGCGGGCACACACATGTACAATCCTTTTGCCATCTTCTCACAAAAGCCTTTTCCACGCAGGGCATTCTTCTATTGGGGTGTTCCCTGCACAGGTGCCTACAGGTGCTGGCAGTGGGCAGGACTCTGTTGCTCAGGCAGCCCTTTTTCCAGCTGTTGTTGCTGAGGCTCAGCAGCAAGAGGAGGAGCTTCTTGAATTGTCTTTTGGGGCCAAGAGTGTTTTGGCTCTGGAGCTCACCCTCGGGACTGAAAGGCTTCTGGAGGAGCTAAAGGAGAAGCTGAAAGCCCTGGTTCCTCATTGCGTTAGGATTTTGCAAGTCTGAAAGTAGGCTTGTGCACTTCAGCCACTTTGGCAGCCATTCAAGCCTGAGGCAGCCAGCACCACGATGCATGCTGGGGGGGGGGAGCGGGGCCACCAGTGGTGCATGTATGCAGGCCCAGAGCTCTGCTCCTATGTGCGGTCATTGCCCCTCCCCCCTGTGCTGTAGGCCTGGCCACCTCGGGCTTGAATGGCTGACAAAGCGCACCAAAGCACAAAAGCCTATCTGGATCCACCAGAAAGAACTGAAGCATAGCATAAGTATTAATGTGGTACATTAAGAGGTACAGAAATTACATAATTGGATATTACATAATAGGAACCTACTTAACACTCTTATATGCAGTAGTATAGACCACTGTCTCAATCATTTATCCAAGTAAGATTGTGAGCACTTTTGTACAGTACAAAACTCTCACCTGTGCAGAAATGCCCGCTTAAATAGTTCAGTCTTGCAAAATTTTTAGAAGGTCAGGAGACTGGGAGATTTCCTTACCTTGTTGGGCAGGTCATTCCACAAGGCAGGAGGCACAACAGAGAACAAGGAGTTGTTGATTTTGCTAATTTGCAGAATCAGCTGCTGTCCACACTCAAGCTTTCTGTGTTTCTGTAACATCTAAGTATGGATCGCTATATAATTTTCTCTTACTGCATTTTATGTTTAGAAGCTAAACTTGGGGCAGTTTATAGTGCAATTTGCTGTTTGTCTTGAACAGTTGCCTGTTCTCCCTCCTGTTGATGATGTTACTTTATACATGTTTAGATGTAGCCCCTCTTTGCCATTACCCTTCATACAAGCATAATTATATTACACTGCTTCTCCAGCTCTTAGAAAAATTAGCGTCTCTGGTCTCTGAACCTTATTTTAGTGTATAATGTTGTCTTTGGCTGTAATCTAGAGCAGGGGTAGTCAACCTGTGGTCCTCCAGATGTCCATGGACTACAATTCCCAAGAGCAAACGCTGGCAGGGGCTCATGGGGATTGTAGTCCATGAACATCTGGAGGACCACAGGTTGACTACCCCTGCTCTAGAGAATCCCCACTGTGTACAGCAAGAGGTTTTGCAAAAATGTCAGGTGCTTTGGTTTTCTTTTTTTTTTACTTCTTCAGCAGACTGTGCACTGCCATGAAAGCTGTTGTACTTTTCACAGTGTATAAAATGCTACTTGTAGCTTTCCCAAAGGGAAATCTTTCAGGCACATAATCACTTAGTGAGTCCCTGGATTGCACTTTAGGGGGTTCTGTTCTCCTGGGGCTTGATGGGATGAATATAGTTTTTGGACAGTTTCCACTGATAGTATTCCGTTTGATCTTCCGTTTGGTTTGCTCTGGAGAATGAGTCCTCTCTATTGTAGCAAGTCTTGAGAAGTCTCAGAGTCGGCATCATTCTCTGCTTAATTCAGCGATTGCTGACAGGCATGTATTCTTTTTATTTTTCTTTCAGTGACCAGGAACCTCCTTATTCAATGATGACTTTGCACGAAATGGCTGAAACAGGTATTTATTTCTATTGTGTAGCACTTCAGTTTACAGTCTTATGAAAAAAATTCATTTGGCTCAGAAAAGGAGCTTAACATTTGTATTGCTCATTCCCTTCCTGGGGCTCGTTCCAGTGATCAGTCCTTACTCAAATAACACCACTAGACAGTGAGCTCAGTAACATTTTAATGAGCTTAAATCGTATACCTGTCAGATATGACTAAATGTATGAGGTTTGTAGTTGCAAAATCAGCCCTGCCAGCTGCCACAGAGCTCAAGAATGATGGGGCTTATTTGTTTCTTTACAGGGAGCTACTAGACAGGCCTGGGGGTAGCAAAAAGGGAACAGGTGTGCACTTTGCTCCCCAGGAATGCTGTAATTATGGTCAGGAGCTACAGAAGTGTCACAGAATGTGTGTTGCTTCCCCCAAGTCACTGTACCTTTGTACCATTCTGCTGTATGGAGCAGTTGCACAAGTCAAAATCTTGGTGTTTTGGGGTTGCTCTTCACTACCTTGGAAGGTTTTTTAACAGTATGTTTCCAAAGAATGTACCTTAAGAATTGTAGGTGAATTGTAAGTGACTTTTATAGAACAGTTAAAGATGTATCCATTTCCTGTTTTCCAAATTTCTAACAGGAGTCTTTGACATGAAACTGGAGCTTGAACATATTCAGTCCTTTGAGATCTTTTATTGCAATTTAGCAATTCTAAATTGATGGAGTTACTAACATATGGGAAAGCAAAATCAAGCCAAAATACTGCCAGAAGTGGCCCTATTTATGTCTGCCTCTCTCAACTGTATTTCCTTCCTCTTTCCCTTCTTGCAGAGAGGTTTGGAGAAAAATGCCAAGATAAGAAACAGTGTTGCTTGGGGTGGATTGATCAAAATAACTTTCAAGAGCAGAAGCTTTTGAGAGTTCTGCTGATCCTATTTTAATATCTAGCCAAGTGGTATTTGCCTTTTTATATATAGATGATGATGATGATAACATGGTAACCAGCTTTATATCTTTCAATCCTTGTCATCTTCCAAATAAGTTAGGCCCTATTTGTAGTGGTAGCATATCAAAGATGCAGTGAATCTATGCAATATTTCTCTTCTTCTTCCCTTCCCCAAATCTGGAAAGCATGAGTGTACTTTACCTCTTCATGCCCAATGCATGAGTTGGATTTGGAAGCGATATAAGGAGGAGGCGATGTGTTATTTCTGCTCTCAAAGCCAAAACTTCCAGTGGCGAGGGCAAGATTTCAGCTTGCTATCGCACCTGCTGAGTTAAAAAAAATTAAATTCAAGTGTGAACATGTCTTAACTGTACTCCCTCGAGTAATAAGTATTTGTGCTTCCTCCAGAGAGCTGCTACATATCTCAACCAGCAGCTGATGAATTTGGAGGCTATGGCTGAGGTTTGTTATATAGACAGATCTTGAAAGATGCTATCGAAGTTGTACTTTTGATAGTTGTTGACACATAAATGCAGATTAAACCCTATGCAAAGACAGTTGCCTCTCTCTCTTATGGTCGACAGATGAAGGCTGGCTGGAAGTCGTCCAATCCTTAATTAGAGTTATTCCATTAGAAGATCCCCTGGGACCAGCTGTTATAACTTTACTACTGGATGAGTGTCCATTGCCAACAAAAGTGAGTTTAATGCATATGCAGCCTTCCACCTGAGTCTAACAACATGTAGCAACTGCTACCATGGAGCTAATGCTATTTTTGACAACGTTCGTCTTAAGAATTGGCTAATGATGGCTCTTGGGTGGGTTTGCATCAGCTTTGTAGCCCAGATAAAAGTGGCAAATCGAAGAGCAACTGGCAAAAGCGTTGTGACATGGACAGACAGTGAGTCACTCAGTGTGATGTCCTATTTGCGAGGGGAATGTAAGGAAAAGAAAAATCTTTGTAGAAGGGGCTTTTAAAGAAATCATTTTAAAATAATGAAATCTTATTCATTCTGGGTTGTTGTTTGGCCAAATGTTAAGAAGCTCCAGAATTCACCTACGGCTTGCCATTCTGCAGCAATGTTGTCCTTACCTATTGATCCATATTTGGCCAGTAATTTACTTCCATGATAGCTGTACCACATGTAGGACCATCAAAAGCATGACTACTGACATTTATTTTTTTTTAACAGTTCTGCAGTGCATATCCTGATTTGCAGTCAGATGCAACACCAGCCTGGAGTTCTGATAAAATGCTTCAGTTCTGTCAAATGCTTTCTTCTGTCTAGAAATTCTTGTCATGGTAGTAATGTGTGGCAGAATGGATTTTGGTTTTCCCCATTGGCTATGATTCTGGGAGTAGCTGCTGAAATTTAGAGGCAGTGATTTCAGGATTGCAGCTTTATGTCACTGAGGGCCTCAATGGGGTCAATACGGACTCCAGGCAGCAGATGGGTTCTGAAACATTTCTTGAAGTGTTGTTAGTTCTTACTGTCGCATAGATTATGGAGGGGTATGTGTTTCAACTGAAGGATTTTAAAACAGATGCAAGAAAGGGAAGTCCACTAAGTTTTTCTATGCTTATGATTTCCAAGCATGTATCAGTGATACGTGTACCGCATGTATCAGTGGATCACTTAAACCTTAAGTAGTAGTAGAAGAAGAAGAGCTGGTTCTTATACACCACATTTCTCTGCCAGAAGGAGCCTCAAAGCGGCTTACAATCGCCTTCCCTTTCCTCTCCCCACAACAGACACTCTATGAGGCGGATTCAAGTGGGTAGCTGTGTTGGTCTGAAGCAGCACAATAAAACAAAACCAGAGTCCAGTGGCACCAGAGTCCAGTGGCACCTGTGAGCTTTCGAGTGCAAGCACTCTGGGGCTGAGAGAGCCCTGATATCACTGCTCGGTCAGAACAGCTTTATCAGTGCTGTGGTGAGTCCAAGTGGGGGAGTGGGGAATCAAACCCGGCCTGCCAGGTTAGAAGTCCGCACTCCTAACCACTACACCAAGTACCTTGGTGATGCATTCTTAATAACAGTTTGTTGAGCAGAGATGAAAAGGGAGTATGTCCTTCATTAGGGAACATGGTGCTGACTGCATATTAAACTTTATCTTTTAGGATGCGTTGCAGAAGTTAACAGAAATACTGAATTTAAGTGGAGCTGTAGCGCGCCAGGATGCCTGTCATCCTGCCAAACATCGGAACACAACTGCAGTCCTGGGCTGTTTAGCAGAAAAGCTTGCAGGTAAGGAATGCTTACTTTTATGCTGTAGTGAGAGAAGATAACTTGCTTCTCCATCCCACCTGTTTCCAGTCCACGAGTTGTACAGAACAAATGTACTCTGTGCAAATCCCAATTATATTCGGTCTGCTGAAGTG
This sequence comes from Paroedura picta, assembly GCF_049243985.1. Taxonomy (NCBI): domain Eukaryota; kingdom Metazoa; phylum Chordata; class Lepidosauria; order Squamata; family Gekkonidae; genus Paroedura; species Paroedura picta. Next base: position 23,360,041 of record NC_135382.1, on the reverse strand, counting down.
CTTAAAGCCTTTAATTCTCCAACTGAAATGTCTTAAAAGCACTTAACTTCCACTGGGCTGTGCTCAAAATGTGATAGTTGTGACCAGAGGTTTGCTTTTAGTGACTAATGGGGAAAAGACTCCAGTGTATTATGCCATATAAATAACTTTTTATAGCTGGCAGAATGGGAAGGTTGAGGATGCCTCTTTCATTGTGATGCCATCTTAGAAGGATTGGTGCTGCCCATAGCTTCCCCTCCCATGAGATTCCTTGGCAAGTGGCATGCCCTAGCAAGCTACTAGTGAATGGACAGGGGGAGATACGCTGTTACAGGCTGGAGCTGAAATATATCGTCACTGCTGCTATGTCTGTGGCCTTCTAAGTCACTTAGACAAGTTTGAAAACTATTACTGGTTTTAAAAATCTTCGTTTAAAGTTTCCCAGTTTTTTCATGATTGCTTATTGTCTGCAAAGGGAAGATAACAGGGAAGGCAGAGTAGCATACTAAACTTTTTTTTTGAAACTGACTTTAAAAAAGTAATGCAGCAGCTTCGATGCACATGTTTCATTTTTAGTGTTCTTGCAGGCCCTGCAAGTATAGGTTTACTCAGCCCAGGAATATTGGAATACTTACTGCAGAGCTTGGTGAGTATCAAAAGTAAATCCGCATTCTAACTTGTTCCTCTTTAAGCACCGGCCTTAGTGAACGATCATAGTCCAGGGACTGAATTTTTATTTTAACTTAGTTGTCTTTTCTTGTGGGGCAATTAATCTGAGATGGAACAGGGTTGCATTTTACTGGGGTTTTTTTACTTGCTGTAAACCACCACGGGCCAGCAAGTCTAAGAGCGGCAGTTAATAAATGTAATAAATAAATAAAAATAATAAATTTTGTAAAGACATTTTTCAGGAGCATATCTCTTTGCACATGCTTTTGGATGTATAGGCAGAGTTGTAATCTTGAGGCACTGCTTGTCTCCTTGTGCCCCTCACAGGGCTCTTTGTTCTGTGGGTATGAATTTTCTGGTTATCCCAAGCCCTAGAGAGGTACACCTGGTCTCGACCATGGCCAGAGCTTTTTCAGTCCTGGCTCCGACCTGCTGAAATGAGTTCCTGGAAGAGCTGAGGCGCCTGTAAGACAGATCTCTTCTGCCGGGCATTTGATTGAGGCCATGCCTGGAAGATCAGATCCCACTCTATATAGGTCCCTGTAGAGTCATAGCTTCTGGTAAACTGAGCAGGGGCACCTCTCCCTAGGATGATGGTGGATATTGGGGGCCGGTGTGCCCTGGCGTTTTAGGCTGCGGTCGGGGTAGAGGGAGGTATCAAGATTACCCGCCATCAAGGACTATTGTCGTTTCTGTTTTATCGAGTTTTATTCTTTTACTGTAAACCGCAACGAACCAGACTGGTTTCAGGAGTGGCAGTGGATAAATCCAATTAATAAAATTAATAAAAATAAAATTGAAGCCGCCATGTTTTGGGGAAAAAAACCTTCATGAGCTTTTGCAGTTCTCACCTCATGAAAATGAGAAGACATGAAGTCTCCCCTATTGATCCTTAAGTGCATGGGGTAAATTTTATCTCCTACTTCCCCCCTCCCCCTTTCTCTTTACAGAACTTCTTGAAAACCGCATCTTCAATCTAGCTCAATCTAGGGTTGGGAATACACTGCAGGCTCCTTGCTTCTTCTTGCATAGCGGTTCTCTTCTTCCAGATCAGGCAGTTAAGCTTTGTATTAGTGCCTGGTTTATTGATTCAAACAATGCATCATGTCATCATTCACGAGAACCCAGAAATGGAAGAAGAAATCTCTGTGCAAGCCTGCAGCACATTTCCTTATCCCTAGATGACTTGACTATGTCTCATTCATCTTACCTGTTTCCAGTTCTTGGCTAAGGCTGGAAGGTGCATAGTCTCCCAGGTACCTAAAACATGATGCTGGTTCCTCTTAGCACAGATGCTGCCCAGCTGTGGTAGCATTGTTGCAAATGGATAGTGTGTTCCAAATAACTTGTCTCAGTAGAACGACAGATAGGATGGTTTCACTTGATGGCTCTGTTTGCATTGGAGCACCATAAGGAGGGAACATCCTATAACCCAGAAGATGTTATCTTGTTTTCCTCTCTACAATTGAGTGCTTGAATATTCAAAAATAAGCCTTAGACCATTCCTTTTATGAATCAAAGGAGTACTTTTTGCCTTAGAGATAATGAAGATTTTTCAGGGTGGTGGACAAATGAGCAAAACCATTGTGCTTCAAAGAACCGTGTCCAATAATTCTCTTGTTTGTTTAGAATTTCCAGTCCCATCCAACTGTAATGCTTTTTGCACTAATAGCCCTGGAAAAGTTTGCACAAACAAGTAAGTATGTAAGTTTACAATATACTTTATGGGGTGAGAGGAAAATGGGATTTGGGGCTGTATCAAAAGGAGTATCGTATCCACATCACGGGAGGTGATGGTACCGCTGTACTGTACTCTGGTTCAGCCTCACTTGGAGTACTCTGTTCAGTTTTTGGCACCCCAGTTGAAGAGGGATGTAGACAAACTGGAGTGTGTCCAGAGGAGGGCAACAAAGATAGTGAGGGGTTTGGAGACTAAGACGTATGAAAAAAGGTTGGAGGAGCTTGGTCTGTTTAGCCTGGAGAAGAGATGACTGAGAGGGGATCTGATAGCCATCTTCAAGTATTTAAAAGTGTGCCATATAGAGGAAGGAGCAGAGTTGTTCTCTCTTGCCCCAAAGGGACGGACCAGAACCAATGGGATGAAATTAATTCAAAAGAAATTCCGTCTAAACATCCGGAAGAAATTCCTGACAGAGCGGTTTCTCAGTGGAATTGGTGGGTTCTCCATCTATGGAGATTTATAAACAAAGGCTGGTTAGCCATCTGACAGAGGCTGATTCTGTGAAGGCTCAGGGGGGTGAGAGGCTACAGTGGATGAGCGATAGGAATGTGAGTGTCCTGCATAGTGCAGGGGGTTGGACTAGATGACCCAGGAGGTCCCTTCCAACTCTATGATTCTAACCAAGAGAGATCTTAGTAGACCACATAGACTGGTTTCCTTTCAATTTATTCCAAGGCACACACCAGTACCCCTGACCAATTGGACTGGTTTGTTCCATTCCCACCACTCCCCTTTTTCCAAGTCCCACAAAACCCTTCCTCATGGCCACTTAGGGCAGGGTAAACTGCTTTCCTTCATTTGCTATAAAGCTTAACCTGCAATATTGTAGGGGGCGGCATCCTTATTTTTTGCATGGAAATGACAGTTTCCTTTTTCCCTATGCAAAGAGTACAAAATGGCTGAACGAGACAACAAACCAGTAGCAGGAATGGGGCAGGATTGTGCCTCTGGGGACTTCTTTGATTCTAAATGGCCTGGAATGGAAAAATCACAGCAGCATAGTGAAACTAAGCCCAGTCTCTAGGGCATGAAGGGAGTGCTATTACTCTGCAGAAATCACTCCATTAAGTTGTTTACATGGACTCTTGGGAATGACTGGGATGGATACCACTGTTTTATTATTCCCATTTATTTAAATTATTTGTAGGCTGCACACTTTGCCTGAAGGAGCTCTGAACACCTTACAAAGAGCATTAAAAGAGCAATGACAACTTTGCAGCTTAAAAATTGACATACCCACACTAATAACCTCACTAATAACGAATAAACAACCATTTATTTATTTTTGGACTTTTCCTCTGCTATTCCTCAAAAGGGCTCATGACTAGCTCTGCTGTTGGTTTAAATATTTGATCATGTGTGGTTTTGCCTTCTGGCATGGAGATTTTAGAAACCTGGTTCTATTTCTTCCCCCCTGAATAGGATTTTTTATTTCCTATCCGCCTTTTCCCCCCCCTGCCTGGTACAACTATCTATCTTTGTGTTACAAATCTAGGTGAAAATAAAATCACAGTTTCAGAAACATGCATCAGTGACCAGCTTGTCTTATTAGAGAAATGGACGAATCACCCAGACTATTTAAAGCGGCAAGTCGGATTCTGTGCCCAGTGGAGTTTGGACAATTTATGTAAGCAAGAATATATTATGGTTTCTAGAATGATCTGTTCCAGGTTCAAAAGTACCTTGAAATGTGTATGCCTCTTGGGGGTGGTGTGTGTGTGTGTGGGGGGGGGTGAAATCCATGCAGTCTAGTCCTCAGCAGTAGCATGTACAGGCAGTCTTGTTGAACTGGAGCCTGGAAAGAATCATGGCAAGACTGGGAAATACCTTAAGGAAGCTTCCCAGAATGCAAGTGCTTAAAAGCCCTGAGGCATTTTAGTCTGGCTTGGCTTCTGAATATTTCAGTTCTCTTTTGTTCTTCTGTATTGGCTTTGACAGTAAACAAAGGCTGCCTGCGGCAATTTCATAGAGAAGGCGATTGAGGTGTTACAGCTCAGTGGCCTGACGTCCTGGCACCCTACACCCACAGGCTTTCGGCAGAGTGCATGGCCCCAAGCAGCCATCTGCTTCACATTGCAGATGACGTGGTGCTCCTTCCTGCAGGAGGGGAAGGCACTGGGTGGAGCAAACAGCATTACTTTTATTTTTCTGATACCTTTTTAACTGGCTTCACTAGAAGAAGCAGGATTACTTGGACACTGGGGCCCACTGCTCAAGTTACTTGGAGCGTCGCTAGTATGGTGTGTAACAAAGCAAACTGCCCTAACCACACGGCCGGAAGTTGCAGGTGTTATCAGTAGTGGTACAAAAGCAGCTGCAAAACTGTGATAACGATACCATTTTGGGTAACGCATGGAGCAGGGCTACGAGAATATTTTTCTACATTTACTTGCAGTGAGGAGTCCGTCTGTAACCTGTGGTTCTAAGAATCTAGCGTCTGAAAAAGCTCGGCTTCCAGAAATTGGAGAGCCCTTTAGTGAAAACAGAGGAAGAGAAACGTCTGACCTTCATAGCCGCAGAATTGTGTTCAGGCACAGCAGCCTGCTTTGTTACTAACATATGATTATGAAACCACAAAGGGAAACCAAACCCCAGCCTAACCAGCAAAGTTAGGAACCCAAAGGTTGAGCTGCAAGAAGAATGTTTAAATGTTTCAAATATTTATTAAAGTGCACTAATTCAGCATATTAAAAACATAGTCGTCATAATTTTAAAACATCACATTTCGGACTGCACATGGAATAGACCAATATAGAATGGACAAAATGGCTTTATATGCTAGGCCTGACCCATTCAAATACATAGTATAAATCTGTGGGAGGAAGGATGGGATGGGGAAGGGGAGGAAGATGACAGTTTGGGAAATACCTGATTTGCCTTTAGATAAGCCTAAAGAAACCATAGTATTCATCTTCAGCTGACGGGTCGTCTCTGCTTTAGATAAGCCTATGCAGTTGACTGCCAGATCCAGTTTTTTGCATTATTCACACTGCTGAGTATATTACAAACCATTTCCAATATATACCTCTTCACAGTTTTGAAAGAAGGCAGACAGTTCACATATGAGAAAGTTGACTTGACCAACATTATGGCCATGCTGAATAGTAACGATGTCAGTGAATACCTTAAGATCTCACCGCATGGGTTGGAGGTAGGTCTTCTTATGGTTCGGTAGCTGTCAAATTTGCTTTATTTGTGAAAACGCTGGAATAACTTACTGAAGTCAAATAGGCGGCCCTCCTACAACGAGCAGCAAATGTGCTGGCCTCTGCTTCAAGTTCCCAGGGAGCAACTTGAACATGTTTGCATGTAATACAGATGTAGGCATGCACCCTAGTTTCCATGAACTCCCAGTGATGCTTTTGTTTTTAATAAGCAAAACCAAAGCTGCTGTTTTTCACAACAGACACCAGTTGAACACTCAGCCCTCATCCTTGCAAGTGAATCTCCCATTCAGGAAATCAGCTACCGCAATTAAAGGAACATTAAGGTTTTCTTGTCCCCCTGATTTTCCTTAGATAATGCTTTAAACAAGACTGTAGTGAGGGATCCATTTACAGTAATCAAGCAGCCAAATCACTCATAAAATGTCACAATTCTTTATTTTTCTTTGCTGTTAATTACAAGTCTGTTTTCTCTAAGCTCCGTGACTTTAATCTAAATCACTGACTGTCCCTTGGCTAGACTGTTTTTATATACCACAAAATTGCCCCCTCTTCCGTTTCTTTTGCCATCTGGAAACAATCAGCCGCTGTTCTCCTGTAAATGCTTCCTCCCCTCCCTTCCACATGTATTTGCTTTTCATTTTTCACCTTTTAAAAACGTGGCTGGTTTTATAATTGCCCTCAACTCAATTCTGGTTATCCATGTATAATAAGGAAGCATGGCAGCTGAAAGGTGGGGTCGCTGAGGC